>NC_088910.1:68145530-68770530 GCF_963576675.1 Euphorbia lathyris
CATTAGGATTGAGTTTGATTTCATTTCATTTTGTTGAATTGGTTTGAGTTGGATCCATTTTCCTGTTTTTTCCTCTGCTTTAAATACTACCGTTGTTGGCGCTAGTAACCGCTACAACCACATCCTTGTTCCCACTAACCCATGTTGCTCAGTTAGTTCCTCCATACAACAGGTTTTGCTTCTTTATCAACTGGCCACGTTCCCCTTTGCCCAAGTTCTCCTTCATTTAAGCTCCTATAGCCTTGGTTCATGGGGCATGTTATTTCCTTCTCTTAAGCTCTATTCTTTTTGTCGTTTTGGTCAACCTGCTCCGCTTCTTATGAGTCATTCTTGTTGAGCGCTGTTCTCCGACTCTTTCTCTATTTGGCACTTTTTCTACGTTGATCCCTTCCAATTAGTTCCCGCGTAATTGTAGGGGAAACAATTTCCCCCTCAAATATTAGTTCTAAGATGTAGATCTGATATGTGGACGTCTTTGCCCTTCTTCTTTTCGCACTTCTAACGGCTAGTCATAATGATTTGTTCGCTTTTCAAATCCATAACGGCTTTGATCCAGCTATCACTCCTACTCAAGTTATAACTCTTCCATCAATACAACTCTGGCCGTTTAAAACTCTTCGGTTCTCTTTCTATTTTTTTAATTACCCAACCTGAAGATCTCTACTTCAGCTCATTTTCCTACAAACTCAATCCTCCTCCTTTCTCACGCGATCTTCTTGTCTCTGGTAAGCTTCTCGTTATCTTTCCTTCCCTTTTTCTGGTATTTCCTTTTGGCTTTCTCTGCATTTATCTTCGTTTGCATGTGTTTATCTCTTTTCAGTGATGGCTAAATCTTCCTCCACTCCTGCTCCTCGCACTAGGTCTTCAACGACACCCAGTCCTCTGGTGAGTTTCTTCTCTGCTAGTTTTCTTTTTGGCTCTCTTTTGGGTTCTCTTTACTAAGTTTAGGGTTTATCTTCCCCATTTGCAGCAGACTTTGTACACTTTGATCAACTTCCCCTCCACCACTATTTTACCCGATTTTCCTTACCCCTTGGCTTCGGACCAAGAACTGTTAGCTTTCAGGGAGCTTACTCGTCCTCCTAGCAGCAGGAAAAACAAAACCTGGCCGCACTACACTTCTCTCTGGTCGGACTGGATCAAACGGCTGAGACTTGTGTTTGTGCTCAATGGGAGAGGCAGCACATCTTTGACTTTATCAAACTGACTGCTCAGCAAATCACTTTCTCTGAAGTTTGGTGCTTGGAGCTTTGTCAATGTGGTCCTGCCACTATAACTCTTTTATATTCCCTGGTGGCCCGATGTCTATAACTCTCCGAGATATTATGGCTCTGACTCACCTGCCAGTGGTTGACCCATGCATTCCTTGCCGGATCACATCGGAAGAATACAAGGACTTCAATGTAGCTCATTTTAACTACCACAAGATGATCGCTGCTTATGCCTCTTTACCTGCAACTGAATCTCCTACTAGGGAAGAGCACGTGGTGTTTCATTGGGTCTTACTGAACAAGTTTGGCTGTTTCCATGGGGAGGAATGCCTACTCTGGATTCCTTACCGATGGCTAAATCCCTGGCTTCAGGGGCTTCGTTTACGTTGGGGAAGATTCTGCTGGGTTCCATGTATCATCAGATTCAATAGTCTTTTACGGGCGAGCCATTTTCCAAGTTGAGTGGAGCAGTGTGGATTCTACAGTTGTGGTTGTTCTCTTATCTTCCAACTCTAGTAGGAGATAGTCCTTTACATGATGGTTTTGTTGGGATGAGGGTAGCTCTTTGTGAGAGTCCTCTTGAGACCGCATGATAGCTCCCTATTTTATAGTGTTTTTAGGATTAATTTAGTTTGTTTTAATTAGCTTTTAGTTAAGTTTCTGTATTAATTTCATAGTATTTAG
This sequence comes from Euphorbia lathyris, assembly GCF_963576675.1. Lineage (NCBI taxonomy): Eukaryota > Viridiplantae > Streptophyta > Magnoliopsida > Malpighiales > Euphorbiaceae > Euphorbia > Euphorbia lathyris. Next base: position 68,147,426 of record NC_088910.1, read on the forward strand.
TTAAAATTAGTATTTTCCTTTATTTATGGCATTTTCGGTGTTTTAAGGGATTTTCATGGACTATTCGAGCATTTTTGAACCAGACCCAAGCCCATTGGAGCATTTCTGGACTATTCAAGGACCATCATAGAACTTTTAGGATTCATCAGGGACCATTAGAGCACTTTTCGAAAGCCTAAGGACCTAAACAGATAAAAACCGGAGCCATAATTCCCCAAATGGGACCTGTCTCGGCGAGACAAAGGCTGTCTCGTCGAGACAGGCCCTCGTCTCGTCGAGACATGCCTTGTCTCGACGAGACGAGGCGGGGGAAGGCGCACCAGCGCCTTCCCCTTTGCTGAAATTCGTGGATATGGGATTGGAGCCCATTAAAAACACTTTGTAATAGTCCATTTTTACCCTTGATGCATTAGGGTTTTCTTTCTATCTCTATAAATAGGGAGATATCTCACCTGTATCAGGGGCCGTCATTCACAATGTAGATTTATATTTCAGAATTGTTCTTTTTCCTTTTTGCTTTTTAGATTAGTTTTCAATTCGTTTAGTTAATCATCAAAAACCCATACATAGGATTCAATCAAAGGATTCCTCAGCCTAGATTGTGCCTTCCATTAATCCACCTTCTACCCTGTTAATTGTTCGCTTTATTTTGTTACTTTATTGCTTTCAATTCGTTTAGTTAATCATCAAAAACCCAAATCATTATTCAACCCTCTAAATAGTTAGACCAGTCTAGGTAGATTTACTAATTATAACAAATAGTCTTTGTGGTTCAATCTCGTGCTTAGCACAATATTACTTGTTGGGATAGGATACACTTGTCCTATTAACTGCTATATATTTTACGAGCATCAAGTTTTTGGCACCGTTGTCGGGACTATTTCCCTTCATGTCTCGCCGAGACATTGTTCATCTCGACGAGGCGGAAAAAAAAAATTATTTTTTTTAAAAAAAAAACTTTGTCGTCTCGTCGAGACACGGGAAAAAAATTTTAGAAAAAAAATCCCATCAAGTCTCGACGAGACGGGAAATTTTTTTAAAAAAAAAATTAAACTTTCTTCTTTTCTTTTGCTTTCTCTATTCTTATGTTTGTTTTCTTTTTTTTAATTGGCAGAACCTTCTAATCGGAGTACTCACCGACGCCGAATTGATTTCCAGGACATCCGCTTGGATTTGAATAATTTAGCATCGGATATTCGGGATTGGATGTACCGCCACCCCTTAGGGAGTTTTTCTATCCTATTTCCTTTCTGCACTTTACGTTTTATTTTATACATTATTGGAAGTAAATGCACGTGTAAGTGTGGGGAGGAGGTAGTAGGATAGATGATTTTGGTTTTATGCCAATTGCATGTTTGTTCCTTGTTTTATTTCATTTATTTATTTTTATTTTTCTTTTCTTTGTTATTTTGCATGATTGTATGTTTTTGCTTTAGTTTCATCTTAGGATTTCATGCTTTCTGTTCTTGTTTGCTTTTTATTTTTCTAGGAATAAAAAGAATCCTAGGCAGTTGAATTTGATACATTTAGCTAACCCGATAATACAGTTGACAATGCGCTTAAAAATTTGCACATTCTAAATGAAATTGATGCATGCGAAAATTTTTGAACAACGTTTGAGTCTCCAAAGAGTATTATTTGCCTAAAATTGACAAGGAATGGAACGTTAGTTGAGACTAGGATTGATACAAATAACCCTTACATTGTGAGTTAGAGCCATAAATATCAATATTTTTAGACTCATAATTAGGAACAATTGATCTCTTAGGTGTGAGATTACATTTATTGTCTTTGTGCTCATAGGAATTGCATCCAGTACTCGTTGAATTTTGTGTTTCTATTAAACTTGAAGTGATTAGGCAACCTAGGTTTAGCCCTTTGTGAATATAGCCTATTCTTTGTTTAGCCAAAATCCCTTAACAAATCCACTAGATAACCTCTTTGAACCTATATTTACCCATTTCTTTGATCAACCCTGTTACAACAATTAGCCTTCTTAAATACCCTTTCTCACACAAGTTAATTGACTCAATTTAGTTTTGATAAATCCTTAGACACACTTATCATTCAAATTCCCGCTAGCAATTATTAACAGGTTGTAATTTTAATAGAAGAAGCAACCTTTAGCCATTTGAATTTCACTCTTTTTCCCCTCTATTAAAAAAAATGGTTAAAAACCAAATCAAAAAAAAAAATTATAGAGGAAAGGATAAAAGATGTGTTTATATTTTTAGTTGCTTTCCGAATACTTTATTGAATCACAAAAACAACCTTGAGCTTAAACCTTCTTATACATAGCGGAAAACGTGTCCCTTTTGGATTCTGACTTGCTTGAGGACAAGCAAGATTTAAGTATGGAGAGGTGGTTGATAGCTCCCTAATTTAGTGTCCTTTTTGCAAAAATCTTAACTATTTCAGTCATTAACTTTTTGTTTATAAATTCCCTTTTTCCTACCCCAACCTTTAGCCCATGTTACAACCCTTTAAAGACATATGATCTTGTTTAATTTTAATGCATTAATTTTGACGGATGGATGATGCAATCCCAACGTGACCACTTTGTGCAATAAAATGTAGAGCGTTTACAAAAAAAAATTACACCCAAACACTTGAGTGTTAGAGTGACCACTTGTGAGCTATCAATTTTAGTTCTCTTCTTTCGTTTTCATGAAGTGTTGGTCGATAAAACCAAATTAATCAGTTTTGGAGACTCGTCTGAGGTTCATTATGTTTTTTTTTTTTTTGCAAAATGAGTAGTCTGAACTGTTGTGGATAATAAAGTGTTATTTGTTAATTTTTCGTTGTTTTGGATTCTGTCTTGCTTGAGGACAAGCAAGATTCAAGTGTGGGGATGTTGATAGCTTCCTATTTTATAGTGTTTTTAGGATTAATTTTGTTTATTTTAATTAGCTTTTAGTTAAGTTTCAGTATTAATTTGATAGTTTTTAGTTAAAATTAGTATTTTCCTATATTTATGGCATTTTCAGTGTTTTCAGGGATTTTCAGGGACTATTCGAGCATTTCTGAATGAGACCCAAGCCCATTAGAGCATTTTCGGAATATTCAGGGGACCGTCAGAGCACTTTTGGGATTCATCAGGGACCATTAGAGCACTTTTTGGAAGCCTAGGGACCTAAACAGATAAAAACCGGAGCCATAATTCCCCAAATGGGACCTGTCTCGTCGAGACAGGCCCTCGTCTCGTCGAGACATGCCCTGTCTCGACGAGACGAGGCGGGGGAAGGTGCCCCATCGCCTTCCCCTTTGCTGAAATTCGTGGATATGGGCCTGGAGCCCATTAAAAACACTTTGTAATAGTCCATTTTTACCCTTGATGCATTAGGGTTTTCTCCCTATCTCTATAAATATGGAGATATCTCACATGTATCAAGGGCCGTCATTCACAATGTAGATTTATATTTTAGAATTGTTCTTTTTCCTTTTTGCTTTTTAGATTAGTTTTCAATTCAGTTAATCATCAAAAACCCATACATATGGGGAAGAATTAAGCATTTGGATTTTGTATTCCTCAGAAAACTCACTCATTTTATCCCCGGTGAAGATGGTGCCTTGATCCATAGTTAGCGTTTCAGGGATGCAAGTCTGTGTATGATGTGGTTCTTAATGAAATCAATGACGTCTTATTGATCTAATTTTCTCATGGGAACTTCCTCCACCCACTTTGTAAAGTAATATGTAGCTACTAGGATGAACGAATGTCTTTTTGATGAAGATGGATGAATCTTTCTGATAAGTTCCATGGCCCATCCTCGAAAAGGCCATGGCTTGATCATATGGTGCATATCATCCGTAGGAACTGTTGAGATCGGACCATGTCTTTGTCACTGTCTGCATCCCTTTGTATAGTTGACACAATCTTTTAAAATGGAAGGCCAGGAATATCCATGTCTCCTCAGCAACCATCGCATTTTAGTTCCTTCTTGGTGTGCTCCACAAATGCCTTCATGTGCTTGTCTCATTACCTTCAATGCTTCCGACATCACAAAGCACCTCAATAGCAACCCATCGTCACCCTTCTTATAGAGATCTTCCTTCAACATCAGATAACACTGAGCTTTGATTTTTATCATATACGGAACTCTTTGGGTTGGATCTTTCAAGTACTTCTTTATTGGCTCCCTCTAGTCATTTATGTTGTCTGCGTCGATGTTGAAGCTCTCCACCTTGATTCCTTTCTAAAAGATAGATGGATGCCCCTTCTTATGTACTAGGATCAACTGGTGAGTAAGTTCCCTAAAGATCCTTAAGCCCGAAGCCATTTGTGCCATTTCGTTCGCCTCCCAATTTGCTTCTCTTGGAAGATAAACCAGAGATAGATCTTCAGAATCATCCGCTAACTACCTAGCCATTGTGTAGTATGGAGCTAAAGATAAGCTGGTACATTTGAACTTTCCACTGATCTATTTTAGCACTAATTGAGAGTCACCCATGACCACAACCTCTCTTGCTCCAAGATCTTTCAACAACTCCAGTTAAATTATCAAAGAGTAAAGTCAGGAATTCGATATCCCTGTGGATACGAATTCTCACGATCTATAGCCACTGGGTATGGCTTGTGAAACTCTGGCCTCCCTACTTGTCTGAGTCTAGGGCCATAGAGCTCTTGAACCATGTCTCTTACTATCTCCATGTTCATAGCAGGATTCCCTGATTGGTTATGATGTGCACTGAATTGCGAGCATGCTAGTAGCTTTATCTAAAACTACGAAAAGAACTATAAATTGGATCTAACTTCTAATCAAACGAAAGTGTAAAAAGCTTAAAGGACATAAAAGAGCTTAAAGTTCGTAGCGGAATCTAGAAGACTGATTATAGCTACACTAAGATGTTGCATAAAAAAGAGAATTCAGAGGTAAAATGTTGCTTGCATTTCATTGAATGAGTTTGCTGGCATAAATGGAAGACTAGAGCGAGAACTTACAAGTTGAAAGTTAGATAAAAATGATTAAATTAAGGCTGTAGAATAGCTAAAGTTCGTAATGTGAGAATTGTTTGAATTCCATTAGGATTGAGTTTGATTTGATTTCATTTTGTTGAATTGGTTTGAGTTGGATCCCTTTCCCTGTTTTTCCTCTTCTTTAAACACTGTAGTTTTTGGCGCTAGTAACCGCTACACCCACGTCCTTGTTCCCACTAACCCACGTTTCTCAGTTAGTTGCTCCATACGACGGGTTCTGCTTCTTTATCAACTGCCCACGTTCCCCTTTGCCCCATGTTCTCCTTCATTTAAGCTCCTCTAGCATTGGTTCGTGGGGCGTGTTATTGCTTTCTCTTAAGCTCTATTCTTTTTGTTGTTTTGGTCAGCCTGCTCCGCTTCTTATGAATCGTTCTTGTTGAGTTGTGCTCTCCGACTCTTTCTCTTTTTGGCAGTTTTTCTATGTTGATCCCTTCCAATTAGTTCCCACATAATTGTAGGGGGAACAACAACTCAGATTAGATTCTTGATTAAATTATTTATAAGATTGAATTCTATATTACCGTACCATTCCATATTATCGCAGAAGTTTATACTTTTGCTTAGGATCAACCTAGGAGTAGAATAATTTAGAAACAAAACCTAAAATCTATTTACTATCGCCTAGATAACAATCCAACACCTAGTAGTCTGGTACTTTCGGTATAAATCTTGTGGATTCGATACTTGGTTTTTCCAGATTTATTACTTGATAACGACGGGGTACACTTATCCCTTAGTGAGTCTTTGAGCATCAGCTTAGGATGCATCACTTTTGTTCTTGATATTATTAAGCAATTTTAGTCTACTGGATTGAGCCAAGAGAGTGCTCATTTTTCTGGTGTGTCTCATACCAATATAAGGCCTAGGGCGAACAAGACATTACTATGTTCAATTGAACATTCACCTTCCACATTAGTACTTAGAAGACTCTAAATATCTTTATATTTGGTATATGGATCCTTGGGGTCCTATTATACCAATGATGTTTGGAAGTGCGTGAAAATATTAAAGGATTCAAGAATTGGCGTGAGAGACGTCCACAGGCATGTGTCAGCGCCAACAGACTCTCGTGCAAGCTAAACAGGGCAGCAGGCCCAAAGACTTTGGTTTAGGTAAGAGGGTACCTTAAGATGGCTAGGCACATGAGCAGTTCGCCCATAAGTTTCCAAAGCCTAGAGGAGAATGTTGGAGGCTTCAAGAAACCACGCCTATGGAATCTCAGTTTGTGAGCCACGGGCCTAAATTCTTCTAAAGGGGCCCAAAATGTCCCAAAACCACCTAGAATCTTTTAGGGGTGCCTAGAATTGCCCATAGACTTTACATAAGTAGTTTCTCTAAAATTTTCTTGGGGAGAAACCTGGGCCATTAGATCAAAATGATCTTGGCCATTAATTAGGTCAGTTTGTAGGCTATAAATAACCACTCAGGGGTCATTTATAAGCATCCAAGTGAGATGCAAGTGAGATCAAGTGGAAAGTGAGTGCCTTAAGTGATTACTTGTAAGTTAACCTTTATAACATTCTTTAAGCAATAAAGAGTGTGTCCCTCACTTAGACTTTGTGCAAGATCCTAAATTATGCTACATTTCATTCCCTAGCATTCTAGCTAAGAAAGTTAGGATTAAGGCTGACTATTAATTGGGGCAAGAATTACTAATGCGATATGGTCGACAGATAGTGAAAGGTTATCTCCATGGAAAGTGGTATCAAACCAGTTTTCCTAATGGAGAGAACTAAGGTTACTGTTAGAGGTACTAAGGCTAAGTGAGGAGGTTGAGGCGAGTAGCGTGCAAGAGGAGCAGAGGAAGAGCAAGCGGGGAAGATCAAGGTTGAGAAACATCCTTGTATACATCAACGGTAAGCTAACAAAGGTGGAGTTTACCACATCCCATGACCTAAAAAAGTTCGAGGACTTGGACTAAGTCCTAGGCGGACTCAATGGGGATGAGTTCAAGGGAGAGGTGTTGGCCATAATGAACCAGGTCGTCGTTGATTGTGAGGAAAGGGATAAGACCTTGGACGCTCAAATTGCTTCTCTTAGATAAGAACTAGAGAAATCTCTTATCGAGTTATGAAAGAAGAATTAGCCTTGTGCGAGAGGGCTATTTCATATGACAAAGTATCTACATTAGGCGCATATAGTCCGTAGTGGCTAAAAGTGTCGAGACATAAGGCATATGATTGTTCGAGAAATTCTAAAGAGATTGATAATTTTCTATGGAGTTTGGAGAAGTATTTTAGGGCACTTGGCATTGCAAATAATGCCAAGATGATCAACGTCGTGCCACTCTACTTACAAGAAACGACCATGGTGTGGTAGTGATTAAAGGAATAAGAGATCCGATGAGGTAAATGCTCTGTCACTACTTATGACAATTTTAAATGGGAGCTTAAAGCCTAATTTTACCCGGAAGCATGTGATAGACATATTTTATCCCTATCTTTTACTACAGTTTTTTGGATTATTTCATATCTTTTATTTTATTTTATTTATTTTAAGTTAATTTAGCCTTTATTTTATCAATCCTAAGTTTTAATGCATGCCTATCACTTTTTGTAGTTATTTTCATCTATTGTCAAGTCATTTTGTTATTTTTTAATCTAATTTTCAGATTTAAATTATAGCTTAATTTGTTTCCAAATCATGGAATTAAATTACCAAAATCTTTATTGTTTGACTTGTCCAGGGCTGGCTTTTGCCATCCCCATAGTCATAATTGACTGATTCCAATCCCTTTTTAAGTGGGATTCAGTCTGTTGTATCTGTTTTGAATTCCTGTAACGTTAACTTAGGCATTTTAAGTTTATTTGGCCTATAAAAAGGTTTGTAATTCATCCTTAGTCATCTGTGTAAACCCTATACCCTTGAGAATTCATCTTCTTTAACCTCCATCTGCCATTAAAGCACCAGAAAGCTTCCTTCATCTCCACTTCAAGAATTCTCAAGTCACCTCCTCCAATCTTAGAAAGACGACTGCTTGAATCGACATGTTCCAAAAGAGATTTTTACGCTCTTAGTCGCTGTTAGCTTTTTAGATATTTCTATGAATTCGAAGTTGGTTGTATCTGTAACAATTGTTCTTCATCTTTAATATAAATTCAGTATTGATTTCCAATTGTGTTTTTTATCTTTCTGTTTATGCTCTGATTAATTATATTAAATCATTCAAAAGTCCAAACAATTACTTGGTTCATATTGCGGGTCTAAATTCGGTTGTCTTTATCGGAGACTATAGATATTGACAACATCATAGTAAACAGACACAAATTCATGAACCTTAAAGCTAGTTATAGCATGTAACAAAGGAATTACGTGCTAAGAACCTTAGAAGGATAAGTCAGTTTAATTATATTAAGTTTATGAAACTCAGATTAGAGATTATATTGTTTATCAGATTGAATTTTATATTATCGTACCAGTCCATATTATTTTAGGAGCTTATACTTTTGCTTGAGATCAATTTAGGAGTAGAATAATTTAGAAACAAAATCTAAAATTTATTTACTATCGCATAGATAACAATCCAACACCTAATAGTATGGTATTTGCGGTATAAATCATTGGGATTCGATGCTTGAAATTTCAAGATTTATTACTTGATAATCCTTAGTGAAGCTTTGAGCGCAAGCTGTAGGTGTATCACCTTTTGCTTGCTTTAATGACAATCTGTTGCAGCGTCGAAATGGACAGGAAGTTTTGGAGGGTTGGTCCTACCTGCAGGATGGGTGGTAGAAGCTGACCGGTGACGGTGAGATAGTGTCGAGGGAGATATTGGGAATTGTAAGGATCTTGGATGAGTGGCTTTTTGCATAAAATTTGGATGCGGAAGTTTGGAGCATTTACTCTAGAGTGTCGTTTTCTATTCCAAATTAGAGATGTGGATTAGAAATTAAAGTGATCACATTTGATTTACCCATTTTCCCTCAAATTCTGATTTTGTCAGAACTGAAGATAGGATATTTAGCGTGGGGGTCTGCTTTGACACTTCTCAAATTTAGGCACGTACATTCTGTTGGCAATATCAATTTTACTGTGTATTCTAGGACAAAATATTAACTGTACCAATTTTTAACAAAACACTACTTCTTTGCTGAAATTATGCACATCTAATTAATTTAATAATGTATTTCACTGAAACATCTTATCAACCTATGCCAAGAATCTTTTTGGGCCATGCATATAACCTTGTAAATATGAAATTAATGGCATGGACCTACTGTTTCTTTTCTTTTTTTCAACACAACCATATACATCAAAATAAAATAATAATAATGTATTTTCGGTGTTTTTGCAAACAGAGCAATGTCATTTTTTTTACTCAGAAAATATACAAGTTTGGCCATTCAAATTACATTTTTTACATTATAAATTTAATTTCATCTACATTATATGTTTTTTTTAATGTTTTAACAGAAAAAAAAACTCAAGTGTAGTAACTCATAAATAAGAGAAAGAAAGAATATACTTGTATTTTCTCTTAATTCTATTTACAAATGCTTATCGAGTTTATATACTAACATGCACCCTCAAGATGAAGGTGAAGTAATGTAAACAACATTCATTTTGGATAAGGTTGAAATCATGACAGAATAAGATAATCGTTTTCTAAACAAATAATTCAGTTCACCTGATGAGGAAACAAATGGTGTTGAAATAAAACCACTAATGAAATGTTTCCTAACTACATGAAATTAATATCAATGTGTTTAGTTTGCTCGTGTGAAAGGCCGAATCAGTGGCAATATTAATGACAACATGGTTATCACAATGCAATGTGTCACAGCCCGTCAAATTTTATCCGAGAAATAGCTCAACAAGAATGCCCAATGGGAAGCGAAACGGTCTAGGGGAAAACCATCATTTTACTGTTCATCGGGACGTCGCGAGACAAGCCGGTGTACATCGGGCTAAGTATGTTTGCATTCATGCACATTGCAATGGGCACGTACGTGCATTGCCTGCTGGGGGGACAATTGAGCCAAGAGAGTGCTCCCCCTTCTGGTGTGTCTTATACCAACATGAGGCCTAGGGGGCCCAAAATTGCCTAGAATCTTCTAGGGTGCCCAGAATTTCCCCTAAACTTCGCATAAGTAGTATCTCTAGAATTTTCTTAGGGAGAAACCTGGGCCATTGGATCAAAATGATCTTGTCCATTAATTAGGTCGGTTTATAGGCTATAAATAACCACCAAGGGGTCATTTGTAAACGTCCAAGTGAGATGCAAGTGAGCTCAAGTAGAAAGTGAGTTCCTTGAGTGATTACTTGTAAGTTAACCTATATAGCATTCTTTAAGCAATAAAGAGTGTGTCCCTCACTTAGACTTTGTGCAAGATCCTAAATTATGCTACATTTCATTGCCTAGCATTCCAGCTAAGCAAGTTGGAGTTAAGGCTGACTATTAATTGGGGCAAGAATTACTAGTGCGACACGGTCGACAGATAGTGAAAGGTTGTGTCCATAAGTGGTATCAGACCAGTTTTCCTAATGGAGAGAACCAAGGTTACTGTTAGAGGTACTAAAGGTTGAGATGAGTAGCGTGCAAGAGGAGCGGAGGAAGAGCAAGCGGGGAAGATCAAGGTTGAGAGACATCCTTGTAGACATCAACGGTAGGCTAACAAAGGTGGAGTTTACCATAGCCTGCGACCTAAAAAAGTTTGAGGAGTTGGATTGAGGCCTAGGAGGGCTCAATATGGATGAGTTCAAGGGAGAGGTGTAGGCCATAATGAACCAAGTCCTCATTGATTATGAGGAAAGGGATAGGACCTTGGAAGCTCAAATTTCTTCTCTTAGATAAGAACTAGAGAAATCCCTTGCTGAGTTATGAAAGAAGAATTAGCCTTGTGCAAGAGGGCTGTTGCATATGGCGAAGTATCTACATTAGGCGCATATAGTCTGTAGTGGCTGTGTCGAGACACAAGGCATATGATGGGTTGAGAAATTCCAAAGAGATTGATAATTTTCTATCGAGTTTGGAGAAGTATTTTAGGGCACTTGGCATTACAGATGATGCTAAGATGATCGACGTTGTGCCACTCTACTTGCAATATACGACCATGGTGTGGTGGTGATTAAAGGAACAAGAGATCCAATGAGGTAAATGCTCCATCGATACTTAGGACAATTTTAAATGGGAGCTTAAAGCCTAATTTTAAGTGGAAGCATATGATAGACATATTTTATCCTTATCTTCTATTACAGGTTTCGAGATTATTTCATATATTTTATTATCTTATATTTATTTTAAGTTAATTTAGCCTTTATTTTATCAATTATAAGTTTTAATGTGTGTCTATCACTTTTTCTAGTTATTTTCACCTATTGTCCAAGTCATTTTGTTATTTTTGTTAATTTAATTTTCATATTTAAATTATAGCTTAATTTGTTCCCAAATGATGGAATTAACTTACCGAAATCTTCATTATTTGACTTAGTATTGGTATGAATAGAGAAAGATTTGTTAAGTTAATTGATAATTGGGTAATGATTTAATGTGATTTGATGAGATTTGGCATATTTTAAGGAGATTAAGTAATCAATGAAGGTTTTGACTGAGATTTGAAGGGATTCTGCACGGACCTCAACCTTCTGCCACCCAACTCGATGAGCTAGCGTTCCAACGCAAAGCTTTTGTTGGTCCTTATGAGATATAATCTAGTTCTAAAGGGGGGTGAATGGAACTATTAATAAATTTAAGGCTTTATAAATTTTCTCACAATAAATTTTATAGCACGAGGCACTCGGAATCAAAAGCAAACTTAATTTACTGTTTTGAACAGAAGCTAAGCTTGATTCTACTTCTGGTCTTAAACACTTAGACTGCACAACTGGGTGCAACCTCTGTGTGACTTGATTAAGTATGCTATTGAGTACAACAGTCAGAATCACAAGTTATATAATTTACGCACAGAAGCAAGCAATATAGTTATATCAGAAGTGAAGGGTCAGAGAAATTGTTACGCAACGATTTATTTTGGTCCAGGCTCTTGCCTACATCCAATCCCTAGAGTACCTTCCTCTGAGCTTTAATCCACTAGTGAACTCTTTAACATGTAGAGCATAAACCCTTACAATAGATACAGAGGCTCTGTAAAGTACCTTCCTTTATACTCCACACTCAGCTATCTATTCTCCTCTCGTCCTGTCTACTTATAATCGAAGGAAATAGAAGAGCTTGTGAACTTTCTCAACTATTCATAATTTTTGTTCTAACACAGAACCCAACGTGTGAACTTAGAACTTTTTACACAAATAAATACAATGAGTGTGTATATGACATTTGCATTGATTTTGGGACTTCAGTAGAGATTCTCTTTGAATTCAGCATTGATGGTTTTCCTCAAATGTAGCAAATGATGGGGCTTTTATAGTGACACCTTGAAGGCTGGCTAATTCAAATTTCGAAATAACCATTGGAGAGAAACGACTCTTCTGTCCCTTTCATCCTCAGAGCCTAGTGTCCTAAGCCAATGATCTTCTTTCTCTTTTATGTTTTTTATCCGAGATGCCATGCTTCTGATCTCCGACAGAGGCAGTCTGTTTGTCTAACCAAATGAGGCAAAGTTTCCAGGTTGACCAAGGGATACACTATTTGGAGGTTCTGAATCTTTCCTTATTTAGTTGTACAATGTCAGTCGCATAGAGTCAACATCTGATCTTGTCTCTTACGCCTTGATATTTTGTCCTCTGAATAAGTCTTCTCTTGAGGTATGGCATTGGGCTTTTGGATCCTTCTTGCTATAGGGCTGAAGTCGATCCATGGGCCTTTGATCCATCTTCTAAGGCCTTTGACTATTTCTTTTAATATTACACTTTAATTTAATAAAACACTTAACAAACACATTAGTTCAAATAAATCAACATTTAATTTTATTATGGGAATATTAACTTCTTTTATTATTTTTTGTCATAATCAAAATTAGTGTGGAAAACAAAACTCCCCCATTTTGATGTTGGCAAAAATTTAGAGGTTAAGAATAAGGTGTTAAACTCCCCCATAATAGTCAAACTTGCATTGCTTCTGGATTCTCCCTAGTAAGGGTTGAACTATTGAAAATAATTTTACTTAAGAGAGAAAGAATGTTAGACATTTTAAGTTCAATAGTAAAAGTTAAATTCAGGGTCAGAAGCATGCTAATGAGAGTGAAATATATATCAAAGGAATAACATAATGATACTCAAAGTTTAGTTGTAGCGTCCTTAGATTTATTCATGTATCAACGCATTTGAATTCATGTATCAGATCATTTGAATTGATGAGGATCTATCAGAGTCCTACATGAATGAATCTTAGAGCTTTAATGTAGTTAAGTATCAGAGCTTCTAACTAAATATCGGAGTTTGTTCGATACTTAGAATGTTTATCCTTGATTTATTTTTAGGTTAAGTGTTGATTAGTTAGAGTCAGATATGTAAGATCAAAGTGAGAGATACTAATCAGAAGCACTAAGCACATAAAGCCGATATTGGAAAAGATAGAAGTAATATATATAACTCAGCATACAGAGGTCATGAAATAAGACTAAACAGTATATAAGCACATCAAACGCAAAACATACTATAAGTCAATATCTATTAATGGTTCAATGTTTAGGTTTAAGGTTGACTTGAATAATGTTAGACTTTTTATGTCTGGGTGGATGTTGCTGAGTTAATACTGAAGCTTGTTGATGCTCGTAAAGTATATATCAATAAATAGGACAAGTGTATCCTATCGCAACAAGTAATACAGTGCTTAAGCACGAGATCGGACCACAAGGACTACTATCCTAATCAGTTAATTCAAATGGTAATTTATTTGTTTAGCAAGGGTGAAAAGCAATATGGTGTTTATTCTAATAAATTAAATGACTAAACTAAGAAAGCAGTAAACAGAACTAGCTGCAGGGTGGATTGTGATTAATGGTAGGCACAACCTAGAAAGGGGAATCCATCGGCTAATCTCTATGAATGCGTTTATAGGGGGTCGGGTTTAAGCTTTACTAAAGATTGAAGGTAAGTTCCCTAAGTGAAAGACTAATGTGATCAGTATTGCCCCTTCCTATTCACATGCATTCGGGTGACGGCTTGATTAGGCATATACCCTAGGTCATGCAAAGCATTAGGTTCCTTGGCAAATAAGGCTAAAGCCGTAGCCCAGCCACAAAGCCTCATTCCTAGTGGTCTCTAGTGAAGTCAGATTATGCTAATTCGGATTAGATAGTTCCGTGGTCAAGAATCAATCTATCTATTATCTAGCTAATGTCACGGTTACAGGCATTAGGCACATTATATACACAAACGTGCTAGTTGATCATTATCAATGCTCATTCTAGCAATTAATCCTGTTCCTAACATCACCTCGGCATAAAGCATGCATAAACTGGTCGAATCAAAAGCTAATTCTCAAACCCTTAACATTCATAGCAATTCAACCAATTTCATCCCCATCCTAGATTGGATGGGGATTAGTTCATAGACAAACTCATCACAATGATAACGTAAAAGGGAATAAATGAAGACATGCTTGATTAATATGTAAATTGAGATAAAGGGAAAGAGAGAGAATTTCTAAACCCTGTTGTCTGATTACAATAATAACAAAGCTTGTAGATCCTCCACCCGTTGAGCTATTCTTCAACAAGATTAAATCTAACTACGAAGTTTACTGAAATCTAAAGCTGAAAATATGTAAAACTAGTTTAAGAAAATAATACGGTATGTAATCTCCCCGAAGAACTGGGTTAAGCTGCCTATTTATAGTCGTAGGCAGATAACCTAGGTCTCCAGGGGCAAAAAGGTCCTTTCCCATGCTAAAATAGGTGATTTAAAACCTTAAGTTCGAGATTCCAGCGCCTCGTCTCATCGAGACAGAAGCTGTCTCGTCAAGACGAGTAGCTGTCTCATCGAGACAGCGTAGTGTCTCGATGAGACAGTGCCTGTCTCGGCCAGACAAGCCTGTGTCTCAGCGAGACAAGCATCCAGATGGGGCAAAAGTCCGATTTTTTTCTCCATTTTGGTCCCTGGGCTTCCGAAATCTGCTCTAATGGTCGTTGATGAATCCCAGAAGTGCTCCGACGGTCCCTGAATTGTTTGGGATTGCTCCAAAAGGCTCGAGTCTGGTTCGGGAATGCTCAAATAGGCCTAAAAACACCTGAAAATACAGAAAACGCCATAAATACTAGAGATCACTTATTTTAACTAAAAGTTAACAAAACAATAAGAAAATCGGAGGGAAATAAAGCAAAAATGAACTAAAACAGATCTAAAAACCCTATACAAATGGGAGCTATCAACCTCCCCACACTTGAATCTTGCTTGTCCTCAAGCAAGAAAGAATCAAAAGCAGCGAAAAATCACAAATAGCTCCCGTACACGGACAAGGATCCATTGCACTTTTATGATCATCCGGTTTCAGACTACTCAAGTTGCAATTAAAAACAAGGTGAACCTCAAAATAATCTCCAAAACTGATCAAGTAATTTTATCAACCAACACTTTGCAAAAACGAAAGGCGATGACTAAGATTGCTAGCTCACAGGTGGTCACTCTTGCACTCAAGTGTTTAGGCAAAATATGCATTTGGTAAATGCTCTACAGTTTATTGCACAAAATGGTCACGTTGGGATTGCATCATCCATCCGGTCGAAATTACGCATCATAACTAAACAAGATTATAGGTCTTTATAGGGTTGTAACAAGGCTAAAGGTTCGTGGGTAGGAAAAAGGGAGTTTAGGCAAAATAGTTAATGACTCAACTAGCTAGAATTTTGGCAAATTGGCACTTTTTCCGCTATGTTCGAGATAAAAGCTCAAGGCTGTTTTTATTTTCCAGTTCGGGAAGCAACTAAAGAACATCTTTTATCCTTTCCTTTACAATTTATTCGGTTCCTCTTTTTGTATTGAATTTTCTTTTTCTTTTTGTTTTGAACCATATATTTTATTTTTTTTAATAAGAGGGGAACAAAGAGTCAATTTCATCGGGTTACTTCTTCTGTTTAGGATTGCAACCTTTCTATTGTAGCTAACGGAAATTTGAAGGGTGTGTGTGCCCAAGGATTTTAGAAATTGAGTCAAATAACTAGGGTGAGAAAAGGGTATTTAGGAAGGCTAAGGGCTTGTAACTAGGTTAATCAAAGAAAATGGGGTAAATAAGGCTCAAAGGGGCTTATCTAGTGGAGTTGGTAAGGGATTTTGGCTAATCAAAGAAAAGCCTAAGTTCATAAGGGGCTATACCTAGATTGCCTAATCATTTCAAGTTCAATTATAACACAACATTCAACCAGTATTTGATGCAATTCCTATGAGCATAATGACAATAACTGTAATCCCACACCTAAGAGATCAATTGTTCCTAAAAATGAGTCTAAAATATTGACCTTTAGGCTCTAACTCACAATTTAGGGGTTATTTGTAACAATCCTAGCCTCACCTAACGGATCGTTCCATGTCAATTTTAGTTAAATGACACTCTTTGGAGACCCAAATGTTGTTCACAAGTTTTTGCATGCATCAATTTCAACCGAGCTTTCAGATATTTAGGGCACAATTTCAACTGTCATGTCAGGATTACTAGATGCATCAAAATCAACTGCCTAGGATTCTTTTTATTCCTAACAGCTAATAGCAAAAACAGGGACAAAACTCGGAAATCCTAAAAACTAACAAGCACACAAAAACTCTAAATTCCTGAGACATGCAAAAGGTCTAAACGCAAACGCATACACACGCACGCACACAGCCAAACAAAATACATTAAAAGTAAAAACATGCATAAAAATGGACGAACTCCAAAGTTTTCTATCCTATTGCATCCTCCCCACATTTACGATACGCATTTATTCCACAAATGCGAAAGCAAAGCATAAAGTAAAGTGCTAAAAAGAAAAATAGGATAGAAATACTCCCTAGGGGTGGCGATCCATCCAACCCCGAATATCACTCGCCAAGCTGTTGAAATCGAGACGAAAATCCTGGAATTCATAATTGAGTGCCCGGATACTCTCCCTATTCTGTTCACCCACATCAATGGCCTGCTCCAACCGCTCCTCGAGTGCACCAGTGTGATCCGGTTGATAATCCTCGTCCTCCTCTTCCTCGGAACTTGTTGTCATCATATCTGCTGCACCTGTTCCAGATGAACTGGCTCTAGCTGTACCTGCCTTAAAATCTCTAGTCCATACACCAAAGTTGTGAATAGCGCATGCTCTATTCAGGTAAGATTTATCAAGCAATAAGAATGGAGTGGAGGTTCTGGCATTTAATTCCGTTTGGAGCTCCTCTAAAAAAGGCCATTCGGCTAATGATAGCCCCAAACGGGAAGGCAGTCCTCTTAGTGAAGCGGAAATTAGCCATTTGGGACCACAGGACGTGGGCCATCCGAGCTGGACGGACCTTTTTCATACACCACAACAACAAGAGGTCTGTTTTCGTAACCTTGTCAGCCTCCCTTTGACCAATAAGGTTAAACGAAATCCACTTGTGTATTAGACAGTCCATCGGGTCCGTCAAACTTGCATTAGTGGCTATTTTCTTGCTATAACGAGACTCTCTCGATACTTCACTGAAGTATTGGCTGTGGGATAAGTCTCGTGCCCACTTAGTGACATCGGCCTCCTTGAATTCGAAGGCCTGATTCATATCCTCCTCAGTCCAAACGCGCCCAATGTTATTAAGGAGAAAATGTAAAGTTTTCACTCCGTCGTCGTCTGTCTCCAATTTCAGAGTCGTGTAGAACTCTAAAATAAAAGAGGGAGACAGAGGGCGACGGTGCCTTTCAATTATTAACCAACCCATATCAGACAAGAAAGTTTGAACACGCTCATGTAAACCGCACTGTTTCAACCAATCCCAATCAAAAAATCGAGGGATTGCACAATCATATTTCTTGATTTTTCGGAAAAGTTTACCCTCATCCACAGACTCTAAAAGGAAGGGACATTTATACCTCTGTGACAGTGGGCTTGGGTGGTAACGGTCTGCGTTTGGTGCGGGGGCAGGAGGATCTACTATTCATGCACGAACTGTGCCAGGGATAGGAACCAACTCCTCAGGGTGTGTGTCAGTCCGGCGACGGAGACGACGTCGTGGTGGTTGATCTTCCATTGAATCTAAAAAACAAAGAACACGAACACAAAAGAAATACAATAACAACTAAAGTTAACAAAAATTCCTAAAAGAACAAAGTAGTCAAGATTGTCCAATAGAAAGTGGAACAATTAAGCAAACCAAAATGAACTACCCCCTAAATGAAACATGGCAAAGAAATTAGTAAAAATTAGCCTAAAACATGCAAATCCCTAATTTCTTCAAAAACCATGAAAACAAATCCTAAATCTAGGAAATGCAAAACAAGAAACCATCCCCAAACATGATAATTTAAAACAAAAATAACCCTCAAAACAATCAATCTCTAATTAATCAAAGTAAAGTTCTTAAGCAATAAAAATCCCTATTAAGCTCTATCTCAATCAAAATCCCTAAGTTAACTTAAGACAAATCAAGCAATAAGCAAGGTAAACCTTAAATACATGAAAATCCCTAAATCTTCCAAGCTCAAATCCAAGAACCAAAAAGCAGAAATCAACCAAAACCAATAAAAGAAAACTTACCAACTAATAATATTGAACAAAATGAAATGCAGGAAGAGATGGAGTTAAAGAGATGGAAGAAAGGAGAAGAGAGTTTGGGTTTGTGGAGAGAGAGAGAGAGAGAGCAAAGGAATTTGAAGAGAGGGAAAGGGAATGCGAGTTATGGTGGTGATAGGAGGTGAAAGGGTGGGTTAAAAAGGGGGGTATGTGAGGGTTAGATTGGGGAATATGGGGGTTTTTTGGGGATTGGTTCAGCCAATCCCCTAAATGAGCTGCCCAGGATAACCCATGGGCGGCTCGTCTCATCGAGACACTGTGTGTCTCGACGAGACACCGCGGTTAGCAGAAATGCCACCGCGGTCCCCCAAACACGTCTCGTCTAGACGTGCTTTGTCTGAACGAGACGTGCCGTTGTCTCGACGAGTTACATAGATCCGATGAAACGTCGTTCATCAGGATTGGGGATCCGATTTGAGATAACAGGATGGGTAGATTCGTCCTTGTCACCTGTTCATCTCATTGGTATTAATAGGTATAAATAATCCTCAGACTCAAAGGAATGTTAATTGGTCATCCTGAATTACTGAATGTGAGACTTTGATCGCGTGGTCCCACGATCCTTAACAGAGATGACTCTAGGGTGTGAACTGCAAAGGTTGGATGTCACAGGAGGTAATGTCAGGGTAGTTATACATTGGATTGAGCATTTATCACTCCCGACGAATGGGAGATACGTCCAAGGATCGCTTGTGGAAGACTCGACTCTAAATCCTTGCAAGGTGATAGCTTAAGAGTAGAAATACAGATTTCACTTAACCTATCTATTTGAGTTGACTCGGCCTGTACAAGTAAAACGAACGTCTCGCTATATATGACTTGACATCATCCATAGTCATAAGACTCAGTTCAAGGATGTAGTTGATAAAGGATCGAATTATACTGTAACTAATACGGAAGGGTTAACGGCAGAATCAAACTGTCTTCTTAACGGACTCTGGGGGAATGATTACGGACATGCCGATAACATGCTCTGTTCATTATTCCGTTATGCAAGGATTAAATATAATTCTTGAAGAAATTAATTTAATAGTTGCATACGGCCAGAAGTAGTAAGGACCTAATGGATCACACATAAGACTTGGAAACAAAAGAGAGATGGATCTGATTAATAGATGGAAGCCCAATTGAGCCCAGTAAGGCCCACATGGATAGGGGGGTCAAAATTTATATATATGATTAGGGAAGGAACTAATTTATTCCACTAATCCTAATTTGATTAGGATTATGAATTAAATTAATTAAGAGATAATTAAAGTAGGAGTTTTAATTAGATTAATATGCTCCTATTATTATCTAACTAGGTTACTTATTATTATCCTAATTATGTTAGACATATAGTAAGATAATAATTAGAAATCCTATTCTGAATTGGATTCCTATTAAGTGACCTATTCCTATCTAACTAGGTTTAGATACAACCTAATATATATACCCCTACCCTAATGAATTTCGATACACTAATTCCTTCCCCCTACAAGTGATTTTCGAAATTGCTTCTAGAGAGAGAAAGAAAGAATTCCATTCCCAAGTTCGTGGACAAGAATTCATTCGGCATTCCATCGATTGATTAATTTAATTCATCCCTCTTTCTCCTTGATCTTGTGTTGGTTAATTAGAGGTAATCTATTTTGGTTACATCTCATAAGGGTTGATTCTAATTTAACCTCACCGTGTTCACGAAAGAAGAAAAACAATCAAAAGGGAGAAATTCGTTTTTCTTCGCCTACATCAGTTCAGTTCACTATTTCGAGGATTCCCGGAGATTGAACCGTCGGATCGTCGCGATATTTGGACAGTAGCTTCTAGACACATTCTTCCATGTTTCCACCGAAGGGATCGTCGTTCGGAGGTCTGGAAGGTCTATTTCGAATAGGGGCAGATTGGTAAACAGTTTACATCTCCTTTGAAGTTGTGGACACTTCGTTTGCAACGGTAGATTGATCATCGAAAGGTATATCTTCTTATCCCTCTTTATATGAAATAACGATTAACGGATCCTATGGTTAAAAGGAAGTAGGCTAAAATTTTTATATTTCCGCTGCTATACCTTAGCCCTATTTCCAACAGTGGTATCAGAGCCATCGTTAAATCCGTTATTTCATATATGAAATTTAGAAGCTTTCAATAGGATTGAATGAATATTTATGGTTAGGATTAATTAACAAATTATTTGGTTAATTAATTCTAAAGATAAATAAGTGAAATACATTATGCGTATGTTCCTAATTATTTCGGTTGATAATCATTATAACAAAATCTATTAGTTTTATGGTTAGATTAATAAAATTAGTTTTATTGATTCTAAAGATAAAACGGAAATCTATTGTAGTTTTTCCTATTTCTGAAAATCGCTTTTCAACCGTTTTGAAAATCTGATATATATATGTGTTTAAAATTAGTTTTGAATATAAAATATATATACATGTTTCGGAAATTAATAGTTTTCTGTTTTGATTATCGAATGAAAATTCGTTTAAAAGTTTGTTTTTACCAAGTTGTAAATCAAAGCGTTAAATGAATTGAAATCAAAATAATTGGGACATGCATAATCAACGTTTTGTATGGTTATATTAATCTAAGAATTAATATAAAGATATAAAACGATTAGAAGTAAAATTGGATGAAAGTTAATTTGATGAGTTAATGTGATTAACCTAAATATTACATAAGACAGTTATGTAATCAACCAATTAAATTTATTTAATTGAGTTTTTGCATGTTTGGAGTTATGGACATATTTGGACCCTCTTTTAGTCTTTTGGTATTTTTGAAATAGGGCCTGCGCGTCCTGCCTTTCTACTATCTATTGTAATTTCTCCTCTCATCTGATTCCCTTCAATTCAATTGAAGTTTTCTTTTAGTAGTATAGAAATTAATATGTAATTTCAAGGCGCCATGGAGAAGACGGAAGACCTAAAGAGAAATATGTAATAGTTAGTATTTCCTTAGGTTTGGCCTTTTATTCCGTCTCTGGCCCGACCGAATAATTTAGATGATGTGTCCATAACGCCAATGTATGTGAATGTATGTATGTCTGATGTATGCTAAAGCAAATCAAGACTAAGTTAGATTATGAGACTTAAATAAAAATCACTCATTAAAAAGTTAAGTAAATAAATAAGTTATTAAAATCGGTTGCCCCTCCCTAATATTATAATTCAGCCGGCAGTACTGGGGGCCTTTGGGTTGTTAGCAAAAGTCAAGCTCGGGGTCTTATGGTAACACCTGGATTATCGAAAATAGTTCTTTCATGAATATGAGGTAATACTTAAATTAGAGTATGACAATTGGTTGGCAAAAGTCATGTTGTTCATACACTAATGGGCAAAATGGTTGGGATTAATATGAATGACATATTAGTTACTAATGTAGTTAGTAACCCAATAACCTAGGAGTCACATTCGAGATGTGATTGATTGAATGAATCTACCTAATGAATGAGACTAGTTTGTTGGCTAAAGTTAAGGCGAAATCTCAGGAGTTAGGATCCTAGCTCACTAAAGGATTTGTGAAATTCTTCGAATTAATATGGAGGGTTATTAATTTGGCAAAATAGTGGGAGCAATCTGAAATAAATTAAAAGGCCTATAATTTTAGATTGTTATACTTTAGAACAAATGAATAACATATGTTTACTCTTTCTCACTCTCAGTTTAATGAAACACTCTTAAAATCATGACTAACACCAATCTGCAAAATACATTTACCGATAACAAGTTGAATAGTTCAAACTTCACCGACTGGTATCGCAACCTCAAAATTGTTTTGAAGTTCGATAAAATAGGGTATGTATTTGATACATTGATACCCCCTATCCCTAATTATGATGCTCCAAATCGAGGAAATCAATGCTTACAAGAAGCACAAGGCTGATGGCGATCATGCCGGATGCATCATACTTGCATCGATGACATCGGAATTACAAAGGCAACTATGCCTGTTCCATCATCATGCGCCTAAAGGAATTGTTTGGGAAACAAACCAGGTGCAAACGCTACGAGATATCCAAATGGTTATATCGTTGCAGGATGCAAGAGGGCACATCAATCATGACACATTATGTCAAGATGATTGGCTATATTACCAAACTTTCTAGTATTGGATTCGCGATGGATAACGAACTAAGTGTAGACTTAATTCTTCAATCCCTCCTAAAGAGTTATTCATAGTTCATCATGAACTATCAGATGAATGACTTGCAAACCTCTCTTAAAGAGCTTGCAAATATGCTCAAGTCAGTTGAGCCCAATATTTAGAAAGGCAAGGCAATACCGGCTATTGTCATAAAGGGATCATAGAAAAGGAAAGGGAATTTTCCCAATTCTAAACATCCCAAGAAAGGTAAGAAAGATGTGTCCAAGGGAAAGGAAGTTAAGAAGCCTAAAAGAAAGTACCACTATTGTGGTGACATGGGGCATTGGAAGAGAAATTGTTCTTTGTACCGAGCTACCCTCCAGAAGGGAAAAGCCGGTACTCCAAACATCTGGTATGTTCTATATTTCGATAAAGAACAAACATTGTGATTTTTATAGAGATTAGATTTTCTATTTTTCCAGGAATATCACAAAATGGGATTTATGTGTTAGATTTCTGTTTTCGCAATTGATACCAAAAGACATAAGCTAGATAATTCAACTTACTTGTGGCATTGTCATATAAACGAGAGACGCATGCTAAAGCTACATTCAGATGGGCTTATAGATTCAATTGATTCGGAATCATTGGAAACATGCGAATCATGTTTAAAAGGTAAAATGACAAAGACACCCTTTAGCAATAAAGGTGAGCGTGTATCAGACACTCTAGGACTCATTCATTCAGATGTATGCGGTCCTATGTCAGTCCAAGCAAGAGGAGGATTCAGATACTTCATTAGCTTCATAAATGACCATACTCGATATGGTTATGTCTACTTGATGAAGCACAAGTCAGAAACTTTTGACAAGTTCAAATGCTTCAAGAATGAAGTAGAAAATCAATTAGGAAAGAAAATAAAGACGCTTCGATCCGATCGAGGTGGCGAATATCTTTCTGATAATTTTCTGAATTATCTAACTGAATGTGGGATATGCTCGCAATGGACACCTCCCTATACACCACAACACAATGGTGTATCCGAGAGGAGAAACCGTACCCTATTAGATATGGTACGGTCCATGATGAGCATGGCCTTACTTCCAAAGATGTTTTGGGGCTATGCCTTAGAAACTGCCCTCTTCACCCTAAATCGAGTACCAACTAAATCCGCTAGTTCCACACCGTATGAATTGTTCGTTGGTAGGAAACCTGTGTTCTCATTTATGAGAGTATGGGGTTGTTCGGCATATGTCAAACGCATTGCGTCCGACAAATTAGATTCTAAATCTGATAAATGTTTCTTCATTGGATATCCCAAAGAGACCGTAGGGTATTACTTCTATCATCCAGATGATCAGAAAGTAATAGTATCCAGATACGCAACCTTCTTAGAGAAAGAGTTTCTCGAAGAAACACAAAAGGGAAGCGTGATTGAACTCGACGAAGTTCAAGAGGAAGAGACGCCGGCTGAAACAACAGAAGCGGTTGAAGTACCCGAAGAAGTCCCATTAGATGAGACTCCAGTGGCACCTATTCGTAGATCACGAAGAGTTCGTGAACTCCCAGTTAGATATGGTTTTCTAGTGGGAGATGATGACGAGGTTCCCGTGTTAGACGACGAACCCGAAAACTACGAAGCGGCTCTTACTAGTCCAGATTCTAAAGCATGGCTTGAGGCCATGGATTCTGAAATGGATTCCATGTATACTAACCAAGTGTGGACTTTGGTTCATCCACCCGAGGGGATAAAACCCATTGGGTGCAGGTGGATCTTCAAAAGGAAGACTGACATGGATGGAAAGGTTAGCACCTACAAAGCTAGGTTGGTAGCGAAAGGATATCGTCAAAAACAAGGCGTTGATTATGACGAAACCTTCTCTCCCGTTGCTATGTCCAAATCAATCAGAATCATGCTTGCAATTGCCGCTCATTTTGATTATGAGATTTGGCAAATGGATGTGAAAACAGCTTTCCTAAACGGAAACCTGCTTGAGGATGTATACATGATGCAACCTGAAGGTTTCATATCAAAGGATGCAAATAAAGTTTGCAAACTTCAGAGATCCATTTATGGACTCAAGCAAGCATCTAGAAGCTGGAATAAGCGTTTTGACGAAACCATAAAACAATTTGGTTTCGAACAAAATTGCGAGGAAGCTTGCATTTACAAGAAAGCAAGTGGGAGCTCTATAGCATTTCTCATACTATATGTGGACGATATACTATTAATGGGAAATGACATTGCTCTATTACAATCGGTAAAAGTATGGTTATCCGGTAACTTCTCAATGAAAGTCCTTGGTGAAGCAGCCTATATACATGGTATAAAGATCTATAGAGATAGATCGCGTAGACTGCTTGGTCTTTCACAGGCTACATACATTGAAAAGGTGCTAAATCGGTTTAGCATGCTTGAATCGAAACGAGGTAACTTACCCATGGTACATGGAGTGAAGTTAAACAATCATCAATGTCCTAAAACTGATGATGACAAACGACGCATGGCTGTAGTCCTGTATGCCAGCGCGATCAGTTCGATTATGTATGCTATGCTATGCACTAGACCTGACGTAGCGTTCGCGTTATCAGTAACGAGTCGTTACCAAGGGAATCCGGGAGACGAGCATTGGATTTCCGTCAAGAACATTCTTAAGTACTTGAGAAGGACTAAAGATATGTTCCTAGTGTATGGAGAAGGAGATCTGAAAATTGAAGGATTTTCAGACGCTAGTCATCTCACAGATGAGAATGATTTTAAATCCCAATCAGGATACCTGTTTATCTTGAATGGGGGCGCGGTCAGTTGGAAGAGTTCCAAGCAGGGAAGCGTGGCTTTCTCTACGACCGAGTCAGAGTACATCGCTGCTGCGGAAGCGGCAAAGGAAGCGGTTTGGATTAGAAAGTTCATTACAGAACTAGGAGTGGTGCCTGACATTGTCAATCCCATTACTCTGTACTGTGATAACAATGGAGCCATTGCGCAAGCAAAGGAACCACGGTCTCATAATGCATCCAAACACTACCTAAAGCGATACCACATCATCAGAGAGATTGTGGCTAGAGGAGATGTGAGAATAGAAAGAGTACCTACCGAGGACAACGTTGCAGATCCGTTGACAAAGCCGTTAGCCCAGAAAGTACATGATCGTCATTTGACTTCTACTGGGATAAGTTTTAGAAACAATTGGCTTTAGTCCAAGTGGGAGTATGTTGGGGTTTAGTGTCCTAAAGACAATGGTTGTAGGATGCAAACTTATTGTAAATGAATTGTTCTTTATATCATTTGTTTTAATAAGATATATGTTTGATAACTATATAAAGGCAAACCCTTTTACAGCACTAAATAAAGTCTAATAAAAGGAAATCCGTAAGTTTGTTTAAAGTGATTATAAAGTGTTCATACAAGCATGAAGTGAGACAAGACTTTATAATAAACTAATGAACTTAAAACCACCCCAAGTCAAGTGAGATGTTTAGGATTGACATATCACTGTTGAGACTTGTATGTAATAATGTCTTCTGTCCGACAGAAAGCTGATCTCACAAGCTTCATATATATAGATATCTGGACAGTTACATAGATCTGATGAAACGTCGTTCATCAGGATTGGGGATCCGATTTGAGATAACAGGATGGGTAGATTCGTCCTTGTCACCTGTTCATCTCATTGGTATTAATAGGTATAAATAATCCTCAGACTCAAAGGAATGTTAATTGGTCATCCTGAATTACTGAATGTGAGACTTTGATCGCGTGGTCCCACGATCCTTAACAGAGATGACTCTGGGGTGTGAACTGCAAAGGTTGGATGTCACAGGAGGTAATGTCAGGGTAGTTATACATTGGATTGAGCATTTATCACTCCCGACGAATGGGAGATACGTCCAAGGATCGCTTGTGGAAGACTCGACTCTAAATCCTTGCAAGGTGATAGCTTAAGAGTAGAAATACAGATTTCACTTAACCTATCTATTTGAGTTGACTCGGCCTGTACAAGTAAAACGAACGTCTCGCTATATATGACTTGACATCATCCATAGTCATAAGATTCAGTTCAAGGATGTAGTTGATAAAGGATCGAATTATACTGTAACTAATACGGAAGGGTTAACGGCAGAATCAACCTGTCTTCTTAACGGACTCTGGGGGAATGATTACGGACATGCCGATAACATGCTCTGTTCATCATTCCGTTATGCAAGGATTAAATATAATTCTTGAAGAAATTAATTTAATAGTTGCATACGGCCAGAAGTAGTAAGGACCTAATGGATCACACATAAGACTTGGAAACAAAAGAGAGATGGATCTGATTAATAGATGGAAGCCCAATTGAGCCCAGTAAGGCCCACATGGATAGGGGGGTCGAAATTTATATATATGATTAGGGAAGGAATTAATTTATTCCACTAATCCTAATTTGATTAGGATTATGAATTAAATTAATTAAGAGATAATTAAAGTAGGAGTTTTAATTAGATTAATATGCTCCTATTATTATCTAACTAGGTTACTTATTATTATCCTAATTATGTTAGACATATAGTAAGATAATAATTAGAAATCCTATTCTGAATTGGATTCCTATTAAGTGACATATTCCTATCTAACTAGGTTTAGATACAACCTAATATATATACCCCTACCCTAATGAATTTCGATACACTAATTCCTTCCCCCTACAAGTGATTTTCGAAATTGCTTCTAGAGAGAGAAAGAAAGAATTCCATTCCCAAGTTCGTGGACAAGAATTCATTCGGCATTCCATCGATTGATTAATTTAATTCATCCCTCTTTCTCCTTGATCTTGTGTTGGTTAATTAGAGGTAATCTCTTTTGGTTACATCTCATAAGGGTTGATTCTAATTTAACCTCACCGTGTTCACGAAAGAAGAAAAACAATCAAAAGGGAGAAATTCGTTTTTCTTCGCCTACATCAGTTCAGTTCACTATTTCGAGGATTCCCGGAGATTGAACCGTCGGATTGTCGCGATTTTTGGACAGTAGCTTCTAGACACATTCTTCCACGTTTCCACTGAAGGGATCGTCGTTCGGAAGTCTGGAAGGTCTATTTCGAATAGGGGCAGATTGGTAAACAGTTTACGTCTCCTTTGAAGTTGTGGGCACTTCGTTTGCAACGGTAGATTGATCATCGAAAGGTATATCTTCTTATCCCTCTTTATATGAAATAACGATTAACGGATCCTATGGTTAAAAGGAAGTAGGCTAAAATTTTTACATTTCCGCTGCTATACCTTAGCCCTATTTCCAACACGAACCACAAGGACTACTATCCTAATCAGTTAATTCAAATGGTAATTTATTTGTTTAGCAAGGTTGAAAAGCAATATGGTGTTTATTCTAATAAATTAAATGACTAAACTAAGAAAGCAGTAAACAGAACTAGCTGTAGGGTGGATTGTGATCAATAGTAGGCACAACCTAGAAAGGGGAATCCATCGGCTAATCTCTATGAATGTGTTTATAGGGGGTCGGGGTGTAAGCTTTGCTAAAGATTGAAGGTAAGTGCCCTAAGTGAAAGACTAATGTGATCAGTATTGCCCCTTCCTATTCACATGCATTCGGGTGACGACTTGATTAGGCATATACCCTAGCTCATGTAAAGCATTAGGTTCCTTGGAAAATAAGGCTAAAGCTGTAGCCCAGCCACAAAGCCTCATTCCTAGTGGTCTCTAGCGAAGTCAGATTATTCTAATTCGGATTAGATAGTTCTGTGGTCAAGAATCAATCTATCTATTATCTAGCTAATGTCACGGTTACAAGCATTAGGCATATTATATACACAAACACGCTAGTTGATCATTATCAATGCTCATTCTAGCAATTAATCCTGTTCCTAACATCACCTCGGCATAAAGCATGCATAAACTGGTCGAATCAAAAGCTAATTCTTAAACCCTTAACATTCATAGCAATTTAACCAATTTCATCCCCATCCTAGATTGGATGGGGATTAGTTCATAGACAAACTCATCACAATGATAACGTAAAAAGGAATAAATGAAGGCATGCTTGATTAATATGTAAATTGAGATAAAGGGAAAGAGAGAGAATTTCTAAACCCTGTTGTCTGATTACAATAATAACAAAGCTTGTAGATCCTCCACCCGTTGAGCTATTCTTCAATAAGATTAAATCTAACTACGAAGTTTACTGAAATCTAAAGCTGAAAATATGTAAAACTAGATTAAGAAAATAATACAGTATGTAATCTCCCCGAAGAACTGAGTTAAGCTGCCTATTTATAGTCATAGGCAGATAACTTAGGTCTCTGGGGGCAAAAAGGTCCTTTCCCATGCTAAAATAGGTGATTTAAAACCTTAAGTTCGAGATTCCAGCGCCTCGTTTTGTCGAGACAGAAGCTGTCTCGTCGAGACGAGTAGCTGTCTCGGCGAGACAAGCCTGTGTCTCGGCGAGACAGGCATCCAGATGGGGCAAAAGTCCATTTTTTTCTCCATTTTGGTCCTTGGGCTTCCGAAATCTTCTCTAATGGTCCCTGATGAATCCCAAAAGTGCTCTGACAGTCCCTGAATTGTCTGGGATTGCTCCAAAAGG
Source organism: Euphorbia lathyris (assembly GCF_963576675.1). Lineage (NCBI taxonomy): Eukaryota > Viridiplantae > Streptophyta > Magnoliopsida > Malpighiales > Euphorbiaceae > Euphorbia > Euphorbia lathyris. Next base: position 68,176,683 of record NC_088910.1, read on the forward strand.
CTCGGGTCTGCTTCGGGAATGCTCAAATAGGCCTAAAAACACCTGAAAATACAGAAAACGCCATAAATACTAGAGATCACTTATTTTAACTAAAAGCTAACAAAACAATAAGAAAACCGAAGGGAAATAAAGCAAAAATGAACTAAAAGAGATCTAAAAACCCTATACAAATGGGAGCTATCACTAGTCTAGAGCTGGCAACCGTATCTTGTTTTGCTTTAAGTTCTTCCTGAGTTTTCTCCCCCTTTTTGCCAGCACCAGAGATGGGGAAAGAATCAGAAGAAGAGGCATGACTACCAACACTTCAGGAGTTAAGCTGTTCAGTATAGGCCTGAAGCTTTTGAGAGCTTTGGATTAGACAATTGAAGATAAAAGGACCAGTGCGAATTTGCTCTAGAGGAACAACACCAAAGTTACACATGCTGCTGATGATTAATTGAAGGGCTTTGGTGGTCCAAACAATGCAATCAGCAAGAGCAGTATTATATTATTGGTGGATGCTTGGGAGGGCACGGTCTAGATTCCTATTTTGATTGACCAGAGTTTGCACCTGTCAGAAAGTATCGACGTTTTGCTTGTAGATGGCAGAGGTCTTCTGGTCCAAAGTTTCCATGGCAGTTCTGTTGATTGTCAGAAATCGTATGGATTTAGTAAGTTGGTCAACAACAGTAGTTGGGGTTGAACCAATTTTCTACTAGACCTTGATCAGCTCAGAGTTCATCTGCTGGAATTGAGAAGATAGTCTTTCAGAGATGTCTTCGACAAATGGCACATTAGTTGGAAGAGCTCAAATTTTTAGCTTCAAGAAGATCCATGTGCCGGATCATCATGAGTTGGATTGCTGCCATTTGATCAGCAAAGTTGTGAGAGCGTTGTTGAGAGATCAAAGCAGCAATTGTGTTGAGAAGAGATTTGATGTTGGACATCTCATTCAACAGCTGCATTGTCTCGCTGACTGGATTTGACTCAGCAGGAGCATCAGAGTTTGAGGAAGCAGAAGCAAGAGACTTAGCCATATCAGCTACCAAAGCAAAGGCAACTTCCAATATCTTGTTCCCTTCAGAGGTTACATTAAGAAATGAGGGAGAAGTGGCTAGCTGTTGGATGTTGGCAGCAGTTAGTGGGGTCTGGATTAGGTCAGAGCCCGTCTCAAAGGTTGGTACCTTAGCCTGTTCTGGCTGTTTGGATGAGGATGGTAGAGGAATTTGAGGAGAGTATCCAAACCATAAGCAGGGGCCTCATTTTTGTCAGAAGCTTGCTCAGAAGGATGGGAAATAATTTGAGCAAAGGCAGGAATTTCAGGATTTGTGCCCAAGTTGGGTTCGGAGTATGTTTGTTCCCCAAAGTTAGGAACAAGGGCTTGATTTTCCTTATGTGGCTCATCAGCCAGGTTATCATCATTATGGAAAGAGGGGAAAGGACTTTCTATAGAATCAGGATCAAGCTCAAAGTCTTGATTGGAGGAGATTTCTTCAGCAAAGCTGACCTTGAGAGTAGGTGATGTCGAATGAGGAGGAGTTGTTTTCCTTGTGCCGTAAAACGAAGGTACATTATGCAATTCTAAAGGGCACATGCTCTCGAACCAATTGAGTTGGTTGTCTGGCCCAGAGGAGTCGCAGATAAAGGCATTGGGAAGTTTAGCCTTGCTCAAATTGAGCGTCTTTCTTAGAGCTGCAACCTCTTCTGCAGGTATTTCTTCCTCAGCAGGAGTTTCATCATACTTCTTCCTCTTCCCTTTGTTCTTAGAGTTTGCTGGAGTTGCTTCAGCAACAACAATTCTCGGAGGGGCATCACTGAGGGGCTTGACCCTGACTATTGTGCGTTTCTTGGTGAGGGGTTGTTATTCAGATGAAATCTCAAAGCCGGCTCTTTTGGAGGGATTTGGAGGTTTTGGTCGACTTTTGCTCAGCAGGCTTATGTTTCCTCCCTTTTCCTTTCTGCTGGTGTACATTAGAATCTTCTTCTTTTGTAGCTCCTTCAGCAGGTTCTTGTACCTTGCTATATACGAAGCCATTCGGCACATCTAAAGTTATTTCACTTCCAGCGATCGACTTTTTTTCACCAAATTTGATCTTGTAGTGTTTAAGGATTTGTGTGATGAGGGAGCCATAGATGTACTATATAGAGCACATTTGAAGAGCTCCAATCAAGAAGACTGTGAGATTCAAAGGCTTGTTTTCAGTCATATGCCAGATGACGCACTACTCGAACTTAGACAATGAGTTAACATAGCTCTTCTTAGGGAATATGTACTTTGTTATAAGATAGTGAGCTTGTCGATGGTGCTGAGTCATGAAGGTGGCATACAGTTCACCAACATAGCCTTTGGGCTTGATTTCTGGAAAGGCTTTGATGTTTCTCTCATCGCCAGGCTTTCGGAGTTCGAAGCCTTCAATCTTTAAAACCAAAAGCTTGACCAATAGCTCTAGACATATGATTATCTGCTGTTTGAGATGATGAGATAATCACAATCGTCTTCAGTAACCTTGAGATTCACGTACAATTCTCACACAAGGTTAATTATGCTCGGAAGAGGAAAGAAGTTTTCCCATTGTTGCTGAGATATGCATCTACAAAAGGGCTCAACACTTTTCAGGAAGGCAGTAGAGAAATATCATGATTTATGAATCACATGATTTTTCACCTTATGCAGTCTAGGATAAACTGTGGTCAGTGGCGGAGCCAGGACCGAAAGTTCGAAGGGGCTTCACTAGGCGTAAAAAAAATATCGATGACGATTTAAGGGTTTGATTTTTTTAGTCTCATTTAAAGTATTCTCTCACTATTAGTCCTATTGAGAAATATAAAATAAGAAAAGAAAAAAAAATGTTTTGTTAACCAAAAAAATGTTTTAATCAAATAAATGTATAACAAATTATTATTTTATACTACCTCTGTTTCATATTACATATCTTTCTAGAGATTTTTTTTTGTTTCATTATACATGTCATTTTGTTTTATATGATCAGTAAGTCATCTTTTTTCCTGCTATAGAACGTGGGTTCATGAAAATTAATTAGAATAACGCACTTATTATAGAATAAATAAATAATGGAATCAATAAATATGGAGCAACGATGTCTTTTCTTTAATATCCTTAATTTCTATGCAACTCTCTAAAACGACATGTAATATGAAACATAGGGACTAATAATTAAATAATTTAATAATTAATTAAAATAAAACCAAAAACCGTATAAGTTAAAAAAACAATTGTATTCTTCAAAAAAAAACAACTGTATAGAATATTATTATTAGTTTTTTTTGGAAGAGAACATTATTATTAGTTTTAATAATTCAATTTACTTATTTCATTATATTTACTAAAATTCAAATGCAATATGAAACCTCCATACACTTAAATTGGAAGCCGAATTCATGCCCTCGGCCATCTACTCATTTCTTTATAAATTAGATGTCTGGACCCATACTTAGACAAATGAATAGCCCATTTATACTTTTCTGTTTTAAATTTGCCCTAACTAAAACTACGCCGTTTTAGTTAGGGAAAATGTAAAAAAAAATAGACGATGGGGGCTCAGCCCCCCTGCTTCTTCTTCGAAGCTTCAGATCTGCCATGGCTGGAGGGGCTCCCAGCCATGGCAGACCAGGGGCGGAATCACACCGGCCAACCTCTACTTGAGGTTTGCTGGCGGCCAGAGGGTCGGCCGACCCTCCCCGCCCCCTCTGGCTCCGCCCTTGACTGTGGTACAAGTGACTGAGGTGCTTGGTCTTTGATTTTTCTAGGAATGTTCTTCATTGTCCCCACTAGATTCTTTGATGATTTGAATTTGAGGAGAAACCTTATGATTATCCTCACTAGACGAAGAGCTATGTTCAAAGGAAAGTTCTTCAGAATCGTTTGAGGAAAATTCTTCGATTGACATAGTCATTTGAAGAGAAAAGCTTTTTGAAGAACGTAGAAAGATGAATAACTTGATTTTAAGAAATTGAGAGAGAATAAGAGCAGAAATTTTTAAGCGTAAAGAGAAGAAGGGGAACTTTGGCCCATTTTTATTGGCAAGATTAGGGAAGATAAAAGGTCAGAATTTGAAAGGTCTGCACTAGACCCATTAATAGCCTATTATCTCATATAAATGAAGTGACTGGCCATGGGTTTTAGCCAACATTAATGATGAAGGTGATGTTATCCTAGACACAAAGTTAACTATGCGTGCAAACCCTGGATGACATGGCATGTTATTTAGAGGAGACACACAACATGTAAGCAAGTTATCATTCAGAGGCATGCACATAACTACATAGATCAATTTGATTTCTCCCTTAAGTACATGATCTCTGATAAAGTGATGTCTTATACTGACATGTTTCATCATGTTATGCTTGATTGGATTCTTGGATAGATCAATAGCACTCTTGTTGTCACACATGACATCAATAGTCTTTGTCTTCAATCCAAAATCTTCTAGCTGCTGCTTGATCTAGAGGACTTGGGTAACACAGCTTCCAGCAGCAATGCACTCAGGTTCTGTGGTTGACAAGGCTACATAGGATTGTTTCTTGCTGAACCAAGATATTAAGCAGCTTCTGAGAAAGTGACATCCTCTGGAAGTACTTTTTCATTCAAGCTTAGCCCGTCCATAGTCAGCATCCGTATATCCTAGAAGAGTGAACTCAGAGGTATTGGGATACCATAGACCTGCATTCACAGAACCTTGAAAATACCTAAGGATTCTTTTCACTGCTATATAGTGAGATTCCTTAGGATTAGATTGATATCTAGCATAATAGCATACAGATAATTGAATATCTGGTCTGCTAGCAGTGAGATAGAGTAAAGAGCCAATCATGACTCTATACAATTTGCTGTCTACCGACTTACCAGACTCATCTACTAAAAGCATTGTGTCAGTACTCATAGGTGTGGAAATTGACTTGCAATTTACCATGTCATACTTCTTTAATATCTCTTTGGCATACTTGGTTTGGCTAATGAAGATTCTATTCTTGCCTTGTTTAATTTGAAGTCCAAGAAAGAAGCTAACTTCTCCCATCATGGACATTTCAAATTATGTTTGCATTTGCTTGCTAAATTCTCTACAGGGAGTCTCATCAGTAGCACCAAAAATTATATCATCAACATATACATGTGCTAAAAGGGTATCTTTACCCTTCATCTTAGTGAATAAGGTTGTATTAGATTTGCCTCTGATATAGTTTCTAGTCAGAAGAAAGCTAGTTAAGCGTTCATACCAAGCACGTGGTGCTTGTTTCAATCCATATAGAGCCTTCTTGAGTTTATAAACATGGTTTGGAAGCTTGGGGTCTTCAAAACCAGGAGCTTGATTTACATATACCTCTTCATTTATTATCCCATTGAGGAATTCACTTTTCACATCCATTTGAAATAATTTAAAGTTCATAAAACTTGCATAAGCACATAAGATACGAATAGCTTCTAACCTTGCTACTGGAGCAAAAGTTTCTACATAGTCAATACCTTTATGCTGACTGTATCCTTGTGCAATAAGTATGCCTTTGTTCCTTGTCACGTTTCCTTCTTCATCTAACTTATTTCGGAAGACTTATCTGGTTTCGACTATTTTCTTGTTCTTTGGCAGAAGGATTAAGTCCCACACATCATTTCTTCTAAACTGGTCTAGCTCTTCTTGCATAGCGATCATCCAGTATTCATCTCCTTTAGCTTCTGGGAAGTTCTTTGGTTCAATATTTGATACAAAGGCTACGTTGTTGAGTAACCTAAGTTGACTTCTAGTTCTCACTCCATTTTGGACAGTATCCAAGATGTTTTCTATAGAGTGTCTGTTGTCTTGTAAACAGACTCTAGCAAGTGCACTAGATACAAGTAATAAAGTGATAAGTGAGTATCGTCTCCACAGGGATTGTGATACAAATAAATATGGGAAATCGTTGCTAAACAGTGTGTGTTATAAAAGTGCCTTCCTTTATGGTTGTTTGTTTGATATTGGTTGTTTAATGACTCAGGCAGAATACTCAATCAAGGAAATAAGGTTACTTTTCAAAGATTAAGGGAAGAGAACAGGCTTTACATGACCAAACACGGTGTGCTACATCTTACAACATTCGATGAATAAAAGATAATGCCAACGAAGCCAAAGTATCAGTTTTTAAGTGAGTTTGAGTCAATTGTCGTGTGTTCTCAAACTCCTAAGATTTACTAACATCTTTAGCGTCCTAAAGATACGTTCTTTCTAGCATTAAGAACAAAACTGCATTTCTAGATGAGAAAACCCTCGACACAACCTTCTAACTTGTCAGCTTCGAAGTTGGGAGATCAATAGAGATATCGGTGAAGATGAAAGCAGTGTCCTAACATTCATCTAACACATACATACATGCTTACGCAAGGAAGTTAAATCCTCATTGATCACAACATTGGCAAAATACTAAATATTCATAAAAACGTTGTAAAACTTACATCACCGGGGCCGGCCATGCCATGCCCGTTCAAAATGTCTACTCACTCATATCGAGCAGTGAGCAGAAGAAGATTCTTGTTACAGCTTGAGACTCCATGAGAGCTCTCTTCTCCTTCTATTCTACTTGTTAAAAAAACTAAAACTAAGAAAATATCTGATCCCTACAACCTTCTCTGCTTTTCCTTTTTAAAGGGAAAAGACCGAGACTATCCAAAATTGGTACAACTTTCGTACCCTTTTACAAACAAAGTCAACTACTTACTACAATTAAAATAAACTAAAAAATGATTAACTTTTAGATTAACCCTTGAACACTCAAGGGGGTGAGACTTCAAATCATCATGCTTCTTTGGGCAATCCCATCGCCACACACTTTCACCTGCTTTTCCTGCCGCTTTCCTTTCACTGCCACCAACAATCTGTCGCTGTCCGTCATTGGATAATCCGGCGTTTAACCGCTGGACACAAGTAAGGCTCCACTCCTCATTGGCATTAGTGAAACAAGCTGTTTCCAGTGAGTTTAGCATTTTTCTTTGCTTATCTGTACAAGGACATTAATTAGCCCTTATTCCTTACAAAATGATATAAAAAATACCCGAATTCCCTTATAAATTATCTGTTTACTTAGTCAATTTCATGCCTAACAAATACCCCCAAATTGAACCTTTGCTTGTCCTCAAGCAACAAATTGTAAGAAGAGATCAGAAAAAGGGTTAGGAATGAAATTAGTTTTATGAATGAGAACGACGAGTAAAGAAACATAGAACGCTTGGCACTATTAGGAGATGAACAGATGCATGCTAAGGTTTCATCGAAGAGTAAAAGCTTGTTTTAAAAGTTGTGTCCTTTTTGCTCAAGAAATTCCTCAAATCTTAAAATTTAGACTTCCTCTTTCACAAAGAGTTACCAACAGCCAGACATGCCTCACTAAGGAATGGAATAATTCACTCACTCTCGCATGACATCTTTTTGCCATAGGAAAACAAATGCGATTTCACTCCTCAGCTCAGACACCACACCCTTAGGGTGCGAGTTTGCCTATTGATCCCGAGTCTATGGGTCAAAGTTCCTCCTGACATAGTCCAAAGGACTTTATAAAGGTTGTAATGTTAGGCTTGGGCTCTGGTTTGACAGTGAAAAGCTATTTCAGTGTATGAATTCTGTCTTTTTGCACTCTTTTTTTTTTAACATTCGCAGCCTATAATGATTGCTATTTACACATACTTTATCTACACAAACTGTTCCCTCATAACCCAGTACTCTTCTGACTATTAATAAAGGTTCCTTCCTCCCCACATTATATTCCCTAGTTCATTCAATCTTTTCCTTAAGCGATGTTTGCACAATTGCTTATATTCGCATAACTTAAGCACATGATTTTTATTTTAAACAATTGGCAATTCGAGGCATAAGACAGAACTTCAGGTATTTTAGAGTTAAGTGAAGGGAGAGGGCTATTATTTGTGGTTATTCAGAAAGAGCAGGTTATGGCTCGACTTGGTTATCCTAATAATTGGGGTGCATAGCACAGGTGCCTTTTGTGTAGCGGAGGGAATAACTAAATGCCTTTTTCCTCCTATGAAAATCAGAACCAATCACCGTTTCATCAGGGTACCAAGGCAAATTCTCCCTAAAGATAGTGAGTGCTGGCTCACTCAAAAAAAACAATGCATACCATGGATGCATTATAAAGCTCAAATTCTCACTATTTTCGGGGAAAATTGCAGTAAGGCCATGATTACTAATTTTGACAGAGGAATTAAAGATTTCAAAATTTTTGGAACTTCCTGAATTAGAGAACACGAAGTACAAACAAGCAATTAACACAACCTAACACCAAATAGCATGCACAGTCTGCTCTATGATTCCTACATAACACCAAGCAATTCTCTAGATGGAACAAACATAAGCGGAAAGAAAACAATGGAAGCATACAATAATTACCAAGGATATGCACAAGGATTCTCAAGGGATATTTGTTCTACATCAAATCACTAAATTAAACCAACCGATTTACAGCATTTATCATGTTATTTTCGCATAAATTGTGATGCACACAACACAATCCCCACCCCCAAAAGAAAACAAAACATTGTCCCCAATGTTAATAATCATGGCAGCATATTGTACAAGATAGGCGGACCAAAACATGATAGAGTAAGGGTGTTAGAGGTTACCAGATGCTAGGACATCGAATATTTGGTCAGATCAGGCGTGATGGGAAAGAGAGGAGTTAACCTCTCTATCCACAGGGGCAGGAATACCCTCCTCCTTTGAGGAGGTGGCAGCGTTAGCCTTAACATTGGCACTGGCAGGTGTTTCGGGCACTTGTCTTACCGGACTTTTCACAGAGAAACCAGAGGGACTTTCTTTGGCATGCTCCTCCATGCAAAGGCTCTTGAGCATATCGATCTCTCCCTGTTGTGATGCGTACTTTTGCTCCATGGCGAATATCATTTTACGGTTTGCCAGATTCTGGGCAAGCAGGGCATTGAATCGATCCATCACATCCTCGCAAGTCATATTTGCACATTTCTTATAAAAGTCCAAGTCTTTCGGCTTCTCAACTTGCTCGGAATCTGACGACATAGATAGGGTAGGCTCACTTTTCCTTTTCTGGCTCTCAGTCTGCCGAGATGTAACAAAATCAGACATCCAGACCCACTTCCCGTTCATAATTTTTTCGAATAACATCTTTTGGAGGCTCTTAAGATCAATTGGGTCAGGGTGATTCACAATCGTGAGACGAGAGTGGTCTTCAGGTTTAAAAACCCCGATTGACTCCGCAATTCTGGTGACAATGCTTCCACAACAGATGACTGACGAGTTTTTCTTGGAAAAAGCGCTGATGTACTCTCCAAACCAGAATCCCAAATTCATTCTCGGTCCAACTGCCATACTCCACAACGCGGTGAGATCTGCATGTGGCATGGTGGCTTGGTTTTCCCGGGCGAAGATTATACCAGAGATCAACTTGTGCAAATACCGAACAGCGTAATCATCGATATTGGACGCCTTGGTCGAACTGCCGTCATAATGTTTCTGTCCTGAAAGTGATTCCCAGAAGGCCACAGGGTCGAAAACATCAGGCGTTGTGGTGAATGCCTCTTTATAGCTCTCGGATTCTAGATCGTCTTCGTCGGCAGCACCAAGCATCTGGTTGAACAAGTTAAGCGAAGGCCGTTGGGAGTGACCCATGAGCCTGAAGCTAAATTTTCCCTTTTCGTCAGGTTCGGTTATCTCAGTGTTGTGCTTAAAGGTTGCCAAGAACTCGAGTGTTAGTTCCCGATAGGCCGGTTCCGTCATTTCAAAGAAACATTCAAAATGACCAGACTTCATGAGGGTGCGTACACGATCCTCGAGCTTTAGCCTTTTTAGGGATTCCTAGCAAACTGTTCGGATGGGTCCGAACTGAAGTTTCGCTAGCTCATCATAGTACGCCTGAACAGAGGCGTCTTTGAACTGGGAGAGTTTCTTGACCAGCTTCTCATCTGGGACAAACGCCACAGTGCATGGTTCCGCCATTTTTGCCTTTGCTTTTTCTTTCTAGGAAGAACCCTCAATTTTCACGTTTTTGCCCGAGCCTCGGGTTCTCATTTCGCTTTCAAGTTTAAGTAGGGTTTTCCAGTGGTATAGGGCACAGATCATGAACTGCCCTTGTGAAAAGAAATCTCAAAGAAAAGAAAGAAATATGGTGATAGACGGACTGAACTGAGATAAAGCATCTTTAAGTAGGGGAAACGAGGCGTCTTCTCGCTAATCTGTCAGTTTGAGGCCGAATCAAAGTCGGCCACCTGGACAAATCGGCAGAAAGGCGCATATTTTCGAATCAGAATGAGGGTAGATGAACGGTCAAGATTTTATTTTAGCATTTATATCCCCCCAATCGTTCAATCTTATCGAGGAGAAAGACAGGCGGTATGATTGCCTATTTGACATTGGAGTGGACGTTCCACTTTTCCTAGCTTTAATAACAAATTCCTACCGCCCAAATTTCTACGATTTTCCCTTTCCCTACAACACATGTACAATTGTACTACCTCACCCTTGGAAGGATTTTTAGGTTTTATGCCTGGGCAGAAATTACTCAAGATAAAGTCAACTTCAAACACACTTTACACAAGAGAAACAAAAAAAATAAAAATAAAAAGTAAAGATAAAAATCAATAAAATGCAAAGTTACTTGTGCTACAATTGGTGTTTGTAGCGGACACCCTGTTCTCTTGCTTTTACTGTCCTGGGGGATCCTGGAAATGAACAATATCGATTCCTTGTGTGATCGTTCTCTAAATATGGTTTTAATCTTTGTCCGTTCACCTTAAAAGGATCACCCCCATATTTGAAAATTTCAACAGCTCCATGTGCAAATACACGGTTCACAATGAATGGTCCTGACCATCTTGACTTGAGCTTTCCCGGAAAAAGCCTCAATCGTGAATTGAAAAGAAGGACGTTTTGTCCTTCATGGAACACCTTGTTCATGATCTTTTTGTCGTGCCACTGCTTGGTCCTGGCTTTGTAGTTCACCGCATTTTCGTATGAGAACAGCCTGAATTCCTCCATTTCACTCAGTTGTAAACTTCTCTGTTCACCAACAGCCTGTGTCTCAAAATTTAAAAATGTTAACGCCCAAAATGCGCGGTGTTCCATTTCCACCGGCAAGTGACAAGATTTCCCGTATAACAACCGAAAAGGAGACATTCCAATCGGTGTTTTAGAAGCGGTACGATATGCCTATAGAGCATCATCGAGCTTGTTTGCCCAATCATTTCGAGAGTTGCCAGCGGTTTTCTCTAAGATTCTTTTTATTTCTCTATTGGAGATCTCCACCTGTCCACTGGTTTGTGGATGGTATGGTGTGGCAACCCTGCGTGAGACTCCAAGTTTTCCCATTAATTTTTCAAATTTCGCATTACAGAAGTGGGTCCCTTGATCACTGATGATCGCTCGCGGGACCCCGAATCTGGCGAACAGTCTTTTTAGAAATTTGACTACCACACGAGCGTCATTGGTGGGACTTGCTATTACTTCGACCCATTTGCTCACATAATCCACAGCCACTAGGATGTATTTATTCCCTTGGGAAGTTGGGAATTGTCCCATAAAATCTATGCCCCAGATGTCAAAAATTTTGTACACAACTATGTTGTTTAGGGGCATAGCATTTCGAGCTGAAATGTTTCCCGTTCGTTGGCACTCGTTGCAAGTTCCAACGAATGCATTAGCATCCTTAAAAAGAGTGGGCCAGAAAAAACCTGATTGGAGAACCTTTGTCGCGGTACGGCTTGCACTATGGTGTCCTCCTGCTTCGCGGTTATGACAGTGGCTGAGAACATCCTGTCCCAAAAATAATATTTGATTTCGGAGAAAAACTTCCTTCTTTGATTTGTGGATAGGTTGTGTGGTTTGAGCAAAGTTGCAAGGTAATTAGCTATATCGGCGAACCAGGGCGCAGACTGTGCCGCATACAGATGCTCGTCAGGAAACCTTTCCACAATTTCTATTTGTTCAACCCTGCCTTTGTGATCTATCCTTGACAAATGATCTGCAGCAACATTCTCCGTTCCCTTTTTATCCTTAATTTCCAAATCGAACTCCTGAAGTAATAGCAACCATCGGATCAACCTTAGCTTAGCATCTTGTTTCGCGAACAAGTATCGCAATGCTGCGTGATCTGTGTGAACAATCACCCTAGATAGAACCAAGTAGGGCCTGAACTTGTCGAAAGCATACACAACTGCCAGAAGTTCCTTCTCGGTAGTTGTATAGTTTTGCTGGGCCACGTTCAATGTTTTGTTGGCATAGTAAATAGGTCGAAACCTCTTCTTAATCCTCTGTCCAAGAACAGCTCCTACACAAGTGTCGCTTGCGTCGCACATTATTTCAAAAGGTTGCTCCCAATCTGGTCCTGCCAGTATAGGTGAGTTGATCGGCTTAGTCTTTAAGAGCTCAAAGGCCTTCAAATAGTCTGCATTGAAAGAGAACTCGGCTTCCTTATGGAGTAGGGCTGACAATGGGAGTGCTATCTTTGAAAAATCTTTTATAAACCGGCGATAAAACCCTGCGTGCCCCAAAAAACTTCTCACATCTTTGACGTTCGCAGGCACAGCCAACTTCTCGATTACTTCCACTTTTGCCTTGTCCACTTTCATCCCTTTCTCAGAAATTTTATGCCCTAGGACAATTCCTCCATTGACCATGAAGTGGCACTTTTCCCAGTTAAAGACTAAATTAGTCTCCTTGCACCGCGCGAGCACTGCTTCTAGGTTGATTAGACAGCTATCGAATGAACTTCCATAGACCGAGAAGTCATCCATAAAAATTTCCACAGTCCGCTCCACCATGTCATGAAAAATTGACATCATACATCTCTGAAAAGTGGCAGGAGCGTTGCACAGTCCGAAAGGCATCCTTCTGTAAGCATAAGTCCCATATGGACATGTGAATGTGGTTTTCTCTTGGTCATCGCAATGAATTGCGATTTGGTTGTATCCTGAATACCCATCAAGAAAACAATAGAATGCATAGCTCGCTAGTCGTTCTAACATCTGGTCAATGAAGGGTAAGGGGAAATGGTCCTTCCTTGTGGCTTCATTAAGCTTTCTGTAGTCGACGCAAACTCTCCACCCTGTTATTGTTCTTGTGGGTACTAGCTCGTCCTTTTCATTTAGGACTACGGTTGTTCCGCCTTTCTTTGGCACAACGTGGACAGGGCTTGTCCACACACTATCAGATATTGGGTAGATAATGCCAGCATCGAGAAGTTTGATCACCTCCTTTCTCACAACCTCCTTCATGTGGGGATTTAGCCTACGTTGCGGCTGAACAGTTGGTCGGTGGTCCTTTTTCATCAGGATTCTATGAACACAGACTGCCGGGCTAATTCCTTTTATGTCATCAATTTTCCATGCTATTGCAGCCTTGTTTCTTCGCAAGACCGCCATTAGTTGCGCCTTTTGGTCAGGAGTTAATTTTGATGATATGATGACAGGGCTTCCGCTGGGTGGTTCCAGGAAAGCATACTCGAGATTTTCAGGCAATGGCTTCAATTCTGGCTTAGACACAGGCACAGTGGGTACCTCTGGTGGTTCTTGATGAGTTGGAACAGCAGGATCTAACGGAGGTGTCGGAAAGTTGCTTTCAACGGAACAGCCTGTTCCTTCGCATATGTTCACCTCTCTCCCCAATAAAGTTTCTAATGTGTCCTGTTCCTGCAAAGTAGTAAGACTCTGAAAATCATCAAAGAAACAGCAAGTGTCATCATTTTTATTCGCACGCCTCATTGCTTCATTCATTTTAAATATCACTTCCTCACCATTTATCCGTAAGAATAACTTTCCCTCTCCTACATCTATCAATGCTTTTCCTGTTGCTAGAAATGGTCTTCCTAGGATAATAGGGACATGCAAATCTTCATCAATGTCCATTATAATGAAATCAACAGGCAAAATGAATTTTCCTACTTGGACTAACACGTCTTCTACTACTCCCCTAGGATAGCATACAGAACGATCAGCTAATTGAATAGACATATGAGTGGGTTGTGGTTCTCCTAACCCGAGTTGTGCATATACAAAATATGGCATTAGGTTTATGCTAGCTCCTAGGTCGCAAAGTGCATTTTCAATAGTCAGCTTCCCAATTGAACAAGGAATCGAAAAACTCCCTGGATCTTTTAGTTTCTTTGGAAGCTGCTGCTTGTTTTGGAGTATGGACGAACAGTCTCTGTTGAGTTGTATCATGGAAATGTTCTCTAGTTTCTTCTTGTTCGACAAGATATCTTTGAGGAATTTTGCGTATGTCGGCATCTGTGCCAGTGCTTCCACAAAAGGTATGTTGATGTGCAATTTCCTCAAAGTGTCCAACACTTTAGAATTCTGCTCCTCCAACTTCTTGTTGATCAGCCGTGTTGGATATGGCACCGGTGGGACATACGATTGTGGTGGTTTACAAGCCCTTTCCTCCTCTTGATTTGGCTTACTTGCTTGGTTATCCTTCCTCGTTTCTTCATTACCAGGAACAGCTTGTTCCAGTTCCCCTTCAGCCTTTTTGGAGGTTTCTGCACGCTCAGCATCTTTGTTAGATAAAACAACTGGTTGAGTTTCCTTACCAGACCTCAAGGTGATTGCCATGACGTCGCCTTTAGGATTTGGCTCAGTATTGCTCGGCATTATTCCTTTTCCTTTTGATGTGGACGCGGCGATCTGGTGGACTTGTGTTTACAGATTCTTGATCGATGCCTGCGTCTGTTTCATGAACTGCATCATCATTGTTTTCATATCTGGTTCGACTTCTTCCTTTTGTGGCACAGGTTGCTTATAATGCTGCTGAGGTTGTCTTTGGTAATGTCCTCCTTATTGTTGTTGATACCTCGGCTGATCTTGATACTGTCCTTGCTGGTCCGGTTGGCCTGTCCATCCAAAATTTGGATGGTTCCTCGTTTCCGAGTTGTAAATGTTAGAATAACGGTTGGGCTGATTCCTCTGATTGTACCCTGCATAGTCGCATTCAGCCCGTGTGCCTTTTCCTTGCTTAACTCCAGGACAGTTGATATTGAAATGAGCTCCTCCGCAAAAACCACAACTTTCATTGAATGGTGGTTCACTAAATGGCGGTTCATTGTGAATGGACGAGACATTTATCTTTCCCAGCTGCCGGGTAAGTTGTTCTACTTGGCTTGTTAGTTTTGAAACGACATCCTCGTTCCCTGTCCTTTTTCCTTCACTTCATGACGAATGCCAGTTGTAACTCGTGCTGGCCACTTTCTCTATTAGGTCATATAAAGCTTGTGGCTCTAGATCTTCCGGGTTACCATTCGCGATAGATTCGATCTGGATTTTGTAAACGTTGGTCGCGCCATTGTAAAAATTTTGCATTTGCATCCACATGAGGATACCATGATTTGGCACCCTTCTGAGCAGCTCCTTGTATCTTTCCCATGCTTCTGCCAACGACTCATCTTCGTCCTGTATGAAGCGTGACACTTCATTTCGTAGCTTAATGGCTTGTCGAGGCGGAAAATACTTCATTAGAAAAGCTCGTGCCATTTCTTCCCAACTCATGATCGTTCCAGGCTGTAAATTCCGCAGCCATGTTTTTGCTTTATCCCTTAGTGAAAAAGGGAACCGCTTTAATCTGATCACATCATCAGAGACACCTCTATTCGACCTGAATGTGTTGCACAAGGTAATGAATTCTTGAAGATGCCCATTAGGATCTTCAAATTGAAACCCATTAAATTGCACCGAGGCTTGGATCATTTGTATCATGGACCCTTTTACTTCAAACATGTTGTTTCCCTCATTGGGCAATACGATACACGATGAGTGTCCCTCGGTAGTTGGCCTAGAGTAGTCTCTGATTCTCATAACAAGAGGGTTATTATTTTCTCCTTCCTCTTCTTGGTTTGGTGGAACTTGTTGTTCTGGTCCTTCCCTTCCAGCCATTCTTCTCTCTTTTTGCCTTTCTCTTTGTCTAGCACGTCGAGCTCCCGCTCTGTTTCGTCTACACATTCTCTCTAATTCGAGATCAATAGGAAAAACAGGAGGTGCAGCTCTACGCATAAACGAAAAAATGACCTTTTTGTTCCTGCACGCCTTAACACACAGATTAAAAACACCCTGTTTTACAGAAACTTCAGCTATAAATTTGTTGCTCTCAATCCCCGGCAACGGCGCCAAAAACTTGTTGTCTTGTAAACAGACTCTAGCAAGTGCACTAGATACAAGTAATAAAGTGATAAGTGAGTATCGTCTCCACAGGGATTGTGATACAAATAAATATGGGAAATCGTTGCTAAACAGTGTGTGTTATAAAAGTGCCTTCCTTTATGGTTGTTTGTTTGATATTGGTTGTTTAATGACTCAGGCAGAATACTCAATCAAGGAAATAAGGTTACTTTTCAAAGATTAAGGGAAGAGAACAGGCTTTACATGACCAAACACGGTGTGCTACATCTTACAACATTCGATGAATAAAAGATAATGCCAACGAAGCCAAAGTATCAGTTTTTAAGTGAGTTTGAGTCAACTGTCGTGTGTTCTCAAACTCCTAAGATTTACTAACATCTTTAGCGTCCTAAAGATACGTTCTTTCTAGCATTAAGAACAAAACTGCATTTCTAGATGAGAAAACCCTCAACACAACCTTCTAACTTGTCAGCTTCGAAGTTGGGAGATCAATAGAGATATCGGTGAAGATGAAAGCAGTGTCCTAATATTCATCTAACACATACACACATGCTTACGCAAGGAAGTTAAATCCTCATTGATCACAACATTGGCAAAATACTAAATATTCATAAAAACGTTGTAAAACTTACATCACCGGGCCGGCCATGCCATGCCCGTTCAAAATGTCTACTCACTCATATCGAGCAGTGAGCAGAAGAAGATTCTTGTTACAGCTTGAGACTCCATGAGAGCTCTCTTCTCCTTCTATTCTACTTGTTTAAAAAAACTAAAACTAAGAAAATATCCGATCCCTAAAACCTTCTGTGCTTTTCCTTTTTAAAGGGAAAAGACCGAGACTATCCAAAATTGGTACAACTTTCGTACCCTTTTACAAACAAAGTCAACTACTTACTACAATTAAAATAAACTAAAAAATGATTAACTTTTAGATTAAACCTTGAACACTCAAGGGGGTGAGACTTCAAATCATCATGCTTCTTTAGGCAATCCCATCGCCACACACTTTCACCTGCTTTTCCTGCCGCTTTCCTTTCACTGCCACCAACGATCTGTCGCTGTCCGTCATTGGATAATCTGGCGTTTAACCGCTGGACACAAGTAAGGCTCCACTCCTCATTGGCATTAGCGAAACAAGCTGTTTCCAGCGAGTTTAGCATTTTTCTTTGCTTATCTGCACAAGGACATTAATTAGCCCTTATTCCTTACAAAATGATATAAAAAATACCCGAATTCCCTTATAAATTATCTGTTTACTTAGTCAATTTCATGCCTAATAGTGTCCTCTGGGAACTTTTACTTCTCTAGACAGAGGGTTGTCTTCAGCTATTGGTGTTTCAACAATCTTTGTAGGAGCAATTTTCGTCAGTAAAAATAATCTCAGAGTTAATTTTACCTTTGGACATTCCAACAGAAGGGAGCTCCGTAGCTTGAATGTACTCAGTAGGTACTGAGATTTGATCTTTATCCTCTTTGCTTCTGGGTTTACATGCAGGGCCAGTCTTATCGAATTCCACATGTACTGATTCATCAAGTACATGGGTTCTCTTATTGAAAATTCTATAGCTTTTGCTGTTTATTGAGTAGCTAAGAAAAATGGCTTCATCAGCCATTGAATCAAACTTTGCAAGATTGTCTTTAGTATTTAAGATAAAGCATTTGCAACCAAAAGCTCGGAAGTATCCTATCTTAGTCTTTCGCCCTTTCTATGGTTCATAGGGAGTTTTCTTTAGTATAGGTCTGACTAGAGCCCTATTGAGAATGTAACATACAGTGTTAACAGCTTCTCCCTAAAAAAAATACTTCGGAAGCTTATTTTCACTCAACATCGTTCTGGCCATTTCAACTAACATTATATTCTTCATTTCAACTACCTCATTACGTTGAGGAATTCTAGGAGCAGAAAAGTTATGGTCAATGCCTCTGGTATCACATAATTCATCAAACATTTGGTTTTTGAATTCTCCACCATTATCACTTCTGATATAAACGATTTTTAAGTCCTTTTCATTTTCAATCCTTTTACAGAGGTTTGAAAAAGTCTCGAATGTTTCATCCTTCCTACTAAGCAAGATGACCCATGTATATCGAGAAAAATATTTACTACTAAAAGTGTAAATCTTCTTCCGCCCAAGCTCAGAGGTTGTACATGCCCAAAAATATCTAAATGCAGTAGTTCTAGAGGACGTTTGGTTGACACTAGGTTTTTGTTTTTAAAATATTTCCTAGTCTGTTTTCCAGCTTGACAAGCATTGCAGAGTTGATTCTTTTCAAATTTTAGAGTTGGCAATCCTTCAACTAATTGCTTTCTTCCTAATTTGGCCAGAAGGTCCATGCTCACATGACCAAGTCTTCTATGTCATAGCCATGAACTTTCTTCCTTTGAGACAAGGCATATTTCTTTTGAAAATTTGTTTCATAAGTTCAGCATGAAAACATTGTCTATCCTAGGAGCAGTAAGGATAAGAGAGTTTGTCTTACTGTCTACAATTTTACATCTAGAGGCATCGAAGATAACCTTTCTGTCTTTGTCACAGAACTGAGCCACGCTGAGTAGGTTGAACTTCAAGCCTCTGACTAGGGAGACTTCATCAATAGCAGGATTGGTTCCAATGGATCCAAAGCTTATTATCCTTCTTTCCTTGTCATGTCCAAAACTTACAGTACCGCTGTTAGACGAGGTGCTGCGGCCTAATCTCCCGGGCGGACCGGGGGGTGGACAACCTCATGGCGACATAAGCGGTGATTGGCGCCGAAAGCAACCAATCGCAGAATCAAGATGCTCGGTAGGACCGGAGCTCGGAGATATGGAAGAGTCGCCACCCACGAATGGGAAAATGAACACCGATCCCTTGCGGGAGACCGGTGTGGGTTCGGAAAACTTAGGTACGAGCCGAGAAGGCTAGCTCCTTTCCGGAGAAAGGCTACTAGGCACCCCGACATTGCCCAGTTATGAACCACCGGCCTCCTACTCAGCATGTTAGGCGATAACGGACTAATCGTATACTTCTTTAAGTTTAAAATTCATTTGAAACCCTTTTCTTTCTCTTTTTGGAAACCATTTTGAGCATATGATATTGAAAAGCCACATCAGTAAAGAATCACCCATTTATGTTTATACATACACAGAGAGGGGGAAGAAAGAAGTGATTTATTTACAACCGTATTTAAATGTTATGTTGTGTGTCTATTCTACATTAACTTATTTCCCCAAAACGATGTTTATTACATGGTTCGCACCTTAATCGCCGTTGGAACGATTTAGGTGCGTTTTAAAACCCCGTTTGATGAAGCTTACCCGAGTCGCCGTTGGAACGACTCGAGTACTTGAAAACGTTAAAGTAAAAGCCTTTTAATAAGAAAACGTGGTTAAACATACAAGTCAATTTTATTTTGTACAAATTCATTAAGAAAGCGATTCAAAATCTCCATTATTAACAAAGAAAACGATTTTGATTACAATGTTCGCTTAATCCGTCGTTGGAACGGACTAAGGTTTTAAAACGTGGTGTTTTGAAGACGATTTGAAATATCAACCAAAATGACTCTATTTATCTATATTAGAGATTTAAGAAAGCTCATTAGCTTAAATAATTTAATTGAAAACTCTCTTTTTGTGACTTGTTTTCCCCACTTATTTAATGGACTCTCCAACTATTATAATTACATCAATAAACACATTTAGACCCAAAAATTAATTTTCCAAGTGAAGCCCATTTGAAACATGGACTTATAAATGACCAAAAGAAATAAAGAAAATAATATAGATATATATTTACACATTTTAGCCCAAAAGACATAAAATAAGAGTAAAAGAAAATATACTATCTAATACATATATAAGAAAGAATAATGAAAATAATATATTTATACTTTAAACATAAGAAAATAGTGAATGAAATTCATAAATAGGAAAATAGCCTTTATCACTCAAAATAATTTTATTTAACAATAATTAAGATAACCCCAAATATACCCCAAAACTATATATATATACATAACTAGTATAATCCTAATGTTAAAAAGACTATATGTTCATCCCCCAATATCTACTAATTATTTCCCAAAATGCCCAAGTAAATAACAGTTAAAATAGAATTTAATGTAATTTAAATGAATAATAATAAAAAAGAAAGTAATATGTACATATACAAAAAAATTAGAATAAAAATGGAATACCAATCTCCTAAAATAATTATATATGTTAAAGTCTTAAAACAATTTGAAAAGAATATATTACATAATTATATATATATATACTAAGGGTTAAAAGTCTAAAAGTTAAGAAAAAGGGACTGAAATGGCATTTTTTACATTTTGGCAGATTTACTGACGGAAAATCCGTCGGTAAACAGCATTTAGTGACAGAATTGACAAATTACAGCAGCACTCCAA
Source organism: Euphorbia lathyris (assembly GCF_963576675.1). Classification (NCBI taxonomy): domain Eukaryota; kingdom Viridiplantae; phylum Streptophyta; class Magnoliopsida; order Malpighiales; family Euphorbiaceae; genus Euphorbia; species Euphorbia lathyris. The sequence continues at coordinate 68,197,189 of NC_088910.1, forward strand.
TATTTTCCAAATTTATTCAAAAGCTTTAAATTAAATCTAATTCAATCGTTTTGGACTTCCGAACTACCAAAGATGGATCATAGTCGAACACGGAAGTTCCTAAAACGATGTTTTTATTTTAAAATGTTATTTGGAAACCTCTTTTAAATAAAAAAACTTATAATTACAACATTTTCGATACCCGAACTACCTTTTTATCGGATCACGGTTCGTATTGGGATATCCAAAACAAGGTTTTTATTTTAAAACAAAACCGAATTTTATTTAACACGAAACGAAAATTAAATAAATACGTTAATTAAATAAAACGTGACAAAATAAATAAATACTAAAGGAATAAAAACTATATCATTAAAAAAATAAATAGAAGGAGAGAATAAATTAAATAAAATAAAGAGTCTAGTCCTCGGATAATACCTTTAATTCGGTATCTGACAGTCGAAGCCGATTGATTCCACGAACCGCGAGCTCCCGTTTTTTATGAAAAATTTAGTAAAAATTGAACTTAGAAAATTTAGAGATTTTCAATTTTAGGAAAAAAAAATGTTGTTTTCTCAAAAAATCCACTTCCTCTCTCTAGAAAAATATCTAGTGTGAGAAAGCTCTCCCCCAAAAAATCCTCCTTTTTTCACCTTGGGATTCGTGCCCTTATATAGGGAAACGGATCCCGGAACAATGGGCGACGCCCAAAAAAAATTGGGCGTCGCCCATTGTGGTTGGGCGGCCGCCCAACATGAGTTGGGCGGCCGCCCAACAATGTTGGGCGAGCGCCCAACGCGAGATTGGGCGCCCGCGTCCAACCCTCGTCGGGCGTCCGCCCGACGCGTTGGGCGTTCGCCCGACGCGGTTGGGTGCCCGCCCGGCGACCCTCGGGGCGTGCCCCGCGCCGTCGGACGCGTGCACTCCGTGGCCGCCGAGCGCGCGTTCCGTGCAGTTAGACGCTCGCACGTCGCGGCCGCCGAACGCGCGCTCCGCGCTGCCAGGCACGTGTGCTCAACGGCCCACGAGGGCGCGCACCGCCAGCGGTCCCAGGCATTGCTCGGGTGTCGAGAGCGTGCCACTCGCGGTGCGTCCGACGGACGCCGCGCGCACGTCTCGAGCCGTCAAGCGGGTGTTCGACCATCGTCGTCCGCGTGCGGGATTCCGTTGTGTGCCCGCGCCGTGCCGTTAATTTTCCTCAGTTTATTATTCTTTATATATTTTTCAAAACTTCCGGAATCAATCGCTTCGACCGCCTTGTTTCAGGTTTTCGTCACAGGTCCTCCGACTCGGTGTCTACAGTTGCCCCTACTTTTCTATTTTGACAGTGATGTGTGTGGTTCGAAAACGTTTTTGCTAACGTAACACATGCAATGTAAAACATATAAAAGTAAAAGACACGTAACGAGTAGGAGGAAACATACCTGACCTTTGTGCTGCGCGCTCTGGCGTTGCTCTCTGACTGCATCAGACTCTGCTTCGGGCTGCACCCTAGTTCACGATCGCGGGGATAATGGCTAAATAGCTATCCTAGTTTATGACCGCGGGGATAATGGCTAAACAGCTACCTTATTTCAAGATTACGGGGATAATGGCTAAACAGCTACCCTGATTTATGACTGTGGGGATAATGGCTAAACCGCTAGCCTAGTCTACGATCTTAGGTAAATATGGCTCAAAAGCAACTCCGGTCTGCGACCATGAGTCAAATGGCTCAAAAGCAACTCCGATCTGCGACCGTGAGTCAGATGGCTCAAAAGCAACTCCGGTCTGTGACCGTGAGTCAGATGGCTCAAAAGCAACTCCAGTCTGCGACCGTGAGTCAGATGGCTCAAAAGCAACTCCGGTCTGCGACCGTGAGTCAGATGGCTCAAAAGGAACTCCGGTCTGCGACCGTGAAAGCAACTCCGGTCTGCGACCGAGAGTCAAATGGCTCAAAAGCAACTCCGGTCTGCGATCGAGAGTCAAATGGCTCAAAAGCAACTTCGGTCTGCGACCGTGAGTCAAATGGCAAAAAAGCGGGTTCTGTTTCTGGATTTTCTTACCACACGGTTATCTGTATTTTCTCACTAGAGCTATCATCTCGACGATTCGATGGGCACACGTCTGAGTCCGAAATGAAATAGACTACTGATTGTTTTTCTGTTGACTGTCGTCTGTATTTCGACTGGTGTCACTGTTCTGTAAAAATTAGCTGTTGTCTGGAATTGATGTTTTGACAATGTTAGTCACTGTCTGGAAGAAATGCAGGCTGAAACGGACTGCAAATCGGAGGTCTGTGCACCTGGTAATTAATTATTTACTTTTTACCTTTATGTCAAATCGTACTTTTTTCACTATTTACGGGAATGCCATTCCCTTTTCCTATATAAGGTGGTGGGGTTTCATTTCAACCCCACACCTTCTCTCTCCTCTTTCTCTCACTAGACTTCAATTTGGATTATTCTCGGGATGGATTTAGACGAATGGGATGGCACCAGAGGCATGGACGAGGTTTACGTAAACCTGGATAGAGTGGATACCTTCCACGACCCTACGACACACTTGAGCAGGACACGCTGCAACGAGGTAAGTGGTTTCTCACTTTTATTTGATTTGAACTCTAGGCTTTAACATTCCTATACGAACATGATTTGCATGCTAACTCTTAGGCTGCTTTAGAGGACTTTAGCTAGAAAACGTGAATTCCTTTATTTACACGTAACACCTGTTTGTTTTTGTAAGAATGCGCGCTATATGCATGTGAATAGTACCCTACGAATTTATGCATGTTAACACTAAAAACGATGTGAATAGTAAAAACGTGAATAGTAAAAACGTGAATAGTAAAAACGTGAATAGTGACAACATGAATAGTAAAAACTTAGATAGTGCACGTGAATAGTGACAACGTGAATAGTAAAAACTTAGCTAATGCACGTGAATAGTAAAAACTTAGCTAATGCACGTGAATAGTGCACGTGAATAGTAAAAACGTGAATAGTAAAACCTAATCTACGCTTCTCGTCACCGCAGACGAGAGTGGATCAAAGAATTGACTCAACCTTACGTGAAGGACCCTACGTGAGAGATTTTTACAGAAAATTGGTCCTAACTGACCGGATGTCTCTAGGTTAGAAAATGAAAGAATACCTAGTCTTAACGCGTTCTTATCACTTGCTTGCCTTAGGAGCTGTATTTAAATTTTCTTATCTTGTTCCTTTTTAGTTCATTGAGATTTCGGGGACCACCGCCGAGGTTCTCTCATGGTATGATAGGCTAGGTGCCGCGGCGAGAGCCCGTGTGCAGGAGTTGGGCTTCGAGCCCTTTATTGCAGCGCTGCCCCACACCAACGGGGTATGCGATCCTTTTGGCCTACGGGCCTTATGCGAGCGGTGGATTGACTCGACCCACACCTTCCACCTTTCCTTTGGGGAGATGACCATCTCGCCTCGAGATTTTTCGCTGTTGACAGGATTGCGAGGGAGCAACACTCCCGTCCCTTTCCACTTTGGTATGATGCGACCACGGGTCGACCCCGCTAGGCTTGCTACCTTGATTGGACCGGGAGTTCATCTATGCGCCAAGTCTACTCCGGCGAAGTTTGTCTCTACCGCGAGCCTCTTGAGTAGACGTGATTTCTGCGAGACTGACGCTACCGACCTGGCGATTCGTAGTTTCTTAGTATATGCTCTGAGTGAGACGATTTTCCGCACGAAGGGCGGGAAGGTACACGCAGGTCTTATTCAGGCACTTAGCGATCTGGATGCAGCGGCTTCTTATGATTGGGCAGGGGCAGGCTTAGCCTTTCTTTACAAGTTCTTGGATCTGACTTGCCGGAAGCGCAAGGACTTCGGCGGTTATACCTTTGCCCTGCTGGTACGTGACGCCTTCTTGACTTATCCGTCTTATCTTTTTCGTATTTTTCACACTCCTAGTCCTTGTTTTTACCGCAGGTGTGGGCATACGAGAGACACATCCGTCCTAGCCGGTCTCGACCTCGACCGAGAGTGCTGAGGCCGCCATTTATGACTCGATGGAGGGACTTCGACTTGAGCGCTGAGAGGAGTCGGACAGTGTCACGGCTTCTGGATCGGATCGACTCGCTGACCCTGAGTCAGGTAGGTTTTGCCCCATCGTGCCAGATTTTGGTTTGAGCCTTTCTGACTTTCTCTTTGTGTATTTTGCTTTAGATTCAGTTCAGGTGGGATGACCTCGACTTCGGCCCTGAGTATGCATACGTGTCGATGATCCAGGAGCAGCAGTGTGTGCTCACCGGCCCCTGCGTGCGGGTGTGGTATCTAGGGGATCGAGGCATTACCGGGGTTAGAGACGCTCATTGGACGCCGGGTGAGATCCCCATCTCTATGTTCGCGGTACGGACTCTGCCCCTATCGACCATTCGTCGAGATCTGACTCGTCGTTTTGTCGGTAGAGTGGTCTGGACTCATGCCGGGGGCCGCGAGCCTTATTTGTCTACTTTACTGAGCGCGAGGGATGCCCCGGCGGCAACAATGGAGGTAGATCCGGTGGCGGACGTGTTTTCGAGAGAGGCGGTCGAGGCCGTCTTTGGTCAGGCGGAGGTTCCGGTAAGTGATTCCGCCCCCTTTTCATTTTATTCATGATACGCTCGGAGGTTTTATTGTGTGTGTTTTTTTTTTTTTTGCAGGAGGGATCTTGGAGGAGTGCCCACTTATCTGATTTTTTTGATGGCACTCAGACTCAGACACCAGCGCGCGAGCAGCCCTACTTCATCGGCGAGTCCTGCAGCCCGACCGGAGAGATCGTCCATAGGCGTGCCTATACCAGGCTACGGGAGGGATTATGCTACGATCCGCTATGACGAGTCTGGGACACCTTATGCGGGATTCGAGGCGGCCCCTCCTATCTTCTCCTCGAGGGTCCCGTTTGATCCCTCGGACGCTTCACTGACCACTAGGGAGACCTGTACGGACTACGTGGATCTATCCGGCTTCCTACGAGATCGCCTTAGCTTGCGCTGCACCGACCACCTGGTATGTATCATTACTGTACTTTAGTGTAGTGAAATGTATGCATGTATGTATGATTTATGTTTTTGCCTATGCTGCCTCTTATCTTTTTTTTCTTTTTTTTTTTGTAGAGTGATCTTCATGCCCATGAGCGGAGACAGAGTGAGCTAGTGCGGGAAGCTGATGCCCGAGTTGGTCATGTGTATCAAGAGAGGAACGACCACTGGTCGGGAGTGATGCGACGGGAGACTGAGGGTCGCCTTGCCGTCGAGGAGAGGGCGCGTGATGAGTCGATCAGACGCCTTGCTGCAGAGGAGAGAGCACGAGCTGCTGATGAGAGAGCACGGGTTTCTGATGAGAGAGCGCGAGCTTCTGATGAGAGAGCGCGTGCTGCCGAGGAGACACTATCTGCGGAGCGGGCATCTCACCTGAGAGAGTTTGAGAACAATTGGGACTTCCCTCCGTATTAGGCTCGTAGCTTTCATTGTTGCTTTGTAGCTTTTATTAGGGTTTCTCCGATGTATAGCTGATGTATAGGGAGTGGGGTGGATAGTAGGTAGGCTTTTTGTGAAAAGTATGATAGGAAATGTATAACACGTGATTCATATTACCATGCATTCAGTAGATTATGATGATTCCAATCATTCTCGTCAAATATATTCATGCCTTTATTTATTTACAAACAACAGAAATACTTAGTCTCTTATACATTGTTTTTGTAATTGCTCAAGTCATAACTATTGTTATCAGGACCCGCCTTTCGGTTTTCGGATCCCGGCGATTTTTCTCCTCCCCTTTTACTATCCCGGAATTTTTAAATGAGCGCCCTTTCGGGTTTTCACCCATTGGGATTTCCCTTATTGTTGCATAGGTCGCCCTTTGCGGGTTTTCGACCCATCGGGAATTTTTCTTTATTTTTCTCTTTTTTTTTTTTTTTTTTACGAAAAGTATTTCTTAAGCCTATCCAGATTGGTAGGTTCGGAGAATTCCATGGCGTCCATTGTGGTTAACTTCACCGCTCCTTTGCTTAGTATCTTCTTCACGACGAATGGTCCTTCCCAGTTAGGCCTGAACTTCCCTCTCGGGTCGGTGTGCGTCACACGGATCTGTTTCAGCACCAAATCTCCTTCTTTGATAGGGCTGGTCTTGACTTTTTTATTGAAAGCCCGAGCCATCCTTCTTTGATACAACTGTACATGGTAAAGGGCTTCCATCCTTTTCTCATCAACTAAAGCCAACTGCTCGCATCGCCTCTTTACCCATTCCGCCTCGGGAATTTCTGCTTCCACTGCGATTCTCAACGATCGCTTTTCGATCTCAATCGGCAGGACTGCTTCTATTCCGTATACCAAGGAGAATGGCGTTGCCCCAGTCGAGGTTCTGACTGTCGTGCGATAAGCCCACAACGCGAGTGGGAGGTGCTCATGCCAATTCCGATGTGATTCCACCGTCTTTACGAGGATCCTTTTAAGGTTCTTATTAGCTGCTTCTACTGCCCCATTAGCCTGTGGACGGTACGGAGAAGACCTGTGATGGTCAATGCCATATTCTCGGAAAAGGTTCCTTACTTCCCCCTGAAACTGGACCCCGTTATCCATGATCATGTGATGAGGCACTCCGAACCTGGTGATCAAGTGTTTTTCAATGAACTTTCTCATCTGCTTGGATCCCAGTTTGCTAAACGACTCTGCTTCTACCCACTTGGTGAAATAATCGATGGCGACTGCAATAAACTTATGTCCATTTGAAGCATTAGGCCTTACTTCACCGATGATGTCAATGCCCCAGGCAGCGAATGGCCAAATAGGTGCTAGCACATGTAGTTCCATGGCCGGAAGATGACTGCAATCGCCGTGGATTTGACAATCGTGACATTTCTTCGCATACTCATTACAATCTCTTTCCATGGTGAGCCAATAAAAGCCTTGCCTAATAATTTTCTTAGCTAGTACTGCTCCTCCCATATGGGCTCCACAAATTCCCGAATGTACTGATTCCATCGCCTCGCGGGCTTCCCCCGCATCCAAGCATCTTAGTTGTAATCCATTAACGTGCCTTTTGTAAAGCAAGTCGTTGTGGATGACGAACTGACGGGCTAGCCTTCTAATCACAGCTTGATCCCTAGGTTCTGACTCTGCCGGATATGTTCCATCTTTCATGAAGTTCACGATATCGAAATACCACGATTTTTCATCTGCCTCTAACAGCATTACGTCTTCGTAGCACGGTTTGTGAGATCTTCTCAATACCAATGGTTTCGAAGCAAGGTTCCGGGGGTTGTCCCAAACTGACACCAAAGTGGCCAAGGCATCCGCGGCCTGGTTCTGAGCTCGAGGAATGTGATAACGGACGTAGCCTTTCTTCTCTCACTTCCCAGTTCCCTTGTGCCTGTTCGATGATCAACTTGGAGTCACCCCAAATTTCGACATATGATGCTCCCAGTGCTTCTAATGACTCCAAACCATAAATGCACGCTTCATATTCGGCCATATTATTAGTAAGAGGGAAGGATAACTTCTTCGCCATCGGGATTCTTTCTCCTTCCGGTGAGATAAGTAGTACTCCTACTCCGGCTCCACTCGAATTAACTGCTCCGTCGAAGAACATTTTCCATGGTATGACTTCGATTGCGTTCAAATGTTCATCGGGGAAATCATAGCTTACTTCTTCCTCTTCTGCATTCAGGGGTTGGTTAGCCAGAAACTCTGCCACGGCCCTTCCTTTGATAACCTTCTTCGTCACATATTCAATGTCAAACTCGAACAAAAGCAACAACCATCTGGCTAACTTCCCCGTCAAGGATGGAGTTCGGTATAGATACTTCACGGGGTCCATCCGAGAAATAATGATCACTTTATACGATTGGAAATAGTGCCGCAGTTTCTTCGTCAACCACACCACTGCCACACATGTCTTTTCGATCATGTTGTATTTGAGCTCATACTCTAAGAACTTCTTACTCAAATAATACACCGCGTGCTCCACACCGGTGTCTCCCTCTTAGGCCAACATTGCTCCAATAGATCGCTCTTCCATCGCTACATAGAGGAGAAGCGGCTTTCCCAGTTTAGGCGGTCTCAACACTGGCGGATTAGACAAGTAACTCCGGACGCTCTCCAACGCTTGCTGACACTTATCATTCCGAACAGCGGGTTGGTCTTTCCTTAGCAACTTAAAGATTGGCTCGCAGATTGCGGTGAGTCTCGCTATGAACCGACTGATATACTGAACCTGCCCCAGAAACCCTCTCACTTCCTTCTCATTTCTCGGCACCGGCATCTCTTGTATAGCCTTTACTTTATCAGGATCTACCTCGATTCCCTTATTTCTGATTACGTAGCCTAAGATTTTCCCCGACGAAACGCCGAAAAAGCACTTCTTCGGGTTTAACCTTATCTTGAATTCTGCAATTCGGGCCAAAAACTTCTCGAGTGCGGCAAAATGCCCTTCTCTTGTCTCTGATTTGACCCTCATGTCATCCACGTAGACTTCTACCTCCTTGTGTATCATGTCATGGAACAGGGCTGTGGCCATTCGCTGGTAGGTTGCCCCGGCATTTTTCAAACCAAATGGCATCACTCTGTAACAGTATGTTCCCCACTCTGTTGTGAATGAGGTTTTCGCTTTGTGCTTTTCGGCCATCTGAACTTGCATGTAGCCCATGAAACCATCAACATTTGTGTGTAAGACGCTTGATGCTACACTGTCGATCAATACATCGATATGAGGCAAGGCGAACTCATCCTTGGGGCATGCCTTGTTAAGATCTCTGTAATCCACGCACATCCTCACTTTTCCATCCTTTTTCGCGATGGGCACTACATTTGCGACCCAAGGGGGATAGTCGATCACTTTGATGAATCCTGCTTCTAACTGCTTCTTCACCTCCTCTCTGATCTTATCTGCCCATTCGGGTCTCATACGTCGGAGCTTCTGCTTTACGGGCCTCGCCTCGGGATATGTTGGAATACGGTGAGTTACGATTGATTGATCGATTCCAGGCATGTCTTCATATGTCCACGCGAATACAATTTCGTATTTTTTAATTATTCTCTCAAATTCTTTTCTCTCTTCAATAGTTAATTCTTGAGCAATTTGTATAAGTTTAGGATTTTCATCCGTACCAAGATTGAAAGTTGACATTTTCTATTGTATTGATTTCAAATGTAGGCATGTTATATGAATGAGAATGCATGGAATGATCATGATCAACATCAAGCAAGTAAGCAAAATCAGAATTCATTTCATTGATAGGGTGGGTGATTACATCATCAGGCTCAAACAAAGCAGTAATACAATTTTCATCCTCAATATCTTCGGACTTCTCATGAACTTTGGAGGTACTAGGCTCATCTCTCGCTCCTGCAGTTGCCTCAATGGTGATGATTTGCTCTTCGGCATTCAAATCCAGCATCATAATCTCCTCGACAAAGCAGCTTGCCTTTCCTTTGCCCCAGTCGGCGACATCATTGAAGATTTCAAACCCTGGCAGAATCCTTCCTTCCGTGCTAGTCCACGACTCGGAGGTTCCCGAATATGGCTTTCCATGCCCCTCGCTTACAAAATGCTTCCTCAAGCCTATTTTTCCTTCTGCACTCATGTTGGATGGACTCCCCTGCTCATATCCCAAACCCCTCCGGGTTTTCTGACTCTTAAAATCCGGAAACTCCGACAACCCTTGATGGTGTGCTCCTAATCCCATTCCCGGGATGAGACCTCCTTTCATCATCTTCACCACATCGGTGGTCATGCTTGACTCATAAATCCCAAAGACTTGGAATCCAGAGAAAAGTTGAGGCTCAATTCCCAATGCTGCCATCGAGCTCAGTTTTTCAGCTCTAATTGTTACTATCTCCTCCCCGAAAGGGAACTTGATCATTTGGTGGAGCGTGGAGGGCACACCTCCTAGCTTGTGGAACCAAGGGCATCCCAACAACACAGCAAAAGTTACCGGGATGTCCAACACTGTGAACTCAGTCTCTTCCTCATGCGGCCCTACTTTCAATTTGGCCTTGAAAACTCCTTCAATGTGCCTACGGCTGTCGTCATATGCTCTAATCACTGTTTCAGAAGCTGTCAAGTCTCCTCTCTCCACTCCCAACTTCGACAAGAGTTTCAACGGACAAACATTAATGGTCGATCCATCATCGACCATCACACAGCTAGTCTTCTTCCCGTTAATTTCTGCTCAGATATACAATGGCTTGTTGTGAGCCTTCCCCTCTTCTGGGAGATCCTCGTCGGTAAATGTGATCTCGGTCCTCTTTCGAGCCATAATTGCCCCTACTAGCGCTGTCGGCTCGGTATCGGTGGAAATAACCAAATTCTGCAACTCCTTCATCAGGTTCTCACGATGGTACTTAGAGTGGCATAAAACTTCCCAGACCGTAGACTTAGCTTGCGTCTTCTTTAACTGTTCAAGAACTTGGTCGTCGGGCTTAGGAGCCGACCCTTCTCCAATCTCAGTCTCTACCATTGGTGCCTTTCCTTCGGCCACACGACCTGATCTCGTTATTACCGCAATTTCCGGCTCATCATCTGATTCGTCCCAGATGTTAATAGGAACCCTTCGATTAGCATCCTCCTCGTCCGAGGAACTCGCCCAAATGTCTACGACCATCAAATCCATGACGTGAGGAACACTCGGATTCAGGAAAAAGGGATCCGCCGATCCATACAAGGCCCAACCTATCAACTCATATAGTCACGGAGGGACACCCGGCTCATCCTCCTTGCGGCCAACGGAATAGCGCCTCGTTGTATGCACATAAGCTGCACCTTATGGCTCATTGTCTCATTACACTGCTCATAACGGTGCCTCCACCTTCTAGCATAATCCACAAAATGTTCCTCGGGGAATTGCCTAATCCTGTCCAGATCATCTAGGGATCCCGTCCATGGAATGTACATTTCATATCTCGCCACGAAGGCATTTCGGAGCGGTATCCAATGGCACATCTCTTCCTCTGATAGACCCTGATGCCACAATAAGGCTTCTCCCATCAAGGTTTCCGGAAAATGTTCATGCAACTCACACTGTGGGAATCCAGCGTTATACATATGATCGCGGAATATCCTCGCATGCTCTACAGGATCCCGGTATCCACCATACCTAGGCATTGCTAACACCGCATCAGGTGTTTGGTAAGACGGGGAATCAGGAGTTTGCTCTGCTAGCATCCATACCGTATGTTCCTTGATAAATCTCTTCGTCATAGCTACCCAATCGGTCTTAACATACATCGGCAGTGACATGTACCACATCAGCGATTCACCCATCAATGAATTACAAAACAAGCTAGTGATCTCTTCCTCTTTGAAACCCAAGGCTGTCATAGCCGACAAATAGAAGTGAAGGTGCTCCATAGGGTCCTTATTGTCGTTATACTTTGTCACCCTTGGCAATGGACGTTTGATGGGTCCAATCTGCATTGCAAAGCGCTCCGCAGTTCTATCCTCAGCTCTTTGATACTTTTTTAGAAACAGATCTGACAACCGATCCCAATCGTGCTTACAAGAGTCGGGTAAGGAATGGAACCATTCCAAAGGCTCGCCCATAAGCGAATGGTGGAACCACTGAGCAATTTCATCTACTCCGAAGGATTCAATAAACATGTCGTGCATATACTCACGCAAGTGCACTTCGGGATCCCTTCCTCCACTGAACAAACCCAAATTTGGCACGATAGTCCGAGATGCCCCTTCACCGGCCTCTTCGGCACTATCCTCGTCATATGGTGCTCCACCATCTGATCCCTCCTCCATTGGTTCTTCCTCTTGTTCCTCACCCAAGAAGGACACATACAAACCATTTCCCACATTGCTTCTTTCGACGGAGTCCAACAACTCCTCTACATCTTCCTCAAAAGATTCCATCACTACAGTTTCCGTCAAACCAACTCCGATCACGCTTACCCTATGATTAGGCAATGGATTGCGCCTAACGGAAGGGTTTGCTGACGAAGGATCAGCTATCTTCTTCTCCTCAATCAAATCTTGGATTTCGTGTTTCAGCCTCTCGCAATTCTCAATTGTATGTCCATAACTGCTGTGGAACTCACAATACCCTCTAGCCTGAATCTGCGGAGTAGGTTGAGCTTTGTTATATGGGGTAAGGGCTTTTAACAATCCCTTCTTCTGCAGACGTTCAAAAACTTTCGAATAGGTCTGATCGAACTTGGCGAACCGCCTCTTTTTGATGGCATTAAGATCAACCACTTTCACTGCCGCAGATTCTGTACTCGCGCTAGGCCCTCCGGCACTATATCCAGACTTCGTCCACTTGGTATAAGCTTTCTTCGGCTCCCCATCGCCTTCGACAGTCAAGGCACAACTATACATCTGATTGAAATCTGTGAACGGCATATATCTCAACTCATTCTTAATATACGGCAACGTATTGCCAATCACCATTCGGATCTGATCTTGCTCAAGCGGCTTCTATTTCATGACCGCGGCCTTAGCCCTCCATCTCTTCACGAAGTCTGAAAGGGATTCCCCAGTCTGCTTCTTAGTGCTCTCTAACTCTTTCAAAGTGACTTCCAGCATGGTGTTAAAGCTATACTGAGCGATGAATGACTTCGCTAACTCCTTCCAATCCTTCTTTGTCACCATTGGCAGCGCATGGAACCATGTGAGGGCAGCCCCCTCCAGGTAAGTGTTAAACAGCCCCAAGACTTGATCCTCGGTCAGGATCGTGTGCTTCATTACCGCAACGTACTGATTCATGTGAGCGGTGGGATCTCCAGTTCCATCGAACTTTTTCATGTCAGGGAGCCGGAATTTCAGAGGCAAAGCTGTTGCTGTCAAGCAATTCTTCAGGTTATAGAAATCCTGACTTCCGGAGCTTCCTCCGCGCAAGTCCTGCACTTCCTGTGTGATGTGTTGCCTCCACTCCTCTTCCTTAGCTTTCTCCTTCTCTAACTGTTTTCGGACATAATCCTGATAATCCTCCTCATTCCCAAAGCGAGGGCCATCGTTCACCTCATTCTCAGCACGCTTACTACCACTCTTGTTGTCCTTCAGTGCTAACTCAGCTAGCTGGGCCAAGATCGCGGCCAGCTGGTCGTTGATATTATTCACGGAATTCTCCAATTCAGCCACCTTCTCGTCGGTTGCAGACATACTGACGGAAGACTGAGTATACTCGGATGAAGACGATTCAGGAGCCACAACTACTGATTCGGAACTGTCTACTCGCAACTGATCAAACTGTCTGACAAGCCGATTACTCTCGTGAAACCACAATCGCTTAATGATGACGTCTGCGCGAATGGTATCCATTAGTATGTATGCATGATTTCATATGCATGGTTCGTGGTGTGTGCGTTTATTTATTTACGATTATAAGATAAGAAGAACAAACGTTAGTTCTATTTACACGTATCACAACATCTCTCTTCCACCCTTATTCCTCCACACACTCGTTGGTCTAGGTCTCTTTCCTAGGATTTTAGTTTTTTGGCTCACATTGCGATCCAGGGGACGCGTGATGCCATCGATTATTGCGGAAAAATAAATCATTCATCAGACAATACAGTTCGTTTTGACGTATCAACGTTCAGTGACTAAGAAATCGACCAAGTTGGATTGTCCTTTCGGAATAACTCGTCTTTCGTCCTTTCGTGAGACGCATTAATTCGGGTTTTGACTCCCTCTGAGCGCATCTCAGTTTTTAGACGTGGTCCGAGTTATTCTTCTAGTCCAATCGTTCGTTATTGTCAATGACTCGTTCCCTTTTATTCGCGTGGGTTCGTGTCTCGATTTTTGGATTACAACGGGATCTTTTGGATCTATCGAGAGACGTAACCACGTGTTTATTTAGTGATGGAATCACTTTTGGATTTTATTTTAGGGAACGGACTCATCGTGTAACGTGTTTGTTCTTAGCGTCGAGGATCTGTTTGCTCATTTTGTTATGTGAAAAGACGGCGAGTCTTATTTTGAGCGCGCGATAATCTTTCGGCTAATTACAACTCTTTGTTCCTCCCAATCTACGGGATATATTATCTCAGTGTGGTTATAGAAAATAAACGTTTCGTTGAATCGCGTGTTTATTCGAAGCGAGGATATCACCGTTTTCCTTCCTTTAGGCACGATTTAAGCAAACACGTATATCGGGCCATATTTCTTGCAGTTTTGGTAACGGTCGAAATGATCGAGTCGTTAGTCAAAACCCGCAGTCTCGTCCATATGGCGCAATTATATGGTTTGGCTTGATTCGGCTTCGAGATTTTAAACGGGGTATACACTCGTTCGAGGCACGTATTCAACGGTATTGGTTTATTTTCTTTAACTACTCTCGGGATTGACATATATCGCAGATTCGGAATGATTTTGGTCTTTTAGTTCATTTTTCTTTTCTTAGTCACCTTTTGCGGACACGTCCATTTCTCTTAAGAATGACACAAGGCATAACGTAAAAGCTCGTCTTTTATTCGGAAGGGATGGGCTACTTGTGCGAAACTTTTCACGTTACAACAAGGTCATTCGAAACAGAAATGTTCTTCATTTTCGTTTCGTCGTGATCTCGTTTTATCCCAATTTATTTAAAGAATGTGAATAACGGCTACCGTTAATATAGTCTCTTGTATCGAAATGTAACTATCCTTAACACCGAACCGATTCATACTAATACGTGCTTACGTCATAACGTATTTCCTGAACACGTGCCTTCATCGGGACACCGAAAGGGACAAGGCGGGTCGCACATGTTCATTCATATGAGATGACTAAGTCGTCTTTAGTTCAAATCGTTTCGATGTTTTAGGGTAACTAGTATGTCGATTCATGAGTATATATTAACACATCGTCTCATTTTCTTTACATAGTTTAGGATTAGACACGTATCATGGTGGTTTGAAAACACGAACTGATTCATTTATCACATCAAAAATAGTAACGGGTAATCCTATGGAAACTTCTAAGGCTACTATATGCTGACACAGCTGACCGCGGGACCTCACAGGACCGCACAGATTCGCCCCTAACGAATGGATGGGGACCCTCTGGCGCCTTACTATAAGGGGGAACTTACGCTATCCTCTTTCGAGCGACGAATGGACTCTCGCTAGAGGTTTCGCGGAAATTACCCAAAGGGTTTGCAATAATGCTCGTGAATGCATACGAAAAGAAGTAATACGATCCGTCCCCGTTAAGGGCTTAGTGCATGCCTTCCGGAATCAAATTTCTCGCTTCCCCAGCAGAGTCGCCACTTGTTAGACGAGGTGCCGCGGCCTAATCTCCCGGGCGGACCGGGGGGTGGACAACCTCATGGCGACATAAGCGGTGATTGGCGCCGAAAGCAACCAATCGCAGAATCAAGCTGCTCGGCAGGACCGGAGCTCGGAGATATGGAAGAGTCGCCACCCACGAATGGGAAAATGAACACCGATCCCTTGCGGGAGACCGGTGTGGGTTCGGGAAACTTAGGTACGAGCCGAGAAGGCTAGCTCCTTTCCGGAGAAAGGCTACTAGGCACCCCGACATCGCCCGGTTATGAACCACCGGCCTCCTACTCAGCATGTTAGGCGATAACGGACTAATCGTATACTTCTTTAAGTTTAAAATTCATTTGAAACCCTTTTCTTTCTCTTTTTGGAAACCATTTTGAGCATATGATATTGAAAAGCCACATCAGTAAAGAATCACCCATTTATGTTTATACATACACAGAGAGGGGGAAGAAAGAAGTGATTTATTTACAACCGTATTTAAATGTTATGTTGTGTGTCTATTCTACATTAACTTATTTCCCCAAAACGATGTTTATTACATGGTTCGCACCTTAATCGCCGTTGGAACGATTTAGGTGCGTTTTAAAACCCCGTTTGATGAAGCTTACCCGAGTCGCCGTTGGAACGACTCGAGTAATTGAAAACGTTAAAGTAAAAGCCTTTTAATAAGAAAACGTGGTTAAACATACAAGTCAATTTTATTTTGTACAAATTCATTAAGAAAGCGATTCAAAATCTCCATTATTAACAAAGAAAACGATTTTGATTACAATGTTCGCTTAATCCGTCGTTGGAACGGACTAAGGTTTTAAAACGTGGTGTTTTGAAGACGATTTGAAATATCAACCAAAATGACTCTATTTATCTACATTAGAGATTTAAGAAAGCTCATTAGCTTAAATAATTTAATTGAAAACTCTCTTTTTGTGACTTGTTTTCCCCACTTATTTAATGGACTCTCCAACTATTATAATTACATCAATAAACACATTTAGGCCCAAAAATTAATTTTCCAAGTGAAGCCCATTTGAAACATGGACTTATAAATGACCAAAAGAAATAAAGAAAATAATATAGATATATATTTACACATTTTAGCCCAAAAGACATAAAATAAGAGTAAAAGAAAATATACTATCTAATACATATATAAGAAAGAATAATGAAAATAATATATTTATACTTTAAACATAAGAAAATAATGAATGAAATTCATAAATAGGAAAATAGCCTTTATCACTCAAAATAATTTTATTTAACAATAATTAAGATAACCCCAAATATACCCCAAAACTATATATATATACATAACTAGTATAATCCTAATGTTAAAAAGACTATATGTTCATCCCCCAATATCTACTAATTATTTCCCAAAATGCCCAAGTAAATAACATTTAAAATAGAATTTAATGTAATTTAAATGAATAATAATAAAAAAGAAAGTAATATGTACATATACAAAAAATTAGAATAAAAATGGAATACCAATCTCCTAAAATAATTATATATGTTAAAGTCTTAAAACAATTTGAAAAGAATATATTACATAATTATATATATATATATATACTAAGGATTAAAAGTCTAAAAGTTAAGAAAAAGGGACTGAAATGGCATTTTTTACATTTTGGTAGATTTACCGACGGAAAATCCGTCGGTAAACAGCATTTAGTGACAGAATTGACAAATTACAGCAGCACTGCAATATTTTCCAGATTTATTCAAAAGCTTTAAATTAAATCTAATTCAATCGTTTTGGACTTCCGAACTACCAAAGATGGATCATAGTCGAACACGGAAGTTCCTAAAACGATGTTTTTATTTTAAAATGTTATTTGGAAACCTCTTTTAAATAAAAAAACTTATAATTACAACATTTTCGATACCCGAACTACCTTTTTATCGGATCACGGTTCGTATTGGGATATCCAAAACGAGGTTTTTATTTTAAAACAAAACCGAATTTTATTTAACACGAAACGAAAATTAAATAAATACGTTAATTAAATAAAACGTGATAAAATAAATAAATAACTAAAGGAATAAAAACTATAGCATTAAAAAAAATAAATAGAAGGAGAGAATAAATTAAATAAAATAAAGAGTATAGTCCTCGGATAATACCTTTAATTCGGTATCTGACAGTCGAAGCCGATTGATTCCACGAACCGCGAGCTCCCGTTTTTTATGAAAAATTTAGTAAAAATTGAACTTAGGAAATTTAGAGATTTTCAATTTAAAAAAAAAAATGTTTTTTTTCCCAAAAAATCCACTTCCTCTCTCTAGAAAAATATCTAGTGTGAGAAAGCTCTCCCCCAAAAAATCCTTCTTTTTTCACCTTGGGATCCGTGCCCTTATATAGGGAAACGGATCCCGGAACAATGGGCGACGCCCAAAAAAAATTGGGCGTCGCCCATTGTGGTTGGGCGGCCGCCCAACCTAGTGTTGGGCTACCGCCCAACCTTGTTGGGCGGCCGCCCAACAATGTTGGGCGATCGCCCAACGCGAGGTTGGGCGCCCGCGCCCAACCCTCGTCGGGCGTCCGCCCGACGCGTTGGGCGTTCGCCCGACGCGGTTGGGTGCCCGCCCGGCGACCCTCGGAGCGTGCCCCGCGCCGTCGGACGCGTGCACTCCGTGGCCGCCGAGCGCGCGTTCCGCGCAGTTAGACGCTCGCACGTCGCGGCCGCCGAACGCTCGCCCCGCACTGCCAGGCACGTGTGCTCAACGGCCCATGAGGGCGCGCACCGCCAGCGGTCCCAGGCATTGCTCGGGCGTCGAGAGCGTGCCACTCGCGGTGCGTCCGACGGACGCCGCGCGCACGTCTCGAGCCGTCAAGCGGGCGTTCGACCATCGTCGTCCGCGTGCGGGATTCCGTTGTGTGCCCGCGCCGTGCCGTTAATTTTCCTCAGCTTATTATTCTTTATATATTTTTCAAAACTTTCGGAATCAATCGCTTCGACCGCCTTGTTTCAGGTTTAGGTCACAGGTCCTCCGACTCGGTGTCTACAACCGCCTCTTTTACATTCAAGTGTGATGAATTGAGTTTCATCACCAGTCATACGCCTTGAGCATGCGCTGTCAATATTCCACAATTTTGACTGTTGTGCACATCTCAGGCCAACCTGTATAAATATCAAGGTTTCTTAGGTACCCAAGTCTTTTTAGGTCCTTTGGAGTTAGTTTTCACTGGTTTGATATTTTCATGTCTGGTATAGTTATTTCTGTGCCAACAATCCTTGGTGGTGTGGCCATACTTCCCATAGAAGTCACATTTGATAGTCTTTTATGACTTCCATCATTTCCTATTGGAAGAGTTACTTCCATAGTACTTGCGGTGGTGACTATACAGATTCAGAGTCAGATGTCTCTGAATCGATGTGCTATCACTCTGAAGGCTTTTAGACTCCTTCTGAACTTTAGAGATAAACTTATGAATGATTTTTAAATTCTCATCTTGCCTAGCGTTGTCTTGAAGGAGATTTCAGATGTTAGAGAGTTTGACTTCCTCAATCTCATCACATCTTCTGTTAAGTTCCTTGGTTTTCTTATTACACTTTTTGACAAGTGTATAGACATTATAGAGGGAATCAATCATTTCCTTTCTAAAGACAAGAAGAGTAGTTACCTTAATATTATGAGTTTCATTCTCATAGGCAATTGATAGTTCTCCTTCGTCTACACTCTTCTCCCTGTCTCATTTGCCATGAGGCACACATGTGTTATCTCATCAACCTCTATTTTTGTAGAAGAGGACTCATCGTTGTCACTCCAAGTGGCTACCATAGCCTCTATTTTTGTAGAAGAGGACTCATCGTTGTCACTCCAAGTGGCTACCATAGCCTTTTTTGAGACTTTTTTTATCCTTTTTCAGTACTGGACAATTTGTCTTGATGTGTCCAGGTTGATTGCACTCATAAAAGGTGAGAGGTTTTGAAGAGTCCTTTCGATTTTTTCCTTCTCTTGTTGTCTTTTTGGTCTCTCAGACCTTCTGTATGGCTCTCTTTCGAAACATTCTTTTCATCTTTTGAGTGAACATTGCCATTTCTTCATCGTCAGTAGTGCTGTCATCTAACGAATCAGCCTTACGCACTATTGACTTTTGCTTTTTATCTTCTGACTTCTCTTTTGCTTCCAAGTTTTTCATCGAGATTTCATGGGTCAGAAGGGATCCAATCAGCTCATCATACTTGTACTTAGTTAAATCCTGGGCTTCTTCAATGACTGTCTTCTTTGCCTGCCAACCCCTTGGAAGGCTTCTGGGAATCTTTTTGACTTGTTCTTTCTCTGAGAAGATCTTTCCAAGTCTTTTGAGTTCGTTGATGATGTTGGTGAATCTAGTATTCATGCCAGATATGTCTTCACTTTCCTTCATCAAGAGCTCACGAAGTCTCATTGACATTGGACTCATTGACTTTGCTGGTACCTTTGTAGGTGACTTCCAGCTTATCCCAGATTTCCTTTGCTGACTCGCATCCTTAGATTTTATTGAACTCTATAGCATCTAGATCATAATGAAGCATGTTGATAGCCAAAGCATTATTTTAGAGCTTCTTCAAGTCATCCTCTAACCACTTATTCTCAGTTTTCAGAGTCTTAACTCCTTCAACTGTTTCATAATGTTCAAAAGGGCCTTTTACTATTACCAGCCAGGCACTCATGTTCTAAGCTTGGATAAAATTCTTCATTATATTTTTCCAAAATGTATAGTTTGATCCACAGAACAATATAGGTCTGGTTATTTACAATCCTTCTAGGAGGATTTGAGTAGTCTCATTTCCCAGAAGGAAATGTGTGCTATTTACCGCCATTAGGGATCTGAATCAAGATAGTTATATCTTAATTTACAGAGCTTAGGCTCTGATACCACTTGTTGGTCCTTTGTGAGATAAAATTTGGTTCCAGGGGGTGAATGGAACTATTAATAAATTTAAGGCTTTATAAATTTTCTCACAATAAATTTTATAGCACGAGGCACTCAGAATCAGAGGCAAACTTAATTTACTATTTTGAACATAAGCTAAGCTTGATTCTGCTTCTGGTGTTAAACACTTAGGTTGCGCAATTGGGTGCAGCCTCTGTGTGACTTGATTAAGTATGCTATTGAGTACAACAGTCAGAATCACAAGTTATATAATTTACGCATAGAAGCAAGCAATATAGTTATATCAGAAGTGAAGGGTTAGAGAAATTGTTACACATCGATTTATCCTGGTTCGGCCTCCTGCCTACATCCAATCCCCAGAGTACCTTTCTCTGAGCTTTAATCCACTAGTGAACTCTTTCACAGGTAGAGCACAAACCTTTACAATAGATAAAGAGGCTCTGTAAAGTTCCTTCCTTTACACTCCACACTTAACTATCTATTCTCCTCTCTTCTTGTCTACTTATAACTGAAGCAAATAGAAGAGCTTCTGAACTTTCTAAGTTATTGATAATTTTTGTTCTAACACAGAACACAATGTGTGAACTTAGAACTTTTTATACAAATAAATACAATGAGTGTGTATATGATTTTTGCTTTGCTTTTGGGACTTCAATAGAGATTCTCTTTGAATTCAGCGTTGATGGTCGTCCTCAAATGCAGCAAATTTTGGGGCTTTTATAATGACACCTTGAGGGCTAGCTAATTCGAATTTCGAAATAACCGCTGGAGGGAAACGACTCTTCTGTCCCTTTCATCTTTAGAGCCCGGTGTCCTAAGACAATGATCTTCTTTCTCTTTTCCATTATTTTTTCTGAGATGCCATGCTTTTGATCTTCGATAGAGGCAATTTGTTTGTCTAACCAAATCAGGCAAAGTTTCTAGGTTGACCAAGGGACACGCCGTCTGGAGCTTCTGAGTCTTTCCTTATTTAGGTGTACAATGTCAGTCGAATAGAGTCAACATCTGATCTTGTCTCTTGGGCCTTGATCTTCTCTCCTCCGAATAAGTATTCTCTTGAGGTATGCCATTGAGCTTCTGGATCCTTCTTGCTATAGGACTGAAGTTGATCTATGGGCCTTTGATGCATCTTCTAAGGCTTTTGACTATTTCTTTTAATCTTACACTTTAATTTAATAAAACACTTAACAAAGACATTAGTCCAAATAAACCAACATTTAATTTTAATGTGTTACTTATTATGGGGATATTAATTTCCTTTATTATTTTTGTCATAATCAAAATTAGTGTGGAAATGTGTTTCCACAGCTTCCCCACTTGCTACTGATGGCCAACTCACCGAGCTGGCCTCAAAAACTTCCGTATCTTGACTCATTCTCCCTATTTCAAATGTGTAAATCATACAGAATATTTTCATGGCTGATTTTTAGGTTTTAATTTTCTATTTAAAGACTTTGGGTGTTCATTTTCAAGGCAATCAGAAAGGCATCTAGCATTCATTCATTATTCATTGTTATTCAGTTTTCAGTATTCAGAATCCAGTATCCAGATATAATTCTTAGCTATATCCTTCCCCTTGGGAGCATCCATCAAATCCTCCATTTCCATCTTCTATGTACAAGCTTTCATCTACCATTAATTCACCAACGATCAAGGTTCATCCTCCGACCCAAACGACGACTACTTGAATTCAAGAAGCTCCAAAAGGCGATTTCCTCTCCTTTGTTCTTAGTTAATTTGTAAGATCTCTCTAGATTTGAATCGGTTGTAAACAATATTCTATTTTCATCTTTAATTTGAATTTGATTTAATTCCAATCCCCTTTTCATGATTTTGGTATTTGCGTATCTTTGGATTATTGATTGAGTTTTGTTGTAACATGATTTCCATTGTGACTTTTGATTATGACAAAAATATTTAATATGAAATTGAATTCCCTAAAATAGTTTAAGTCTAAAAATAAATATTGATCTATTTTAACTAACGATTATGTTAAGTCTTTTGATTAAAAAGAAAAGAGAGAGAAATTCAAAGAATGATCTTAAGAAATAACAAAGGCCTAAAGCCTTATTCTGGCCTAGAAGCAAATCAACTGGAAGACAAGAATCATAGAGTTGACTTCCATGTTTGACATTGTGCTACTAAATAAGGATAAAAGTACAAGCAACAATTGGTTTGTGCCCCTGAACAATTTTGATTGTTTACCATAAATAAACAAATAGACAGTCTGCCTATGCAGAAATCAGAAGCCTGATGCCTCAAGAGATAGAAGCAAAAGCGTCTACATGGTAAATCTTTTATGCCAGAAGACAGAAGTTGAAAACGATAGAAGAACGTTTTTCCTCCAACGATCTTTTCGAAATTTGAAAAGTTCTGCCTTCAAGCTTCAGTATAAAATCCCCAATAAAAGCTACTGTTGACACTTGATCATTCACGCTAAATTCAAGAGATTATTCTTCAAGTGCAAAAGCAAAAAACAAAAGCTCATACACATTCATTGTTGTAATTCATGTAATATCTGATAGAAAATGGAACTTCATTTTGTTTTCTAAGTTAGAACAAAATCATCAATAGTTAGAAGATCAAAAGTTCTTTTGTTCACATCGGTTATAAATGAGCAAGTTGAGAGATAGATAGATAGATAGCTGAGTGTAGTGTGCAAAATATGGTACCCACTGAAGTTGGGTTGTCATCAATTTTAAAATTTAAGCTCGTTCAGTGTCCGGTGCCATTGGTCCATTGAACTAATTTCACAATTAACACCATTTTATTTAATATCGTATAAAATAAAACTATATAGTATAACCGAAATAAATAAAATGCATGTCAACCAAAATTCATTTTATTAAAAACTATTCAACCTAAATAATTTTTAATCTATGAATTTTAATTAAAAACTCATGAAAAATATTTTCAATCCATAAACTTTTAATTTGGTGCAGATTTGACCCCGAATAAAGTTAAACCTTTTAAAATATTTAAAACCCTAATTACTCGGCCCAAAATTCACCGCACTAAGCCCATAACCGAAGACCAGGTGGTTGTCCATCGTGGACAGCCGCCCAACAGCGACAGCCGCCATTATTGGGGCGATAGCCGCAGGGGCTATTGACAGCAGCCTATGCGGCACATACAAGGGCAATTTCGAACAACCCTATATAATCAGTTGGGACTGTTCGAGCAGCCCTAGTGATTCCCTCGATGTTTCCTTCAAAAACCCAAATTTAAAGATCAACCCCGATCCCGAATAAAATCAGTTCAGCCTTGAAATTTATATCTAATGAAAAACATATATGGCCCTATTTGGTAAAGAGCTTTTTGGAGTAAAATTAGAGGTTTGAGCAACTTTAGAGGTTTTGACTAGTCAAACCTCTAATAGTAGTGTTTGGTGAAGAGAAGTTTGAAAGAACTTATTGGGTCCAAAAAGTTAATTTTGAAAAAGCTAATTTTAGAAGTCTTTTTCAATTAGCTTATTGCTCCATCTCTTTTTATTGATATTTTTTACCCCTAATTAATACTCTTTAATCCCCAAATAAATGTTTTACCATGTCCTTATTTGTCATTTTGCGCAAATAGCTATTAGCAATTAGCTAAGTTTTATCAAACAAGTTCACACTATCCGCTAGTCAAATCCGCTAATAAAAAAATGTAATCAGCTAACAGCTAATGTAATCAAATATCAACTAACTACTAACAACTAAATGCCAAACAGGGCCTATATATATTTTGTTTTAATAACTATTTTCAAAACGGAAAATCAAAACATCAAAACACAAACATATATAGAATCAATCAAAGTTTTATGCTCTGATACCACACTATTGAGAATTAATCATCGAAAATCAAGAAGCGCAGTGGAATGCTACCGCTAAAATTTTATAATCCCATAGAACCGTGTTAGAGTACCACAGATTGGACCTCAAAACAATTATAAAACGAAGATTAGGAACTTACGGGTTAAGTCTCTTCTAGAGACGACTGAAGAATTCGATAAGTCGATAGAATCTCAAAAGAGCTCATTCATGCATGAACCGTAAAGGAACAGATATGGTGCTAGCCGGAATGGAGAATGGAAGAACGAAGAACTCAAGAACACTAGGAATAGGGGGCCGAAATTCACAATGTGGGAGGCTAAGGTTTTAATTCTATTATTAGGCTCCTTAAATACCTTTAACTAGGTTTAGTTTAAGTGTGGTTAATATCTAATTAGCCCCTTATTGATTCGTAATCATAAATATAACCCTATAAATTATATTTAATTCAATTAGGATCAATTAGGTTTAATTCAATTAACCCACAATTATTATTAAGGCCCAAAAGAATTAAATTGCATTATGGTTCAATTAATAATTTATCCTATACAATCTAATTAATCATGATTAATTACATTTGGAAATTTAATTAATTAACTATAACCAAATTAAATACTAAATTGATTAACTTGTTATTCAACAAATAATCAATTAGTCCCTTTTGTTAATCAATTGACAATTAATTAACTCGTTCCATTCCAATTAAATACAGTACATATATTTATGATTATATTCTGTTCCACCAGTTGTGCATCATTATGACCCCCCGACTGATATGAATTATTTCAGCCGTCTTTAGAAGACATATGAAACCTAGTAGATGATCTCTTAGTATCTCTTACCAATTGCATATCTATATTATAAACTAGAGACATGGTGGCTGTTATTCTCTGTATGGTTTATTATATTTCTTGATCGAAAGTGAACCGATGAATCCGATAAGTAAAGTACTTATCAAGGTATGGCCATACACCTCTTCGGTCCCACTTATCAAGTGGTTGATAATATCAGCTCACCGTCAGGTGAGTGGTAATTCCTTCACTTCATCTATCCGCAACAACGTGTTCAACGATTCACCCAATATACCATATTTGGTATCTTGTTACGGACCTGTTAGGCGTATATCAAAGTGAACGAGATTCCACGTCATTTACTATAATGAAATCAGGTCAGGAGATAATAGAGTTCTACACTTAGAAATATTAATGACACATCCACCATGAATCTCTCTAGAGAGGATCGGTCTAGTCCCATATTGAGATACATCAATGTGTACCTTTATCCATACCTGACTGCACAAGTGTTGCAATGGTGCTTCCTACACCACTACAGAAATACTGGATGCATAGATGATGCGCTCCGAGTTGACGCTCAAAGGCTCACTAAGGGATTAGTGTACCCCGTCGTTATCAAGTAATAAATCTGGAAAATCTAGGTATCGAATCCATATGATTTATACCGCAACTACCAAAGTACTCGGGTTTTAATGTTATTTAGGCGGTGGAAAGTTGAATTAGGTTTTATATCTAAATTATTTTACTCCTAAGGTGATCTTAAGCCAAACAATCAATCTAATAGCAAAGTGGAATGACACAATAATATAAAAATCAACATAATTAAGCAATTTAATCAATTATCTAATATGAGTTGCATAAACCTAAGAAAATTAAACCGACTTAACCTTTTAAAGTCCCTAGCACGCAATTCTTTTATTACAGGCCGTAGCTAGCTCTAAGTTTAGGAATTTGGGTCATACTTACTATGGAGTTGTCAATTTCATAGGCTTTGATCATATACAATCAAATCAAACTCGCAATATGAATCTAGTCTACCTTTGGACTTTTCAATAATTTAATTCAATTAGGCAAAGCATAAACAAACACATAAGAAACTCAATTGGAAAATCTTGGTGCTTCAATGGTAGGTGAAGGAATTTGGAGATGAATTCTCAAGGTGTGGAAGATTGATTACAATAGCAAAAGATACTCAATAATAAAAACTAAATTTATAGGTAACTCTAAAACTATGAACTGATGATGGATGATTTACATGGTGCCTTAAGAATGAACACCCAGGGCTTTAAATAGGTAAAAGAAAACCTAAAAAAAAAATACCCAAGTTTATGTTACATGATTAAAATAGGATATAAAAAGACTCAATCCCACTTAAAAGGGGGTTTGAATCAGTCACTTATGACTGATTCATAGGTCCAGCTCGCCGAGCTAGACCTGATGGCTGGAAAAAGCCACCCCTAGTGTCCAACTCACCGAGATGGAGTCCAGATTGGCTTTTACCAGCCAAACTAAGGGCCAGCTCACCGAGCTGGCCTACAGGAGGTCCGTAAATGCGATTTTCTTCCCTTAAAAGGCTTGGACGGTCTTTCCCCTTCTGTATTTGATCTGCAACATCACACTAAAACTCCAAAACATTAGTTCTAAGGGTAATTTGATTCACCAAACTTAGGCCTTAAGCACCAAATTAATTTATAGTGAAATTTGGTGAACAATTAGCCCAAAAGATTGAAGGAAAATTTAGGTGAGTGCTTAACTTAGCATTATTTTATTAAAAAATGATATAAAAACTACATAAAAGTGCTAAAAGGAAATTAAGAACTCAATAGTTGACAAAAGTGAAATAAAGTGCGCAAAACTGATGTTAACTTATAGTATAACAATACCCCAAAAACCGTACCAAAAGATAGGGGTTTTTCACCCCAATCAATAGACCTTTGGTTATATTCATTCCCATGAATAGAACAGGTCTCGAACGGTTTATGATTATCAATCAATGGATACTTCATATATGTTTCTTAGCACAAGATATAAATAATATGAATTAATGCTTTTATTCATAAAACACTTATACAATGATTCAAACAATATACAAAAATTTTAATACATATTCTATAACCAATGCCTATAAACTAGGACACACGCCGGAAAGATTTATCTCCTATTCACTAAAAAGATATTTATCGTTCTATAAGACATTGAAGGGGCTAAAGACTTCCAATGGACACCTAAATGTCAATCATCCTTTGAAGAATTAAAGCACTACTTGTCTAGCCCACCGGTCTTGAGCAGGCCAACCATCGACAAAACCCTCTTCCTTTACATCAGTGTTGCAGATGAATCAATTGGAATCATTCTGATCAGGGAAGATGGGGGAGAATAATGCCCAATTTATTATGTCAACAGAGCCCTAAGGGATGCTGAGGCTTGATATCCTATGATGGAGAAGCTAGCATTCACTGTAGTAATCACAACCCAAAAGCTTCGACACTATTTTCAAAGCCACCCCATCATAGTGAGGATGGATTTAGCATTGGGCAAAATCCTTCAACATCCTAAAACATCTGGGAGTTTGGCAGAGTGGACCTTGAAACTAGCAGAATATGAAATCCCTTTTGAACTAAGAAAAGCATTCAAGGCCCAGGCTTTAACAAATTTCTTGATCGAAATCCTAAGCGAAATGGGAGAGTCGGACACATCTCAAGAGATTTATGAAGTTTTTATGGATGGTAGCTCAAGTAATGAAAGGGCAGGAATATGCATTTTCATCAAAGGACCTGAGGGGATTCTTTTAAAATATGTAGCAACACTCACTTTTCTAGCCACCAATAATGCAACAGAATACGAGGCTTTAATACAAGCTCTCAACATTCTCAAAGTGATTCGACCTTATCGGGCCATCATCAAGAGTGAAGCCAAATTGGTAGTCAGCCAATCCACGGGCGAATACACGACATCGAAAGAAACAATAAAGGCATATTTATTCATGATAAAGGAGCTCTTAGTCGAAGCTAAGAAGAAAGGAAGAAAAATAGAGCTACAAAGAATCCCATGGAACAAAACGACAAGGCTGACTCCTTGATGAAGATGGCAGCTTCTCCAAATGGCTCCAGAAATTGCCCTTACATGGTAGAACAAAAGGCTAGACCATGCACAGAAATCAAAGAGGTATTATTCATCTACCACTCGATTGATTTTTTTTTCCAATCTGGAAGTACCTCAACACGGGGGATCTACCTTTGGATAAAAATGAAAGAATCAAAGTATTACAAAAGGTCAAAAGATATGCTGCTATTGGGGACATTTTGTATAGAAGATCATATACCCACCCCCAGCAGAAGTGTATTGGGTTCGAGGAATCGAAACACGTCTTTAAAGAGGTCCATTAGGGAGATTGTGGGCCCATTAAAAGGAAGAAACATTGGCAAGGAAAATCCAATTGCAAGGCTTCTATTGGCCTTTGATGACTCGAGATGCAAAGGAATATGTCCAAAAGTGCCACGCTTGTCAAAAATTTACCTATGTATCACTATGCCATTTTCCCTTTCACATGACACAAGATACATGACAGACATTTGTTTTCGTGTCGTCTGAATATTTTTTGTGACAGTATTTTAACTGTATGTCATCTTAAGGCGAAATAAAAAATGCGCTTGATTCTCAGATGACATTACGATTACAGAATCCTGTCATCCAAAGAAAACGCGCGTTTTCGTTAAATTTGATGCGCTCAACAGATGACACTTCTAATAAATGAATGTCATTGTATGTCGAAAACAAAAAAGCGGAAAATGAAATTTCACTTACGTGGTCATACCAAATTTTAGGCGCTCTATATCATTTGACTAAAATTTCAGCTGATATATAAACCCTCTCTCAATCCCAAACCCCAGTTTTAGGTTACGTAAGCTTCATCCCTCTTATCCCTCTCACCCCTCTCTATCTCCATGGTTGATTTGAACATGCAATCACTGGGTGAGCTGGAAACACGGTACTAGTAAGCCATATTTTCTTCGTTCCTAGATGTATCATTGTTCCTTACTCTTATCTTTTCCTCATCTGATTTACTTTGTGTATGTCGATTTCAGCAACTGGTATAAGGATCTTGTGATTTTCAGACCTATCATTGAAAGGTTTAGATCTCTCACTTAGCTGCACTGATTTTATTGTATTTAGATTCACTGCTGTAAAGCTTGGGTCTTTATCTTTTTTAATCTAGGGCAAGACAGTGCCTGATACAGTATATGGTATGAACTCATCTGTTTCCTTTTTATTTGAACACTATTTGCAGGGATAGTAAGAATGCTTCAGTATATGGGACGACTGACTGAAGAGATTGCCAATCTGTTCATGCCTTTAGCATATATGAAGATTTCTTTAACTTACTGAATATATATTAATGTTATGTTGGTTTGAACTGATTGGTCATGCTTTTAGAAGTGATTGTGTATGTTTGATGTACAGTTTTGGAACCTAAAACTCATGTATTTAGGAAACTAGCCTGATTTAGTATATATATTATTATGTGGGTTTGAACTGAACGATTACATATATGTATGATGTTTTGGGTGATGATGAAATGATTGGTATGAACTGATTGGTTAGATATAACTGTTTAGGAAGCTAGGACTCATAGACTTTATGTATGAATGATCATTAAGCATGTGGCTGGTTAGGCATACTCTAAAGCTTTGAATGTTCATTGAGATTGGCACTGCTCTTACACCTATGAGTTATACTGCTAGAAGTGATTGAGTATGTGTATGTGTACGAAACATGTTTATGTTTGATGTTCTGTTAATGCTTATGTTTGAAGTGCCTAATGAGTATGTGTACGATTGTTCATTTGGGCATGTAGCTTATTAATCATGCATCAAGTATTAGAGGAACATTGTAAAAGGTTCATTAAGCATGTGGCTGATTAGGCATACTCTAAAGCTTTGAATGTTCATTGAGATTGGCACTACTCTTACACCTATGAGTTATACTGCTAGAAGTGATTGAGTATGTGTATGTGTATGAAACATGTTTATGTTTAATGTTCTGTTGATGCTTATGTTTGAGGTGCCTAATGAGTATGTGTACGAGGAACATTGTAAAAGGGTCATTGAGCATGTATGAAGCATGTATGAAGCATGTATGAAGCATGTACTGATATGGCTTGCAAATGATAAGATATATCCATACTCTTTTTGAAATTGAACATGACCTATGATGATAAGTAAGGAATAAGTTGTCTTGAATAACTTGTTTTAGCATGTTAGGCATACTCTTAAAGATG
Source organism: Euphorbia lathyris (assembly GCF_963576675.1). Lineage (NCBI taxonomy): Eukaryota > Viridiplantae > Streptophyta > Magnoliopsida > Malpighiales > Euphorbiaceae > Euphorbia > Euphorbia lathyris. Next base: position 68,227,142 of record NC_088910.1, read on the forward strand.
AAAATGTTATGAACTCAACTGGCTCATTTTTATTTGAAATGATAAGTAAGGATTCTGAATGCAATTCGTTTATGAAGCATGTATTAAAGGGTAAATTTAGGCTAATTGCATGTACTGATATGGCTTGCAAATGATAAGATATATTTTGATTAGATAGAATATACATATACATACAAACTGAATAACAAGCTCTACATAAAGGGTTATGTATGTGCATTGGCCATACTCTTACTATGTTCCTTTCCACTCGGTTTGATATCACATGGTGATAGGTTTATGATGCATTCAGCACAAACAGAGTCCCTTGTTTTGACAGCATCATAAACCTCATTACCAAGTTTAGAGTACCACGAGTACAACCCAAGTGGAAGGAGCATTGTAAAAGGGCCAGTTTAGACTACTTGCACATACATACAAACTGAATAGCAAAGCTCTACGTTATATTACAAAAGGGGGATGAGTGTTGCCTTTCGGTTCTAATTGACAGTCCAAAGCTCCTTAACTATTTTGACTAAAGAAAGGAAATTTGGAATTGGAATGAGAACCACATTTGGAGCTCACATTACCTTCCGATTCTCCTTTCTCTTAGCCAAGATAGTTTAGGAGATTTGGACACCCTCATATACACTTTGCATACTCCTCAGTCCATATCCGGGCGATCCCCTCATACTCTGTCATGTTGTTGTGGTATTGCTTAGTAACTACTTCTTGCCCAGGAAATAATTAGAACAAAAATATGATGTTGTATGTTTATCAAATGAAATAGATAAATGGTTGCATCATACTGTGTCAGTGGAAAAGCGATGTTCATTAAGGATACGGGGAAGATGAATCGACCCATGAGGAGCCACGTTAGGATGATATATCCTATTCCGGAACCAAAACTGAGAATAAGAGGAGAGCTCTATTAGTGTATGTTTCATATAGGGATTATATCTTACTGATTTGAGTTAATATTACTCTTACAGGTCTGTTTGGAAAATCCGGATGGTATCTGATTCTGATTTCAAATACACCCCTTTCATATGGGGTGTATTGGGGGCCTTTCATTCTGATCGACCATTGGAAGAAGTTACCATCGAGAGGACATGTACGTTATCATCCAAGAAGAATCATTAGAAATACATAGAAGAAACCAGGAAGGGTTATAGAACAACTATGGATTGACATACGTACCATTGATGGCCAGAAGCCACTCTGGGTTCTCCATGTACAAGTTACCCAAGTCAGCAATTATTTCTCCTGGAGTTTCAACAAGGGGATCCATTGTTGGTAAGTTTTCTGGATGTTGAAGGTATGATTCTGAATTATGATGCATATATTGATAGTGATATGATTGTGGTAAGTGAAAGGCCATGTTAGGGGAAGGGTCACGTAATTACTACTGAGTTTAGGGTTGTGTGTAATATTAATGACCTGCTTGGCTTTTGCAGATAGCAAGACCTTTGGGATTATAGGCCTAATTATTACTCCAAGATATGGATTGACTTATGGAAGATATGGATTGACGTTAGGCATAAATGTATTGGTTATTATTTTGGTGTTTTAATTCAGAAATGTATTGATATAGATTGACGTTAGGCACAACTGTAAACATATTATGATTATTGGTCTCCAATAAAATTAAAACCATTGACATACAGAATTTCATCTTCATATTTTAGAATGTTTCTGTATTCAGGTATAAAAACTAGAAATTCAAACGAAGAAGAAGGCATAAAGTCACATTTTAATTTTTAAAAATGTCATCTAAACAGGCTATAACATCAGAAATTATTATACGAGCTGTCATCTAAACAGGTTATAACGTCAGAAATTATTATACGAACTGTTATCTCAAATTGAATATGCCAATTTCCCACACGCTAACCTGACAGTTTTAATTGTAAAAATGTCATTTGATGACATTAAAGGTGACGGCAGTAATAAATAAGCTGCATCATAACAAGGGTAAAATGACAGTAAAAAAATAGGCTAATGTCATGTGTGATGATGAAACATGACAGAACCTGACCGTCGTCTGAAGGTGCAATAGACGGCAGCGAGCCCCGTGACAGATTTATATCTCACGGGACGACGGTTTTTAACCGTCGTCTGAAGAGGGTTTTGGCGTAGTGTATTAAGATCTTCGGCCTCGGTGATGAATATTATCAACCCAGCTTATCCACTTGCAACATGGGGGATTGACATTATAGGAGCCTTCCTGAAGGTCAAAAGACAAAAACAATACCTCCTAGTAGCAGTAGATCACTTCACTAAGTGGGTAGAAGCTAAGCCCATGTCTTCCATAACCACAGCTGTAGTGATCGAATTCATCGACAGATTCATACTCACTAGATATGGGATTCCTCACACCATCACAACAAATAATGGCACATAGTTCAATTCCACAACTTTTAAAACCTACTACTCCAAGCTACAAATTAGGCTTCTGTTCACTTTTGTATCCTAAACCAATGGTATGACAGAAGTTAAGAACTGAACCTTAGTACTTAGTTTACAAAAAAGGTTAGAGCTCAAAGACAAGGATTGGGTGGATGAATTTCCATAGGTCTTATGGGCTTATCATACTACCCCTTGGACAGCAACATGAGAAACACCATTCTCCTTATGTTATGGCAGGGAAGCATTCATACCTGTGGATATCGGGGTTGAAAGCCCAAGAACAATTTTTTACCCAGAGGCTGACAATGAGGCCAATATGAGGAAAAAATTGGACATGATGGAGGAAAAAATGGAAAGGGAAGCTATCAAAATGGAAGCATATCGTCGAAGGATGAAAGACATATACGATAAAAAGGTAAGACCCAGACAATTCCTGTTGAAGGAAAGGGAAAAATAGGGCGAAGGTGGGAAGGTCCATTCCAAATAGCCGAGTGTTTTAATACACACACTTATAGGTTAAAGAGAATGGACAGAAAGCTAGCACCCAAAACCTGAAACGCAATAGCACTTAGAAAGTACTATCAATAGAAGGTTGGGTAAGTACTTTATTTATTATGCTTTATTTTAACATAATGAAATGTACCAGTTTCCATTGCTTCGACACATCAATAAAGACATTTTAGAATCATACTATTGAGTAAATTAATCAAGAATTCCTTAATCGACCATATTAAAGGTTAATCATATGCATACTAAAAGGATTTATATCGAAGGTCTTAAGTCGAAAAGATTATTTTATATAATACATCGCTCTAAAAATAAGGTAAATGGGGTACTTTCTCAAAATGACTACACGGAACAAACAAATGAACCGTATGGTCAAAAAGGGATGCTTCATACACGCTTGTAACGAAAGTAAATGATTAAAAAATGCAGTTAATTTATGAATTGTTCAAAAAAACAATACAAACAAAAATGAAGTTACAATAAGAGGACAATAAAAGGGCAAAGCTAAGAGCCCAAGGTGGCATCTCTTCCTCGTCAAACTCATAGTCAGACTCCAAGGGAAGACCAATATCAAGAATACCTTCAGGACTAGGAATGAAGGGTCGAACTCAGGATATGGCTCCTTATTACGAGGAGCCTGACTGTTCACCCAAAACTACATGTCAATAGGGTACTTCTCCCTAATTGTCTTCAGCATCTTCACCTGATAACGGTTCAACCTGGCGAAAACCGATTTTATGGGTATTCCTCACTTTATCGAGATGACTCCATTGCTCATCAAATAGATGTCCCCGAAGCTGGGATATATTAGAAGACCGCTTTTCTAAAAAAGCTCTAAATCTCAAAGCTTCGCCTTCACTTCCCACAAATCATCCTCACAGGATTTCAGCCTTTCCCTATATGACTTCAATTTTTCCTCAGACTTAGTAAGCTGAACAAAAAAATACGTGGTGACTTTGGCAGACTCTAGCTAAACAACATAAAGATTTTTCTCTAGAGCCCCTAACTGAGACTCATCATTATCATGTTCATCCTGGAGCTTCTCACTCTACTTTTGGGACCTTCGCAATCTAGTGTTAGCGACTGCTAGAGCTTTCCATAATTACTGCTCACTTTGAAGATGTGCATTTTCAGAGTCATATCCCCTATCTTCAGCCTAAACTTGGGACGCCTACACAGCCCCGAGGTCCGCTTTAAAATGGATCATGTTAGCACGGTAGTTCTATATAACCTCCTTAGCTGATGCAATTTGTTCATCCTTCAATAATAACTAACATTAAAGGACATCGATATCTTCATTTTGATGATCTAGGAGTTCACAACCTCTATTCAAATCAATCTCATCCTTTTGACTGATTGAAATTCGATGTTGGGCCTCCAACTGCTCATTTCGATGAAGGACATCCTTAATACGTGTTGAAACACCTTTCCACGTGATTTTGATTTGACAAAATTATTTAAGTAAATCTCCATGATAAAAAATATTCCAACACAATTAAATTTAAGTGCTTTGATTTAATTGTACTGATGTGTTTGTTCAATGTTGAGTAAGTTGATTTATAAGAATAGGAACTAAAAATGTATAAGAGAAAGTCAAGACCAAGTCAGCTGATGAAAGTCACATAGCCAGAGCTGAGTAAAATGCAACTCAGCTTTGACAAAGAAAAAGTCTTCTCCTAAAAGCTTGAAGGCGAAGCCGTTGAGTCAAGCTGAGTGATCGTCAGGTCAGCGTCAATGATCGGTCAACTTGGAAGACAAAGTCTGTCCATTTTTTGAAATATTCAGAAGCCACAGAAATCTGTTTGGAAGATTTTTCGAAAAGGAGCATGGACCATCTAACGCCAACAAAAAGAAAAAACTGACATTTGACGAAGATAGAAGACATGATTGGCCTACAGCACTGAGTGCTGACCAAGTGGTGATGAAAGGTGAACGTTTCCGCACAACGGCTATGTCGGGATTCAAATAATTGATGCCTCAAACATCACTATAAAAGGCCACTTCAATAGTTGAATCACAACAAGAAGACAGATAATAGATCTTCATCAAGTCAACCTTTGATAAAATACAAAAGCTCTGTCTGAAAAGAAAAAGCAAGCTCTTACACCAACTCCTATTTTTATGTAAAAGTCTAGAGTGATTTATTCATCTAAAGTGTTCTTTGTTGTATTAAGAACAAATTGTTATCATTTGTAAAAGGTTAGTAAAGAGAGGCTGAGTACTCGGTTATAGTACTTAGTCGTAGAGAAAGGTTGAGTACTCGGTTATAGTACTCAGTGGTAGAGATAGGATTGAGTAGAGGAATAGAGGAAGGTACTCTTGCATACTCAGTTGCTATTGTAAACGGTTTGTGCTCTACCTTTAAAGAGCTTAGTAGAGGATTCAAAAAGCTCGGAAGGATTTTCGAGGACTGGACGTAGGCGGAGAGGCCGAACCAGGATAAGTCTGCTGAGTAACTTCTAACATTTTATCTTTTGATATATACATTTATTGCTTACTAAATATTACTCAACAAAACAATAACTTGTATATGCTGTGTTGAGTAATCTGAATGATGTGTTGTGTAATCTGAGTGCTGAGTTGGCAATTGACTTAAGTGTTGCTTCCTAACTCACGATAGAAATAGCTCTAGTCAGCAGCTGACTAAAGCTGTCTCAATTCTACTCAGCGGTGCTGACCTAACTACTGAGTTAAAGTCTTAAACATTTAAATAAGTCAGCATTAACAGAAAAAGTTTATAATAGTTCCTAACCCCCCCTTTGGAACTAATACTATCACGTTACACGGGACCAATAACACTCTCATTAGCTTCATCGTTTGAAGACATTGCCTACATTCAAAAGAACCAGCAACCACAATTCAGAGAAAGAAAAAGAGCTAAACACAAAAGCAAAAGTAAAAAGAAGGAAATAAACTTGAGCTTGGCGAATGCTGTTTATCTCAATCATCTTTTGGTCGCTGGCCTGAGTAAACAAATTTGTCTCTAAAGGAATCCTTGTCAACTGACTAAGGGATTCAGCAATCCTCAGATACTCCAGATGAGGTCTTGAAGGATATCTGGCCAACTAAAGCTATAAAAAAAATATTTAGAAGGAATATCCCAAACAATAGCAAAAAAAAGACAAGTTTTATTCGCCATAAAAAGTCACATATATATGCTGAATTGAACATATTGGTTTGGAGCTTCTTGGGACAAGGCTACTTCAGTTGGAATCCAGAGAGGCCAGCCAGGGATCAACCTCGAAGTCTCTCCACCACTAGAAGAAGAAGAAGCAACAGAAGTTACCTTGGGCAGCAGAAGCAATACGCAAGGCATTAGAATCTGCAGTAGAAGAGTAAAGTATGGGGGCAAGAGTGGTAGGAGGAAAAGGTTCCCTTCATCCTGGAGCAACCCTTGGGCCCTACTTCAAGAGGACTTCTTCCTAGTAGGATCTTTCTGTTTTACCACCAGTATAACGATTGATTTTCTTAAGGACTTGCCAATCCCCTCCTCTAGAGCAGCCCTTGTAGTATTCCCTTCGGTGTTCTTAAAAGCGGCCATGGCTAAAGCTCTAGCTTCAGCCTCCTCAACACGATGAGCATCTCTCAGCATACAAATCTTCATCTTAGGCCGAGGGATATGCTGTAATTTCACGGAGCCACTGAAATGCACAATTATCTCAGTGAAATTGCGCTTCTTTTTTTAGAAGCATTCACAGATTCAGTCTGAGCTTCACCCCCGACTTTGGGATTAAACACTTCAGAAGTACCCAAGGTCTCACCATCATCCAACACCATAGCTGAGGCCGATTCATTTGGAGACACACAAAGAATCATCGGTCTTTTGCCGATAAGGAGTCCAGATATGCCGAAAGAGAGACCCCGTCAACATGTACTCCAAATCTTCACAAACCTTGACCACACCTAAAAGTTCCAGCCAAGCATTTGGAAAAAATTGACCCGAACATATCTCAAGCTCCCCCCAAACGTTCAATATGCTTCAAAGGGGAGACGAACCCCATTTTAAAGGAAAATCTCATAAAACCCTAAATGACCCTTTGTCGCTTCAGTCATCACATAACCGTGGGAAGGAACCCTAGCTTCAAGATAGGCAAACTCATGGAATTTAGACATCAGTGTGGCGAGAGTAAGTTCATCAAAAGTTGAGGGTTGTTCGAAATTCTTCAAATGAAGAACATTGGGTTTTCTTAGGCTCTTCAACCTCTTCACTTTTATCGTGTCGAAGTTTTCTTTTCTTATTAGGGTTCTTACACTTACCATGAGAAGATCCCACTCAAATCATTGAATGAAGAAAGGTCGAAAATGAAAGATGGAAGGAAAAGAAATGTACTTTAGAAGAGCATCAATTTCAAAAATCAAATCTAGAAAGAAAAAGCCAGAAACTTGAAAGCTCTTTAGGAGATGAAAAATACCGAAAAAGAAAGGAGCAACAAACACAATGAGCAAAAGAAAGGAAGATAAAGGGAATGGAGCAATCGAAAAGACCCAAGACGGTTGAAGAGTTTTCCATCATCACAAGCGTACTCATAAATGAGCCGCAAAAGAACGAAGTCCCAAGTCCAGTCACAAATATACACGTCGGCAATTTTGAGAACTTAAAATAGGCGGCACCATTAAAACTTTAAAACAACGGCTTTGAGGGACAAAAAGCACAAAAGGTCATTCTAGCAAAATAACTATTACAAAATAAATCCTAAAAGAATATGAATTCCAAGTAGGGTGGGGGACATATGATGTCATGCAAAATGACATCACATGGATGACATCATTGTCACCCTCATTTGAGGTAAAAGGCCATGTGACGTCTAACAAGGCCTAAGTCAAAACGGCAACACCCTAGGTTCAACAATAAGCGGCCCAATGACGTTTAACAAGGTCCAAGATCAGCGCGCATGGCTTTGGCCCCAATCACAAGAGAAACTTCTAGAATCCTATGAGATAAAGGATTCATCGTAGGATTCAGACTCCTTAAGAGATGACAACCTTAACCTAATCCAACACTATAAATAGACATGTATGAGCACGAGGTTCGGTATGTTAACTACTATCTCTAAACTAGTTCTTACCCTTCAATTCGATCTAATCATAAACTAACTTAGGTAACAAATTCTCACTAATATACGGTGGTTTTTACCTGGTCAGTGACTAACCAAGTGATTTTGGTCAATAAATTAGATCTAGGAATGGTGAATCTAAGCTCCACGATGATTTAATGGATATTAACATAAAACACTTGAACTTAAACCTTAAAACTTAACTATTAAACTAGAATTATCAAGAAGCATATCCATTTGTACTTTAAAATTTATAAGAGACGTAGGTTGGAGATACAAGATGTGAAATTGGAGAATCATTATTAAATTAAAGAAAAAAAATTAAACTAAAATCAGTACCTAAATTATGAACTTTTGAAGCTTATATGAGTTGGAAAGAATAGTGAATGAGAAGGGATTAATGAAATAAAGATAAGCATTAAAGTAAAGAAGTTGGAAAGAATAGTGAATGAGTGAAGTGACGTTTATGAAGTGATATTTAGTGGACGTGGGTTTCTTTGGATGGGTCCCCTCCCTCCCCCCTTTTGTCACTTCATTCATTCAGAGTTGAGATTTCTTTTATATTCTCGCTTTTTCTTCATCTTCTTTTGGCTAAAATCATGTCAAGCGCCGGTGCAGTTCCATTAAGCCGTTACGAATCACAAAAGAGGCGAGACTGGAACACTTTCGGTCAGTATCTAAGGAACCACCGTCCTCCTCTAGCACTTTCACGGTGCAGCGGAGCTCATGTGCTTGAATTCCTAAGGTATCTAGATCAGTTTGGTAAGACAAAAGTGCACAACCAAACATGCCCTTTCTTTGGACACCCTCATCCCCCAGCCCCATGCCCTTGCCCACTTAAGCAAGCCTGGGGCAGCTTAGATGCACTCATCGGACGCCTCCGGGCTGCTTTCGAGGAGAACGGTGGCCTACCGGAGACCAACCCTTTTGGAGCACGCGCTGTTAGGTTATACTTAAGGGAAGTAAGAGATGCACAAGCTAAGGCTAGAGGGATAGCTTATGAGAAGAAGAAGAGAAAGAAGCCACAACAGGAACTAACTTCAGCCTCCTCCGCCACTTCTTCTGGATTTATGCAAAGAAATATGGGTATGCTCACTGTTGCGGATTTCTCTCTCTTCAACTGCTAGTAGGGTTTATGTTTTCTCTTCTCCTTTGAATGCTAATATATTTATTTTGTATGCAACTCTAATTTCAGTTTACATAACACTTGTTTTAATCTTTTATTTCATTCTACTCTTTAATCTTTTTTCTTTCCTATATAGCCATAATAATCTTTTCAAAATACCATATTTGATTTATTAATTTTATATAATTATATAAAATTCATTTATTCTATGTTTTGAACTTTTGTTATTACAAAATGTAAAATAAATATAAAATATTAAAACTTTATTAAATTAGTAAAACAACTATATCGAAATTATAAATTTGAACTTTTTATTTTTTATATGAATAAAATAAAGGAAAATATACAAAAACAGTTTCCTAGTTTAAAATTTTATAAACATGGGTTCAAGTTTTATGAAGTTTGCAGTTTAGGATTTTTTGCATAAATAATATTTGTGATTTAAGATATTATATATTGAATAATTTACAAAGTTTTTCTCACACAAATCGCTCTATTATCACGATAATAATTTTTAAAAGCAAGCTTTGTAAAGTCTACAAAGCACAAGCTCCTATTAAATTTTTAAAATTCCTGTAAATTGACCAAATCTATGTTTCTCTTTGTACTTTAACTTGAAATAAAAATAATAGGATTTGGTAAAATTTCAAAATTCATAATAATGTTAATAAGGAGAAAAAATTATTTTTTTTATATGTACAAGTGAAAAAAACTATAAATATCTATATACTACAAACAAATATATTAACAATTTTATACTTTTATCTTAAAAAATTTGACAGGAGCTATAAAACCCGGTATGATAAAATTTACAAATCTTAATATATGTATGAATTAATTACAAGTACTAATAAATTGTTTAATCAAAATTTAACTAGGTTAAAATATTTTTTCAAAAAAAAAAACTAGGTTAAAATATAAAAATAAACCTTTTACGTAATTATAAACATGTTAATAATGGATTTTATCATGCTTTTACAAGTTTTAAAAACATATAAAACACATATACCGATCATTCAATGATCTACCATATAGAGTTATAATCAAAGGTAGAGAAAAATTAATTACATTTCACAAAGATTGAGAGAGCACCCTTTGATTGTGATTGAGGAGTTGAACAACAAACTCCCTCAACTTAATCACTTGCAGAATAAGAACTAATAATTGTCAATCACAAGAACCAAATCTTGGTTTTTGCTTCAAGGATGAAGAACACACATGAAGAATAGATGAACAGAAGAGAAATTTTTCTATTTTTCTATTTTTCTTTCTCTGTGAAAACGTAATGTTCTTATAAGCGGGGTAAGGGGTTGGCAAAATTAGAGAGATACAATAGGAAGTGGGTAGTTTTTTTCTAAAAAAAACTCTCACTATCCTATCTTTTTTATTTTTTTTTATTCAAGGGAGGCTAACACAGCCTAAAAACACTACATTTTACATATTCTTTGAAAGAAAACTTCAACCAAATTATCAACAATTATCTCTCTGACATTCCGAGTACAAGTAGTTATAATCTGAACAAAATTACTATTAACCGCACCTTGACAGTTCCGGATTAATGTGTGGAAAATCATAATAATAGACATGAGATAAACAATTGAGGATATTATCCTAGCAGCCATGTTGATCCCCGGCCATTTGACTCCGGCTCGGCACATTGTCAAACTCTAGAAATTCTCCCTCTTATTCGAGGAGACGAATGCCATTGCCCCTTGTTGAATTTTTCGCTGGAAATGCCTTTACTTTGAGTTTTGCACGCATTTTAACTGCTTTCGTCTGATCCAAAGATTTTCCGTCTCCATTAGAGTGTCGTCGAGAGGAAGAACTGATTAAGGGAGCAAGCTGAAGATCCTCCATAATTTCATGAAATTGGTCATCGTATACCACCGCCACAGAATGAAAGGCAGGGTCAAGGATGGTGTTATTGTTGAAGGCGGTGCTGCACGATTTAATTGAAAAATTAGGAGTGGTGTGGGACTTAATGGAAGAAGCCTCCACTAAACAATTAGGATTTAAATTCTCAATGGAGATATCCAAGTGTGAATGGCTCATTTTAATTTTGTTAAAATTAATTATAGATATATTTAATTGATAAAGATAATCTAATTATCTTTTAATCTTAATTAACTAAATAATAACATAATCTAAAATTAATTTACATACATAATACAACGTAATAAATTAATCATGCAAATTAATATCCAATATTAATTTACTTTAGATTGTGTGGGTCTTTAATTTAAATACCTTTAAGCAAACAATTTGATTAAACAAATACTTAGTTAGAAATAATAATATCTAAATTATTATTTAACTTTTAAACTAAAGTATTATATTAGAAATTATACCTATAATATCTAATGTTATATTATAAAGTTCTAACAATAATATTAATTCCATATATATAACACTATATACAAATATACATATATATTCCAATAATATATATATATATATATATATATATATATATATATATATATATATATATATATTTATTGTGAATTTACATTTCCAATTTGATCCAATTAAATTGAAATTGAATTTGCCCCTATTCAATTCCCCATTTGGCCACAGTAAAACTCAATTCAATCCAATTGAATTCCCTTGTTCATCTGGACCCAATAATTCCATTTCGCGAGCGATCAAAACAAGTATATTTAGAGGCGGTTATTATATCGAACTTCCGGTTCATCCAATCCTATCACCAGTAGGTTTTAACTTACCTCTACGGCTATCCAACTCAGATATTAATCTTATTTTCAAATACTGAGAACCTAATAATAACCTCATAGCAATCATTTGCTAAATAATATCATGTTGAACATGAGGAATGATACAATCATTCCATTAATCAAATGGTCGGTGATATTTGCTCTCTATGAAGAGAGTTACAATCCCCATATTTCACTCATGGACCCCTAGCTTGATTCAGTACTTACCTGGGTAACCCATACTTGGCACCAATTTACTGGCCCATTAGGCGATAAAAAAAGTATGCAGTTGTGAGAACGAACTTTTTTCGGCTCTAATGATGAGTATAAGTTACTTGCTTGTGGTTTGTGTAGGAGGGCTTTACGTCATATTGTATGGGAATGCAAGCTAATGGTACGTTTTGGGCCTTACTTTCCCTTTTTGATAATTTACTCAAACTATCAAAATAATTATCATTTCTTATATAAATATTTTGTTTCTGCCACGTTAGTACCCGGTCGGGTACTCGAGTCCCCGATCGGAGACCTTGTCACTGATCGGCGACCATTGGTAGTTTTCAGGCAATTTTTAATTCAAAGCATGCGGTTTCTTGCCCCAAAATAGATATATCTGGCTTGGAAAATCATCCCAAAGGAGGCAGAACAAAAAAGAAGCAAAAAAAAAAGGTTTTGGGAAAAAAAGTGAAAAAAGAGTGAAAGTGAGTGAAAATAAGAGATAATACACAAAATTCAACTATGTTTGCCACATTTTGAGAGTGCAAACACCCCAACCAAACAAAATCCTTGTTGTATATAGTCGAAACACGTTTTCTACAAACTGTTTCACTATACATCAATTCTTTAAGTCATTACACTTTTTAGAACTGAGATTTCGGGTTAAAAACTTTCATATTCGGTGCAATTTGGTCCAAGTGTATTTGAAATTACAATTTTCTGATCTTGCCAAGTCACTATTACTCGGGTTCAGGTTATTGCTTCAGATTCCTGTTTCGTATACGTCGGCCTACAGATGCATTTTCTAATTGTGGCCTTTATAGATGCATTTGAGCATAATCTTCTTCCACCAGTGATGCTATCTGATATGGTAAGTATGAGGTAAGATATAGGAGAATCGTTCAATGATTATTACATGAGATGGATGACAAACATCTTACGCTTGGAGAATCAACCATCCACCATTGCTCTTATCACTATGTTTCTTTGTGGTGCTTTACCGATGTTTCATGGAGTGATACTATTGATCTCGTGTAACGTGACAGTATTAGTTCCAAGGGGGGGTTAGGAACTATTATAAAATTTTTCTATTAAGGCTGACTTATTTTAAGTTTAATATTTTTTACTCAGTCTCTAGGTCAGCACCGCTGAGTAGGTTTTGAGGCAGCTTTAGTCAATTGCTAACTAGAGCTGTTTCAATTGTGAGTTGGGAAGGAACACTTAAGTCAGTTTCCAACTCAGTACTCAGATTACTCAGCTCAGAGTCTACAAGTTGTTGTTTTACTGAGTAATATTTAACAAGCAATACATATATATATCAAAAGATAAAGGGTTAGCAGTTACTTAGTAGACTTATCCTGGTTCGGCCTCTCTGCCTATGTCCAGTCCTCGAAATCCTTTCAAGTTTTTTGAATCCTCTACTGAGCTCTTTAAAGGTAGAGCACAAACTGTTTACAATAGCAACTGAGTATGCAAGAGTACCATCCTCTATTCGTTACTCAATCCTATCTCTACCACTGAGTACTATAACCGAGTACTCAGCCTTTCTCTACCACTGAGTACTATAACCGAGTACTCAACCTCTCTTTTCTAACCTTTTACAAATGATACATAATTTCTTCTCACTGAGTAAAGAACACTTTAGATGAATAAAATCACTGCAGACTTTTACACAGAAATAGGAGTTGGTGTAAGAGCTTGCTTTTTCTTTTCAGACAGCTTCTATTTTGGATTTTGCAAATGAGTTGACTTGATGATGAAGATTTGCTTGTCTGTCTTATATGTTTCTAAAAATGAATTGGCCTTTTTATAGTGATCTTTGAGGTGCCAATAATTTGAATCCTGATATAGCCGTTGTGGGGAAACGTTCACCTTTCGTCATCACTTGGTCAGCACTCAGTGCTGCAGGCCAATCCTATCTTCGTCAGACGTCAGGTTTGTCTTGTTATGTGCATCAGATAGTCCATGCTTCTTGAAAAGGTCCTTTCGACAAATTTCTGTGTCTTTTGAATTTTACTCAGAACACGACAGGTTTTGTTTTCAACGCTGATCAATATTGAAGCTGACCTGACGATCGCTTAGCTTGACACAGCGGCTTCGCCTTCAAGCTTTTTAGAACAAGACATTTTTTTCTTAATGCTGAGTTGCATTTTAACTCAGCTCCGACTATGCAATTTGTATCTGCTGAATTTGTCTTGACTTTCTCTTGAGGATTTTTAGTTCCTGTTCTTATTAATCAACTTACTCAACATTGAACAAATTTATTAGCATAATTAAATCAAAGCAATTAAACTTAATTGTGTTGAAAATATTTTAATCATAGGATTAAGTTACGCAATTTTGTCAGATAAAAATCATGTGGAAAAGTGTTTCAACAAACTCCCCCATTTTGATGTTGGCAAAAATATTCAGTAAGGAACTCAGCTTTGAGCTCCCCCATGAAAATTGACCTTGTCTAAACTTCTGAAAAATACTCCCCCGTAAGGGTTGAATTCACTAACTTAGTTCAATTCTAAACCTTTTAAGAATTAATCGAAATGAGTCTAAGGTCAGCTTCAGAAGAAGGTCAGTACTTAGAACATTTTTTCATTACTCAGTTTTAACCCTTAGTTAAGTTGAAGATAAGGTTCAGGTATCAGAGTCAAGGTAAAGTGAGTATACTAATTTGGGGCTGAGTAGTTTTACTCAGTGACCAATTACTTGTATAATTTTTAATGTTCACAAGTTATGTTCAATGAGTAGTTATGTGACAAAGGTCAACATTAACCACATCATATAAAGCATTGTAAATAAAAGATAGTAAATGGAATGATGCTTTTATAGATAATCATCTCAGCAGAGAAACATGCCTATGACTACCAACTAAGGAACACAAGTTACAAGTTGAATTTATTTCTAGTTCTACTTCTTGATGTTGACTTGAACTTGGTTGGCTTTGGGTCTGGTTTGGGTAGTCTTGGCAGTTCCTTGATGTTGAGTTTGTTTGCCCTTGTCAGCAGTGTTGAAACACCTTTCCACATGATTTTGATTTGACAAAATTATTTAAGTAAAACTAAATATATTCTAAACACACTAAGTTTAAATGCTTTGATTTATTACACTAATGTGTTTATTCAATGTTGAGTTAAATTGTTTATAAGACATAAAGACTAAAAGGCTTAAAGCCCAATACGGAAGTCAAAGCCCAAGTCAAACAGATCAAGACCACTCGGCCCGCGTGTGCAAAACGCTGCCGTTGTGTACGAAACGCAGCTCAGCGAAAGAAGGATCGAGAAGACCTTCGTTGAACAACTTCGGAACGAAGCTGCTGAGTTGTATCGACAAAGAGTACAAGACAGCAGCTGAGCAAGAAAAACTTTCAGACAAAGTATTTCTACTTTGGGTAAAGTTCAGAAGACACAGAAAGCTGTCTAGTTGACCTTACCATAAATGGAGAGCCATTATGCCGGACTGACTAAAAGCTACTCAGCTCTGATCGAAGACAGAAGATACTTGAATCTGATTGGCCAAGAGCACTGAGCAGGACTGAGTGAAAACGACAGGAAGCCGTTTCCCTCCAACGGTTATTTCGAAATTCGAAATAACTGATGCCTCAGACGTCTCTATAAATAGGGCCTTTCAGTTGCTTCATTCGACACAGAACTTTATCAAGCCATTACGCTGACCAAAATTCTACTCGGAGTTCTGTGAGAAAAAGCAAAGCAAATACTTACACCAAATTCTATATCTTTCGTGTAAAAGTCTAGAGTGATTATTCAATCATCTAAGGTGTCTTAGCAATTGTTGTTTAGGACAAATCTTTATCATTTCTAGAGATTAGAAAGGAGAGGCTGAGTACTCGGTTATAGTACTCAGCGAGAGATTAGGAGTGAGTAGAGGTATAGAGGAAGGTACTCTTGTTATACTCAGCTTCTAAGTTGTAAAAGGTTTGATGCTCTACCGTTAAAGAGCTCAGTAGAGAATTCGAAAGCTCGGAACGTGTTCTGGGGACATGACGTAGGCTTAGAGGCCGAACCTGGATAAATCTGCTGAGTAACATCTTTCTAACCTTAAACTCCTTAATATATATATTGCTTGCTTAAACAAAACTGACCAAGTAAAGAGGTCACGCTGAGTTGTGTGTATTGAGTATCTGAGTTCAGAAATAGACTCAAGTGTTATCTCCTGACTCAAAGAAAGAAGCTGACTTAGTCACCAGTTGACTAAGCTAGTGTCTTAATTTACTCAGCGCGGTGTGTAATTGATAGGGGTCAAAAACCCCTATCTTTGGGTACGGTTTTAGGACGGGTTTTAGTGTTATTTAGTTAATAAGCGAGCAATTCTCGCATTTAAATGCTTTTGTGTGAGTTAGTTAGAAATTGGAAATGTCTTATTTACTTTTCGCTGTTTAGGCTCATCTTGTGATCAATTTAGGCAAATACGGCCAAATTGGCATGCATATAATAATTCCGTTATCTTTTGAAGCTAATTGATCCGTCAAAAGTCGCACCAAACGAAGCGTTTGCTCAAATAAGCGATTGGCGGGTCAATTTAGCCTTTGGACTAATGTTATCTGGAGTTTTGTGCATGCGCAGGGATAAATTTGGGCGAAGAACACGTTGATTGGCGTTCGGCAAACACGCGGAGGCGTATCGGGCAAGACGGCTCGACGAACTGGCCTATTTTAGGCCAGCTCGCCGAATAGACCCTCAGGGGCCTGCTCGGGCGAGCTGGCCTTTGTAGGCCAGCTCACCGAGCAGGCCGGTAGAGGGCTGCTCGCCGAGCAGGCAATGCCTGCTCGCGACGAGCAGCGCCTGCTCGCCGAGCAGCTCGCCCTGCTCGGCGAGCAGGCCTGCGGGAATTGGTGAAAAAGACCAATTCCGCCCCCACGACGCCATGATGGACCCCACGACTTCCTACCTGCATAAGGACACGAAATAGGTCAAGAAAAGGGGCTGAGCCGCGTCTATAAATAGGATTTTTCCAATGTAAATTAGACATCTTTTATCTTTGTAATTTTCTTAGCTTTTCATCTTGAGAAACCCTCTCCACCTCCTCCATATCCTTCAAACCTCCATTGAAGACACCTCCGAAGCTCCGTTCACTGAGGATTGCTCAAGCTCCATCCTTAAGTCATAGGAAGACGCCTGCATTGGTAGACAGGTTCCCTGAAAGGGATTTTTCTTCTTTTATATTCTGTCTAGCCTCTGATACATGTTATGAATCCTAGGCTCATTATAACTTCGTGACAATACTTTCATCTTTGATATATATTATGGTTTTTGTTCATTCAATTGTTTTAATGCTTTAACCTTTGTCTTACGCTTTGTCTGATTGGTTTAACTCATTCGATAATCCCAAAATCAAGTTGGCACATATTGCGAGCTGAATCTGACCTAGTCAGTGCCTATAGGATTGACGACCCTATAGAAGATTAAGCCCAAATTGCTGAGCCTTAGAGCTAGTTTCGGCCTTACAAGGGAATCACGAACTAGGGACTTTAAGAGGATAGGTCAGGTTAATCGCCTCGGACACAAGTGACTTAGGTTTTAATTCAATTGCTTAAACAATCTATTCTCATTATCATCGTATCCCTTCATGTTCCTTCGGATAATTGCACTGGTAAAAGATCACGTAGGAGTAGTTTAACTTAATTAGGGGTAGAGTAACTTAATTAGGCGTAGAATAACTTAGTTAGAATCAGATAACTTAGCTAGGAGTAGTATAATTCAACCTAGGAGTAGATTAACTTAAGAAAAACCAACTCAAAACCCCCTAAGCCTAGATAACACCTGAAACCAAGTAACTCGATACTTGTAGAAATAAATCCTGTGGACGATACCTGGACTTTCCAGAATTTTATTACTTGATAACGACGGGGTACACTTATCCCTTAGTGAGCCTTGCGGTAGCGAACGCCGTGAGGCGCATCAGTAATCCTTTTTCAAAGAAAAAGAAGTCAGCCTTAACGTACTAAAATTTTAAATAGTTCCTATCCCCCCCCCCCTTAGAACTAACTTGTTATGTTATAAGGGACCAACAAGTGGTATCAGAGCCTAAAAGCTCACTGTGAAAGGTTTAACTACCTTGAGCTGATCCCCACTATGGCTGAAAACAGCACTCGGTTTCTCTCAGGAAACCAGACAACTCAGATCTTACCTGAGGGGCTGTCCATTACTCGGCCTCCCCTATTCTTCGGGTCTAACTACACCTTTTGGAAGAATAGGATGAAAAACTTTATTCAGGCAACAAATATGAGTGCATGGCTTTCAATAGTCCAAGGCCCATTTGTTCCTGTTGAAGTTGTGGCTGGCCAAACAGTTGTCAAAGCTGAGGTCAAATGGACAGAAGATGATCTCAAGAAGCTACAAAACCATGCTTCGGCTATAAACATGCTTCACTGTGCGCTTGATGCTGCAGAATATAACAAGATTTCAGGTTGTGAGTCAGCGCAAGAGATCTGGAAGAAGTTGGAGGTCACCTACGAAGGAACCAACAAAGTGAAGGAGTCCAAGGTGAACCAGCAGATGAGACTGTACGAGCTGTTCGAAATGAACGATGATGAAGGAATTTCTGACATGAATGCAAGGTTTACAAACATCATCAACGAGCTCAAAAGACTTGGGAAGATCTTCACTGAGGAAGAACAAGTCAAGAAGATTCTTAGGAGTCTTCCTAAAAACTGGCAAGCAAAGAAGACCGCTGTTGAGGAAGCTCAAGACTTGACCACCTATAAGTATGATGAACTCATCGGCTCACTGCTGACCCATGAGATTTCGATGAGGAATTTCGAGGTGAAGGAAAAGTCTGAAGATAAGAAGCAAAAGTCTCTTGTCATGAAAGCTGACTCCACTGATGGAAGCTCAACAGACGATGAAGAGATGGCTATGTTTACCAGAAAGATGAAAAGGCTGTTCAAAAAGAAAGACAGATATTCTAAGAAGCCTTATAAAAAGTTTGATAAGTACAAAGCTGACTCCAGCGACAGCAAGTACAAGAAGGACAGCTCAAAGCCCATTACTTGCTTTGAATGTCATCAAACTGGCCATATCAAGTCAAGTTGTCCCTCGCTGAGGAAAGAAAGAAAGAAGGGCAAGAAGGCAATGGTGGCCACCTGGAGTGATAGTGATGATTCATCATCATCTGAAGCTGATGCCACTGAGTCAGCGAAGATTTGTTTCATGGCTGACGAACTTGCTGAGCCATGTGCTTCTGAGCATGTTGACCCCTCCATTGCATCTGATGATGAGGAACAGTCAACTGAGGTAATATCACTACCCTTGCTCGGAAATGAAATGGTTAATGTCATGAGTGATCTTTATACACTTGTCAAAAAGTGTAATAAAAAGGTTAGAGCACTCAGCAGGCGATGTGACGAGGTTGAGGAGGTCAAACTGAGTGACATTCGATATCTTCTTCAGGACAACTCAGATTTGCATAGTAACATTGGAATTATGCAAAAGTTTATCTCTGAGGTCCAATCAGATTCTAAGAAACTGAGAAAGGACGTCACATCCATTCAGAACCAACTAAAGGTTCCAAACAAAAGAAATATTCCTCTGAATACTCAGTACCGAAGTACTGGTCAGCAGAGATGGAATCCTCAGCGGAATGTCCAGTGTGACTTCTGTGGGAAGAAAGGACACACCACAAAGGTGTGCTGGCACGCTCAGCACTGGGGTGCTGACCAGTCAGTGAGAAATCCTAAACGGAAGGTCAGTTGTGACTTCTGTGGAAAGAATGGCCATACTGTCCAAGTATGCCGCCATAAAATAAAATATGATGCTTTACCTGTTGAACCTAACAAGCAAGGACCCAAAAAGAATTGGGTACCTAAAAGTAATTAGTTACATTGCAGGTAAGCCTGAGATGTGCTGAGAAGTCAAAGATGTGGTATATTGACAGCGCATGCTCGAGGCATATGACTGGTGATGAAACTCAGTTCATCACATTCGAGCGTAAACGAGGAGGAAGCGTAAGTTTTGGAGACAACAAAAAGGGTAAGATAGTAGGGTCAGGAACCATTGGAGGTAATCCTACTATTGAGTCTGTCTCCCTAGTCAGCGGACTCAAATATAACTTACTCAGCGTAGCTCAGCTATGAGACAATGGGAGAAAAGTTATATTTGATGACACTGGATGTAAAATATTCGAGGGTAGAACTAATGAGTTAATTTTAACTGCCCCTCGCATTGATAATGTCTTCATGCTGAACTTAGAGAAAAAGTTTTCAAAAACTGTATGCTTAGTATCAAAGGAAGAAAATTCCTGGCTATGGCACAGGAGACTTGGTCATGTAAGCATGGACCTCCTGGCCAAATTAGCAAGAAAGCAATTGGTTGAGGGACTGCCAGAACTTAAATTTGAAAAAGATCAATTATGCCACGCTTGCCAAGCTGGAAAACAAACCAAACAATCTTTTCATAGCAAAAACATTGTCTCAACTAACCGTCCATTAGAGTTACTACACTTGGATCTCTTTGGTCCAGTCCAGCCGCTGAGTCTGGGTGGAAGAAGATTTTCCTTGGTCATTGTAGATGACTTTTCTCGGTACACTTGGATCATCTTGCTGAGTAGCAAGGATGAGACCTTTGAGACATTTTCAAATTTGGTTAGAAAACTTGAAAATGATAAAGACCTAAAATTGGCTCACATCCGAAGTGATAATGATGGAGAATTCAAAAACCAACAGTTTGTTGAATTCTGTGAAGCCAGCGGCATTGACCATAATTTTTCTACTCCTAGGACACCTCAACAAAATGGGGTTGTTGAAAGGAAGAACAGAACCTTGGTTGAAATAGTCAGGACAATGCTGAGTGAGCATAGGCTTCCAAAGTACTTTTGGGGAGAAGCTGTTAACACAGCGTGCTATATTCTTAATAGGGCTTTTGTTAGACCTATACTAAAGAAAAACCCCTACGAACTTTGGAAAGGACGAAATCCCAACATTGGATACTTTCGAGCCTTTGGCTGTAAATGTTTTATTTTAAACACCAAATATAGCTTAGCTAAGTTTGACTCAAAAGCTGATGAGGCTATCTTTTTAGGCTACTCAACAAACAGCAAAGCATACAAATTTTTCAATAAACGAACTCAAGTTTTAGAAGACTCAGTACATGTTGAGTTCGACGAAACTAACCCTGCAGGAAGATATCTCCTGCTGACCGAGGATGATCCACACTCAGTACCCGCTGATCAAGATGCAGCTGCTGAGTCATTCCCTCAAGGGCTGACCAAAGGTAAGAGTGAACCTCAAATTGTTTTCACTGACCAGTCTACACCTGCAGAGATTGTTGAAACACAGATAGCATAAGACATCAATCTACCAAAGGAGATAAGGATACCAAGAGGACACTCAGAGAGTGCTATTCTTGATGCCACTGAGAATACCCTGATGACAAGAAATCAACTTAGGAGATACCTCAGCAACGTAGCCTTTGTCTCAGTTCAGGAACCAAAGAACTTCGCTGATGCTGAGCACGATGAATTCTGGATGAGCGCAATGCAAGAGGAACTCGACCAATTCAGAAGAAACGATGTATGGGAGTTAGTGCCTCATCCAAGGAGTCAGAAGACCATTGGAACAAGATGGGTCTTCCACAACAAGCTGGATGAACAAGGAAATGTAGTCAGAAACAAAGCAAGACTTGTAGCTCAGGGCTACAGTCAGCAAGAAGGTATTGACTACGGTGAGACCTTTGCCCCAGTGGCAAGGCTAGAGGCTATTAGAATTTTATGCGCTTATGCAAGTTATATGAACTTTAAACTATTTCAAATGGATGTTAAGAGTGCATTCCTTAATAGAGTTATAAACGAGGAAGTTTATGTTAATCAACCTCCAGGGTTTGAGGATCCTAAATTCCCAAACCACGTTTATAAACTCAAAAAGGCTCTGTATAGCCTCAAGCAAGCACCACGTGCTTGGTATGAGAGGCTGACCAGTTTCCTGCTGACTAGAAACTATGTCAGAGGCAAAGCTGATACAACCTATTCATTAAGAGAAAGGGTAAAGATACCCTGCTGGCTCAAATATATGTTGATGATATTATTTTCGGTGCTACTAATGAGTCAATGTGCAAGGAATTTAGCAATCAAATGCAGACTGAGTTTGAAATGTCAATGATGGGAGAACTCAACTTCTTCCTTGGACTTCAAATCAAACAAGGGAAAAATGGCATCTTCATCAGTCAAGCTAAATATGCCAAGGAGATATTGAAGAAATATGATCTTGAAAATTGCAAGCCAATATCTACTCCTATGGGCACTGACACTGTCCTTTGTGCTGACGAGAATGGTAAGTCGGTAGACAACAAATTGTATCGAGGTATGATAGGCTCTCTACTTTACTTAACATCAAGTAGACCGGACATTCAGTTCTCAGTATGCTACTGTGCTAGATATCAATCTAACCCTAAGGAATCTCATTACATAGCTGTAAAAAGAATCCTTAGATATTTGCAAAGCTCAGTGAACGCAGGTTTATGGTATCCCAACACTCATGGTTTTACACTCGTTGGATACACTGACGCTGACTATGGACGAGACAAGCTTGAACGAAAAAGCACCTCTAGAGGATGTCACTTCCTATGGAGCTGTCTTGTATCCTGGTTCAGCAAGAAGCAGGCGTCAGTAGCCTTGTCTACCACTGAAGCTGAGTACATTGCTGTTGGACACTGTGTTCCTCAAGTCCTATGGATTAAGCAACAGCTTGAAGACTATGGTGTTCAAACAAAGATAATTGAGGTCAAATGTGACAATAAAAGTGCAATTGATCTATCAAAGAACCCAATTTAGCACAGCAGGATGAAGCATGTCAGCATCAGACATCACTTCATTAGAGACCATGTACTCAAGGGTGAGATAAAGCTGACCATGTCCCAACGGATGAGCAGCTTGCAGATATCTTCACAAAGCCACTGGCTCGTGAGCAGTTCAGCATACTGAGAGAAGCCATTGGTATGTTTAATCCTCTTCAGTAAATCTCAGTCCCAAATATAGATTCATGCTGAGTGAATTAACATGTTGAATGATCTATGCTATTATTTGCTGAGTGAATAGATGTATGCTGAGTGTTTAATGCTAAATGAATGAATATCACATACTGAGCAAATATGCGCACTGAGCAGTTATCTCAAACTGAGCAACCAACTACTTAAACCATCCGTTTGTATAAAACTGACTACTCAGAATATAGAACGTTTAGAATTCTAAACGCTGAGTATAAGATCCGTTGCATTTAATGCTAAAGCACGCGAATAGCCACCTAGGATGACGTATGCGCCGAATGTGTCATAAATGCCAGGATCCTTGTCGGTTGACAATCCCAAGGCAAAACTGACACATGGATTCGATAAGATCCACCTTTCACAGCTATAAATAATGGGCAAATCCCCATTTTTACCTCTTTACACTTACCGAATTCTCTAGCATAAATACCTTCTCTCTAAAAACTCTCAAAACTTCCAAACCCCTCTCTGAAACTATGACTAAGATTTCCTTGAACATCTCCGGTGCCGGTCACTCTAAGACCAGTTCCGATGAACCTTCCAGGAATTCTACTCCGCCTGGAATAACTGAGGCCACTACACCGAGCAAAGGCAAACTGGCCAAACCACCTCCTCTAAAGGAAAGCCGGCCAAAGTCAGAACCTATACTAAGGTCTTCGAAAACGTTAGAGAGTGGAAGATTGACCACTCAAGGTGGTTCTCTGAGGCTTTCGTAGAAACCGAGCAACCATTCTGTGAATGGATATCGAAGAATGGCTGGACCGAGCTGTTCTCAATCAGAGATCCAACTTACCCTGACTTAGTAAGGGAATTCTACCATAATCTACGGGTTGCTGACGATAACCAGGACCACCTAGTAACTGTGGTAAAAGAGAAAACAATTTTTATCAACCCTACCTACCTTGCCAACTTGCTGAAACTGAAGAATGAAGGAACAAAACTGAGGAGGACTGGTGATCATGAAGGAACTGGGTACTCTGCCACCTTCTGCAAGCCCGCTGGCCATTCTAGAGAAATCTCCAGTTCCTCAATGGGCCAGCACCAAAAGATGGCACACTACCTGCTGACCACTTATATCTTCCCAAAGATAAATTGCACCAGCTCAGCAACAAACTTTGAGCAATGCTTCATATGGCATATGCTGACCTACAAGCCCATCAACATGCCAGTATTCTTAATCGCCGGCTTCCAAAGGAGCACTGGAACTCTAAGGCTGGGCTCACTCATTACCAGAATCCTCATAGACCATCAGATTGACCTATCCGAGGAAACTGAGGCCTAAGGTTCTGAGATCACAGCTGCTGCGCTGCGTGCCTTGAAGTTTGACCAACCGATTAAGAAAGCCAAAGGTGTTGATCAGCCTGCTGAGGAGACTGTCCCAAAGAAGGGCAAAAGAACAAAGGCTCCAGCTGCCCGTAAAAGGAAAGCTGTTGGGACTCCTTCAAAAGATCCTAAGTCTCCGGCCAAGATGCTGAAGTCTGTTGCTCAAAAAGGTCAGGAGAGACCTAAGTCAGCTAAGAAGAGAAGCAGGCAAGATGAGCCTGATACAGAAGAAAGAATGGATGCTGATGAGCAACCTTTGAAGAAGAAGAAGTCTTCAGAGCTGACCCCTATTGATGCTATCCCCACTGACTTCATTGTTCCTGGTGATTCTCACTTCACACAATGTCAGGGAACTGAAGCTGAGCATGAAGAAGACGAAGGGAATGATCAACAGGGGGAAGAAGAAAGTGGTCAGGATGACACTGAGGAGACAGCCAGTGAAGAGGAAATTGCTGACCCAACTAACACTGAGTTGGCTGCAGATGAAGAACAAGAACAAACTGACCAGCTCAATGCTGATCAAGAAGAGACTTCTCCTCCTCACTCAGTAGAGTCTATCCTAGCTGACACTACACCTCCTCGAAGAAGAAGACTAGTAAAGGCAAGTCAGACAACTGTCATTGACCTTCCTGTCCAAAAGCCGACCAAAGACCCTTCTACACTTAAGCTAAAGTTTTTCAGCAAACAAATGTCTTCTTCTCTGCCAGCTGCTCTTGAAAAGCAAGCCTCTGTTTCTTCACCACAGGAACAAGCCGACTTGAATGCTTTTGCCAACCCTACAAGCCAAACCGAGCAAGTTCTCGCTAATGCTACTGATCCAAGCACTGTGCTGACTCAGGATACTCCTGCCCCTGTCAGCACTGAACCCATTCAGCCTACTTCTGCACCAACAATCATTCCTGCCGATCAATCATCTCTACAAGAGAACCAAGTGCAGATTGAAAAACCCCTTCCAGTCACTGACCATGTCGTCACTGAGAAAAATTCGACTCCTCCATCAACTGGTCACACTGAGGAAACTAGGCAACCTGATGAAGGATCACTCAGCTATCTGCATGCCACCAAGTCTGGTAGACAACTCATCAACTCGGTGCAGTCATTAATCAAGGATCTTCATCAAAATGCTGAACCTACTGCTGGGTCTACCAACAATGAGTCAACTCAGCTGTCCCAAGTCACTCAGCTTTTAAATGAAGTTAAAGGACTGAAGGATCTGCTAAGTGTTATGATCTCAATTCAAACACAACAGCCCAAGCAAGACTCAATAACGAAGCTGGCTGAGATCCAACTGACAATGGCTCAACATCTCAACACTCTTCAAGAACAATTCCAGACCTTGTCAACTTCGAACACTCAATATGCAACTTCTGCTGAAGTTAAGATACTCTTTGCCCAGCTTCACACTGAGCAAAACAAGACCAACCATCAGCTGGCTTCCTACTCTCAATTCTCGGTGAACCAAATTAGCGAAGCCATTCGTTTGCTGAACTTGAATAAGCAAGAGATGGACACTGACCAAATGAAGCAGAATGAGATATTGGTCACTACCCAAAAGACTTTCACCCATGTGCGTCATTACAATATCCAGCGTCAATATTATGACTCAGCCCTGTTGAAGACATTTCATCAAGTTTTTGCTGCACTGTCAGATACAATTACTTGGGTGGGTAAGTCTCAAGCCTACATACTGAGCATGCTCAGCGCAGCTGAACTCAGTATACCTAAAGAGGTCTTGGATGATGGCGTTGCTGTCTTCGATGGCATCAATGAAAGTGCCGACAAGCTTAAGGAGTTGTCCGCCGTACTGACCAACGCGGCCTTAACTGACTCCTTTAGAATTCCTCCTCCTCCCGATGCTGACAAAACGGGGGAGAAAGAACAAGCTAGAACTCAGCAGGAGGCTGCTAGAAGTAGTCAGTCTAAGCAAAAGAAGAAGAAATAGAAATAGGCTAACTCAGTTTGTTTATTACTTTGAAGTTTCTATGTTTCTTTTTGCTTATCTTTTTGCTGTATATGCTGACTACTTTATTTCAATACAATACTTGCATCTTTTATCCAAACTTGAGTTATTTTATATGATGCTGAGTATTATGTTATTATGTATCTTCAAATACATCAACTGTGTTTACTGTTTATAATACTTGTTGATTGTATGCTATGCTGATAAAATGTTTGACATTATCTTGTATGTTTATTAAACACTATCTCATAAGACCCATTGAACAATAAAATACTCAGCGCTCTCTGAATGTTAAATCTTCCGCTTAACACTGAGTAAATTAGAATATGTTCCTTGAGCTGACCTATATCTGAAAACTGACCTTAGACTTACTCGATTAAACCTTAAAATGTTTAGAGTAAAACTAAGTCAGTAGCTCAACCCTTACGGGGGAGTCTGCTAAGTAATATTAGGACAACTATCATGGGGGAGCTTAACACTGAGTTCTTCGCTGAATAGTTTTGCCAACATCAAAATGGGGAAATTTGTTGAAACACCTTTCCACATGATTTTGATTTGACAAAATTATTTAAGTAAAATTAAATATATTCTAAACACACTAAGTTTAAATGCTTTGATTTATTACACTAATGTGTTTGTTCAATGTTGAGTTAAATTGTTTATAAGACATAAAGACTAAAAGGCTTAAAGCCCAATATGGAAGTCAAAGCCCAAGTCAAACAGATCAAGACCACTCGGCCCGTGTGTGCAAAACGCTGTCGTTGTGTACGAAACGCAGCTCAGCGAAAGAAGGATCGAGAAGACCTTCGTTGAACAACTTCGGAACGAAGCTGCTGAGTTGTATCGACAAAGAGTACAAGACAGCAGCTGAGCAAGAACAACTTTCAGACAAAGTATTTCTACTTTGGGTAAAGTTCAGAAGACACAGAAAGCTGTCTAGTTGACCTTACCATAAATGGAGAGCCATTCTGCCGGACTGACTAAAAGCTACTCAGCTCTGATCGAAGACAGAAGATACTTGAATCTGATTGGCCAAGAGCACTGAGCAGGACTGAGTGACAACGACAGGAAGCCGTTTCCCTCCAACGGTTATTTCGAAATTCGAAATGACTGATACCTCAGACGTCTCTATAAATAGGGCCTTTCAGTTGCTTCATTCGACACAGAACTTTATCAAGCCATTACGCTGACCAAAATTCTACTCGGAGTTCTGTGAGAAAAAGCAAAGCAAATACTTACACCAAATTCTATATCTTTCGTGTAAAAGTCTAGAGTGATTATTCAATCATCTAAGGTGTCTTAGCAATTGTTGTTTAGGACAAATCTTTATCATTTCTAGAGATTAGAAAGGAGAGGCTGAGTACTCGGTTATAGTACTCAGCGAGAGATTAGGAGTGAGTAGAGGTATAGAGGAATGTACTCTTGTTATACTCAGCTTCTAAGTTGTAAAAGGTTTGATGCTCTACCGTTAAAGAGCTCAGTAGAGAATTCGAAAGCTCGGAACGTGTTCCGGGGACATGACGTAGGCTTAGAGGCCGAACCTGGATAAATCTGCTGAGTAACATCTTTCTAACCTTAAACTCCTTAATATATATATTGCTTGCTTAAACAAAACTGACCAAGTAAAGAGGTCACGCTGAGTTGTGTGTATTGAGTATCTGAGTTCAGAAATAGACTCAAGTGTTATCTCCTGACTCAAAGAAAGAAGCTGACTTAGTCACCAGTTGACTAAGCTAGTGTCTTAATTTACTCAGCGCGGTGTGTAATCCTTTTTCAAAGAAGAAGAAATCAGTCTTAACGTACTAAAATTTTAAATAGTTCCTATCCCCACCCTTGGAACTAACTTGTTACGTTATAAGGGACCAACAAGCAGAAGTTGAGCCAGGATGCTTCTGCTGTTGAGTTCCTTCTACTGGATGCTTATCTTTTTTTCCAGCATCAGGCTGAGGGGCAAAAGCGTAGAATAGACCCGTTCGAACAACACGAGTTAGTCATTGAGAATAATTTTGAAGTTGACTTGTACTGCCTTTCAGACCGTCGAAGACCGTAATACCACTGGCCATACTGGATGCAGGAATCTGCATGTGAGCACTAATGACACTAAGTATGAACTCAAGTGACTTACCCATCCAGGTGATTGACTCAGTCATTCGTGCATACGACTGATGATACATCTGGAGCATAGAGGCATCATACATATGATGCTGAGCATTTATATGATGAACATGCTCAAGAGTTGATCGGGTGCAGTGCAAAATGTCGTTGGTCTTGACTTGGTCGATTTCCATCTCCTCTTTGGTCAAGCTGAGTAGGCATACAGCCTCTGCGACTTGTTCGATCGTGCATTAAGAAGAGGAGGAGAGAAGTTCTCGTGCTCCAGTAAGCTCAGTGTGCAGCTTCATGAAGTGTTGAGTCACTTCAGCAGAGGTTGCTATTGTTGAGTTGGCAGTGGATAAGGCATTGAGTTTGCCTTCAATAGAGTCTGTGTGATGGATCATCATAACCTGAAGGTCAGCCAACTTGACAAGGATCTCCTGCTTGGGCTGCTGAGAGACCATAGAGGTCAGGATACTCATCATCTCCTTAAGACCTTTGATCTCGGTCAGAAGTTGCGTGATGGAAGAAACTGAAGTTTGCTTAGTAGAGGAGGATCCAGTAACATCAGTTTGAGACTTTCGGATTTCATCTGATAGAGCATGGGCTGAGTAGATAATTTGTCAACCCGTTTCTGAGGCATCGAGGAAGGTGAATGGATCAGCTTCAACATGAGTCCTAGATGTCGTACACTGGTCAGCAACAGGTGTTTGGACATGAGGGAGTTGACCAGAATTGGAAGTACCAACTTGATGAGTTGTAGTTTGGTCAATGGGAGCTTTCTGGTCAGTATTAATACCAGCAGGAGGAGCTGACTTATGTACTTGTTGTTCAAGAAGAGTAGGAGTGGATTGCGCAGCAGTAATGTTGACCTGCTCAGTGTCAACCTCGAGTTGAATTGATATTTGAGGTTGAGGCAACTCAAAGTTGTCTTTAGCAGGAGTATTTTCCGTTGCTTGCTCGTTGAGTTGAGCAGCAGGAACTTCGAGCACTTGCTCAGTAGAAGGTGGAGCAGTGGTGTCGGCAGAAGTAAATTCGTCATGTTCCTGAAACTTAGGAACAGAGGCTTGTTTTTCTGTATTCGGAGTTGGAGTGGGTTCTGTAATGTTGGTGAAGAAGTTAAACTCCAACCCCGTTAGGTCAGTGATGGGGTCCCTCAGTGGAGAGTCATCCATAATATCGATCAACTATGGTTTGTGCGACTTTCGCTTAAACTGCTTTCCACTATTGGCTTTGGGATTTTTGGACTTAGGGGAGAGGTCAGCCGTCGGTTGTTCAGGGGACTCAGGAGAGGAGTTGAGTCCAAAGTCCTCATATAGGGCCTCAACATCTTTATTCTTCACTGGAGACTCAACTCCTTATTTATCAGCGTGCTCAGCAGCAGCTGTGTTACTGGGTTCAGCTGATTTTATCTTGTCAGTTTCAGGCTGTTCCTCAGTAAAAATTTTCTCTTCCTCCTGACCACGAGGAATCTTTTCCAGATCGATCCCCTGAGCTCGCAGGAAGTGGGAATCCTTTGAAACGACGAAGTCAAGTGGAGCTGCATCCACATGAGTCATTTCAGAGGACTTCTTCCTCTTTAGGGTTGCTCAGGTGAACTCTCGCTATCAGCTTCTGGCATAGGTCTTTTTGGCTTAGAGGGTTCAGGTTTCTTTTTTGGCTGACTCAGCTTGAGGAGGTTTAGTCAACACTACTTTAATTCTTTTGGCTGTCTGAATAGTAGGTTTAGCAGAGGCAGCTTTTCTCTTCTTTCCTTTATTGTTCAACTCAGCTTCTTCTTCTTCTTCTTCCTCGACTTGAACATCTTTTCCCTTCTTGTTCTTGGGTTTGAAGGGCAGATTGTGTGTTAGGCCTTCCAGTAGTCCAGTCGTGATTTCAAAACCCACCTCACGCTGTTCACCTTTGAGGCTTACCTTGCGGTCTCTGAGGATTTTGGTGATCAAGGAACCCAACCTCAGTATCTCAGTACTTCGTTGGAATGCACCGATGAGAAACACAGGCATGTTGAGTGGTTGGTAGGTCAGCATGTGCCAAATGAAGCACTGTTCGAAGTTAGATGCGGAGGAAGTGGCGTTGACCTTTGGGAACAAAAAGTTGGTCAGTATGTAGTGGGCTTGCCGTTGATGCTGAGTAAGTGAAGACGATGAGACTTCACCTACGTAGTCAGGTGGTTTGCAGAACTTAGTAGGATAATCAATGTAGTTGACATCCTTTGTTTTTCTCAGCTCAGTTCCCTCCTCTTTTAGATCCAGCAGTGTGGAGAGGTATAGAGGAGTGATGGATATCTTAGTTCCTTTGACATGAGTCACTATGTAGTCCAAATCGTCATTATCGATCGTCAAGTTTTGATAGAATTCTTTGACGAGGCTTGGATAGGTCAGCCCTGACAAGGAAAACAGCTTCGTCCAACCATTCTTGGATATCCATTCACAATAGGGCTTCTCAGCTTCCACAAAGCTCTTGGAGAACCACCTTGAGATATGGACCTTGAGTTTCTCAGGTTTGTTGTATACGGTGGACAGGGTTCTTTTTACGGGTTCTTTGGTTTTCTTCGATTTCTTTTTCTTCGAAGGAGTTGATTGTTCGGTGCGAGGATTTTCACATAGGATGCTGACCATGGGTTTGTTGAGTTTCTTCCTCTGAAGTTTCTTGGTATTCCTACTCAGCAGGGGAAGAAGGATTAATGTCGGATCTGTTGTCCTCGTATTGGTCACTCGAGTTGTTCTGGGAATCGTTTGACATGATGTTCTTGAGGAGTTCTTAAGAAATGCAGAAGATTAGGGATTTGAGAGAGAGATCAAGTGCGAATATCAAGCGTAAGGATGAATAGTGAGAAATTGTTCACTATTTATAGGTGGTGCGTGTTGATCTGATAGGTCAGGACAACGATGGGAATTTGAACCACTTAAAGTCATTTAATTCTGACATTAATGACACATTCGGCGCATGGTTTTCCTAATGATTACGCTTACACCATCCTAGTTAGCTACTTGAATACGCGTGCAAGCATTAATTGCGCAAGTTGTTCTACTTAGTATCTAGGGTGCTCAACGTTTGAGATTCTGAGAGTTATATATTTGCATAGTGAATCACTCAGTATGCATATCGACTCAGCGTGAAGCACTTACTCAGCATGCATAGTAACTTAGCATTTAATAATCACTCAATGTACTTAGTAATTCAGCATATAGTGATTTACTCAGAATGGATGTTTACTCAACATATGCGATAATTATTGAAGAGGATTAAACATACCGATGGCTTCCCTTAATATGCTAAACTGTTCACGAGCCAACGGCTTCGTGAAGATATCCGCAAGCTGTTCATCCGTTGGAACATAGGTCAACTTGATCTCACCCTTGAGTACATGATCTCTGATGAAGTGATGCCTAATGCTGACATGCTTCATTCTGCTGTGTTGGATTGGATTCTTTGATAAGTCAATGGCACTTTTGTTGTCACATTTGACTTCAATTGTTTTAGTTTGAACTCCATAATCATCCAGCTGTTGCTTGTGTTGGGGTTTAGTGTCTTATAGACAATTGTTCTAGGATATAAAACAGTTGTAAATGAATTGTTCTTTATGTCATTTGTTTTAATAAGATATGGTTTCATAACTGTATAAAGACAACCTCTTTTAAAGAACTAAATAAGTCTAATAAAAGGAAATCCCTAAGTTTATTTAAAGTGATTATAAAGTGTTCATACAAGCATGAAGTGAGACGAAACATTATAATAAACTAATAAACTTAAACCACCCCAAATCAAGTGATAGGTTTTGAATAAGGATTGACATAACACTGTTGAGACTTGCATGTAACAATATTTTCTGTCGAGACAGAGAGCTGATCTCACAAGCTTCAGATATGTAGATATTTGGATAGTTACATGGATCTAATGAAAGGGGTTCATTAGGATTAGGGACCCGACTTAAGATAACAGGATGGGTAGATTTATCCTTGTCACCTGTTCATCTCATTGGTATTAATAGGTATAAGTAATCCTAAGACTCAAAGAAATGTTAATTAGTGATTCTGGATTATGGAATGTGATGCTTTGATCCCGTTGTAACACGATACATAACAGGGATGACTCTGGGGTGTGTACGGCAGACGTTAGGTATCACAGGAAGTAATTGCAGGATAGTTATACATTGGATTGCGCATTTGTCACTCCTGATAAATGGGAGATACGTCCAAGGATCGCTTGTGGAAGACTTAACTCTAAATCCTTGCAAGGTGATAGCTTAAGACTTGAAATGTAGATTTCACTTAACCTATCTAATTGGATTTAACTCGGCATGTACAAGTAAAACGAACGTCTCGCTATATGTGACTTGACATTGCCCATAGTCATAAGATTATGTTCAAGGATGTAGTTAACAAAGGATCGAATCATACTGTAACTAATACGGAAAGGTCAACGACAGAATCAACCTGTCTTCTTATAGCTCTAGGGGAATGTTTCGGATCTGCCAATCACAGTTCGCGTACTCATTCCGTTATGCAAAGATTAAATATAATTCTGAGAAAATTAATTTAATAGTTGCATACGGATAGAAGCAATAAGAACCTAATGGGTCACACATAAGACTTGGAACCCAAAAGAGAAACAGATGTTAATTAATTGACGGAAGCCCAACCGAGTCCACTAAGGCCCAATAGTATAAGGGGGGCGATTTATCGCTACAAAAAAAAGGGTCTATTACGACGTTAAAATTTAAGGTTTAACGACGCTTTTCAGCGTCCCTAAACACTTACCCACGCTTTTCAAAGCGTCGTCACATGCGTCATTAAATCGCGTGTCGTTAATTTTAACGACGCATAAAACCTTGTGTGGGTAAATTCAATCTGACGACATATTGCATACAAGCGTTGTCATTCTACCAACGCTTACATTTTTAGCATCGTAATTTTTTTATTATTATTTAATTTCATTTTCTGAAATCTTCACTACGTTTTAATAAAGCGTCGCAAAGTGAACGACACATAATTTTTGTTACGTGGTTATTTTGTTTCAAAAAATATTGATAGCGTCTGAATACCGCGGCAGTTCAACTTAATAGCGTCTCCAAATTAACGACATTTAATTGAAAAATGTCTACATTTAGCTACATATAAATATATTAGGTCCCAAATGAGCCGACATTTTGCAGCCAAAATCTCTAAATCGCAACGTTTGCATATTTTTATGTTCTTAGTATAACGACATTTTTTTAAATAAGCGTTTTGAAACAATGCAAAAGCTCACAACACAAATAACTTGCATTGGACAAACACGCGATGCAAACAACTCTTTTTAGATGAATTTTCTGTCAGATTTTCTATAATTGGTAACTTACTTTAAAAAAACGGATTGAATGAAAGCTCTACAATTAATATAAACTAAAATATTATTAATAATTACAAATCCAAAAGTATATTCATCATAAACAAACAAAGTTCTAATAAAAACACATGAAGTATGGTCGTAGGAAAATTTGGAAATTTCTACTATTCTCAAAAAGTATTTCAGGAACACTGAAAACTGCACGACATGCTTAATAGTACTTTTCAAAGTAATTTACATGAAGCTTCCCATGGTGCCATGTCCCAGATATACTTACAACCTCTAGTAACTTAGCATGCATAGATTGTGGATCAAAGTCATCATAAGATTGATCCTCATTTTGCCATAGGTCTAGACCACCCATATAGCTAGCTACCAATATTTGCAACAAGCACACCCTCTGCATCCTGAGGACAATAAAATAAGAAAATCACCAAAAAAGGAAAAGCTAAACTACATAGTGAGTCAAATTTGGGAATAGGAAATATGTTAAATGCTAAGAAAAAATATCAATTGAAATAACCTCAAAGATACTCCATAACATTAATGAGTGCAAGCTATCAGAAAATTGAACCATTCAGCACCCCAATAATTAGGATGAAACCAATACAAACTTCAGGGACCTCTACTTCAACTCTAACTTGACATGGAAAGTTTGGAAATGTCCTAATCCATTATAATCCTAGCAACTTCTACAAGATAAAGGACTTCATTCATAAACTGCATTACAATGATACAGTTTCAGCCAAGTTAAACTTAAAAGAAGGATTGTGTACAACTGACAGTCAATGAAAAAAAAACTAAAGATATAATTAACAAGGCAAGTTACACAATTATGTAGAAAGATCTTCAAGGAAAAATAGTATGCATGCATGTTACAGTCACCAAAATATAACATACAACACTACCTTTTCCCGCCTCTTTTTTCATCTTAAATAAGGTAGAGAACCTTTGCTCATTGGCCATCTTCTTCTACTTACAATTTTTCAGTGAGCAATACAGAGTGATTGACAAGTTGTAAGATTGCTAGTAACACCAATATTAAGGTTCTCATTGTTCAACCAAAGTAGAGAAAAATTAAGTAGACAAACTGCAGACAAAGAAATGACTGACCACCAACCATCTTTCAACCTCATCTTTCTTTCTGGATGTATGACATTATATAAATCTTCTGTTTTCACTTCTTAAATGTATGCTCACACGTTATACATGAATCCAAGAAGAGTGTAATCATGGGAAAAGAGAACAAAATGGGAAATTACTTAGTATATCAAACCTTTCCATAGTCATGACTTCTTGCTTGTAGTTGCAAACTGCCATCATTCTGAAAATTATGAACTTCGGCCTGTAAGCAGAAAATTCATACGGATATCTTACTTTAGGCATTTGAGATTGTCAAAGAAAAAAGCATAGATAAAAAAAGAAAGAACATAGTAGTGGACTTACACATATAACATCATTCTCCTCAAAAACATTACCCATGTTGAGTTCATCTACAGCAGTTCACAGCCTCTAGTATAAATAACCACAGCGTACTCACTACTCCGTCTGAAAATGATCCATGTAGATAGACATACTTAACTTATCAGAGAAATTTAATACACAGGAGATACTGCCTCAAGCATTTCATGACTACAATACACAGGAGATACAGCCTCAAGCATTTCATGACTACAACTGAAAGTCACAAGTTCTATAATCAAGAACAAGCACTTTATGAACAAAAGGATGAGTTGTATGCCTTCATCTTTTCCTTATAAGGAATTTGCTTTTAAAAGGGAATTTGATATATTCACACGAATGCTTCATGTCCTTTGACGAATAATAATAACCTAAGCTAAGAGAATAAAGACCACATATAACCTATACAATGAATAAAAAACACAAGTTCAAATTAATTCAGAAAATAAGTTCCACTCAATTTTAAACTAATCATTTAGAGTTGTGAAAACACCTACCATATAACCTATGCAGTGATTAAACACAACTTTAAATTCAATCAGAAAATACCAATTTTCAGGAACTGACCCTCAAACTCCACCGAACACAATGCATATTAAGTTTAAGAAGGTAAACAAGCCAATGCCTAGACCATATATAAGACGTCCAACTAAAAGAACACCAAGATCTAGAACAAAAGTAGTTACTGAACCACCTAAAAAATATAGAAAAGCTACTATAATAAGTTCCAGCCTCCTTCCTTGATATACAAATTCAAATAATTAGGAAAGAATATTTGGTAAGAACTTCCAGAGTTTTAAGCATTATGGTGATCCTAATAGGAAATATCTAAAAAATCAGCAATTGGATAGACAAAGAGAGAATAAAAAAGAGATCCATCTAGAGATCCACTAACCTGCATCAAAGGCTTTTTAACATAAGAAAATAATCATGCATTAAGAAAAAGTAGAGAAATTTTTTGAATGTTACAAATAGTACATTTTTTTTTTTTTTTTGATACTCGAAGATGCTTAACAGAGCAGCAAAAGAAGACAACAAAAAGAACAAGAAAATTAAACCAGTGGCACAGCAGTGCTTCTCAATTCTCCAGCGCCTAAAGAATCCAAGCAGAGAAGTTCATGAAGGCCTTCCGGGGGTTCTAGTAGAGTGGTGATTCCTCTCGTGTCCTGTAGTGCCATGCTCGCAAGCCAGTCTGCGCATTTATTGGCTTCTCAATATATATTGGACCAATAGTACATACGAACTATACCACAAGACCAATCTGAATTGATGAAAAGGTTGAACTATGTTGTTCCACTGAGCTCAGGTGACTAGTAAATCCCAATTGACCCAAAGATTTGGAAGTGTACAACATCAAGACCTGAGACATGAAAATGCACTAAGAAAAAAGCACAACTAACACATCCCAAATACACACACACATAGGGAGAGACTCAAGTCAGTTCTTAAAACGGTACAAATAACAATATGGACTGGATATTCGAAATCCCAATACGAATCCATAATCTAAACAATCAACTATAAAATGAATTAAATCATAAATGGAGAACCCTAACTAGGAAGAGCAAGGATAACACAAGACGCAACAGGCTTAGTCGACTTCTCGACCTCAACAAAGCACATATGGCAAGTGGGGTAGCAGCAGCCGCAGAAGAGTTGGAAGGATCAGAGAAATTCAGAGCTTATATGTTCACAACCTATTTCCTACCTTGAGTATTGCTAGACTTCTTAAAACTATCACTTAATTTGCGTTTAGCAAAGCAAATTAGATAATCCAATAACGGGAACGTAAAACAGAAACGAACTGGCGCGAAAAAAAAAAACCCTAGAACAATACCTCCGATTAGAGGAAATAGAAGATGAGTGAGAGGCGGTGGAATGAAGTCAGGAGTAATTAGACAATCCGAAATCGCCCAAATTTTGCCCATGAAAATCACCAAAATCCTGCCGAGCAAAACAAATTAGACAATTCAAAATCATGCCGAACAATCCCTAATTTCGAGTCCTTTGCGCAATCGATTGCTTCAACAAGGACTATCACCAAATAGACGTAAGAGGAATTCTTAACAACGAGAGAGAGAGAGATGCGGCGGTTTACATGGTTAATAGAGGCAGACTCTGCACTTTTTTTTTTCTTTTTTCAATTTTCAGTAGTTTTTGGTGGGAATATAAAGCGCTAAAAAATTTAGCAACCTATATAAAGATGGCACGAAACCTAAAAATTTCTTCAAATTTAAAAACTTGGGAAATTTCTATAGACGGTAAAATTTAATTTACCTTTAACTTTAGAAAAAAGTGTGATGCTTTTATTCAAATCTGAAATTAAAATTTTTAAAATTTATAAAGTGTCATTGAGTGAGTAAAATCCTCACACAAATGAAAAATGTGGTTAGATTTTTTAATATAGAAATAAAACTAAAAAGGGTTTTGAAATTAAAAAAAAAAATTACCATAAAACTTTTTTAATCGACAGAAAATTTAACTCATTTTAGCTTTAAAAAATACCAACACTTTTTTTTTTTTTCCAGATGTGTAGTTAAATTTTTACAAATTTCATCACAAGAATTAAAAGCATCATTAAATGATTATACAAGGCAACACAAGTAAAAAAGTGTCGTTGAATATTAAATACGGGAATAAAAAATAAAACTATATTTAAATAAGAAAATATTGAAACACTTTTTCACGATACAAAATCTAAACTGTCTTTAATTTTAAAAAATACCGATGCTTTTTTTCAAAGCGTAGTTACTTTTAATAAAAATGCCAACGTATACTAAAAAGTGTTGTTAAATGATAATACAATCCGACACAAATATAAAAGTGTGGCTAAAATTTAAAATATGGAGACACATGTTAAAAGCGTCGTTAAAAAAGTGTCGTAATAGACCCTTTTTTTTGTAGTGTATGTATAATAAATACATAAAGGAATTAATTTAATTTAAACAATTATAATTAGATTATGAATTAAATTAATTATGGGATAAATAAGTTAGGAGGTTTAATGAGATTAAATTGCTTCTATTATTATCCTATCAATAAGTTATTATTATCTTTATATTTAATATAATTATAGATAATGACAATAAGAATTTTATTTCGAACTAAATTCCTATTCAGTAACCTAATTCTATCTGACTAGGGTTTAGATGGAAGAGGCTATATATATCCCCTTAACTGTGAATTTCGGCCAACCCTAGTCTCCCCTGCAGACTGAGAATTTCGACCCTACAGTAGAGGACGGAATTCCACCGCTTGCTTCCGAATCAATTGATTTCAACTCTTTCTTTTTCTCCTTGATCCTGTGTTGATTAATTAGAGGCAATCTATCTTGATTGCTATTACTTAGTTGAGTTCTAATCGTTTACTTATATGTTTTGTTATGTTCATGAATGTAGAAAAGACATACAAAAGGAGAATTCGTTTTGCTTCTCCTACATGAGGTCAGTTCACGATTACACAGATTTTCGGAGATTGAACCGTTGGATCGTCGCGATTTTTGGATAGGAGCTTTTAGACATATTCTTCCACGTTTCCATCGTTGGGATTGTCGTTCGGAGGTCTGGAAGGTCTGTTCGGGTATGGGCAGATTGGTAGACAGTTTCCATCTCTTTTGAAGTTGTGGGCACTTCGTTTGCAACGGTATATTGATCGTCATAAAGGTATTTATGTCTAATCCCTCCTTATATGAAATAACGATTAACGGATCTTGGGAAAAGGAAATAGGTAAAAATGTTATATTTCCGCTGTCAAACCTTTGCCTATTTTCCTTCAGTGGTATTAGAGCCTGCGTTAAATCCGTAATTTTATATATGAAAATAAAAGGGTTTTTCAATCAGATTGAATAGATTTATTGTTAGGTTAATTAGTCAATTAGATTCGGTTAATTAATCTAAAGATAAATGGTTAAGATGGGATTAAGATATACGTGTTTTGTGGATTAAGGATTTAACCGTTTGAATCGTTAAAAGAGTTAATTCGATTAATCGTTGAAAAATTTGATTTTGTTAACGATTTAAAACGAAACGGTTAGAATCGATTAATTAGATATATATTTGGAAAAGGTTATATAAATATAAACTGAATTATATATATATATATAATTCGAAATTAAAATTTAAGTTTTTTTTTTTTTTTTTGGTAAGAAGGGAAGAAAAAAACAAACAAACAAAAACCTAACCCGGGATCAGTCTAGGAAGACTGACCCCAAACCTATCCTCAAGAAGAGAAGGTAACAGAAAAGAAGGAGGAACGGAAAGGGTAGAAACACCTAACATCCCCCCATGCCCAGCAGCTGCCAAGCGATCCGCCACGCGGTTTTGCTCCCTATAAATATGGGAGAAGGTAAGAGAATCGAAGGCAGGACGAAGCCTCAAGATGGCTTTAATGAGATTCCGACTCTTAAGACAAACAGCCCGTCTATCCGAAATCCTGTTGATAGCCTCCAAATTGTCAGACTCCACCGAAAGTCTTTTAACACCCATGCAAATGGCGAGTTTAATGCCAGACAAGATCCCCCAGAGCTCCGCAGTAAAGGAGGAGCCCGTACCTAAGTTATGGGTAAACCCAGCCAGCCAGGCGCCACCAGCATCCCGAAGAACTCCACTAGCAGCAATTCTGCCATTACTAAGGCAGGAGCCATTTAAGTTTTTAATTAAAAGAGTTTTGATTTAAAACAAGTTTTAGTTTAAATAAAGTTTTATTTAATCAAAAGAGTTTTAATTTAATTTAAAAAAAAGGAAAAGGTTTTGGAACACAGTAGCATTTTGCTCATGCGAACCTATTCCCTTAAAAAGGGAATAGGTTGGGCGGCACTGCTGTCCATTTTGGGCAGCAATGCTGCCTACCGCGGATACGATCCACGACGGGGATGAACCCGGATTTCATCCCCGTCACGTCTTATTCGGCAATTTCATTTTTTCCTGAATATTTTAGTTTTTTAAAAAACTAAAATTAATATATATATATAGAATTAATTGATCCATATGATTTAATCGTTGTCAATTTTAAATTGTATATGGTTGAATTAAACACGTTAAATAATCTTGGTAAAATAATTGAACACAAATAATTAATATTTTGTATAGTTGTATTTTGAATTGTCTAATTAAGTTTATATTTGATATACTTTAATTAAGATAAAATATAGATGATACAAAATTAATTAAAGGTTAATTAGATAGTAAAGTTAATTAAAGGACTAAATTGAAAATGTAATTAATCTAAAGGATTAATTTGATTAACTTAAATATTACATAAAAGGTTTATGTAATCAACCAATTAAATTTATTTAATTGAGTCTTTGCATGTTTGAAGTTATGGACATATTTGGACCCTCTATAATAGTTATTTAGTCTTTTGATATTTTTGGAAAAATAGGACCTGCGTGTCCTGTCTTATCTACTCTCTATTGTAATTTCTCTTCTCATCTAAGTCCCTTCAAATTAGTTGAAGTATTTTTTAGTAGTATAGAAATTGATGTTGATGTAATTTCAAGACGCCAAGGAAAAGACGGAGGACCTGGAGGATAAATATGTAATAGTTAGTATTTACCCTAGGGTGACCTTTATTCCGTTTCTGGCTCAACGGAATAATCTAGATGATATGTCCATAACTACCAATGTAAATTGTATTTGTCTGATGTATGCTAAAGTAAATCAAGACTAGGTTAGATTATGAGACTTAAAATAAAATCCATCGCTAATTAAAAGTTAAGTAAATAAGCAAGTTATTAAAATCGGTCGCCCCTCCCTAATATTATAATTCAGCCGGCAGTACTGGGGGCATTTGGGTTGTTGAGTAAACTCAAGCTCGGGGTCTTATGGTAACACCTGAATTATCGAAACTCGCTTTTTCATGAATATGAGGTAATACTTAAATTAGATTATGATAATTGGATGGGTAAACTCATGTTGTCATAAACTAATAGACAATATGGTTGGGATTAATATGAATAACATATTAGTTACTAATGTGCTTAGTAACCCAATAACCTAGGAATCACATTGCTGATGTGATTGATTGTATGAATCTACCTAACAAATGAGACTAGCTTGTTGAGTAAACTCAAGGTGAAATTTCAGGAGTTAGGATCCTAGCTCACTAAAGGATTTGTGAAATTCTTCGAATTAATATGGAGGGCTATTAATTTGGCAAAATAGTGGGAGCAATTTAAAATGAATTAAAAGACCTATAATTTTAAATTGATATACTTTAAAACAAATGAATAAACATACGTCACTCTATCTCACTCTCAAGTTAAAGTAAATACTCTGAATCATCATATCTAAAATGGATCTACATAATATTTTAACCGATAACAAATTGAATAGTTCAAAATTCACCAACTACTTTGGCAAACTCCAAATTGTTTTGAAGTTCGAAAAGATTGGACATGCCGATGCCCAATGCCCTAGTAGATGATGCTCCTGTCAAAAGATTGATGTTTACTGGAAGCACCAATCAGATGACGAACGTACAGGATGTACAACACTTGCAGATATGACACTTTGTGTCAAGACGATTGACTACATCACCGAAGCTTTCTAGTATGAGATTTGAATTAAGTGTTGACTTAGTTCTGCAGATTTATTCATAAGCTTATCATAAATAAACTCAAAGACCTCTATAGAAGAGCTCTTGAATATGCTCAAGTCAGTTGAGCCTAAATCTTAAGGAAGTGATGTCAGCACTTGGTATTGAGGGATCTCACGAGAGAAAAGGGAAGTTTCCCAATTCTAAAGAACCCAAGTCAATAAAAGCAAGTAGGGAATGCCACCAATATGGTAAAGTAAAGAAATGGAAGAAGAATTGTAATGAAGTACTCAGACTCTCTCTAGAAGACGGGTCAGGATGGTGCTTTTACATTTGGAATTAAAAGATAGATAATTCAACCTACTTGTGGGAATGTCACATATGCCATATAAACGAAAAACACATGTTCAAGCTTCATCAAGAATGGGTTTATAGACTCAGTTGATTTTTGAATCAATGGACACATGTAAGTCTTGTTTAAAGGCAAAGATGACAAAGACACCCTTTAGCAATAAAGGAGAATGTGTATCAGACACTCTAGGACTAGTACATTCAGATGTAGTTAGTCATATGTCAACACAAGCAAAGAGAAAGGTTCAGTCACTTCATTAGTTTCATAAGATGATCATACCAGATATTGATACATCTTCTTGATGAAGCATAAGTCAGATGCTTTTGAGAAAGCTCAAATAATTCAAGAATGAAGTAGTAAATCAAACAAGAAAGACTATTAAAGTACTTCGATTAGATCGAGGCAGAAAATGTTTTTCAAATGATTTCCTGAATTATCTAAATGAATATGGATTCATTCACAATGGACTCCTCCGTATACACCACGATGTATCTGAAAGGAGAAATTGTACTCTATTAGATATAGTACAATCCATGATGAGCGTAACCTCTCTTCCAAAGATGTTCTAGGGCTACACCTTGGAAACCGCCTTATGTACCTTAAACCGAGTATCCACAAAATCCGCCAGTTCTATTCCATTTGAATTGTTCATGGAAAAAGAAACCCAGTTTCTCTTTTATGAGAGTTTAGGGGTGGTTAGCATATGTTAAACACATAACATCAGATAAGTTAGATTCTAAATCTAATAAATACTTCTTCATTAGATATCTGAAAGAAAAGTAGGATATTACTTCTATCATCCAGATGATCGAAAGTAACAGTATGCAAAGACGCTATACTTCTAAAGAAAGAGTTTCTTCTAGAAACACAAATAGAAAGCGTAATTGAACTTGATGAAATTCAAAAGGAAGGATAGGCTGAAATAATGGAAGCGATGGTGGAACACGAATCTGTCTCACATGATGAGACAATGGTGACATTTTTAACTCATAGGTCTAGTCAAGTTCATCAAAACCCCTAAGAGATTTGGATCTCTAGTGGGAGCCGATGAAATCCCAAAAAGATTTAGATTTCTAGTGGGAGACAACGAAGAGGTTCAAGTATTAGACGATGAACCTATAACTTATGAGGAGACTCTTGCAAACCTATATATGTAAACTAGTGGGAGCTCGTATGAGCTTTTACATGTAAACTAGTGGGAGCTTGGTCGTTTACTTAGTATGACATTTCGATGATATTCTACTAATGGGAACGACATAGCTACACTGCAATTGGTGAAAATTTTGGTTATCGGATAAAATTCTCCATAATAGACTTAGGAGAAGCAGCTTACATCTTAAAGATTAAGATCTAAGATTAAGAAGACTGCTTGAACCCTCCTAGTCTAAATGCATTGACAAAGTGCTCAAAGCGTTTCGCACTAGACCTAACATCATTGTTATTTTAAACATGACAAAGTCGATTATAGGTCAATCCAAGTGATAGTCACTGGATT
The DNA here is from genome assembly GCF_963576675.1 of Euphorbia lathyris. Taxonomy (NCBI): domain Eukaryota; kingdom Viridiplantae; phylum Streptophyta; class Magnoliopsida; order Malpighiales; family Euphorbiaceae; genus Euphorbia; species Euphorbia lathyris. The sequence continues at coordinate 68,270,673 of NC_088910.1, forward strand.
GTTGTCAAGGACAATCTTAAGTACTTAAGATAAACTATGGACATATATGGAGATGATAAATTGAAAGTTGGAGACTTTCAGATATAAGTCATCAAACAGATAAAGATGATTTCACAGAATACAAGTTTATTCTGAAAGAGGTACGGTTAGCTGGAATAGTTCCAAGCAGGAAATCATAGCTGAGCCAAAGGTCAAAATCAGAGTATGTAGCAGCTTTGTAAGCAGCTGATAGGAAGTTTAGAAAGGAAGTTCATTAATGAACTAGATGTGGTACCTGACATTGTTAATGAGATTAACAATAGAGCTATTGCTCTTGCCAAGCACCTGCAGTGTCATAATACGTCCAAACACTACCTCAGTCGTTACTATCTCTACCGAGAGATAACAATAAGAGTAGACGTGAGAATCAAAACGGAGTGCCCATAAAAGGACAATCTTATAGATCCATTTAAAGAATGCCTTAACCCAAAAAGGTTCATAATGGTCATGCGAACGCTTTGGGAATGTTTTTAGAAACAATTGGCTTTAGTCCAAGTGGGAGTATGTTGGGGTTTAGTGTCCTATAGACAATTGTTCTATGATATAAACCAGTTGAAAATGAATTGTTCTTTATGTCATTTTTTTTATAAGATATGGTTTCATAACTGTATAAAGATAACCTCTTTTAAAGAACTAAATAAGTCTAATAAAAGGAAATCCCTAAGTTTATTTAAAGTAATTATAAAGTGTTCATACAAGCATGAAGTGAGACGAAACATTATAATAAACTAATAAACTTAAAACCACCCCAAGTCAAGTGATATGTTTTGAATAGGGATTGACATAACACTGTTGAGACTTACATGTAACAATGTTTTCTGTCGAGACAGAGAGCTGATCTTGTTGGGGTTTAGTGTCCTATAGACAATTGTTCTAGGATACAAACTTAATGTAAATGAATTGTTCTTTATATCATTTGTTTTAATGAGATATATGTTTTATAACTATATAAAGGCAATCCCTTTTAAACACTAAATAAAGTCTAATAAAAGGAAATCCGTAAGTTTATTTAAAGTGATTATAAAGTGTTCATACAAGCATGAAGTGAGACAAAACTTTATAATAAACTAATAAACTTAAAACCACCCCAAGTCAAGTGATATGTTTAGGATTGATATATCACTGTTGAGACTTGTATGTAACAATGTCTTCTGTCCGACAGAAAGCTGATCTCACAAGCTTCATATATACAGATATCTGGACAGTTACATAGATCCGATGAAAAGTTGTTCATTAGGATTGGGGATCCGATTTGAGATAACAGGATGGGTAGATTCATCCTTGTCACCTGTTCATCTCATTGGTATTAATAGGTATAACTAATCCTCAGACTCAAAGGAATATTAATTGGTATTCTGGATTACGGAATGTGACGCTTTAACTCTGGTGTAACATGATCCTTAACAGAGATGACTCTGGGGTGTGAACAGTAGACGTTGGGTATCATAAGAAGTGATTGCGGGATCGTTATATATTGGATTGAGCATTTATCACTCCCGATAAATGGGAGATACATCCATGGATCGCTTGTGGAAGACTCGACTCTAAATCCTTGCAAGGTGATAGCTTAAGACTTGAAATACAGATTTCACTTAACCTATCTTTTTGAGTTGACTCGGCCTGTACAAGTAAAACGAACGTCTCGCTATATGTGACTTGACATCACCCATAGTCATAAGATTCAGTTCAAGGATGTAGTTGATAAAGGATCGAATTATACTGTAACTAATACGAAAAGGTTAACGACAGAATCAACCTGTCTTCTTATAGCTCTGGGGGAATGATTACGGACTTGCTAATCACATACTCTGTACATCATTCCGTTATGCAAAGATTAAATATAATTCTTTGAAAATTAATTTAATAACGTTGCATACGGCTAGAAGCAATAAGAACCTAATGGGTCACACATAAGACTTGGAACCTAAAAGAGAGATAGATGTTAATTAATTGATGGAAGCCCAAATGAGCCTAATAAGGCCCATAGACCAAGGGGGGTCGAAATTCATGTAATAGAATACATGAATAATTAATTTGATTTTGTTATTCCTAATTAGATTAGGATTATGAATTAAATTAATTAAGAGATAAATAAGTTAGGAGTTTTAATTAGATTAAAATACTCATGTTATTATCCAATAAGGTTATTATTATTATCCTTAATATATTAGATATATAATGAGATAATAATTAGGAATTCTATTCCGAATTGAATTCCTATTCAGTAACCTAATTCTATCTAACTAGAGATTAGATACAAGAGATTATAAATACCCCCCTAGGATTTTCGAAATCCCCAAAAGTACAAACCCTAGAGAGATTTCTGAAATCCCCTATAGTGCAAGAGAGAGAAAATTTTGACACCCCAGTTCGAGGATGAGATTTTCTACGGCTTCCTTCCGATCAATTGATTTCATCTATTTCTTTTATCCTTGATCTTGTGTTGATTAATTAGAGGCAATCTACTTTGGTTGCTATTCAACGGCTGATTCTAAATTAATCTTCCCGTGTTTTATTTCGTGTTTGGGAACTCAAAGAAGAAAAACAAACAAAAGGGAGAAATTCGTTTTACTACTCCTATATCCGGTCAGTTCACGATTTCGCGGATTCCCGAAGATTGAAACGTCGGATCGTCGCGATTTTGGACAGGAGCTTCTAGACATACTCTTCCACGTTTCCACCGAAGGGATTGGCGTTCGGAGGTCTGAAAGGTCTGTTTCGGATAAGGGCAGATTGGTAGACAGTTTCTATCTCTTTTGAAGTTGTGGGCACTTCGTTTGCAACGATAGATAGAACTTCTAAACGGTATTTCTTCTTATCCTTCTTTATATGAAATAACAGTTAATGGATCTTGTGGTTAAATGGAAATAGGTTTGATAACTTGCTGGATCCGCTTTGATATTCTTTGCCGGAGTTACCTGCAAAACAAAACCGGAGACAGGATCTCCGGGAAAACTCTCCGACGATCAAGTCAGTTTTTGTAAAAATGAGTCTATAATTTAGCAATAGCTTTGTGGGAAAAAATGTGAACGTACCTCCCCCCTTATTCTTAAGGCCTTTTATAGGTGTTTTTTGGGTAACCGCCGAGGGCGGTTACTCCTTAGTGGGCCACGTTCTGAGGGCGGTTACCCCTTTTTAGGCCATGTCCCTTTCGTGGCTTTCATGGCAACGAACGTGGTTCTGAGTGGGAGTCTTGACGCTCCGTTTAGGAATTTGGGGCGGTTTACTCGCTGCACCCGCTTCCTTCATTCGGGTCCCGTCCAATCTTAGCCCATGGGGCTTTAATATGGGCTGGGCTTGCGAAATGAATATAACCCGTTTTGGGCTTCGCGGGTTATCACATGCCTCCCCCTTGGTCTAGCAAGAGCCCTTTTAGGGTCTTTTTATAGGGGACGCTTCGTCTTTGTCCGATTATTTCAAAGTTTTGAATTTGTGCATTTCCCCTCTTTCGTTTTCTCCGGCGTCGACCTTTTAATTCCGTTACTTCTTTTCCGGCGTTGACCTCTTAATCCCGTCACTTCACTGTGTTGTCTTTTTCATGTAAGTTTTTCTTTTCACATTTGTTCCTTGTTCGGCTTTTTGCTTCTGTTTTCCTTTTATCGATCATGTCAGACCTCGACTTTGCGCCGTTTGACGACGATTATGTTCGCGAGGTCTCTAACGAGGTCGAAGAGATGGTTGAGGAAGCTTCAACCAGCTCTCCTGGGTGTAATTCTCATCCCGCCGACTTCCTTCATCTGGCGAATACAACCGACGAGGGTTTAGGTTTTGACCCCAAAAAGTTGATTCCGCCACCTGTCCCAACCCCTCGTTTGTTACCAAAGAAGGACAGGTCGGGAAGTCTGGTTTGTCAAGAGACAATCGATGATTTGCGGGAGCATTATCCCTGGCTCCGAGGTCTCGAGACTATCATTCCTGGGGAGGATAGGGGACCGGGCGATTACCCAAAGGGGTACTTCACTATTTTCGTGGCCCAGATTATCTGCGGCTTCACTTATCCGCTGGCGGATGAGATTGCTTCCGTCCTAGGCGGTTACGGAATCGCGCCCGGGCAATTGCATCCTAACGGCTGGGCCGATTTGACTCTGGACAAATTCTTGGCGGATTGTTTGGAGGTTCCCTTTTCGCCCAAAATCTTCTCCAAGCTCCACCATTTCAAAAGCTCGGCGGGGTATTTCACTTTCATCCGCCAGAGCGGATACTATGGTTTTGACGAGAAGCTGAACAAGATCCGCGAGTGGGATCGATCTTACTTTTTTATCAAGTTTAATGAGGAAAACCTGAACTTCCTTCGTTGCTGGAGCCGACCCAACGTAAAGAGTTTGAACTTCGGGTATCCCAGCAAGGAAGAATCCGCCGTTATCAAGTTCTTGAAGAGCACTCCTCCTTTTGTATGGACATACGATCAGGCCTTTCATATGCTAAGGAACCAAGTAGCGATTGCGTACCGCGAGGGGGATCGCGTTGTCTATATTCCTTATCGCGTTTTTGTGCAAGGTACTTTTTATTTCCAAGTTGATGGTTTCTTTTAACCCTTTGCAGGGGTGATCCTTTATCTCAAATCGCTGCAGATCGGGAGGCTAAAGCCCTGGCGAGAAGAAAGAAGCGGATGACGGAAACCGCTTCCGTTGTAGGGGCGGATCCTTCTGGAGGGACGATTCCTTCTATTGGGGCGGCTTCCCCGGTTAGGGATTCCGCTTCACAAGGTCCCGCTTCTGCCTCCGAGGATCTTCCTTTAACCAGGAAGCGGAAGATAAGTGCGGATACAGAGTCTTCTCGTTCTAAAAAGAAGAACACTTCTATGTCCCTGACTGTTGGCGGCGCACCTGTATCCGCCTCGTCTAAAGGAAAGAGCAGTACCCCCATTCACGAGGTATCTTGATCTGCTCCCTCTCGTATTGCTACTTTTTCCTCATGAGCTATCTGCCGTTCTCTTGATATTTTTCTTTATGCTTTTGCAGCCAATCCCCGATATTAGCGGATGGTGGACTAGGACTTTCGGCCTGGCCGTGAACTTCTCTTGCAAGGATATTGTATCTTCCATATGCAATGTCCTCGGGCGACTTCCCTCTGCCTCCCGTATGCGCGAGCAAGTACCGCTCCCTACTGCTGTGGAAGGGATCGAGAAGCGTTCTGTAGAGGTATATTATTGCTTTGTCCTTCGCTTTCAAATATCTTGTGTTCATCGTAACCGCATATTTCTATTCGCCCATTTTTATTTGTGAGACGTGTTATATGCAGATTATCAATTTCACTGAGGGCATTCTCCGAAGGGATGCAGAGCGAGCCAAGGAGTTGGAAAGTCTTGGTACGGAATTGGCGACTCAGAAGTCGCTTTATGATGATGTCCAAGGGAAGGTGAAGGTCCTAGAGGGCACCTGTCAGAAGGCCGTGGGCGAGAAGGAGGAGGCCCTTAAATCCCTTCAGGCCAAGTCCGATGAACTGCAAAAAGCCCTCGACGACCTAGCTGCTTTTAAGGAGGCCCAAAAGAAGAGGGTTGAGGAGATTTTGGCTGAAGATGGCGCCCGCATCTACTGGTATGGGGAGCAGATTCATGCCGCTTATGAGCACGGGCATCAGGGTCTAGTACTTAACCGCCCCAAAGTTCCCATCCCTGAAAAGGATTTAACTGGGGAGTGGGATAAGCTGGAAGCCGAGGATGCTGATATGGATGAGGTACTCTTCTTAGATTGGAAGAGTCTTCAGGATCCTCCGATTAGCTGCGAGATCCCTATTCAGCCCGCGGAAGGAGAGGCACCCCAAGCCGTTTCTCAACCTGTGCAAGAGGTACCTCTCGCCGAAGAGGTTACTGAAGCGGTTACCGATTCAAGGGTTGAGGATTCGCTTGAAGTAGATCCTCCTACCGGAGGAGATGAGGGAGTCGCCGCAGTCTAGGAGGGCATTAGGGGCGAAGGAGAGGGAGCTGTAGCATAGCTTAACTTATATTTGGACTTTTGTATGTAAAAACCATGTAACAAACCGCTCTGATATATATATTTTCTTTCGGTTGTTGCTTTTCATATGTGTGTGATTGTCACTTTTTTGCCCTTTATATGTGCCCTTTGTCCTTTTGCCGACTCCATATTTGTGTTTCTTCATAGCTAGGGTGGCCAGACCCTTTTTGCAATTTTGAGTACTCGTTTATTCGCTTAATTTTATGCCTTAACTTATAATTCTTCTTTCGAAAATAATCATAAGTTTTGATCATAAGGTTTTGCGAGTGATGCGTAATCATGCATCCGCCTTTCTTTAACAGGCAACACATTTATGTGTTTTTGATTTTAACCCTAAGGTTTTTTGCGAGTGATGCGTAATCAAGCATCCGCCTTTCTTTAACAGGCAACACATTTATGTGTTTTTGATTTTAACCCTAAGGTTTTTTGCGAGTGATGTGTAATCATGCATCCGCCTTTCTTTAAGAGGCAACACATTTATGTGTTTTTGTAAAGAATCCGCATTTTGTTGTAACATACTGAGTGAATGTAATAACTTTTATTGATGACGAGAAAAAGTTTATTACATATGTACACCAATTGTGCGGGATCGAAGCCTCATTAAAACCTTTTATCAGAAAACCCAGTGGGAAAAACTCATAAAAGTAAAAAGAGTACTCGTCATTTCCTCGAACTACTCGGCCTTTCTATATAGGCGTAGATTCTCTAGATTCCAGGTACGCGGGAGCTTCTTTCCACTCATTTCTTCTATTTCGAAAGTGGCCGGTCCCATCTTCTTGGATACTTTGTATGGCCCGATCCAGTTGACGCCTAGCTTGCCTTTGCCATCTCTAGACTGTATTTTATCTGCTTTTTTCAAGACCAAGTCGTTTTCGTTGATCATTACTTTTCGCACTCTTCTGTCATGGTATTTCTTGATTCTATTGCGGTACATTGCCATTCGCATGTAAGCTTTTTCTCTTCGTTCCTCCACAGAATCCAAAGCATCTCTGATGTTGATAGGATTTTGTGTGTCGCAATAATAAATTGTCTGATCTGTGGGCGACTTGATTTCAACAGGTAGGACTGCTTCGGCTCCATAAACTAGCGAGAAAGGTGTTTCGCCTGTTGCTGCCTTTACAGAGGTTCTGTATGCCCACAACATATGGGGTATCTCATCCGCCCAACCTGTTTTTTTGTCACCTAGCCGCTTCTTGATGCCTTGAACCATGGCCCTGTTGGTAACCTCCGTCATACCATTTGATTGGGGATGGTTTACAGAAGAAAAATGATTCTTGATTCCCATGCTTTCGCAGTATGTTTTGAACTTGGCACAGTTGAACTGGGTGCCATTGTCGGTTATAAGCTTCTGCGGGATCCCAAATCGCATGATAATGTTCTCTCGTAAGAACTCGATCATTCGCTCAGGTGTTTGTGCGGTTACTGCCTCCGCTTCTACCCATTTGCTGAAGTGGTCCACTGCGACTATCAAATACTTCCTTTTCTTTGTTGTTTCTGGGAATGGACCCACTATATCAATTCCCCATGTTGCGAATGGCCACGCCGTCATTATAGTGATTTGTTCAGCTCCGGGAACATGCTTTTCATTCGCATGGATTTGACAGTTGTGACATTCCGCAACCATCTTCTGGGAATCTTCCACCACCTTGGGCCAGTAGTATCCCATCAGTTTGACCTTTCTTGCCAATGCCGCCGAAGCTTCGTGCGCGCCACAAATTCCTTCGTGTAGTTCTCGCAGCACATAGTCTCCTTCATTGCGACTAACGCATTTCAACCATGGACATGTGTACGATTTTCGATACAAAGTTCCATCCCGCATTGAGTATCGTGCCGACTGCCCAATTATTTTTCTGGCTAAGCTCTTATCAACCGGAAAATCTCCCTGCTCCAGATATTGACGGATTGGCATCCGCCAATCTTCATCGTCTTCCAGTTCCTCGATGATCATAATCTGATCAACCTCGAATGCTGGTGCCGATTTTATTTCCAAGCTGCATGCTTTTTGACTCCATGGTTCTCTACTTGCCGCTGCTTTTGCCAATTCGTCAGCTTTTGCATTTTGGCCTCGTGGAACATGCACCATCTCCCAAACGACTCCCTTGTGCGTTAACTCTTGTGTCAATCGGCTGACCACCTGATGGTATTTTACTAGCTCCTCCTGTTTCACCAGATAATTTTTTGTGATCTGGTTTATCATGAGTTTGGAATCGCTGTAGATTACCACTCTTTCTGGGGTGAGTTCATTGAGCAACCTCAATCCACATATCATAGCCTCGTACTCTGCGGCATTATTGGTAGTTTTGAAAGTTAATTTTGCTACATAGTACAGGCGGATAACCTCCGGACCTTTGATGATGATTCCTAGCCCAGCTCCGTCTGCAGATAAGGCCCCATCTGTGTACATGTTCCACTCTTCTTTTTGTGCCTTTGGACATTCATCATCATCCCAGGTGAATTCGTTCACGAAGTCGGTGAGCACTTGGCTCTTTAGCGCTGGTCTTCCTTCATAGCGGATATCGAATTCGCCCAGGCGAATTGACCATTCCATCAACCGGCCGGATGCGTCAGGTTTCTGCAGTACCTTTCGTATTGGGATGCCAGTTCTCACAATGACAGTATGCGCCTGAAAATATGGTTTCAATCTAGTCGCCGTGGTTATCACCGCGAGGGCCATTTTGTCCAACTTCGAATACCGGAGTTCTGCGTCCTTCAAGACTTTGCTCACGTAGTATACTGGATATTGTTGCCCTTCTTCTTCTCGCACCATCACAGTGCATATCGCCATGCTGGTGATGGATACATAAAGAAACATATCTTCTCCGTCTTCCGGCCTGCTCATTAAGGGCGGATAACATAGTAATCGCTTTATCCCCTCAAATGCTTCTTGACAATCCGGCGTCCATTCAAAGGACTTGGATTTTTTGATGGCATTGTAGAAAGGTAGACATCGCCTAGCTGAGCATGATATGAATCGCCCTAATGCCACCAACCGCCCGTTCAGTCTCTGTACTTCCCTTATGTTCCTTGGCGTCTTCATCTCCATTACTGCTTTAACCTTCTCAGGATTCGCCTCAACCCCTTTGCCGCTAACAATGAAACCCAGGAACTTTCCCGCTCTTGCTCCGAATGTGCATTTCTCTGGGTTCAATTTGAGGCCATATTTGATCTACACTTCTAGGATTTCTTTGATATCCCGCGGGTGGTCTTGCATTTTCTTGCTTTTGATGATCATGTCATCAACATAGATCGAGAAGTTCTCGCCGGATTTGTCTGAAAATATCTTGTTCATCATCCTCTGGTATGTTGCTCCCACGTTTTTCAATCCAATGGGCATCACCTTGAAGCAATAAGTCGCCTGGTGAGTTATGAATGATGTTTTGATTTCATCCGCCTTCTCCATGGGTATCTGATGGTAACTGGATTTCACGTCGGTGAATGATAAAGCTTCATATCCTGCAGTTCCATCTACCAATATATCAATGTTAGGAAGTGGATACATATCTTTCGGACATGCCTTGTTCAAGTCGTTGAAGTCGACGCACATTCTGTACGTTCCATTCGGCTTTTTGACTAGCACCACATTGGCTAGCCATTCCGGATAGGTGACTTCTCGAATCGCATCCGACCTTAGCAAGTCCGCCACTGCTTTTTCAATCGCCTTTTGCCGCTCAGGAGCATGTCCCCTCTTCTTTTGCCGCACTGGGGTTGCCCCTTTGTCTACATTCAACCGATGGGTTGCTACGTCTGGGCTTATTCCTTTTAACACTTCATTTGGGGCGGCAAATGCCGACTCACATTGGATCAATACCTCGGTAATGGCCTTCTTTGTTTCTTCTGAGAGTCCAGCCGCTATTCGCACGTTCTTGTCATTCGAGATGGCGAACAGTTCCGTTTCTCCCAATGCTTCCGCCGGCAGCTTCTCTTCGACTTTATCCCCCTCTTCCGGTTTTAGTTCAAGTGATAATGTATAGGCCTGTTGAGATACAAGTTGATCACCTTCAACTATGACTCGCCCTTGGTGTGTTGGCAAATGTAACGTTAAATGCTTCATTGAGATGAGCGACTCCGTCTCCGACAGGAATGGCCGTCCCAGAATTATGTTGTAGGCCAGTGGGAGATCAACAATTGCGAATTCTAAATCACCTCGCCATTTTAGATTCTTATCGCCCATTTCTGCCTCCAACACCACCTGCCCACTTGTTTGGGAGGATTGACCCCCAAAACCAGTTACATCCATGAAGGTGTGTTCCACCCGCTCGTCGTTGATTCCCAACTTGTTGAATGCTGTCCGGGTAATGACGTTGCAAGAACTGCCTGTGTCGATAAGGACCCGCTTGACGTCCCATCCTTCAATGGCCATCGTGATCACCAGGGCATCCGTATGTGGCTCCGTGATTCTCGCAAATGAGTAATTGAGGGCATCCCCCCTATGTGTGTTGCTCTTTCGCCGTTCACGGCGAGTTCTTTTTGTTGGAGGCTCGTAGATTCCGCCTGCTATCACGTTTATCACCACTTTCTTCTGCTTCTTTTCTGGCCATGTTTCTCCCTCATGCGGGAGCGTTGTTTTCTCATCAGCTGTTTCTTTTCTTACAAATTGACTCAGCTTGCCTCTCTCGATCAGTTTTTCTATTTCCTTCTTCAGTTCGTAGCAATCATCTGTGTCATGGCCATTCAACCTGTGGAACCTGCAATACTTACTGGGATAGCGCACCAAACTGGTTCGGCCTTTCACCTCGGGGAACCGCACATCCTTCTTCAAGAGGCTCTTTTCGATCCAAAGTAACACCTCTTGGCGAGTCGTGTTTAGTGGTGTGTGATATCCTCCACCTTGAAAGGGACGATCGCCTCTTCGAACAAAATTACTTTTGGACTGGGTCGGACGCCGACTGTCCGAAGTGGTTCTAGCGGCATCTCTTTCTCGCCGAGTTTGGGCCCTATGTTCCCTGTTGACATCATCCACTTCCATGAATTCCTTTGCTATCTTCATGAGCTCGGCTACAGTGCGTGGTTTGTTACGGATGATTTCTTCCCGCATGCTCCAATCTGTGGTTCCATCCGCCATGATGTTGCGAATACTCACGATATCTGGGTTCTGCAATCACACCAGGATATCGTTAAAGGCGACAACAAATTCCCTTAGGGAATTATAGTTTCTCTGTTTGATCTCCTTCAGCTGCCTATCTGTCACATCTGCCTCTTTACAGCCCACGAACTTCGCATAGAAATCCCGACTATATTGTTGCCAATTGTGAATAGATTCTGCCGGTAAAGATCGAAACCAATCAGATGCCGCACCGCCCAAAGTTGTCGAGAATAACCTGCAAATTATGCTTTCGCTTGCCCCTGCAACATCCATTAACTCTCTGTAGTTCCTGACATGAGCCCCAGGGTCAGAATTTGGATCCCCATAGTATTTTGGTATGGCAGGTGCTTTGATTCTGTGATCTGGAATGAATTCCCGCAACGAAGGGGCAAAAGGTGAATCGCTCTGGACCTCTGCTCTCGGCCGAGGTGAGTACCCCATTCGCTCCATCATGCTCCGTAATTGATCTTCTAAGTCAATATCGGGTACTCGCCGGACCTCTTCCATCCGGTGCTGGTGAATTCTGGATGGCATCCACTCGCCCATCGATGTTGAGACGGGTGCCTGTTGGTGGACCAATCGCCGTCCCGTTATAGGATCAAAGTTCCATGTGTGCTCACGCCCAGACATAGTTGTGTTAGGCGTCATCAATTCCGAACATCTATGAGGAAAAGGGTCCAGTTGTTGTAGCGGAAGAGTGCCTTGCATTCCTGGCAACGGTTGGGATGGCTGCCAGGTTGGAGGTGTCGTCGTAATGAGATCTGGGTGCGAGTAGTTGCTCGGGTGACTGTGTGGATTCGTGCGACTATTCTGGCCCACTTGATTTGGCACCTGAGATGGCTGCGGAAGGACAGGTATGACAGGAATAGTCGGTGATTGTGTTGAGATAACCACAGGTTCCTGAGGGGCAGGCGCCATGGCGGTATCGCGTTCGGCGAGGGCGGTTAATAAATTAATCATTCGATCGCCAGCCGCCTGGCTCATATTCGAAGCCAAGACCTGTCCTGCCATCTGCACGAAATCGCTATTGGACATCTCCATTTCATTTTGCACCTGCACTTCCAATAAGGGACCCAATTGTCCCGAGGGGCCTGACGAGCTAGGCACCACAGGCTGAGTACCTGCAGGCTGCGAATTTGCAATCCGTGAACCTCGTGAGTTCATGCTAGTGGATCTGGTCGTAACACCGGTCGTTCGTGATGGTTCTGACATGTTCTTCGTGTACCTTTAACCAAGTGTTGGTAAAAAAGGTCCACGATCACCGCACCAATGATAACTTGCTGGATCCACTTTGATATTCTTTGCCGGAGTTACCTGCAAAACAAAACCGGAGACAGGATCTCCGGGAAAACTCTCCGACGATCAAGTCAGTTTTTGTAAAAATGAGTCTATAATTTAGCAATAGCTTTGTGGGAAAAAATGTGAACGTACCTCCCCCCTTATTCTTAAGGCCTTTTATAGGTGTTTTTTAGGTAACCGTCGAGGGCGGTTACTCCTTAGTGGGCCACGTTCTGAGGGCGGTTACCCCTTTTTAGGCCATGTCCCTTTCGTGGCTTTCATGGCAACGAACGTGGTTCTGAGTGGGAGTCTTGACGCTCCGTTTAGGAATTCGGGGCGGTTTACTCGCTGCACCCGCTTCCTTCATTCGGGTCCCGTCCAATCTTAGCCCATGGGGCTTTAATATGGGCTGGGATTGCGAAATGAATATAACCCGTTTTGGGCTTCGCGGGTTATCAAGGTTAAAATTTTTATATTTCCGTTGCTATACCTTAGCCTAATTTCCAACATATCTCACAAGCTTCAGATATGCAGATATCCGGACAGTTACATGGATCTAATGAAAGGGGTTCATTAAGATTAGGGACCCGACTTGAGATAACAGGATGGGTAGATTTATCCTTGTCACATGTTCATATCATTGGTATTAATAGGTATAAGTAATCCTAAGACTCAAAGGAATGTTAATTAGTGATTCTGGATTATGGAATGTGATGCTTTGATCCTGTTGTAACACGATCCATAACAGGCATGACTTTGGGGTGTGTATGGCAGACATTGGGTATCACAGGAAGTAATTGCAGGATAGTTATACATTGGATTGAGCATTTGTCACTCCTGATAAATGAGAGATACATCCAAGGATCGCTTGTGGAAGACTTAACTCTAAATCCTTGCAAGGTGATAGCTTAAGACTTGAAATGCAGATTTCACTTAACCTATCTAATTGGATTTAACTCGTCATGTACAAGTAAAACGAACGTCTCGCTATATGTGACTTAACATTGCCCATAGTCATAAGATTGTGTTCAAGGATGTAGTTGACAAAGGATCGAATTATACTGTAACTAATACGGAAAGGTCAACGACAGAATCAACCTGTCTTCTTATAGCTCTAGGGGAATGTTTCGGATCTGCCAATCACAGTTCGCGTACTCATTCCGTTATGCAAAGATTAAATATAATTCTGAGAAAATTAATTTAATAGTTGCATACGGCTAGAAGCAATAAGAACCTAATGGGTCACACATAAGACTTGGAACCCAAAAGAGAAACATATGTTAATTAATTAACGGAAGCCCAACTGAGTCCATTAAGGCCCAATAGTATAAGGGGGGGCGATTTATGTATAATAAATACATAAAGGAATTAATTTAATTTAAACAATTATAATTAGATTATGATTATGAATTAAATTAATCATGAGATAAATAAGTTAGGAGGTTTAATGAGATTAAATTGCTTCTATTATTATCCTATCAATAAGTTATTATTATCTTTATATTTAATATAATTATAGATAATAACAATAAGAATTTTATTCCGAATTAAATTCTTATTCAGTAACCTAATTCTATCTGACTAGGATTTAGATGGAAAATGCTATATATACCCCTTAACTGTGAATTTCAGCCAACCCTAGTCTCCCCTGCAGACTGAGAATTTCGACCCTACAGTAGAGGACGAAATTCCACCGCTTGCTTCCGAATCAATTGATTTCATCTCTTTCTTTTTCTCCTTGATCTTGTGTTGATTAATTAGAGGCAATCTATCTTGATTGCTATTACTTGGTTGAGTTCTAATCGTTTACTTATATGTTTTGTTATGTTCATGAATGTAGAAAAGACATACAAAAGGAGAAATTCGTTTTGCTTCTCCTACATCAGGTTAGTTCACGATTTCGCGGATTTCCGGAGATTGAACCGTCGGATCGTTGCGATTTTTGGACAGGAGCTTCTAGACATATTCTTCCATGTTTCCAGCGTTGGGATTGTCGTTCGGAGGTCTGAAAGGTCTGTTCGGGTAGGGGCAGATTGGTAGACAGTTTCCATCTCTTTTGAAGTTGTGGGCACTTCGTTTGCAACGGTAGATTGATCGTCATAAATGTATTTATATTCAATCCCTCCTTATATGAAATAACGATTAACGGATCTTGGGAAAAGGAAATAGGTAAAAATTTTATATTTCCACTGCCAAACTTTTGCCTATTTTCCTTCAGCTTGATCCATAGGACTTGTGCAACACAGCTTCCAGCAGCAATGTATTCAGCTTCAGTTGTTGATCTGAACCAAGACACTAGACATCTTCCAAGGAAATGACATCCTCCTGAAGTGCTTTTTCGCTCAAGCTTGTCTCGTCCATAGTCTGCGTCAGTGTATCCAACGAGTGTGAAATCATTTGTGTTAGGATACCATAGACCTGCATTCACCGAGCCTTGCAAATATCTAAAGATTCTTTTTACAGCTATGTAATGAGATTCCTTAGGGTTAGCTTGATATCTTGCACAGTAACATACTGAGTACTGAATGTCTGGCCTACTTGCCGTTAGATAGAGTAGAGAGCCAATCATACCTCTGTATAATTTGTTGTCTACTGACTTACCTTTTTCGTCAGCACTGAGTACATTGTCAGTACCTATTGGGGTAGATATTGACTTACAATTTTTCATTTCAAATTTCTTCAATATCTCCTTGGCATACTTGGTCTGGCTGATAAAGATGCCATTCTTGCCTTGTTTGATTTGAAGTCCAAGGAAGAAGTTGAGTTCTCCCATCATTGACATCTCAAACTCAGTTTGCATCTGCTTACTAAATTCTTTGCATATTGACTCATTAGTAGCACAAAAAATAATATCATCAACATATATTTATGCCAGCAGGGTATCTTTACCCTTTTTCTTAATGAATAAGGTTGTGTCAGCTTTTTCTCTAACATAGTTTCTGGTTAGCAGGAAATTGATCAGCCTTTCATACCAAGCACGTGGTGCTTGCTTCAGGCCATACAAAGCCTTTTTGAGTTTATAAACATGGTTTGGGAACTTGGGATCCTCAAACCCTGGAGGCTGACTAACATAAACCTCTTCATTTATAACTCCATTAAGAAATGCACTTTTGACAACCATTTGGAATAATTTAAAATTCATAAAGCTAGCATATGCACATAATATTCTTATAGCTTCTAATCTAGCCACATGGGCAAAGGTCTCACCATAGTCAATACCTTCCTGCTGACTGTAACCTTGAGCTACGAGTCTGGCTTTGTTTCTGACTATGTTTCCTTGTTCATCTAGCTTATTTCGAAATACCCACCTTGTTCCTATAATCTTCTGACTTCTTGGATTTGGCACCAAGTCCCATACTTCATTTCTTTTGAATTGATCAAGCTTAATTTGCATTGCATTTATCCAGAACTCATCGTTCTCAGCTTCTGAGAAGTTTCTTGGTTGAAGAACTGACACGAAAGCTACGTTGCTGAGATGTCTCCTGAGTTGATTTCTGGTCATTAATGTGTTCTCAGCAGCATCAAGTATGCTACTTTCAGAGTGTCCTCTTGGAACCTTGATTTCTTTTGGCAATGTAGTGTCTTCAAGAGTAGGTGTTTCAAAAATCTCTACAGGGTTGAGTTGGTCAGTGAAAATGATTTGAGGTTCGTTTTTACCTTTGGTCAGCCCTTGAGGTGGTGACTCAGTGGCTCTATTTTGGTCAGCAGATGCTGAGTGTGTGTCATCTTCAGTTGATTGCTTTGCTTTTCATGCAAGGTCAGTTTCATCGAACTCAACATGTACAGACTCTTCTAGGACCTGAGTCCGTTTATTGAACACCCTATATGCTTTACTATTTGTTGAGTAGCCTAAGAAGATAGCTTCGTCTGCTTTTGAATCAAACTTAGCAAGGTTTTCTTTAGTATTTAGTATAAAACATTTGCAACCAAAGGCACGAAAATACCCAATATTGGGTTTTCGTACTTTCCAAAGTTCATAGGGGTTTTTCTTAAGTATAGGTCAGACTAAGGCCCTATTGATTATATAGCATATTGTGTTGACAACTTCACCCCAGAAATACTTTGGGAGCCTATTCTCACTCATCATTGTCCTAGCTATTTCGACCAAGGTTCTGTTCTTCCTCTCTACTACCCCATTTTGTTGAGGAGTTCTAGGAGCAGAAAAATTATGGTCAATGCCGGTGGCTTCACAGAATTTATCAAATTGTTGATTTTTGAATTCTCCACCATTATCACTTCGGATGTGAGCTAATTTTAGGTTTTTATCATTTTCAAGTTTTCTAATCAATGTTGAGAACATCTCAAAAGTTTCATCCTTGCTACTCAACAGCATGACCCAAGTGTACTGAGAAAAGTCATCTATAATGACCAAGGAAAATTTCTTACCACCCAAGCTTAGCGGCTGAACTGGTCCGAAAAGATCCAAGTGTAGTAACTCTAATGGACGCTTGGTTGAGACTACATTCTTACTTTGGAAAGATTTCTTAGTTTGTTTTCCTTGCTGACAAGCATTGCATAATTGATTATCCTCAAACTTGAATTTGGGCAATCCCTCAACTAATTGCTTTCTTGCTAATTTGGCAAGGAGGTCCATGCTTACATGACCAAGTCTCCTATGCCATAGCCAGGAATTATCTTCCTTTGACACTAAGCATATATTCTTTGAAAACTTCTTTTCTAAGTTCAGCATGAAAACGTTGTCAACACGAGGTGCAGTTAAAATCAACTCATTTGTTTTGCCCTCGAGTATTTTACACTCAGTGGCATCAAACATAACCTTCCTACCACTTTCACACAGCCGAGCTACGCTGAGTAGGTTATATTAAGTCCTCTAACTAGGGAGACTGACTCAATAGTAGGATTACCACCAACAGTTCATGACCCTACTATCTTACCCTTTTTGTTGTCTCCAAAACTTACATTTCCACCTTGTTTATGCATAAGTGTGATGAAATGAGTTTCATCACCAGTCATATGCCTTGAGCATGCGCTGTCAATGTACCACAACTTTGACTTCTCAGCACACCTCATGCCTACCTGTAATATAGCTAGTTATCTTTAGGTACCCAAGTCTTTTTGGCTCCTCGCTTGTTAGAGTCAGCAGGTGATACATCATGCTTAATTTTATGACGACACACATTGATAGTGTGGCCATTCTTCCCATAGAAGTCATAATAGACCTTCCATTAGGGATACCTTACTTGCTGGTCAACACCTTGGTGCTGGGCATGCCAACACACTTTTGTGGTGTGTCCTTTCTTTCCACAGAAGTCACATTGACTTTTCTGCTGAGTATTCCATCTCTGCTGACTAGTACCTGAGTACTCAGCTTTTGAATAGAACCTCTTCTTAGCTGATGTGTTCAGCTGGCTCTGTATGGATGTGATGTCTTTCCTTAGTTTCTTAGAATCTTATTAGACTTCGGAGACAAACCTATACATGATTTTTAAATTTTCATCTTGCCTGGTATTGTCCTAGAGAAGATGTCAGAGATCACTCAGCTTGACCTCCTCAATCTCATCACATCGCCTGTTGAGTGCTCGTATTTTCTTGTTACACTTTTTGATAAGTGTATAGAGATCACTCAGGGCACTAATCATTTCATTTCTGAGCAAAGGTAGAGACATTACCTCGGTTGAGTGTTCCTCATAGTCAGACGGACCTGAGTGGTCAGCTTGCTCAGAATGGCAGAGGTCAGCAGACTCGTCAGCCATGAAACAGATGTTCACTAACTCAGTGACGTCAGCTTCTGATGAGGTTGACTCATCGCTATCGCTCCAAGTGGCAACCATTGCCTTTCTACTGCCTTTCTTTTCTTTCTTCAGAGTAGGACAGCTTGACTTGATGTGTCCAGTTTGATGACATTCAAAACAGGTAACGGGCTTTGAGCTGTCTTTTTTGTGTCTGCTGTCACTTGACTCAGCTTTATATTTATCACTCCTTTTAAATGGCCTTTTGCTGTATTTGTCATTTCTTCTAAAATGCTTTTTCATTTTCCTAGTGAACATGGCCATTTCCTCATCATCTGATGAGTCAGCGTTAGTTGAGTCAGCTTTCATGACAAGAGACTTTTGCTTCTTGTCTTCAGACTTTTCTTTTACTTCAAAATTCTTCATTGAAATCTCATAGGTTAGTAGAGATCCAATGAGCTCATCATACTTGTATATGGTCAGATCCTGAGCTTCTTCAACAGCTGTTTTCTTTGCTTGCCAGCTTTTGGGGAGACTCCTCAGGATTTTCTTCACCTGCTCTTCCTCAGTGAAGTTCTTGCCGAGTCTCTTGAGCTCGTTGATTATATTAGTGAATCTTACATTCATTTCAGAGATGCATTCATCATCATTCATATCGAATAGCTCGTACAACCGCATGTGTTGATTTACTTTTGACTCTTTGACCTTACTGGTTCCTTCGTAGGTAACCTCCAGCTTCTTCTAGATTTCTTGTGCTAACTCACAACCTGAAATCTTATTGTATTCTGCAGCATCTAAAGCACAGTGAAGCATATTTATAGCCGAAGCATTATGTTGCAATTTCTTAAGGTCATCCTCTGACCATTTAGCCTCGCTTTTGACAATTTTTACACCGTCAATGATCTCATAGGGAAATAAAAGGGCCTTGGACTATAGCCAGCCATGCACTCATATTTATTGCCTGAATGAAATTTTTCATCCCGATCTTCCAGAAGGTATAGTTAGCTCCGAAGAACAGTGGAGGCCTTGAAATAGATAATCCCTCAATGAGTATCTGAGTTGTTTGAGTTCCTGGAAGGAAACGAGTGCTATTATCAGCAATTACAGGGATCAGCTCAAGATAGTTTTATCTTGATTAGTGAGCTGTTTGGCTCTGATACTACTTGTTGGTCCGGTGTAACGTGACAGTATTAGTTCCAGAGGGGAGAGGTGGCAATTTCTGACACGAAAACATGATTACAGAGCCAACCCGGCTGACACGACACGATTGACACGAAAATCATTTTTCTAGCATTTATAACATATAAAAACCATATGGAACATAAATATGAGATAACACGATTTTGACACGAATAACGATAATTGCCAGGTCTAGGGAGGGGTTAGGAACTATTATAAAATTTTTCTATTAAGGCTGACTTATTTTAAGTTTAATATTTTTTACTCAGTCTTTAGGTTAGCACCGCTGAGTAGGTTTTGAGACAGCTTTAGTCAATTGCTAACTAGAGCTGTTTCAATTGTGAGTTGGGAAGGAACACTTAAGTCAGTTTCCAACTTAGTACTCAGATTACTCAGCTCAGAGTCTACAAGTTGTTGTTTTACTGAGTAATATTTAGCAAGAAATACATATATATATCAAAAGATAAAGGGTTAGAAGTTACTCAGCAGACTTATCCTGGTTCAGCCTCTCTGCCTACGTCTAGTCCCCGGAATCCTTCCGAGCTTTTTGAATCCTCTCCCGAGCTCTTAAAGGTAGAGCACAAACCGTTTACAATAACAACTGAGTATTCAAGCATACCGTCCTCTATTCGTCTAGTCAATCCTATCTCTACCACTGAGTACTATATAACCGAGTACTCAATCTCTCTTTTCTAACCTTTTACAAATGATACAAAATTTGTTCTTACTGAGTGAATAACACTTTAGATGAATAAAATCACTCTAGACTTTTACACAGAAATAGGAGTTGGTGTAAGAGCTTGCTTTTTCTTTTCAGACAGCTTCTATTTTGGATTTTGCAAATGAATTGACTTGATGAAGATTTGCTTGTCTGTCTTATATGTTTCCAAAAATGAATTAGCCTTTTTATAGTGATCTTTGAGGTGCCAATAATTTTAATCCTGACATAGCCGTTGTGGGGAAACGTTCACCTTTCATCATCACTTGATCAGCACTCAATGCTGCAGGCCAATCCCGTCTTTTATCTTCGTCAGACGCTAGGTTTGTCTTGTTGTGTGCGTCAGATAGTCTATGCTTCTTGAAAAGGTCCTTCCGACATATTTCTGTGTGTTCTGAATTTTACTCAGAATACGATAGGTTTTGTTTTCAACGCTGATCAATATTGAAGCTGACCTGACGAACGCTCAGCTTGACACTACGGCTTCGCCTTCAAGCTTTTCAGAACAAGACATTTTCTTTCTTAATGATGAGTTGCATTTTAACTCAACTCCGGCTGTGCAATTTGTAGCTACTGACTTTGTCTTGACTTTCTCTTAAGGATTTTTAGTTCCTGTTCTTATTAATCAACTTACTCGACATTGAACAAACTTATTAGCATAATTAAATCAAAGCAATTAAACTTAATTGTGTTGAAAATATTTTAATCATAGGATTAACTTAAGTAATTTTGTCAAATCAAAATCATGTGGAAAGGTGTTTCAACAGATACGACTCCTGACACTCAACACATTTGAACGAGTGTATCGAATATGGACTTATTTTAAGAGGATGATTCAAGGGACAGAGGATGATCCAGTACCTGATGAGAGTGTTGCTCCGAGATCAGATGCACCAACAGCTTGAGTTCTATTGTTATATATTTTATTTATGTTAGTCATTTCTTATTTTCATGTAAATACATACAATCTGTCTCGTAAAATTTCTATCTTTATAAAATTTCTATCTTTTCCTTTAATTGAGTCATCATAAGTGTTTAATCTAATAAAGTCGATTGTCTTGTCTTATCCACTCAGATTGTTTGGTTCTCAATAATGCATCGTCATTACGCATCATAAAACATCATAATTAATATCATGCATAGAGGTCTTAGGTGTTGCCTAATGTGCACCGCCTGTCTCAGGATCGTCAGAAAGCATAATTTGGTCTCATCAGGGAAATGGTTGCTTAAACAGAAAATCAGTTTCAGAACTGGAGTTTCAGAATTATCAGGAGTGATTGTCAACTAGTGATTCAAGTGAAAGCTTAGTACCTCTAGTTGAGTCACCTACAATGGCAATGATAGAGGATTTAAGACATATGATGTAGGATATGCTCCAAAGGGATGCCCTTAAGAAAGTTGTTTCTGATGCTGTAAAAGCCTCTAATTCCATGTCTAACTCTAGTGAAATTGCTGATTATACAAGGCCTGAAACCCCGGGTTCGAAGATAAAGGGAAAAAAGCAACAAAGATTTAATGATAATGGCAATGAGATAATTTCTTCTAATGAAGAAGAATCAGATAGAGATGACAAGTTCAATCAGTATATGTTTTAAATGAAGAGAATTCAGAAAAGACTTGAAGATAAAGAAAAGAATCTTACAAAGTTAGTCTGCATTGACAAGGATGACCAATATGCAAAATGGATCGACACTTTTCCTGCAGGCTTCCAAATGCCTAAGTTGCCAGTTTACAGTGGGAAAGGAGAACCCTCCTCTCATATTTATTGTTATTTTCGAGTTATATTGGGATCTAGAGAAGCTAAAAGTCAGTGATCAACTTATTCTCAACAACTGTGCAGAAGGTGTTTTATTATGGTATAGTAATCTTCCTGAAGAGACTCAAAATGATTGGAAGCTACTTTCAGACGCTTTTCTTGACCATTATGGGTACCGTGCTAAGATGAAGGTTAAAATGAGAGATCTAGAGATGACGAAACAAAAGCATAATGAGCCTTTTGAAGATTAATTTAAGAGGTGGATGGATAAGGAATTACTTGTTAAGAACAAGCCAGGTAAAAAAGACACGATAGTCAAGCTTGTGGATGGTGCATTGCCTGCTTATTAAGATGCGATGAGATATCGTGATTTTGAATCATATGATGAGGTTTATCAATGGCTCTTCATGTGGAGAAGTATGAAGGATCTCGTGCCACAGGATCAAGCAGTTATTAAGGTGAAGGAAAATAGACAAGCCTAAGCACAACAAAATTATAAAATTTTATCTATTTTATCTATTTCCCTTTGTGCAAGATCCGTTACTCGTCATTTCATATAAAGATGGATTAAACATATCTACCTTAGTTGACGAACTATCTGTTGGTGTGCCCTAGTTCCTAGGCATAGTGGCTCACACATTGTATTAGACATTGATGTATCTTGTAGTAATACATTATTTGTGTTTTATGAATAAGGCATTAATTCAATCAACTTTTATATATTGTGCTATAGTATAGTGAATCAAGTATCCGTTTAATAAATCATAAACTTATTTGAAGCTAGTTCTACTTGTGGGAATGAATAGATTGTATACTTTTACATTCGATATATGAACATACTATGTAGGTTGCGCAGGTGTGTCACTTGTATAGTGGGGTGTGAATGTAGGTGGGTGTTGTTTAGTACGAGAATGGATCGATCCGCTCTGGAAAGACACATGGTTGAAGTGTCGTTGGTCTTTCCACAATGTAGATGTTAGTAATCTTTAGACCCGATTTAAATATAGTATATGACATGGAATCTGTTGCACTTTGATGTACGTCTAACAGGCTCGTAATAGGAATAAAAGGTAAATCCTAGGTTAAATATTAACTATTACATATTTATCCTTCAAGTCCTCCGTCTTTTCCTCGGTGCCTTGAATTTACAACAATATTAATTTCTATACTACTTAGAATAACTTCAACTAATTTGAAGGGATTTAGGTAGGGATGTAAATGAGGCGGGGATTACCCGTCCCCGATGGGGCCTCGTCCCGTTTTATTATGGGGCGGGGACGAGGACTAATATGTGCCCCGTTAACGGGGATGGGGCGGGAATGGGAAAGGGTATCCCCGCCTTGGGGGGATCCCCGAACTCGTCTCTTATTGTGCCCCGCGGGGATTCTCGACGGATTACCCGTTTAATCCCCGATAACATATTATTAATCATAGAAAATAAAAAATACGCATAGAAAAACTTGAACTTATGATTAATCCAATCCAAATGCTTTACCTCTATTTCACTCTATATCTATTTGTTCATCATATTCTCTTATTTTCTTTTTTTTTTCTCTATTCTATTCTTTTCATTTATTTATGTTTTCATATATTCTTTTAAACTTTAAATGGGTAAATGAGAATACCCGCGAGGTCGGGGATTCCTCGCGGGGCGGGGTCCAATCCCCGCCCTGCCCTGCCCCGCCCCGTTTATATCCATAGATTTAGGTGAGAAGAGAAATAAAATAGAGAGTAGATAAGACAGGACACGTAGGCCCTATTTTCCAAAAATACTAAAAGACTAAATAACAATTATAGAAGTGTCTAATAATGTCCATAACGCCAACTACGCCAAGACTCAATTAAATAAATTTAATTGGTTGATTACATAAAACTATTTATGTAATTTAGTCCTTTAATTAATTTTGCATCCTTTTATATTTTATTAGCTTTAGACCCGTGCAATGCATGAGATTTAAAATTTATTTAAATATATGAAGATAATATAAGACATCATCTATACTTTTCTTATAGGGGGCGTTTGGTTCACAATGGGTAAAGGAAAAGGAATCAAGAAAGGGAAACTAAAGGAAAGGAAAGGAATAAGCATTCATATCCCTATGTGTTTGGACATGCTTAGGAAATGGAATGCAATTCCATTCCATTCCCTTTGTGGATGCTTGGTTCAAATAGGAAATCAAAACTATTTTTTTAACTTCATATATAATAAAAAAAAATTCAACTCTTTTACTATAGTTTCCATAAAACGTGAAATAACTTCATATATAATCTCAAACAATCCAAAACGTCACTCACTTGCTACCCTTATTAATAATAATATAAAGTTCATAAAAGTTAAAATTTAAACTTAACAAAGTTCATACAAATCAAAATTATTTTTCAGGGTAAAAAGGTAAAAATAAATAAGTATAAGGATCAAAAGTGAAATTAATCTAGTGATAAAAAATATAAATAAATAAATATAAAGATTAAACAAAAATAAAAAAAAAAGTAAAATTTAGTCAAAAATATTTTTTGAGTAAAAAAATTAAAAATATATAACGAAAATGAAATTAATCCAAACATAAAGAAATGTAAAAATAAAAAATATAGAGACCAAAATAAAAATAAAAAATAAAATAGAGAGTAAAGTAGAATTTTATAAGGAGTGTAGAAGTTTAAATTAGAAAGAGAGGGGAAAGGGAATAGAAAACCTTAGGGGGGAGTGTGGAATGAGTTAGAGGAGTTAGGGGTAAACACAAAACTAAAAAGGGGCAAAGGGAATCATTAAATTAGCAAAACAAACACCAACAAATGGAATGAAACCTCCATTTCCCTTACCTTTTCCTGAAACCCCCAAACCAAACGCCCCCATAGTTTGTCTTAAGATTGAACACAATTAAATTTAGGGTTTTGAGGGCGGCATATAAGCATTAAGTGTAATAGAATATTCTTTTTATATTTCCGATATTTATATTTATTATATATTGAAATTCCAAACACAACAAAACTTATTTAATGCAATTATATTCTTTTATATTTTCAATACCTACATTTATTATATATTGAACTTCTAACATTTTTGGAAAATTGCAAATTTACCCGTAGCTATGAATTTAAACATGTTGTTTCACTGTTATTTAACTCGTTATTTATTTTGTTGTCCGTAACATCAATTATGTCTAAAGTTGTAAAAATATCATTAATTTTTAAAAATTTTCTATTTTAAAGTCATCAACCATCAAGTTTAGTGGCCATAATGTTAAAAATCGTAAAGTTAAATCACTTTTATATTAAACGTAAAAATTTAAAAATCATGATACGAAAATGAGTAAAGATCAATGGGCATGAATGTAATTTATCCACATGATTCTAGAATTGCATAAGATGAATTTTAGAATTGCAAAAACACAACTATATAGTCGGCTTTTAGTGTTGAAATGAGATTCACATTGGCCAAATTAGCAATTCTTATATACTGAAAGAGTAATTTATAAAAATGGGTTAAAAGAAACAAAGAACGTAAAATCTTAAAACATCAGATGACAATTGGAACTTGGAAGTAAAAGAGAAACAAAGAACATAAAATCTTAATATGTCAAGTTTTGAAGGTTCATTAGATAAAGAGAATAGGAATTTGCTACCCATCATATATATTAAAACTTACATTGGAAACTTGAGATTTCAGATAATAGAATAAAGTAGTACCGTACCTTCTTCATAAAACTAGGATCAGTTTGTCAATATAAATATATAATATGAACACAAAAGGGCAAGACTGAGACCTTGCAATGAAGCTGGGATCTAAAATCGCATGCAATTTGTTTGTTGGGACCAACACTGTGGCTGGGGCCTTGCCACCCCAGCAGGCCGGTCCTGACATTTTAGGGGCCCTAGGCAAAATAAGAGATAATGGACCCTTAATAAAAAAAAATTGTACTAAAAAATCTAAAAATAGAAATTTGGACCTATTTTAGACCTAAAATATCATATTATTTGGTCAATTTTTAGACTTACTGGACATTATAACTAAATTTATAACCAAAAAAATATATATATATTAAAAAAATTAATTTTTTTGGACCCCTTTTAGCCTTGGGCCCTGGGCGGCCGCACCCCGGGCCTATGCCCAGGGCCGGCCCTGCACCCCAGCTAGCCCAAAAATATATTTAGCACGGTGTCCGTCGAAATCCTTTAAAATTTTAGCCAAAAGGAAAACCAAAAAGTACATCTGTTATATGGAAGAAAATTGGCCTACAGAATCTCAGAATATAAAAAGAAACTGAATTTTGAACAACCATCAATTAACAATAGAAATTAAGCAGGTGTCAAAAAGAAAAATAAGACAAATAAACTCATTTGAGAGATGACGGACATCATCATTCAGTATAGAGAGAGCAAAAGCAATCCTAAGAGAGCACAAGTGCTAAAACATCAATATTGTTCTCTCTGTATATATATATATATGATTTAAAGTAGAGACTATGTTTACTTTGTTTTCGATATTGGATGAATTTTACACTCCATGATCCAATGGTATACGTCTGCAGTTTTCATAGCATGGAACTCCTACACTTTGTGGAAAGAACAAATAAAATTTCTAAGACGATTAGAAATCAGTAATAACAAAGTCTCATTTTGAAATTGAGAATAAGAAATCCACTAAAAACCTTACCAAGTCTAGAGACTTTGTTATTATCTCTAACTTACTTGTGACTGTAAAAGCAGAAACTTAAGAACAAAGAAGAGACTACATCACCAATCTAACCTTCTAAACCCACCCACCCGCATACATGGACTCAATAAAGAGAAGCCCAAATTATTTATTGCTATGATAGATCACAGCCTTTGAGGTCTAATGCGACATGCTAATAACATAAATAAGGTTTGTCATCTTCATTGATATATATTCTTGTGGAATATATGAACCTGTCAATTTCAAGTGTTATCTAATGAAATTTCTAGTCTCACATTGAATTGCTCATTCAATTTTCTTCAGGCTTGACAAACTTGAAAGGATTACAAATTTCTTGCAGATTTGGGTATTTCTTATTTGAAAGGTACTATTCTCTCTCTCTTCTTTTTTTTTTTTTGTTTACTGTATATTATGTTAATATATATTTTATGCCATAATCATAAAAGTGAACTGTTTTATGTTCTTATTTGTGACAATTATTTATGTGGTTTAACACTTAAACTTGAATGGATCTAATATTTTGCATAAGAAAACCAGATTTAATATTTTCTATTCTTATGATTTTAATCAACTCACCACTTGATTTATCCGTTTGTTCATAATAGGCAAAATAATAAATTTACCCCTCACATGAACCTATGCTAAAAGTGGACTTCAAGGGCTGAAAATTGCGATGTCCCATGCACAGAGTTCCAGAAACTAGTCAAATGCCTAATATAAAATAAAAGGCAGCAAAAATGAATTACATGCGATTCGCATGAGTTTGTTGTTACAATTGTCGGACAAAGCAATAAAGTCTTCTCGCTACCCTTGGATGATAAGATAAAATTGTTAGATAAAATGGCTTTAGTGTTGAATAAGAAATAGCTTTAAAAGTGTGGGTATATTTGTCATTAACCTCTTTGCTCTCAAGAGCACATTTACAATCCCACGTGGGAAACAAACAACCCTTTGAGTGGGTATATATAGAATTGGGCTTTAGAAGCCTTTAAATTGTGTTAAGAAGGTTTTAGCAAATATACCACGCGCGCGCGCTCGCTCGTTCGTTCGCGCGACGCCCGCCCGTCCCGACTGGACTGGACCCGAATTTTATTTTTATTTCTATCCGTTTTAACTTGTTTGAATTTTTCTTCAACGTTTTAATCAGTCAAAAACGGAACCTTATTTTTCTCCTGGTCTTACTCCACCTTCTAACGTGTAAGTGAACGTTCCAACGTTCTTATTTCAGAAGGCTATAAATACATGAGTTTCCAGTTTCTTGAACACACAGTTTTTTCGATATTCCTCTTTAATCAAACTTTCTGGGCACTTAAAATAACCTTTTGCTGTTCTATTATCTTCGACCTTGAGTGCACAGGTTCGAAGGCTTCTGTGTTAACCTTGGGGAGCGACCGGAATTACAGATTGCACCTCGGTCTGCCGAAATCGCTTTCAAGGCAGTGGCAACCGCCACGGCACAGCTCGATTTCTGTTCATTCCAATCGTATTTTCTGTAACCCTTATATATTTTCTCTCAAAAATTACTTAGCAAGGAAAACAGGGATACACCATTGTTGGTCGTCTTAAAAGAAAGCTTCTATGTTGGTCGTCTACAGCAAACTAGCGTCAACCATTGGCCCTCATAAGGTATTCTGCATAAATATTGGGTTGTATTTCATAATTCTAATATTTTTTTTAGGTATTGCATTTGGAGACCCGTATGGAGGCTTGTTATTTGCCTTGTTAACCCTTGCTCAATGGTGGCACTCTCACCTTCCATTATGCCAATACTTTCCCATATCTTCTTTAATGCCCTTTTTAAGGCAAATTTTGGTTCTCTAAAACCTTAGCAATTTTATTGTTTCTGCTTGGTCGACAGGTTTTAAGGTTCCCTTGAAGTGATTTGGAGATTAGGAAAGAGTTCTTATCCTTTTTTTCATATGGTATTCTCTAAAACCTTAGCAATTTTATCATTTTTATCAGTTTGTTTCATATCAGTTTGTTTTATTGGTAACACAATACTGTGGCCAATGGTTCCATATCAGTTTGGTTCAACATGGAGTATCTACTCATTCTAATGGGACAAAATCCAGCAATTTCTCATAAAGCTGCTAAATTTACAAGATTTATTTGCAAATGCAATCTTTCAACCACTTGCTAGATACTTCCAAACACAGAGCTTAACCAAACCTATGCTAATTAGCTCTCTTGTTTCACTTTCTTTACACATACCTCTCTGTTGGCTTTTGGTATCCAAATCTGGCCTCGGCAATCTTGGTGGGGCTTCAGCTATCAGTATATCCAATTGGTTGAATGTTGTTTTTCTAGCATTTTATATCAAATTTTCTTCTGCTTGTGCTAAAACCCGAGTTCCAATTACTTTAGAGCTGTTTCAAGGAGTTGGGGAGTTCTTTCGATTTGCCATCCCTTCTGCACTTATGATCTGGTAATTCAATTAATCTTTCGTTAGACTTGTTGTCTTCAACATATTAATTTGATGTTTCTTTTTATCTTTTTGTTAAATAGCCTGCAATGGTGGTACTTGTTGAAACACCTTTCCACATGATTTTGATTTGACAAAATTATTTAACAAGAATTAAATCTCCACGATAAAAATATTCCAACACATTAAAGTTAAATGCTTTGATTTATTTGTGCTAATGTGTTTGTTCAATGTTGAGTTATTTAAATCTATAAGACATCAAGTTGTAAGGCCCAAAGGCCCATAAGAGAAAGTCAAGTCCAAGTCAGCGTGTCAATGCCTCACGGCCCAAGCAGATCAAAACGCAGGTCGTACTGAGTAAAACGCAAGCCCAGCAATGAGAAGGATCGAGAAGCCTTCGAACAAAAGCTTCAAGACGAAGCTGCTGAGTTGAGCGACAAGATAGTCAGGTCAGCAGCTGACCTGAATGAACTTGGAGACAAAGTATTTCTACTTCGGGTAAAGCTCAAAAGACGCAAAAAGCTATCTAGAAGACTTTACCATAAATGTCGAAACATTCTGTTCTGTCTGACGAAAAGCTGCTGAGCACGTACTGAGTGAAAGTGACAGGAAGCCGTTTCCCTCCAATGGTTATTTCGAAATTCGAAATAACCAGTGCATCAAGTGTCACTATAAATAGGCCACTCAAACGCTTCATTCGATGCAGATCTTCAATTAAGTTGAAACGCTGACCAAATTGTTACTCGAAGATTCTGTGAGAAAAGCAAAGCAAATCTTACACCAATTCCAATTCTGTGTAAAAGTCTAGAGTAATCTAAATCATCTAAAGTGTCTTAGCAATTGTTGTTTAGGACAAACAAACACTTATCATTTCTAGAAGAATAGAAAGGAGAAGCTGAGTACTCGGTTATAGTACTCATCGGTAGAAATAGGAGTGAGTAGAGGTATAGAGGAAGGTACTCTTGTATACTCAGCTTTCTATTGTAAAAGGTTTGTGCTCTACCTTTAAAGAGCTTAGTAGAGGATTCCAAAAAGCTCGGAAGGAATTCCGGGGACTGGACGTAGGCGGAGAGGCCGAACCAGGATACGTCTGCTGAGTAACATCTTTCTAACCCTTATCTCCTTAAATTATTGCTTGCTATAACACTGCCTAGTTAAACGCTAAAAAGAACATAAGCTGAGTTGAGTGAACTGAGAAGCTGAGTTCAGGAATAGACTCAAGTACTATCTCCTGACTCAAGGATCAATTCAGTCTTAGTCACCTGTTGACTAAGCTTGTATCTAAAACTTACTCAGTCTCACCGTGCTAAAAGACTTCGAGAAAGTCTAAGTTCGAAATTAACAGTCAGCCATACGTGAAAATTTTAAATAGTTCCTAACCCCCCCTCTTGGAACTAATATTGTCACGTTACACGGGACCAACAGTACTATGAGTTTGTAGTGTTGCTGTCAGGCCTCATGCCAAATCCACAACTTGAGACTTATGTCCTCTCTGTATGGTAAGCCATTTAAACGTTTCTGCTACTGTATCTCTTTAACATTTGTTTTGCTTCGGATCTCCTGGTAGCATGATGTTATTATTACTTTAGTTTTTGCTTAGCATTTTTGTGCAAGACTAGTAAAGAGGAGAGGAAAAATAGGCAGACAAATGAAGGATTCAGAACATGCTTCAAAGAAGTGAAAAGGGAGATATGCATAGCTCATGTCTTTATTTTTGAACATATTTAAACTTTAGTCACTTTAGTTATGTTGGTTTCATATTTTGTTATTTTTAGTTTCAATATTGACAATATTGGTGAGGCTTATTGTGAAATTTGATTGGAATGACATGATGTATGTGGTTATAACTGTTTGCTACAGTTAGGCATAGTCCAAAAAAATGAATTATATGACATTACTAAACAGAGATTTAGGACAAAATATTTCGTCTGTAGATTTTTAATTCTGAGTTTCTAACGACAGTTTACAGACCCACTTTCTGTCACTAAATCCTTTTTTTTTTGTGAAAATCGATTCTAGAGGCGGTTTAAACCCTATTAAAAACCTTACCCCTACGCCCTAGTAAAATCGCTGCTAATTAGGAACAGTAGCATTAACAACACTTTTGTGACGGTTTTCAAAACCGTATAATATCTCTATTGACGGTTAAACCGTCGGTAAAGTAAAAAAACATCGTCAGTAAAGGACTTTGTTTTTGAAGTGCATGACTGATTATATGTCCTCACTAGGTTCCAGCAACTGAGTTCTAAGCTAGATGTTAGCCTGAAACAAAAAGTGATCATGTCAATTTAATTACAGCAAAGCTGAGTTATTTAATTAACAATCATGTCTCAAAAATATGAATCAATAAAAGAATTCCAAAAAAAATTTAAAACAAAGGAAAGAGCATGAAGAACTCACTGATGATGACTGATATGAGAATTGATAAAATAGAAAGGTAAGCAAGCAGACAGAACCAAAAGTAAAATAGATCTACAAAGTGAAAAGAAAAAGAAAAAGGCACCCGTCAATATTTTCATTAGCAACCTTTTCTAGTTTCAGCCGAAGTCCTCAGTCCCTCAAGCACTAGGTAAGCCTATTATTATCTAGTAAGAAGAGATAAGAAGAAGAAGCTGTTAGGAATTCAGATTTTCAAGGGTTCTGAAAGAGGTGGGAATAGTTTGGGAAAAGTTTTGTAGAGTTAGAGTGGAAGAAAGTAAGTGGAATGAATAACAAATGAGAAAATTTAAAAAAAAAAATCAAAAAAATTCAGAGAACGCCACATTAGTCTATGCTCTATTGTTATGCCACATAAGATACAAAATGCTCTAAAATTGTGACAAGTGTTTCTTTTGCTCAACATTTTATATATATAATAAATATCTGAAGTTTCCAAGTAATATTCATGGATATTGAATTCAATTGGGCGCATAAAAACCAACATAGACAAGGTTCTGAAGCAGTTCAGCATGGATCAAGCATAGAAGGGGTTCCTTCCTATGAGCCATGGGTTGATACTGGGTAAAGAACAATGTCCTAAGATAGAACATGACAGAGAACGCATATAGAAGATTCCTTACGCTTCGGCTATAGGATCTATCATGTATTCAAGGTTATGTATGAGACCTGATGTTGCAATTACATTAAGCATGACAAGTGGATACTAGTCGGGTCCTAACAGTGAGCACTAGACGACAATTAAGGCTATCCTGAAGTAACTTAACCGAACAAAGGATGCATTCCTAGTGTTCGGAGGATAGGATGAGCTGGCAATATCGAGCTACACCTTACAGACTAGTCAAGATGAATGCCAATCACATTCTGGATACATTTTCTCCTAAATGGTGGTGCCGTTAGTTGGAGAAGAACAAAGTAGCCGACTATTGCAAATTCTACAAGGAAGCTCAGTGCATCGATGTATGCGACGCTGCAGAGGAAGCAATTTTGATCAAGAAGTACAAAATCCATTTAGGACTAGGTAAAACTGTCCTAAGATTGGTTGATGTTTTCTGTGACAATAACGGGCCATGGCACAAGCACTGGAGCCCTAGTCACACAAGAGATCAAAATACTTGCTCAGGAAATTTCACTCCATTCGGGAAATCATGAATAGAGGTGAACTTTGACCAAAGTGCTACGAGAGACAGAGCATGACGGTCACGCTATATCTATAGGAATTAGGGCAATGCCTACTTGGACCTAGGTCAAGTGGGAGACTATTGGTGTGCCCTAGTTCGTAGGCATTAGTTCTGGAATATGTATTAGACATTTTGTATATTGTTTGAATACATTGTATATGTGTTATAAGAATAAAGTCAATAATTCATGATGTTTATATCTTGTGCTATGAAAAATGTATAAAGTATCCATTGATTGATAATCATGAAATGTCCGAGGCCTGTTCTATTCGTGGGAACGAATATAACTAAAGGTCTATACATCCAGTGTATGTGTAGTTGTGTAGGAAGTACCACTACAACACTTGTATAGTCAGATATGGATACATGTACGCATTGATGTAGCTCAATGTGGGACTGGACCGATCCGCTCTAGAAAGATTCATGGTGGACGTGTCATTGATTTTTCTAAGTGTAGAACTCTATTATCTCAAGACCTATTTCATTATAGTAAATAATGTGGGATTCCGTTCACTTTGATATACGCCTAACAGGTCCGGAACAAGATGCCAAATATAGGTATGTTGGGTGGATCGTTGAACACATTCTTACAGATAGATGAAGTTAAGGGATTATCACTCACCTAACGGTGAGCCGATATCACCGAGCCACTTAATAAGTGAAACTGAAAAAGTGCATGGCCATGCCCTGATAAGTAGTTTACTTATTTGATTCATCGGTTCACTTTAGATCAAGGAATATAATAAACTGCATAGAGAATGATAGTCTCCATGTCTCTAGTTTATAATATGGATATGCAATTGGTAAGAGATACTAAGAGATCATCGACTGGGTTTCATGTGTCTTCTATAGATGGCTGAATGGTTTGCTAGAACCCACTTATGGTCCTTGGACTTTAGGCCCATGTTTGGTTGAGGACGGACCCTTAGGATCGTGCAGACACAACTCGTGGAATTGAATAAATGTATAATCTTAAATACATGTTATGGTTAATTAATTAAGTTTCCAAATGTAATTAATTAATTAATTGATTAATTAGATTGCATAGGATAAATTATTAATTGAATCATAATGCAATTTAATTCTATAGGGCCTTAATTATATATATGGGGTAATTTAATTAGGCCTATTTGATCCTAATTGAATTAAATATAATTTGTAGGGTTATATTTATGATTATGGATCAAGGAGGGACTAATTAGATATTAGCCACTTCACCTAAACCTAATTGGTGCAGTTATATAATGCTAAGGTTAAAGAAGCTACTTAAACCTAGCATCCTTTGAGATGGAAATTTTGGCCCCCTCCCCATCCATGTACACTATTCTTCATTTTCTAGACATTCTGTGTTGATTACGGCTAGCACCGGTTCAATTTCTATACGGTTGGTGCACGTGATTTTGGAGATTCACCCGACTTGTGGATTCTTGAAGCCGTCTCTAGAAGAAACATCACCCGTGAGTTCCTAATCTTTATCTTTTAATTTTGTTTTGAAGTTCATCATATGGCAGTCTGACACGATTTAACTGGATTATAGAATATTCCAATGGTAGAATTCCGCTGCGCTTCGTTGATTTTCGATGATTAATCCCCAACAACAGCACCTCCCTCCAACAACCCTCCAATTGTTGTCAATATGTATAGAAAAGACAAAGGAAAGCAAAAGGAGAAGGACCAAACTGCGGAAAAAGGAGACCTCACTCCAAAAGAAGCTGCGTCTCTAAAGAAAACGCTCAATCTGGAAAATCTCATGTCAAGCCTCCGCCTCCACCTCCACCAGCTAACACTCAATCCTCTAAACATAAGAGTGATGAGCCTCACAAGCGTTACAAACAGAAAACCCCAAATGTTAAATTCCAACTTGTGCAGGACACCTCTTCTGATCAAGATACTAAGGTTGATCCTTCCACAATAGACATTCCTTTCCCCTCAATCCCAAATGAGAAAAATTTGACTATTGAGCCTTCAACAGAAAAACAAGCCTCTGTTCCTGACTCAGGGGAACAAGCTGACTCTGAACCCAACTTGGGCAAAGACATTGAAACACCAACCTCTGCTCAAAACACTTCCTCCACTACTGAGCAAGCTTCACAAAACATCACTTTTGATGTTCCTACATCTGGTTTGGATGCCACTTTTACATCAAACCTCACTCCACCTCACTCTCCTCAAACTTCCCCATCCAAACAACCAGAACAGGCTAAGGCTCATACCTCTGAGACTTCCATAGAAAATGTCCAACATCAGTTTTGTTGTCCATCATTCCTAAACGCAACATTTGAAGGAAAGAAGATACTAGAAGCTGCCTATGCCGTCATGGCTAACTTGGCTAAGTCTCACACCTCTGCCTCTAATACCTTTGCTCCCTCTACTGAGCCCAATCCTCTTAGCGAGACTCTAAAACTGCTGAATGAGGTATCCAATATCAAAACACTTCTCAACACAATTGTTGCACTAGTCTCTCAATAAGGCTCCCACACCTTTGCTGATCGGATGGCTGCCCTACCAATCATGATGATCCAACATATGGATCTACTTGAAGCCAAAATCTGAGCTATTCCCACCAGTGTGGCATCTGCTGAAGATATCTCTGAACGCATATCTTTTCAATTATAGCAGATGAATATTGAGCTAATCAAGGTCTAGCAGCAACTTGGCTCAGCACCAACTTCTGCTGTTGATCAACTTGCTGAATCCATACGCCTTCTGAATATCAATAGAAGTGCTATGGAGACATTGGACAAGAAAACCTCTACAATATTCAAGCAAAATGCTGACACTTTCAAGCACGTCCAAACCCTTGCCAATCAAAATAGGATTTTGGACCATGCACTTTTGAGCATCCACCAGAAGTACATTGTTGCTCTTGCAGACTGTGTGGTTTAGGGCTCCAAAGCTTTTCAATTTCTTATACTGGCCCTGTAATCTTCAATAGTCTGAATCAAAGCTCTCAAAAGCTTCAGACCTATACTGAACAACTAAACTCCAGAAGCGTTGCTGGACATGGCCAATCTCTCGGTTCCTTCCCCATCCCCGATGCTGGAAAAGAGGGGGAGAAAACCTCTGAGACTGAATAAAAAGCAAAACAAGACAAGGCTGCAACCTCTGGTGGACAAGCTTCAGTAGTAACATCTCAGCAGCAACAACATCCATCGAAAAGTAGAAAGTCTAATGTAGTTTAAGTGAATATTAAGCCTAAGTAGATAGGATAGGAACTTGTATATGCTTAGTCTTTCTTCTGTGCTAATAGATTATTGAGTCTTATCTGTTGTATGCTTAGTGTTTATATGAACTATCTTATCTTTTCCAACATTGCTTCTATTTGATTACTTGCTTCTGATATTATGCCTTTCACACTTATCATCTATCAACTCTGATCAACCCACACTTAAACAAAATAAAAGGACAAACACTGAGTATTGAAACTCAGATGCTCTGATACATAAATGATACTAAGAACGTTACAACTTAACTTTGATATCCTATCAATGTAATTTTGACTCCTTAATTTTTATTACAAGGACCATAACTCAGTATCATTATGACAACTTATTCCTTTGATATATTCCACTCTCATATACCATGCTTCTGACTCTAAACTTGACTTTACTATTGAACTTACAATGTCTAACATCTTTCAATATTAAGTAAAATTCTTTTCAGCAGCTCAACCCTTACGGGGGAGAATGCAGAAGCAAAGTAAGTCCAACTATTATGGGGGAGATTAATCCTATTATTCTTAACCTCTGAATTTTTGCCAACATCAAAATGGGGGAGTTTGTTGAAACACAATTTCCACACTAATTTTGATTATGAAAAAAATACTAAAAGAAATTAATATTCCCATACTTAGTAAAACATTAAAATTAAATATTGATTTATTTGGACTAAAGTGTTTGTTAAGTGTTTGATTGATTGAGTGTAATTAAGAAAGAAATAATCAAAGGCCTTAAGAATGGATCAGAGGCCCAAAGATTAACTTTAGCCCAATAGCTGGAAGGATCCAGAAGCTAAAAGCCATGCCAAAATGAAGACTGATTCTGGAAGACATAAGATCAAGGAATTAGAGACAAGATCTGTTGGTCCCGTGTAACGTGATAGTATTAGTTCCAAGGGGGGGGGGGGGGTTAGGAACTAATTAAACTTTTTCTTTTAAAGGCTGACTTATTTTAATTTTAATTCTTTCGCTCAGTTTCTAGGTCAGCACCGCTGAGTATGTTTTGAGACATCTTTAGTCAATTTACTAACTAGAGATGTTTCAGTTGTGAGTTGGGAAGCAACACTTAGGTCGGTTTCCAACTCAGCACTCAGATTACTCAGCTTCAGCGTGTACAAATTATTTTACTGAGCAATGTTAAGTAAGCAACACACACACACACACACACACACACACACATATATATATATATATATATATATATCAAGAGAAAGGGTTAGAAGTTACTCAGTAGACTTATCCTGGTTCGGCCTCTCCGCATACGTCCAGTCCCCGGAATCCTTCTGAGCATTTTCAATCCTCTACTGAGCTCTTTAAAGGTAGTGCACAAACCTTTTACAATAGCAACTGAGTATGCAAGAGTACCGTCCTCTATTCGTCTACTCAATCCTATCTACCACTGAATACTATAACCGAGTACTCAGCTTCTCTCTACCACTGAGTACTATAACCGAATACTCAGCTTCACCTTTCTAACCTTTTACAAATGATACAAGAATTGTTATCACTTAATGAAGAACACTTTAGATGAATAAAATCACTCTAGACTTTTACACAATGATTGGAGTTTGGTGTAAGAGCTTGCTTTTTCTTTTCAGACAGCTTCTATTTTGGATTTTGACTTAGTGAAGATTTCTGCTTGTCTGTATATATCTCTTGTATGCGTGTTTGATCCAAATGATGAATTGGCCTTTTTATAGTAATCTTGAGGCTTCAATGATTTGAATCCCGACATAGCCATTGTGGGAAAACGGTCTTCTTCGTCATCACTTGGTCAGCAGTCAGTGCTGCAGGCCAATCTTGTCTTCTGTTTTCGCCAGGAGCCAGGTTTGTCTTCTAACGCCAGGTTTGTCTTCTTGTGCCAGTTTTGTCTTTTAGTAATTTATCAAATGGTCCATGCTTCTCGAAAAGGTCCTTCCGATAGATTTCTGAGTCTTCTAAATTTTGCTCAGACCTTGTCTTCCAAGTTGACGGATCATTGACGCTGACCTGACGACTACTCAGCTTGACTTAGCGATTTTGCCTTCAAGCTTTTCTGAAGAAGACATTTCTTTTCTTAAAGCTGAGTTGCGTTCTTACTCAGCTTTTGTTGTGTGACTTATGTCTGCTGACTTTCGGCTTTCTTTTATAGATGTTCAATTCCTGTTCTTATTACTTAACTTACTCAACATTGAACAACCACATTAGTACAATTAAATCAAAGCACTTAAATTTAATTGTTTAATCATGGGATTATCTTAAATAATTTTTTCAAATCAAAATCATGTGGAAAGGTGTTTCAACAAACTCCCCCATTTTGATGTTGGCAAAAATATTCAATAAACGAACTCAGAGTTGAGCTCCCCCATGATAGTTGACCTTTTATATTCTTCTGAAAATACTCCCCCGTGAGGGTTGGATCTATTGACTTAGTTTAACTCTAAACCTTCTAAGATGTAATCGAGAGAAACCAAGGCTTGAATCCACTGACTTAGTTCAATTCTAAACCTTCTAAGATTTAATCGAAAATGAGTCTAAGGTCAGCTTCAGAAGTAGGTCAATACTTGGAACATTTTGTCATTTACTCAGTTTTGATACTTAGTTAAGTTCATGTATCAGAGTTGAGGTACGCTGAGTATAGTATACTTGTTTAATTTTTATGTTCACAAGTTTTAATTGATTGTTGTTCAATGAGTAGTCATATGAGAAGGGTCAGTATATAAACACAGCATATAAGCATCACATATATAAAGACAGTTTGTAGAATAGATGCTTGTATATAGATATACTTAGTCCAACAAGAAACATGCCATATAAAAACACAAGAAACAAGTTACAAGCTAAGACTATTGCTAGTTCTATTTCTTGATGTTGGCTTGAACTTGGTTAGCTTTGGGTTTGACTTGGCTTGGCTTGATAGTTCCTTGTTGCTGAGTTTGTTTGCCAGGGACAGCAGAAGTTGAGCCAGGAGGCTTCTGCTGAGTCTTCTGCTGAGTTTGATGTTGAATTCTGTCTGGCTGGTTATCTTTCTCCCCCGTTTTGCCAGCATCACCAGGCTGAGGGGCAGAAGCATAGAATTGCCCTTTTTGAACAGCACGAGTCAGTATGGTGGAGTACTGTTGCATTTGACTCGTACTTTCTTTAAGACCCGTAAAGGCTTGGATGCCATCTTCCATACTTGATACGGGGATCTTAATGTGAGCGGTGAGCATACTGAGTAAAAACTCAAGTGACTTCCCAATCCAAGTAATGGAGTCGGTCATCCTTGCATAGGATTGATAGTACATCTTGAGCATCGAAGCATCATACGTATGACGTTGAGCATTGATGTGCTGAACATGCGCAAGAGTTGATCGGGTGCAGTGCAGAATGTCATTGGTCTTTACCTGGTCAGTGTCCATTTCTTCTTTGCTCGGGTCGAGTAGGCATATAGCTTCACCAATTTGTTCGACGGAGCATTAAGAAGTGGAGGAGATAAGTTCACGAGCTCCGGTTAGCTCAGCGGTCAACTGGGTGAAATGCTGAGTGACTTCAGCAGAAGTTGCGGATGATGAGTTCACAGCAGATAGGGCATTGATTTTCCCTTCGATTGAGTCCATGTGATTGACAATCATTAGCTGAAGTTCCGCCAGCTTGACCATAAATTCTTGCTTGGGCTGCTGAGAGACCAGGGAGGTCATAACACTCATCAGCTCCTTAAGACGTTTGAGTTCGGTCAAAAGTTGCGTGATGCATGAAAGTTGAGTTGGCTCAGCGGGAGTGGACCCAGTAGCATCGGTTTGAGACTGATGTATCTCTTGAAGTAGGGCATGAGCTGATTGGATGATTCTTCTTCCTGACTCAGAAGCATCCAAATAAGTGTAGGGATCATCAGTATTATGCTCCGGGGCCGTTTTCTGGTTAGCAGCATGTGTTGGAGAATTTTGGCGCTGTCCAGAAGTAGAAGTGCCAGCTTGGTTAGTGGTTGCACTCTCATTATTGAGGCCAGCAGCAGGAGCTGTCTGGCTTACTAACTGCTCAGTAGAAGATGGATGTGTTTGCTTAGCAGTAGTAGTTACCTGCTCAGGGTCAGTCTGGAGTTGAGTTGAAACTTGAGGTTGAGGCAACTCAGAACTGTCTTTAGCAGGAGGATTTTCCTTTGCTAACTCGGTGTGTTGAGCAGCTGGAACTTCGAGCACTTGCTCAGTTGAAGGTGGAGCAGCGGTGTCGGCAGAAACTTGACCCTTAGGAGCTTTTGGGTCGGCTTGTTCCTCAGTTTGAGAAACAGAGGCTTGCTTTTCCTTCACTTAACTTGGAGTGGGCTCGGTGATGGTGGTGAAGAAGTTGAATTCAAGCCCAGTCAGGTAAGTGATGGGGTCCCTTAGCGGAGCATCATCCAAGTTGTCTATGAAGTTAGGCTTCTGTGCCTTCCGCTTGAACCGTTTTCAGTGCTTCCCTTATGATTTTTGGTTGGAGGAGAAGGGACATCAGAGATAGGTTCTGGGGACTCAGGAGAGGAGTTGAGTCCAAAGTCAGCATAAAGTTCCTCAACCTTGTTCTTCACTAGAGACTCAGCTCCTTGTTCACCAGAGTGCCCAGCAGCAGTTGTGTTACTTGGCTCAGCAGGTTGCATCTCATCAGCTTCAGGCTGTTCCCCAGTGCAACCGTGCTCTTCCTCCTGACTGCAAGGAGTCTTTTCTAAGTCAATTTCTTGACTTCGCAGGAAATGTGAATCCTTTGAGATGACGAAATCGAGTGGAGTAGCATCCAACGACGTCATCCCTGAGGACTTCTTCCTCTTTAGAGGCTGCTCAAATGTCTCCTCACTTTCTTCCTCAGGCTCAGTTCGCTTCTTTTGTCTGTCAGCTGACTCTGGTTTCTTTTGAGCTGGCTCAGCAGGAGCAGCTTTCTTCTCCCTTACTGCCAGCCTGATCTTCTTCACAGTTTGATTAATGTTTTTGGCTGTCGGTGTTGAGGATGGGCCAGCTTTCCTCTTTCTTTCTCTTTTGGATCGCTCAGTAGGTGCTTCTTCACCCATAACATTCTTTCCTTTCTTAGGTAGCTCAGCAGGTGCTTCTTCAACCATAGCTTTCTCAGCAGGTGCTTCTTCAACCATAGCTTCCTTTCCTTTCTTTGGTTTGAAAGGAAGGTTGTGAGCTAGCCCAAACAGGATTGCTGAGGTGATCTCAGTGCCTACTACGTCTATTTCCTATTTCAAGCTCACCTGGTGATACTGAAGAATTTTGGTGATGAGAGAACCCATCCTCAGAATCCCGGTGCTGCATTGGAAAGCCCCAATGAGGAAGACGGGCATGTTGAGTGGTTGGAATTTGAGCATATGCCAGATGAAGCATTTCTCAAAGTTTGAGGCTGAGGAGGAGGAGTTGACCTTGGGAAAAAGATAGTTGGTCAGGATGTAGTGTGCTTGCCTTTGAGGCTGACCCAGATTAGTACTGGAGACTTCACCAACGTGTTTCTTGGGTTTACAGAACTCAGCTTCATAGTCAACCCGTTTGTAGTCATTTGTGCAGCGAAGTTCAAAACCTTCTTCTTTCAGATCTAGCAGTATGGTGAGATAAGAAAGGGTGATGGTGATCTCCTTGTTCTTAACCTGAGTGATCATATAGTCATCATCATCATCAGCTACTTTCAAGTTTGCATAGAATTCCTTCACCAGTTGTGAGTAGGTTGTTCCAGGGAGAGAGAAGAGGGTAGTCCATCCATTCTTTGAGATCCACTCGCAGAAGGGTTTCTCAGCTTCGGCAAAGCTTTTAAAGAACCATCGGGAGTGGAAAACGTCGAGGTTTTTGGTATTGCTGAAGACTGGGAAGAACTTCCTTTCCTTGGGTTTCTTCTTCTTCTCTTTCTTTTTCTTCGATGGAGTAGATCGGTCAGTTCGGGGGTTCTCACCGAGGATACTGACCTCATCCATAAGTTGGTCAAGCTGACCATGAGTTTGTTGTTCAGAGGAAGATGTTTCTTGATACTCCTGCTCAACTGGAGAAGGAGGATTAATGTCGGAACAGTTGTCGTCGTATTGCTCACTGGAGATGTTCTGGGAATCGTTTGACATGGTGTCTTTGAGGAGTTTTTTAGAGATATAGAGATCTAGGAGTTTAAGAGAGAGAGATCAAGTGCGAAATGTTTCAAGCGTAAAAAAGGGTTAGTGGGAAATCATCCACTATTTATAGCCAGAGCGTGTTGATCTGATAGGTCAGAATGACGGTTCGTTCTTGAAACAATCAACGACATTTAACTCTGACATTAATGACACATTCGGCGCATGGTTTTCTAATCATTACGCTTACGTCATCCTAGGTGGCTACTTAAATACGCGTGCAAACATTTATTGTTCAAGTTATTTAACTCAGCATCTAAGATACTAAACGTTTGAAGTTCTGTGCATATAGTTTAGTGTAGAAGGGGTACTCAGCATGCGTAGTAACTCAACTTTTAGCAATCACTCAATATATTTAGCAATTCAGTATATAGTGATTTCGTAGCATTCACATTTACTCAGCTTATGACAGTTACTCAGCATGTAACAATTATTCAGCATATTATAATCACTCAACATTTAATTTACTCAGAAATTTATTAAAGGGGATTAGACATACTGATAGCTTCCCTTAGTATGCTAAACTGTTCACGAGCCAACGGCTTCGTGAAGATATCTGCAAGCTGTTCATCTATTGGAACATAGGTCAGCTTGATCTCACATTTGAGCACATGATCTTTGATGAAGTAATGCCTAATGTTGACATACTTCATCCTGCTGTGTTGGATTGGATTATTTGATAAGTCAATGGCACTTTTGTTGTCACATTTGACTTCAATTGTTTTTTTTTGAACTCCATAATCATCCAGTTGTTGCTTGATCCATAGAACTGGTGCAACACAGCTTCCAGCAGTAATGTATTCAGCTTCAGTGGTAGACAGGGCTACTTACGACTGCTTCTTACTGAACCAAGACACTAGACAGCTTCTAGGGAAGTGACATCCTCCTGAAGTACTTTTCCGCTCGAGCTTGTCTCGTCCATAGTCAGCGTCAGTGTATCCAATGAGTGTGAAATCATTTGTGTTAGGATACCATAAACCTGCATTCACTGAGCTTTGCAAATATCTAAGAATTCTTTTTACAGCTATGTGATGAGATTCCTTAGGGTCAGCTTGATATCTTGCACAATAACATACTGAGTACTGTATACTTGGCCTACTTGCCGTTAGATAAAGTAGAGAGCCTATCATACCTCGATATAATTTGCTGTCTACTTACTTACCTTTTTCATCAGCACAAAGCACAGTGTTAGTACCCATTGGGGTAGATATTGGCTTACAATTGTCCATATCAAATTTCTTCA
Organism: Euphorbia lathyris; assembly: GCF_963576675.1. NCBI lineage: Eukaryota > Viridiplantae > Streptophyta > Magnoliopsida > Malpighiales > Euphorbiaceae > Euphorbia > Euphorbia lathyris. The sequence goes on from NC_088910.1 coordinate 68,313,620, forward strand.
ATATTTCCTTGGCATACTTAGTTTGGCTAGTGAAGATGCCATTCTTCCCTTGTTTGATTTGAAGTCCAAGGAAGAAGTTGAGTTCTCCCATCATTGACATCTCAAACTCAGTTTGCATCTGTTTGCTAAATTCCTTGCACATTGATTCATTAGTAGCACCAAAAATGATATCATCAACATATATCTGTGCCAACAGGGTATCTTTACCCTTTTTCTTAATGAATAAGGTTGTGTCAGCTTTTCCTCTGACATAGTTTCTGGTCAGTAGAAAGCTGGTCAGCCATTCATACCAAGCATGTGGTGCTTGCTTCAGACCGTATAAAGCCTTTTTGGGTTTATAAACATGGTTTGGGAACTTTGGATCCTCAAACCCTGGAGGCTGACTAACATAAACCTCTTCATTTATAACTCCATTAAGAAATGCACTTTTAACATCCATTTGGAACAATTTAAAATTCATAAAGCTAGCATATGCACACAATATTCTTATAGCTTCTAATCTAGCAACGGGGGCAAAAGTCTCACCAAAGTCAATACCTTCATGCTGACTATATCCTTGAGCTACAAGTCTGGCTTTGTTCCTGACTACGTTTCCTTGCTCATCTAGCTTGTTACGAAATACCCATTTATTTATCCAGAATTCATCGTTCTCAGCTTCTGAGAAGTTTCTTGGTTCAAGAGCTGACACGAAAGCTACATTGCTGAGATATTGCCTGAGTTGATTCCTGGTCATCAGGGTGTTCTCAATGACTTCAAAAAGGCTGCTTTCAGAGTGTCCTCTTGAAACCTTGATCTCTTTTGGCAATGTAGTGTCTTCAGGGATATGTGTTTCAACAATCTCTACAGGGTTATATTGGTCAGCAAAGATAATTTGAGGTTTGTTTTTACCTTTGGTCAGCCCTTGAGGTAGTGACTCAGCGGCTCCATTTTGGTCAGCGGAAGCTGAGCATGGGTCATCTTCAGCAGGCTGACTTATCTTCTTTGTAGGGTCAGTTTCATCGAACTTTACATGTACAGACTCTTCTAAGACCTGAGTTCGTTTATTGAACACCCTATATGCTTTACTGTTTGTTGAGTAGCCTAAGAATATAGCTTCGTTAGCTTTTGAATCAAACTTAGCAAGGTTGTCTTTGGTATTTAAAATAAAACATTTGCAACCAAAGGCACAAAAATATGCAATGTTGGGTTTTGGTCCTTTCCAAAGGTCATAGGGGGTTTTCTTAAGTATAGGTCTGACTAGAGCCCTATTGAGTATATAGCAAGCTGTGTTGACAGCTTCACCCCAGAAATACTTTGGAAGCCTATTCTCACTCAGCATTGTCCTAGCTATTTCGACTAAGGTTCTGTTCTTCCTTTCAACTACCCCATTTTTTTGAGGAGTTCTAGAAGCAGAAAAGTTGTGGTCAATGCCGCTGACTTCACAGAATTCATCAAATTGTTGATTTTTGAATTCTCCGCCATTATCACTTCGGATGTGAGCTAATTTTAGGTCTTTATCATTTTCAAGTTTTCTTACTAATGTTGAGAACATCTCAAAAGCTTCATCCTTGCTACTCAGCAGGATGACCCAGGTGTACCTAGAAAAGTCATCTACAATGACCAAGGAGAATCTCCTACCACCCAAGTTCAGCGGCTGGACTGGTCCGAAGAGATCCAAGTGTAGCAACTCTAATGGACGCTTGATTGAGACTACATTTTTACTTTGAAAGGATTTTTTAGTTTGTTTACCTTGCTGACAAGCATTACACAATTGATTCTTCTCAAACCTGAGTTTGGGCAACCCCTCAACTAATTGCTTTCTTGCTATTTTGGCAAGGAGATCCATGCTTACATGACCAAGTATCCTATGCCATAGCTAGGAATTATCTTCCTTTGACACTAAACATATATTCTTTGAAAACTTCTTTTCTAGATTGAGCATGAAAACGTTGTCAACACGAGGGGCAGTTAAAATTAACTCCTTTGTCTTTCCCTCGAGTATTTTTACACTCAGTGGCATCAAATACAACATTTTTATCGTTGTCACACAGCTGAGCTACGCTAAGTAGGTTATATTTAAGACCCTTGACTAGGGAGACTGACTCAATAGTAGGATTACCACCAACAGTACCTGACCCTACTATCTTACCCTTTTTATTGTCTCCAAAACTTACAATTCCTCCTCGTTTATGCACAAGTGTGATGAACTGAGTTTCATCACCAGTCATATGCCTTGAGCATGCGCTGTCAATGTACCATAGCTTTGACTTCTCAGCACACCTCAGGCTCACCTGCAATGTAACTATTTATCTTTAGGTACCCAAGTCTTTTTGGGTCCTCGTTTGTTAGAGTCAACAGGTGATGCATCATACCTAATTTTGTGACGGCATACATTTATAGTGTGGCCATCTTTCCCACAAAAGTCACAATAAACTTCCCTTTGGGGGTATTTCCATTTTTGGTCAGCACGATGGTGCTGAGCATACCAACACACCTTTATAGTGTGTCTTTTCTTTCCACAACAGTCACACTGACTGTTCTGCTGAGTGTACCGTCTTTGCTGACTAGTACCTGAATACTCAGTCTTTGAATAGAACCTTTTCTTAGCCGATGAACTCAGCTGGTTCTGTATGGATGTGATGTCCTTTCTCAGTTTCTTAGAATCTGATTGGACTTCAGAGACAAACCTATGAATGATTTTTAAATTTTCATCTTGCCTGGTATTGTCCTGGAGAAGATGTCGGAGGTCACTGAGTTTGACTTCTTCAATCTCATCACATCGCCTGCTGAGTGCTCTTACTTTCTTGTTACACTTTTTGATAAGTGTATAGAGATCACTCAGGGCATTTATCATTTCATTTCTGAGCGAAGGTAGATATGTTACCTCGGTTGAGTGTTCCTGATGGTCAGACCCACCGGAGAGGTCAGCTTGCTCAGAGTGTCAGGTATCAGCAGATTCGTCAGCCATGAAATAGATGTTTGCTGACTCAGTGGCATCAGCTTCTGATGAGGTTGACTCATCACTATCGCTCCAAGTTGCCACCATTGCCTTTCTAATGCTCTTCTTTTATTTCTTCAGAGTAGGACAACTTGATTTGATGTGCCCAGCTTGATGGCATTCAAAGCAAGTAACGGGTTTTGAGCTGTCTTTCTTGTGTCTGCTGTCGCTAGACTCAGCTTTGTATTTGTCACCTTTCTTGAATGACCTTCTGCTGTATTTGTCATTCTTTCGAAACAGCTTCTTCATCTTTCTGGTGAACATGGCCATTTCCTCATCATCTGATGAGTCATCATCAGTTGAGTCAGCTTTCATGACAAGGGATTTTTGCTTCTTGTCCTCAGTCTTTTCTTTGGCCTCAAAATTCTTCATTAAGATCTCATGGGTCAGCAGAGATCCAATGAGCTCATCATATTTATACGTGGTCAAGTCCTGAGCTTCTTCAACATCTGTTTTCTTTGCTTGCCAGCTTTTGGGGAGACTTCTCAGGATTTTCTTCACATGTTCTTCCTCAGTGAAGTTCTTACCGAGTCTCTTGAGCTCGTTGATTATATTGGTGAATCTTGCATTCATTTCCGAGATGCCTTCATTGTCATTCATCTCGAATAGCTCATATAGTCGCATGTGTTGATTTACTTTTGACTCATTGACCTTACTAGTTCCTTTATAGGTAACCTCCAGCTTCTTCCAGATTTCTTGTGCTGACTCACAACCTGAAATCTTATTGTAGTCTGCAGCATCTAACGCACAGTGAAGCATATTGATAGCCGAAGCATTATTTTGTTATTTCTTAAGGTCATCTTCTGACCACTTAGCCTCGCTTTTGACAGTTTTTACACCGTCGATGATTTCATAGGGAACAAAAGGGCCTTGGACTATAGCTAGCCATGCACTCATATATATTGCCTGAATGAAATTTTTCATCCTGTTTTTCCAAAACGTATAGTTGGCCCCGAAGAGCAGAGGAGGCCTAGATATGGATAATCCCTCAGGGAGTATTTGAGTTGTTTGGTTTCCAGGAAGAAAACGAGTGTTGTTCTCAGCCATTACAGGGATCAGCTCAAGATAGTTTATCTTGAATAGTGAGCTTTTAGGCTCTGATACCACTTGTTGGTCCCGTGTAACGTGATAGTATTAGTTCAAGGGGGGATTAGGAACTAATTAAACTTTTTCCTTTAAAGGCTGACTAATTTTAATTTTAATTCTTTCGCTCAGTTTCTAGGTCAGCACCGCTGAGTATGTTTTGAGACAGCTTTAGTCAATTTACTAACTAGAGCTGTTTCAGTTGTGAGTTGGGAAGCAACACTTAGGTCGGTTTCCAACTCAGCACTCAGATTACTCAGCTTCAGCGTGTACAGATTATTTTACTCAGCAATGTTAAGTAAGCAACACACACACACACACACACACACATATATATATATCAAGAGAAAGGGTTAGAAGTTACTCAGCAGACTTATCCTGGTTCGGCCTCTCCACCTACGTCCAGTCCCCGGAATCCTTCCGAGCTTTTTCAATCCTCTACTGAGCTCTTTAAAGGTAGATCACAAACCTTTTACAATAGCAACTGAATATGCAAGAGTACCGTCCTCTATTCGTCTACTCAATCCTATCTACCACTGAATACTATAACCGAGTACTCAGCTTCTCTCTACCACTGAGTACTATAACCGAATACTCAGCTTCACCTTTCTAACCTTTTACAAATGATACAAGAATTGTTATCACTTAATGAAGAACACTTTAGATGAATAAAATCACTCTAGACTTTTACACAATGATTGGAGTTTGGTGTAAGAGCTTGCTTTTTCTTTTCAGACAGCTTCTATTTTGGATTTTGACTTAGTGAAGATTTCTGCTTGTCTGTATATATCTCTTGTATGCGTGTTTGATCCAAATGATGAATTGGCCTTTTTATAGTAATCTTGAGGCTTCAATGATTTGAATCCCGACATAGCCGTTGTGGGAAAACGGTCTTCTTCGTCATCACTTGGTCAGTTGTCAGTGCTCAATCATGTCTTCTGTTTTCACCAGGAACTAGGTTTGTCTTCTAATGCCATGTTTGTCTTCTTGTGTCAGGTTTGTCTTTTAGTAATTTATCAAATGGTCCATGCTTCTCGAAAAGGTCCTTCCGACAGATTTCTGAGTCTTCTGAATCTTGCTCAGACCTTGTCTTCCAAGTTGACGGATCATTGACGCTGACCTGACGACTACTCAGCTTGACTTAGCGACTTTGCCTTCAAGCTTTTCTGAAGAAGACATTTCTTTTCTTAAAGCTGAGTTGCATTCTTACTCAGCTTCTACTGTGTGACTTGCGTCTGCTGACTTTCGGCTTTCTTTTATAGATGTTCAATTCCTGTTCTTATTATTACTTAACTTACTCAACATTGAACAACCACATTAGTACAATTAAATCAAAGCACTTAAATTTAATTGTCTAATCATGGGATTATCTTAAATAATTTTGTTAAATCAAAATCATGTGGAAAGGTGTTTCAACAAGATCAACATTAACTCTGATTCTCTGACATTTATATCACCAAATAAGGAAAGAAGCAGGAGCTCCAGATGACGTGTCCCCCTGGTCAACTTGGAATCTTTGCCTTATTTGGTTAGACAGTTAGACTGCCTCTGTCAAGACTCAAAAGCGTGGCATCTCGAAGACACAACGGAAAAGAAAAGAACAACCATTGGCTATATACACTGGCTACTGAGGATGAAAGCGACAGAAGAGCCATTTCCCTACAACGGTTATTTTGAATTTTGAAATAACTAGCCACAAAGTGACACTATAAAAGCCCCATCATTTGCTTCATTTGGACTTCATCATCAACGCTAAAATCAAGAGAGAATCATTATTGAAGTTCTAAAAGCAAAGCAAAAAGCATATACACACTTATTGTATTCATTCGTGTAATAGCTCTGAGTGTTCATTGTGTTATGAGTTAAGAACAAATTATCAATAGCTTAGAAAAGTTCATAAGCTCTTCTATTTGCTTTGGTTATAAGTGAACAACAAGAGAAGTAGATAGATAGCTGAGTGTTGAGTGTAAAGGAAGGTACTTTACAGAGCCTCTGTATGTATTATAAAGGTTTATGCTCTACCTGTTGGAAAGAGTTCACTAGTGGATTAAAAACTAGAAGAATGTATTCTGGGGACTGGATGTAGGCAGGAGGCCAAACCAGTATAAATCACTGCGTAACAATTTCTCTAACCCTTTCCTTCTAATATATTTATATTGCTTGCTATGTGCTAAGTCGCCTAGTGTTAACGTTCAGAAGCAAAATCAAGCTTTGTTCCTGTTTCACACAGCAAAAATAAAGTTTGCCTCTAATTTTGAGTAGCCTTGTGCTATTGAATTAATTGTGAGAAATTTTATTAAGTTAAATTTATCAATAGTTCCATTCACCCCCCTTTGGAACTAGAGTCTATCTTACAAGGGACCAACATTTATATCCTATAACAATTGTCTATAGGACACTAAACCCTAACACTATAACTAGTAACTCGGCGAGCTAGCTATTTAAAAGTCAGAAATAAGGCAAAAAGCTAAGAAAAAGAGAGAGCCAAAAAGATAGAAAAAAGGCTTATGCATTAAAAATAGAAAGAATATTGAGTGCATTTCTGACAAGAAAAAATGAAAAACTCACACTCTATCCATCATTCATCACACAAAGCACACTACTATAAAAATGTACACAAAAGTTACATATGGCTCCATAAACACACATTATTCCCCCATCCATGGCTCACCTAAACCCACATTACAATCCTCATAAAAGACCTTATTGATTAAGACTACAATTAGATTAGCAAGTGGTGGAGGTTAAGGAATGGAGCACTCAAAAGTTTCACACACTACATTGCTTGTAATGAATTCATAAACACCAAGACCTTGAACGAAAAGAGTTGAAAAGGATAAAAACAGAAAATAAAGCCTTGAGAGACCACTTTATGAGGTTCTAAAATTAGTTCATGATCTCAAGGAAGCATTTGTTGTATGGTGTTATTATTTTTGAGAAAATCATAGCCTTTAGATCAAGTTCAACCATGGCATAAGTTTTTAATCGTTGTTTTTTTTTGCATAAGTAAGGACAATAGACTGTCGAGTGAAATTAGTCATGTTATTTAATCGCAGTAGCTTAAATGTTTGAGATATGATTTTGTCTTGATCCGGAGACTTACTTGAGGACAAGTAACGTTCAAAGTGTGAGGAGGTTGCTATCTCCATATTATATAGAGCATATGGCATAGTTTAAGCCCTATTTATATGCTATTCTAGCCTAAATACCATAGTTTATGATGTCTTCTGCTTATTATGTGTCTAATAAGTGTTTTGAGTTGTTTTAGAAATAATCAGGCATGAATCGAAGCAAAAGGGGCAAAATTAAGCAAGGAGCTCAACGAGCTACATCAGCTGCTCAGTGAGCTACACAATCCACTCAACAAGGAGTACTCGGCCAGGAGTCAACCTAGGAAGAACCATAAAAAATAGAGGTTGCTCGGCGAGCTAGGTCAGGCTGCTTGACGAGCTACGATAAATTAGCAAACCTTTTCCTAACTTGATTCTACTTTGATTATCCCGATCTGATTCAATCTCAATCACTCTATTCCGACTCTGCAGAGGCTAGAAGACCTAATTAGACAAAGGATATGACCTTAAGAACTATAAATATGTGCTTTATCTATGTAATTATTATTGAGATTCAATCTTAGCTTATATTCACTATAATTCAGTTAGCTTTACTTCGTTTTATACTTTCATTCTTCATTCTGTTCAGTATATTTTCGATTTTGATACATTCATCTAAGGTACGTTCGTTTCTTTAATAAAAAAGTAAACATCGGTTTGTCTTCCATCCCTATTTATCTTATTAGATTGTTATATTCAAGTATTTCCTTCATCTCATCTATATTCTTGAATCAACCACCCGATTCTATAAACATGGGCTCATTATCACTCCATCTTACCTTTCCTCTGTGTTTTAGCTCAAACATGAGCTAAACCACCTTTGGCTAGGATGGAGGTGAACCGTGTTTAACGAATATGGGCCATTAAAGGGTGTTTATGTTGTATTGTAAGAAATAACGAGAAAATTAGTTAATAATATATTACTCACCTCGAACTAAGAAACCTAATCAAGTAATTGGTAGGTTGAATTGTGAAAACTAATCAAGTAAACGATTCAACCGAGTAATTTAACTATTCATATACCTTGACAGGATAATGCGTATCTGTTGTCTAGGTTATGGCTTAGCTTTAGCTTTCAACGTAAATAATGCTTCCTAACACACTTAGGGATTTTGCCTAACCAAGCATCGACCTAAGGGTGTTAGTAATAAAGTTAATAGTTATAAGCCAGGATTATTATCTTAATTAGGGAAGCTACCGTCGTGAGTTATCTTCGATACACACAACGTACATGAATTAATCCATAGTAGTTAACACGTGAATCCGAAATCATAGTCTTTCACTCATTCATAAGACAACCGAATATTCTTTCTTTGCCTTTTAGTATTAGTTTAGTAATTAAAAGTGACAAACCAAACTCCACTTAATTCAATCCTTAGTTAACATAGAGTTTTATTACAGTTAGGGAATTGAAACTAGTCTCTATGGGATCGATACTGTTCTTTGGAAGTTTTAGTACTTGATACAATAGAGTCTACTTACTCTTAATTGATATATACGATTCACCTCTATCAATTACCTTCACATCCATATCATTACCTTAACCCTACATTACAACCCAAAAAGGTCATTTTGATCAAATTTTAGTAAGGTAGTATAGTGGTGGAAATTGGATAATCATGCAAACCCGCGATAATTACTTATTGTGTTGGGAAATCGAGAGAAAGCACCTTACGCAAAACACTTGAGAAAAAGAGTGAACTCCATGTGAGGTGTTTAAATAAGTTCATTAAACGTTGACTATGACAAAAATAGTAATTAGTGATCAAAGTATAATTAAAAAATGTTAAGCTGTTTAAGGAGTTTATCATAATTTGAACGGTTTGAAATTAGGATCTTTAGCGATGGAATGTTGATTTTCAGCCATAGAATATTGACCTTTAGTGACGACGAATTAGCTTTCCAGACCAAGGAGAAAAAGACAAACAAATGGGACAAAGTGTCAAAGGGAGAAAAGAGGCAAATAATGAAGCATCATATGCTTCATTATTTCGTGTGGGGCCCATCTTCTACATCAAATTCAAAGTCTTCTTACAACCTTTATGCACATCAAACTCTTCCTTCAACATGCAAATTCAAAGTCTTCTTTCAACATTCAAAATCTTCTTACTTTATATAGTTTCAATTTTGCCACTATCGCTTGTAATGTTTTCTATATAACTAGTTTAGAATCCAACTATAGGGAGGAAAGTTTTTAGAGTAGATGACATGGAGTTTAATTAGTTTATATTCAGTCTTTGTGTAATAAAATCCTTACACCTTAAGAGCTTGTTGTAATTCTCTCGTTCCCCCGACGAAGTTATGTTCCACCCTCATTCACCAAGCTCGAGAGTTCCACCTCCGAATCCGAAGCAACGACTTTGAGTCCGGTTAGCTAGTTCTAAGGGCCGATTCTTCTCTCCTTTTTACCTTGTTAACTAGTTTTTACTCTTCTTATATGCTAGATTCAATTGTACTCCGCATTTATGTTTTCCACAGTAATAATATATGATTACAATTTTTAGTTTCATTATACTTGTTGATATTTATTCCTTGTTTTGATTCTCATAATTAATTATTGTGTAGGTCGCTTACGAACTCCAAAATACATTAGGATTCACATAGGTGTTGCCTTACCGGAATTGACAACCCAAAAACCGTAGGAATTGACAAGCCACAGAACTTACGGGCCCTATTTTCAAAACCTAAGAATTAAAGCCGCCTTACAAAAGAAATCACGATCTTAGAACTTCACATAATCGTCTTTGCAAGAGTAAATTATTACTCGTATATATTTTGAAATATTGTTCTTCATATGTTGTGACTTATCACCACCCGTATCATTCTATAAGGGTTTGAAATACATAAAAACTATCTCACCCATAGTTCAAGAGTAATTATAATTGTTACCAAACCAATCTAAAGTATTCACCGCCTAGATAACATATAGAACCCAATAGTTTAATACTTGTGGGTATAAATCCCGTGGATTCGATACCTAGACTTAACCAGATTTATTTCTTGATAACTGTGGGGGTTTAGTGTCCTATAGTTAATTGTTCTAGGATATAAACCAGATGTGAATGAATTGTTCTTTTATATCATTTGTTTTAATAAGATATGGTTTTCAAACTATATAAAGGCAATTACTTTTAAGAACTAAATAAGTCTAATAAAAGGAAATCCCTGAGTTTATTTAAAGTGATTATAAAGTGTTCATACAAGCATGAAGTGAGACAAAACATTATAATAAACTAATAAACTTAAAACCACCCCAAGTCAAGTAGTATGTTTTGAATAGGGATTGACACAATACTGTAGAGACTTGCATGTAACAATGTTTTCTGTCGAGACAGAGAGCTGATCTCACAAGCTTCAGATATGCAGATATCTTACATGGATCCAGTAAAGGACTTCATTAGGATTGGGTACCCGACTTAAGATAACAGGATGGATGGATTTATCCTATGTCATATGTTCATCACATTGGTATTAATAGGTATAAGTAATCCTCAGACTCAAAGGAATGTTAATTCGTGATTCTGGATTATGGAATGTGATGCTTTGACTATGTTCAAACATGATCCATAACAGAGATGACTCTGAGGTGTGTGCGGGCAGGCGTTGGGTATCACAGGAAGTAATTGCAGGATAGTTAACATTGGATTGAGCATTTGTCACTCATGATAAATAGGAGATATGTCCAAGGATCGCTTGTGGAAGACTTGACTCTAAATCCTTGCAAGGTGATAGCTTAATACTTGAAATAGATATTTCACTTAACCTATCTATTCGAAGTTAACTCGGTCTGTACAAGTAAAACGAACGTCTCGCTATATGTGACTTGACATAATCCATAGTCATAAGATTCTGTTCAAGGATGGAGTTGATAAAGGATCGAATTATATTGTAACTAATACGGAAAGATCAACGACGGAATCAACCTATCTTCTTATAGATCTGGGGGAATGTTTACGGTTCTACTAATCACAATCCACGCACTCATTCCGTTATACAAAGATTAAATGTAATTTTGGGAAATTAAGTTAATGGTTGTATACGACTAGTAGTAATAAGAACCTAATGGGTCACACATAAGACTTGGAACCAAAAAGAGGAATGGATACTAATTAATAGATGGAAGCCCAACAAAGTCCATTAAGGCCCAATAGATGAGGGGGGGGGGCGAATTACATGTATTAAAATACATGTGGGAATTAATTTATTTTAGACAATTATAATTAGATTATAATTATGGTTAAATTAATTATAGGATAATTAAGTTAGAAGGTTTAATGTGATTAAATTACTTCTAATTATTATTCTATCAAACAACTTAATATTACCTTTATATTTAGATATAATTATAGATAATATTAATAGAGTATTATTTAGAATAAAACTCTAAATAAGTAACCTAATTCTATCTAACTAGGGTTTAGATACAAGAGGCTATTTATACCCCCTTATAGGTAAAATTCGGCCAACCCTAAGTAGAGACAGAGAGAAAATTCGGCCATCAAGAGTTGTTGAAGAATTTTGCTCCGCTTGCTTCCATACGATTAACTTCTATCTCTTCCTCTTTCCCTTTGATCTTGTGTTGATTCATTAGAGGCAATCTCCTTTGATTGCTATTCTTTGGTTGTATTCTAATCATTTACTTATATGTTTTGTTATGTTCATGAAAGAAGAAAAGACATACAAAACATAGAAATTCGTTTTGCTCCTCCTACATCGGGTCAGTTCATGTTTTCACGGATTCCCGGAGATTGAACCGTCGGATCGCCACAATTTTGGACAGGAGCTTCTAGACATATTCTTCCTTGTTTTCACCATTGGGATTGTCGTTCGGAGGTCTGGAAGGTCTGTTCGGGTAAGGGCAAATTGGTTGACAGATTCCATCTCGTTTGCAACAGTAGATTGACCGTCATAACGGTATTTCGTTCTATCCCTCATTATATGAAATAACGATTAACGGATCTTGGTTTAAGGAAATAGGTTTAAAATTTTTATATATCCGATGCCAAACGTTTGCCTATTTCCCTTCAATAACAACGGGGTACATTTATCCCTTAGTTGTAGAGTTGGAGTAGTTATCACCAAGAGTGCATCGCTACGATTTCTCGCATCAAGAATTGGATCCATTGTACCTAACTTTGTGCAATTTTTTCTTATCTATGTTTTAAATTAATATCTGTAGTTTCTTATTCTCACTATTAATTTCCAGCTTGTAAGTTTATTTCCTTTACTTTGGTTTAAGTTTTTAAGTTGAAATTCTAATTTTGAAGTAAACGGTTTTCATTTTCCATTTCAGTCTTCCACTTTCTATGCATTTCAGTCATTTTCAATTCATTTCAGTTGAGTATTCTCCAGTGACCATGAGCTAATTTTCCCTACTAGGCATGAAGGGAATCTTTCTAATGAATCTTGAGTTGTGTTAGGGTTTTAGTTAAGTTAAACATCCAAAAGAATTTGTGTAAAAGAGCTAAGAACATAAAGCTTAAATCTATATTTCCGTTAATTACTTCTTACTCAACATAATAATAAGTGATTAACATAAAGTTACATTCTTATACTCGATAGCAAATCAGTATGGTTTGTAGCACTCTATTGCTAGGATTTCTCATTGAATTCAAGCTTTCCTGTCATATTTATTTAATCATTAGCCCGATTAGATAGATGAGAGTGAAGAAATAGAATTAGATGAACCAAAATCTTGCATCAAGTTTGATTCGGACAAATTATCATCTTTAGTCGCAATTACTTTCACTATGTTTAACTTAGGTAATCTCACTTACAGATTTAGGAAGTGAACCCCAATCCTTAGTATTTTCATCAATCTTTCCAAAACAACTATCATACTAGTCTAAAACACAACAAAATCCTTTTAAATCAATCTATCTAGACTTCAAAAATCTGTTAAATAACTAATGATTTTTATAGAATCTCTGTAGGATCGATCTTTGTACTAAGTACACCGTATTACTTGATACGATATGGTGCACTTGCTCTATAAGCATGCATACATTTTATGTGCATCAATATGCAAATGTTTTCCAGCCAACCCTACTTAGATATGTATTAGCATCGTCTAGTATGCCTAACAATTCTAAAGAATCCCTACAACACAATATATTTGGCTTTAATTGTCTATTCTTTAGAATGGCATACATCTTTCAGTGTCTTTTTTTTTTTATCTTGGAAATGGATTTGGACTGCCCTTTGAGGTGTTTTATACCTTTTTCCCCAACATCAACATATTCATCCTCATGTTCATATTCTTCACCACAACATCATCAACATCTTCGTTTACTTCAACATCATCATCCTCATTTTTGTTGTAATCTTTATCCTCATCCTCATCATCTTTGTTTTTTCCACAGTTAGCATCCTCATCAACTTCCTTTTCTTCACCATCAGCATCCTGATTACCACCATAATCTTCATCATCTTCCTTTTCTTCACCATTATGAACACCATCGTCATATCTTTGACATAAAAACTTCCTGATTGTTGTTTGCAATTTAGGGTTCAGGATTTTAAGGATGTGATAAGGACAAATGGAGAGAGATTGAGAGTGAGATGGGATTAGACTTCAAAAGGATAATATGAAATTGAATGCTGTAATAAGTTGCATCGTTCTTAACATAGGCCAATTGAATTTTAATTATAATCGGTTCAATATTTTGACATATATAATAGGTGCAAATATAGGCATGTTAAATAATAGTAATATTAGTAACGAGAATAACATAAAATCGTTATAGAAACCCGTTAACCGGTTTGATTTCAATTGTAACCGCTTAAATATTTCTACATATGTACGGGGCAAACACATAAGTGCGTCACATAAGACAGCATAAGTAATGAGTAGAGACATAAACACGTTACAAAAGAACGTTAACTAGTTTAACTTCAATTATATTGCATTTAGTACTCCAGCATATTTAACAATTGAAAACAAAAGCATGTTACAATGAGTAGTTTAACAGTAAAAACAATCAAAGAACACATGAATTATGTATTAACACACACATTTTCTTTCATTTGTGCATACTTTAACAATTTGCCAGTTAAAAAGTTCATAAACTCTGATAACCTATATCAAATGTAGTTGAGGTCACAATTCCATCAAAGTTATTTCCCATACTCTAAATAACACATTAAATAATTGAGTTATGAAAGTAAATCATATTATAGGATTATCTTACATCTATTCTGTTTAAACAACACATGCATTGAATAATTGAATTGTGAAAACAAATTATGTTATATGAGTATAAAAGGTTTAATGAACACATGCATTATTTTCTGTACAAACTCATGCTTTTATGTTGAGTTGTGCAAAGTCCAACCATTCGCTAGGTAAACAGTTCATCAACTCTAATCAGCCAAGGGAAAAAATTCCTTCAAAGTTATTTCCCATAATTCCAAAATGTAATATAAGATCGAAATTGTTTGAATTTCTATTCACTTGGCTTTCTTGAGTATGGACAATTAGTTGGGCGCCTAATGACATAAAAAAAGCAAATTGAATTCAATAATCCAATTTGGTTGATGCAATGACAAACAAATTAAATATACTTCTTAATGCACATTGTTTTCATTCTGTGGCCATTGCCTTTGGTTGTTATGTGTTCATTCATTTCTCCCTTCATAATTCACATCTTTTCTACTATATTTTCTTTTCTTTTTTACTACATCTTCTTTGGTTGGGATTATATTTAACTTTGGCCTACCACGAGATCGAGCAAATAAAGTATCATCGATATCTACTCATTGATTGACATTGCTATTTGCATGAATATTTGTTGCCATCGTCTCCTTCCAAGCTAACAATATTCTTTAATAGCATGTAGGTTTTATTTCACGTGATCCACCTTCGCAAAATAATTCATTCACAAATCTTTGTTATCATTAAAGTCGCGTTCTAGTTCTTTATACATTCTATATTCTTCTATCATGCGCGGGTAACCTCCGAGGAAGAATATCCTTATGTAGCACCGAATTACATCCTTTCTCCATCCATAACTAATATACCTATCATCAATTCTACTTATGTTTTTTCGGCACATAATTGTGAATATATGGGTACAAGGATATCCCTAGACTCGAATTGTTTGCAACTTCATTCAAATGGCAACCCAACTTGTTGTTGATAGTCAAGTGTAAACTTAATTTCCTTCCTATATGCATTTGGTACACGTCTGTCCAACACCAGATATTATCCACTCCAGGTTTTAATACAACATAATCACTTCGGACACAAAAAAGCACCACGTGTATCTCATCTTGCAGTTTATAAAATATTCAATTGGTTAACACTTGTTGAAACTGTTTCTCCCATTCATAATCAGTCATTACTTGTAGGACTTTGTCTTTACTTTCTCAATTAGCTTCAAACTCTTTCTCCATTTTGTTGGTCATAAATCTTGTATTGCTCGACGAATTGCTTAAGTGTGCTATTCGAATTATGTAAACATCACAATACACATGCATATCCTTGCTCCTTTGTGTTGAAACAATTCCAGTCTAGAATATATCAGTTAGATACACTGGGGCCCAAATTCCCCTCTTATTGCACAACTTATTTAACCACTACTTGCACTCTAAATCACATTGTTCCACAAACTCTTCTCATTCTCTTTGAAGACTTCTTAGAGTAGCGATTAGAGACTATCATCATAAACTCGCTACATGTCTTTTCAAATTCTGCAAAGTTCTTGAACTTTACAGGCAATTTGGACATGATGTTCCACATGCAGAATTGGTGATTTGCATTAGAAATTACATGTTTAATAGCTGCTCTTATACTCTCACACTGATATGTAAGTATTACACGAGGTTGTCATCCCATTAGTGCTATCCAAGTGGAGGAAATCCACTTGGAAGTATCAATATCTTCAATAGATAACAAAAAAATCTAATACAATCAATTTTCGTGATGATTCACGCCTATAAATGTAGCAATGGAATTTTATATCTGTTGACAAGATAAGTTGTGTCAAAGCTCACAACATCATTAAATTCTTCAAAATATGCTCTTGAACGAGGATGAATCCACACAACATTTTTTCAATTTCCTTCATCATCTTTATGAATCAGATGGAAATGGTCCTTATCTTTCTCTTGCATATTCCAAAAAATTTTGTATATTGACCCATCATCACCATCACATATCCTTAGCCTCCTCCTACTTTCAATGAAATTTCTTCAATCCCTTTGTGAAAAACATGTGTTCTATGGTCCACCATTCTGAACATCCAACAACCTATGGTTCTCACTTGTCCTTAGCCATGCTATATCAAACGCTTCTAATTGCCTCTTATCTTGAGTAGTCAGGTTCCTTTGACTAGGCATTATTCTTCTCATGTCTAGAATCAACTCATGGTTATGATCATGTATTATTTGAGTAACTTTCCAAACACTATTCTTCTCTAATGCTCTTATTCTTGCTGGGCAGCCTACCCTTTTAGTCATTTTTACCTTCTAATTTCCTTCCTCTATCATAATTTAGTATCCTATATTTGATGAATTAGCCTTTAACATTGCTACAAGATGACCTGAAAATGCAAAAACCTTTTAGTTTACCATATTATTTGAATGCATATATTAAGGACTCATAACTCGGGTATTTTGAACCTACATCTAGACACACCACATCTCTAGTATCATCTTCATGGTATTCTGATTCACCATAATTAACCTTGCCAATATCACTTGTATAATGTGCATTGTCATCTGTTGATGTTCCAAACAAGGCATGCATTGCAACCTCCATCATAGGTTGCACATATTCCTGCATTGCAGTTTGCTCAACAACCAATTTGCTTTGTTGTGAAAATAAATCTTCCAATTAACAAATCGAAGATTGGTTCTGTGAATTTCTTAAGAGGAATTATGTGGAGGTTTTCATGGAGAAAGTTCAAAAGACGTTCATTCTTAATGAAGCATGCATAATTTCTATCAATAATTACAATTTTCTAGTATATATGTTTTTTTATAACGGCTTAAAATAAAAGGCACGATGCAATTACTTCACTAACTTATGGCGAGGTTAACACTTTTTGTCTAGATGTAACAAAAAAAGACGTGCGTTGCAATTACATTAATAATATGTAATGAGGACAAACTAAGCATGTTGCAAACTATACTTTTTGTATTGCGTTCTTTGACACGTCTGTTACTAAAATATGTTATTTTAACACGTTTTCTAACTTTTCACAATCTCTAATGGCCTCATCCGTTACTTAACCCCCACCCCTCTCCCCTTTTTACCATTCTTAATTTTCTCACTCCCTTCTTAATAAGGTGTGGAGTTAACATGCTAATCTATAATTCGTTTTCAGCTAATTATTAGTTTTTTCGAGAATTGAGAGTATCAATTGGAAAAAGATTTTGGCAACTGTGATTTTTAGCGAGAGAGCATGTTGTGCAAAATGTTAGAGAGGGAAGTTGAAATTTCCACAACAAAAAAAATTGTTCAGATTCATCTCTGCTGCTCCAGCACTACTAATGTGCAACTACACCACAACTTATCATTTCTGCTGTAATTGCAATAACAAAATTCATAACAAACCATAACGAACCTCAACTTCCTACTGCAACTTGCTGCAGTTTTGGCGCCAAATATTCATGGCTGTTAAAACATCTTTTATGTGTCTAAATAAGATTGTATCTCCTATTGTATCTTTTAAGAGTTTTCAATATAATTTGAGAGTTTCTTCATTACTTTCTATAATTTCTTCATTACTTTCCATATGGTATCAGAGCTTTAGGATAGAGTTATCAAATTACTTCCAATTTGAGATTTACAATGTTGAAAGGATTCAACAATGGCACCACGAAGGAAGAAGCAACAACATGAAGACATGCATCTTCGTCAGGAGAATGAAATTTCTGAATCTCCCTCAGAGGCTTCAAACGAATCTAAAAGTGAAGAAGAAATACCAGAAGTTTATACTAAAACTAAGAAGAAAAGCCATTATGGTGGATCTGAAAACCCTGGCCTGGTTCTCATCAATATTGCTTTGACAAGCAATAATTACCTGTCATGGAGCACTGCCATGATCAAAGTATTGACAGCGAAAGGAAAACTCAAGTATGTACTTGAGGATACTGAAATTCCAAGAGTTGAAACTCCAAAGTATAGAAGATGGCAAAAGATTTATTGTCTTGTGTCTTCTTGGATAGTAAATACTATTACTAAGGAAATTACTGATGGATTCTTATACATCACATCTTCCAGACATTTGTGGAAGGAGTTGAAGCGCAGATTTGGCCAAAGCAATGGACCAATGTTGTATAAAATCAAGAAGGAAAACAATACTTTTCATCAAGGTACTTTTCACTCATGATGTATTTCAATAAATTGAGTAGATTTTGGGATGCATTGGCCCTGTTAAGGCCGATTCACAGTTATCACGCAAAGGAGTGTGCTTGCAATGCCTTTCAGAAAATGGTTGAAATGACAGATGAAGACAAATTAATCCAATTTCTTATGGGATTAGATAGTCAATATGAACATATACGTAGTCAGATCTTAATCATAGACCCGTTACCAGATGTAGATAATGCTTATTCTATAGTAATGAGGGTTGAAAAAAAAACTGAAGTCACATGTGAGCAAAACCTTGAAATTGGTAATTATAGCAACAATAATTCCAAGTACAATGATGCAAACAACAAAAAGAAGAGCAATGAATTTTATGATCATTGTAATACTCAAGGGCACTCTAAAGCCACTTATTTCAAAATTATCGGTTATCCAGACTAGTGGAAGGACAAATCCAAGACTCAAGATCAAAATAGAGGCAAAAAGGGCATATGCAGCACAGAAAGATCATCACAGTTGCTAGAATGATGCAAATGATAGTGATTCTGAAGAGGAAATGAATCCTAGAAAAATGAAGCAGATGACACGGATGATGCAGGAGATGTATAAATGCATGAAAGGGAAAGGGATATCAACTAAATCACCATTGCAAAACGCAGAGTTTAATGGTTTTACTGGTCTTCAAGTATGGCCCTAACTGGCATAGCTTTCACTTGTGCTAAAATCGAAAAATTAAGCAATACATATGGGATAGTGGATAGTGGAGCCATTTCACATATGTGCCCTGATAAAAGGAAATTTTCTGTTTTAAAACACACTACAAGTAAGCAAAGTGTTACATTACCTGATGGAACCTTGAAAATATCAATCATACTGGCTTTATTGTTTTACATGACAAACTTGTTCTAGATGATGTATTAAATGTACCAGAATTCAAGTATAACCTTCTTTCAGTAGGACAATTACTGAAACAGTCTGGAATCGAGATTATATTTAGCCATGATTGTTGTTATTTGAAGGATTCAAATACTCATGATTTGATAGCAATAGCATGGCTAACTGATGGTTTATACTTGATGGATGAAACATCTTTTTCTGCATATATCCTGCATAGGGCTCAGAGATGTAACCTTGTTCAAACATCACATACAATAGATGAGTGGCATTTGAAATTAGGACATGCATCTAATGATGTTCTTAGTCATATTGATGGCATTGATCTAAAGTGCACTTCAGAATCTTGTGAAACATGCCCTGCTGCTAAGATGCACAAACTGCCTTTTGGGATAAGTGAGATAAAGAGCAATTTCAGATTCCAGCTTATACACATTGATGTGTGGGGTCTATATAAGACAACATCAATTTCAGGTGCTAGGTACTTCCTAACTCTGGTTGGTGATTTTACCAGAGTTACTTGGTTAGTTTTGTTACAAACTAAATCTCAAGTATATAGAGCACTGGAATCCTTTTTGAACATGATTACAACACAGTATGATGCAAAGGTACAATTGATAAGAGGTGACAATGGAGGTGAGTTTATCAATAACTCATGTTATGAACTGTTTAATTCCAGGGGGGATTATTCACCAGAGAAGTTGCTCATACACTCCTCAACAGAATGGAGTTGTGGAGAGGAAGCATAGGCACCTACTTGAGGTTGCCAGAGCTATTTCGCTATATGCTGGTCTTCCTGAGAAGTTTTGGGGAGAATCAGTTTTGATGGATGCAACTATTATTAATGTGTTGCCCAGTAGAGTTTTGAAATAGAAGAGTCCTTACCAAATGTTCCATAACAACTTGCCTGACTACTCCATTTTTCATATTTTTGCTTGTTTATGTTACGTCAAAGATCATAATGTTGCCAACAAGATGATGGCCAGAGCTGAAAAATGTATTTTTCTGGGCTTCACACTAGGCAAGAAAGGGTACAAGGTATTTAATATGCACAGAATGGAGTTGTGGAGAGGAAGCATAGGCACCTACTTGAGGTTGCCAGAGCTATTTCGCTATATGATGGTCTTCCTGAGAAGTTTTGGGGAGAATCAGTTTTGATGGATGCAGCTATTATTAATGTGTTGCCCAGTAGAGTTTTGAAATGGAAGAGTCCTTACCAAATGTTCCATAACAACTTGCCTGACTACTCCATATTTCATATTTTTGGTTGTTTATGTTACATCAAAGATCACAATATTGCCAATAAGATGATGGCCAGAGCTGAAAAATGTATTTTTCTGGGCTTCACACAAGGCAAGAAAGGGTACAAGGTATTTAATATGCACAAACAACAGATCATGACCTCTAGGGATATCGTGTTCCTTAAGAACACCATGCCATACAAAGATGCAGTGAAAAATACTCAACCTCATACTTTTATGATACCCACTGACCATTTTACTTTTGTTGACATAGATCACAATGTGCAGGATTTATCTTACAGATCTGTGCCAGCACCAACCTCTATTGCAGCATCACCTTCTCCTTTATATACAAATGAAGTAATCCCGTTGAGGAGATCTCAGAGAGTTATCAAGGCACCAGCCTGGTTACATGATTATGCTAACTATACATCAAAAGGTCTTATTGAAAGTTCTTTCACATGCTTCTCCAACATTGCATCAGATTCTACTTTTCAGATCATAGAGTTTACTGGAGATCACAAAGCCTTTATTGCTAATATTCTCAAGAACAAGAAACCTGCTAGCTACAGAGAAGCAGCTAGTGATCCTAGATGGGTTGCTGTTATGCAATTAGAGCTGCAAGCATTGGAGACAAATAACATTTGGATCTTGACAAGCCTTCCTCCAGGTAAGAAGGCCATTGCCTCCAAATGGGTTTTCAAAGTTAAATATAACCCAGATGGTTTTGTTGACCGTTTTAAAGCAAGACTAGTGGCCAAGGGCTTCAGCCAAGTTCATGGGGTGGATTTTCATGAATCCTTCAGCCCTATTTGCAAGAACCGTGATAGTAAGGTTGTGATTAGCCATTAGTGTCCAAATGGGATGGCCTGTTCATCAAATCGATGTCAACAATGCCTATCTCTATGGCACTGTAGATGAAGATTTATACCTTTTACCACCCCAAGGATATAAAGCCTGGTGAACTTTGTAAGTTGCTAAAATCATTATATGGCCTTAAACAGGCAGGAAGACAATGGCACGAGGAATTGACATCCAAATTGATTTCTTTTGGATTCAGGAGATCTACATATGATCACTGTCTCTTCTTAAAGCAAGAAGGAACAACTCTAATAACATTAATCATTTATGTTGATGATATATTGATCAATAGTTTGAATGACAGGAAAATTGCAGAAGCTAAACAGTATCTTCATGGCATGTTTACTATCAAAGACCTAGGTATTGTCAAGTACTTCCTAGGCATTGAAATTGCTAGGTCTTCTCAAGGGATCCTACTAACTCAAGTAAAATACATCCTGGACATGCTCAAGGATACGAATTTGGAGAATGCTCATTCTGTTTCTAGTCATGTACCTTCTAGATTTGATTTAATTAAACCTTGTGATTTGATCTAAGACCCGGGAACATACATGAGGATAGTGGGAAGGCTTTTGTATTTGGGATTTTCAAGGCCAGACATAGCCTACTCCACTCAACAGCTCAGCCAATATATGCAGGAGCCATGTTCTCATCACCTAGATGCAACCATTCATGTACTTAAGTATCTCAAGGGTACTCTTTACTATGGATTACTTTATCCATTTGAAAATGATCCCAAACTCCTAGCATTTTGTGATTCAGAATGGGGTAGTTGTCAAGAAACGAGAAGGTCCCTTACTGGTTTTTGTGTCTTCTTTGGCTCAACATTGATTTCTTGGAAATCTAAGAAGCAATCAGTGGTTAGTAGATCTTCAGTATAGGTAGAATATAGAAGCCTTGCCACTACATGTTGTGAGTTAAAATGGATCACTTACCTTTTAACAGACTTCCAAATACCACTCCAACTTCCCATTCAGTTGTCCTGTGACAGCCAAGCAGCAATAACTCAAAAATCCTGTTTCACATGATACAACCAAGCACATTAAGATTGATGTGCATTTTGCTCGAGAAAGTGTTGACCAGGGCTTCATTTCCCTTACACATGTACCTACTCATTCACAAATAGCAGACATTTTTACCAAACCTCTCAGCAGTTCCCATATGCAACCATCCCTAGCCAAGATGAAGCTTTTCCAACTTCCATTTGTTTCCAGTTGAGGGGGCGTGTTGAGATTCATCTCTGCTGCTCCAGCACTACTAATGTGCAACTACACCACATCTGATCATTTCTGTTGTAATTGCAATAATAGAATTCATAACAAACCATAACAAACCTCATCTTCCTACTGCAACTTGCTGCAGTTTTGGCGCCAAATATTCATGGTTGTTAAAACAACTTTTATGTGTATAAATAAGATTGTATCTCACATTGTATCTTTTAAGAGTTTTCAATATAATTTGAGAGTTTCTTCATTACTTTCCATAAAAATTAGAGCCTAATTTTACTAAGGGTATTATTGTAACTTTAGTCTAACATTAAATGGCTTATGTCAAAATTAATTGATGCAATTCATTAATAATTTTTTTTTTTATAAAAGTGTATACATCATTTTATAGATAAGAAAACATCAAGTACAATAAAAAAAGTAAGGAATAAAACTGTATATAAGTAAAGGCTATGCCTACTACAAAATTATTTGAAGCTAAGAATTTGAAGTAATATATGGATAAGATTGTGAATATGTTTTATTATTTGTGATAATATGTTACTTGTGAATTGTTATTTTCATTTCGAAGGATAAAGGAATTGAGTAAAAGGAAGGGAGGAGGCTTGGTAGGGGTGTCAAAATGGGTTAATGGGTCGTAAACGGGTCGTGTCAACCTACTCAGGTGACCCGTTTATTGAAACCCAGACACGACTCGTTTAACTTAACGGGTTGACACGACACGACTCGGTTAAAACACGGGTTGACACGGGTCAACCTAGATAACCCGTTTAACTAAATTAATTAATAAACAGGTCAATTTTTGACACAACCCGTTTATACTTAACGAGTCAGAACATCCTAAACGAGTTATCTGACCCGTTAACACTTTAAACTTTCAATAAAAAGTCAACAAACCCATTCAACAACAACATTAAGTTCAAGTTCAACATAGTCAACAAACCCATTAAACAACATTAAGTTTAAGTTCCAACATAACAAAACATAAAAAAATCCAAATAGTTCAACATAAGAAAAAAACGCAAAATCCACAAAACATGAAACAACAGTAAGAACAAATAAAATCATAACATTCAATTGACAGCGGCGGAATTGGCGTCTTGCTGATTAGGCTTTGATTCATGGGATTCCAAGTGCAATTCCATCAACTCCTTTTCAAGTTCATCAACCTCCTTGTAGTTTTCATCCACACCTAAAAAAATATAAAACCAAATCATCAAAATATTAATTCAAGTATTTAAACCAAAAAATAATCAAATTTTGTGAAAAGAGTTTACCATCAATTTCACAAGAAATCCAATCTTTAGTACATAGCAATGCTTCCACAACATCAGATTTTAATGCACTTCTGTATTGGTCAAGAACTCTTCCACTGTTGCTAAATGCACTCTCCGAAGCCACTGTTGTAATTGGAATAGCTAGCACATCCTGGGCCATGGCTGCAATTTGAGGACATCTAAATTGATTTGCTTTCCAATAAGCTAATATGTCTAAATTGATCTTTCTATCCATTCTTGGCTCATCAAGATACAAATCCAACTGAGACTTTTGAGGTGTAAATTCCATAGTATCTAAAGAATCAAATTCCTACAAAATATTACAAATATATTAAAAATCCCATCAAAAGTGTGTTTATCAATGTTTTTTGTCAAATGAAAAAAAATAAGTAAAATAAATAATAGTTTAGAGTAATATACCTTGCCCCAATCTAAAGCAACAGATGAAGAAGTTTGTTGTTGATCCATCATTGAATTGTGATTGCTTGCATTATTGTTACCACTTGACCCACAAAGATTTTGCTGATTTGTAGAATTTTCATACTCAGAAAACAAGCCATACAAATCAATCCTAACTTGTTTTGCTTCGGTCAACCCATCATCACCATAAAGCTTCCTATAACAATACTCAACAAAACCTAGCTTGTACCTAGGATCCAAAATCACAGCAATTGCCAAAATTCTACTATATGCACTCCAATACTTTTTAAACTTCACCATCATTTTTATTGCCATGGAACTCATATACAAATCATCACTATTCATGTTTTCCTTCAAAGTCAAATGAGCAGTAAACACCAATGGGAAGTACAGATTTGCAGTCACATATTTAGAACCCGAGAAAAGACAAGTAATATCGTTAAAAACTCTAAGAAATTTACACATCTTTTCTACTTTAACCCATTCATCTTCTGATGGACAATGCTTGAAATTAGAATCACTCAGTCTAAGATGAACAAAAGCATTCTGGTAATATAAAGCACTGTCAAGCATCATAAAAGTCGAATTCCATCTAGTAGGAACATCTTGCCTAAGACCTTTTTTCGAATCTAGAGTGCAAAGACTGACACACTCTAAGAACTTGACTTTTCTAGCTTGAGATCCCTTAACATACTTTATACTTTCTCTAATCTTTCCAACCGAATCATCAATTTCTTTCAGACCATCTTGCACTATCAAATTTAAAATGTGAGCTGAACATCTCATGTGAAAAAACTCTCCATGATTCAAAAGACTACCCTTGCTATTCAACAAATTTTTCAACAATTCTACACATGTATCATTAGCACTTGCATTATCCAAAGTGAGTGAAAAAACTCTACCATCAATTTTCCAACCACACAAGAAATTATGAATTTTTTCACACAAAGCTACACCCGTATGTGGAGGAGGCAAATAGCAAAAGTTCAAAATCCTCTTTTGAATAGTCCAATCTCTATCAATAAAATGTCCAGTCAAACAAATATAACCATCAGTTGTAATTGAAGTCCAACAATCAGAAGTAAGGCATATCCTACTAGTGGTCGACTCCAACAAAGACTTGACCTTATTTTTTTCTCTACTATATATCTTCATGCAATCAGCCTTACAGGTATTCCTCGAAATTAAATTCAAATCAGGTTTAAAATACCTAAACAAATCCTTAATCCCATTCCATGTAACAAAATGAAAAGGCAAATCATGTTTGATAACAGCAATAGCAACCAACTCTCTAAAATCATTAATGTCAAACTTTGTTTGCACAATTGTTCCATCAGTCAAAGCTATCATGGTTTGACCAATATCTCTAGTATCTTTTCTAGGACACTTCTTTATATGTCGTGACAAGTTACCTGTCCCAAAAGCGCTATCGGCCTTGTATGATTTCCCACAAGCTTTGCATTTTGCAATTTTTGTCTTGTCCTTCAATGTAATACGTTCAAAGTAATGCCACACCATAGAATAACACTTTCTAGGCCTACTCCTCTTTCCCTTGCTCTTCTTACCACTTACATTTGTAGTCTCTCCTTCTCCTTCATCATCTACCTCCATATTATTGACATCATCATCACTGTCGATAGTTTGAATAATTGCTTCATTCCCAATTTTAATCGAACCTACTTCTGTGGTACTAGTCATCTGCACAGTAAAAAAAACAATAATCAGACATGCTAATAATCTGTATAAAAAACATTAAAAAACAATGAATCAAGAAAATAAACTTAAAAAGTAAATAAACAAATAATGGTCTGTTTCAAAACAAAAAAAGCAAAAAAACAATGAATAAAAAAAACAATAATCAGATATAAATTATAATCAGATGCATGCTTGAAATAATAAAAAAAAACAGCAAAGTCTCCACTCCAATATACAAAAAAGAACCAAAAAAATCAGTATAAGACATGCTATTAAACCAAAAAATCAGTATAAGACATGCTAATAAACTTAAAAAGTTTAAAATAAATAAATAATAATTTGTATCAAAAGGAAACAGCAAAAAAAAAAAAAACAATGAATAAGAAAAAACAAAAATCAAACATGCTTGAATAATAATAAAAATAGCAAAGTCTCCCATGTACAAGCAAAGCAACCAAGAAATCAATATATCAGAGACATGCTAATGATCTGTTTAAAAAAAAAAATCAGTATATCAAAATCAAACATGCTAATAATTTCCGAGATTACCTTCTTCACCGAACGGAAGGCAGCGGTGCGGAACAGAACAGCGGCGTGGAAAGGAGTTTCCGGCGGCGGTGCGGAACAGAACGGCAGCGGCGTGGAAAGGAGTTGCCGGCGGCGGTGCGGAACAGAACGGCAGCGACGTGGAATCGGCGCGGAACAGAACGGCAGTGGCGCAAAGTCGGCGGCAGAAAGGAGTTGTTTGTTGGCGGAAATGGGAGAGAAGAGAAAGAAATCGTTGTGGTGGTGTGGTGGCTGCTGGATGTTGTTAGGTTAGGGAATGGAAAAACCTAATTATTTGTTAGGTATATATATGGTCCTAAATTACTATCATACCCTCTATAAAATTTGTTATTTACAATAGCTAAACGGGTTACACGGGTTATATGGGTCGAGTTTGGCGGGTTCGTGAAACAGGTTGACCCGACACGTTAACTCGTCTAAAATTATACGGGTTGTAACGAATTCGCGAGTCAACCCGCGACCCGACCCGTTTACGAACCGAGTTTTGCAGGTCGATCCGTTTAACCCTTTGACCCATTTAGCCTCAACCCTAACCTGTTTAATTTGCGAGTTACGCGAGTCGTGTTATCGTGTCATGACCCATTTTGACACCCCTAAGGCTTGGTGATCTCCAATTATCCCCTACTTAACGGAAAACGATTATTAGTTGTTCCTAATTAAAAGCATATGGGGAAGGACCACGTGCCACACCAGGCTTAAAGTATCCAAATCACTATTTTAATGACAATATGCCATACAAACATATAATATTATTATGATTTTCACACATTGAATTCTTTTTTTAGAGAATACAGTGATTTCTTTATTTCTCATTTTTAATACATTGAAGTTCTTAATTTTTTTTTTGTCACACTGATAACTAGAAAAATTAGTTTTTAACATAAATTTAGTAAATAAGATATTATTAATTTCATATGCATCCAAAATTTAAAGGTGCTTTTTGTTTGTCTTTTCACTTTAAAACGAAAATTTTTAGATGTTTGGTTAGAAACCTCATGTTAATCTTTTATACATGAAAATTAGTTTTTTTACAAAAACATGAAATCCCCCCTTATTGGAAAATCAGTTTTTTAAACAGCAAACAATAAATAAACCAAATGATATTTTACATTTTTAACAGTTTGAAACTAGTTTTTATATGTTAAATGTAGTTATAGAAAAGCTCTAATAATCTTATTTCGAACTGCAAAATATAAGTTCAAACAAATAAAATGAGTCTTTAAAAAATTAAAAATGAGTAATACTTTATTAATTGAATTAGATGTTTGCAGTAAACTAATTTTGCGAGTAGATAATTAATGGGTTAAGGTGCAAAAATACCCCTAACGTTTTGAGCCAGGAGCAATTTTACCCCTAACGTCTAAAATGGTGCAATTTTACCCCTAACGTTGGAAGCCAAGAGCAATTTTACCCCTAACGTTAATAAATTGGGTCAATTTGAGAAATAATTCATCAAACTGTCTTCTCGGTCATGAATGTTGTTATTTACACTTCATAAGTGCATCATTTTATCAGTAACAAATCACAAACATTTGTTGGGATGTGAAAAAAATAAAAAAATAAAAATATATACTGTCTTTTTATACGGATTAGACAAAAAAAAAATTCAAAAAATCCACCGAATTTATAAATATTAATCTCAAATTCTATTATTAATTTATAAAAAACATGAAATCCTTTTTTTAGAATGAATTATTATGCAATTGACGCAAAATAATGAACAAAAATATCTGTGTTTTATAATAGTGTCTGAAATTGACCCAATTTATCAACGTTAGGGGTAAAATTGCTCTTGGCTTTCAACGTTAGGGGTAAAATTGCACCATTTTAGACGTTAAGGGTAAAATTGCTCCTGGTCCAAAACGTTAGGGGTATTTTTGCACCTTAACCCATAATTAATTTAATAAAAAAATTCAAGAATCTAATAGTATATTCAAATTAAATAAAAAAATTAATGCATCAAAATCAATAATCAATCAATTATTTTTACCCGTAATTTAATTAAGGAAAGAGTACAAAAATAAATCTTGTGGTTACAACTGTTTTCGATCGGCACCATTGTGGTTTAAAAATTTACAAAATGGTAGCTTGGGGTTCATTCCGTTAATAAACACAGACCAAATTGACTAACGATGTTAAAAAAGTCAAAAGTCAAAGGAAAAAAGTTAATTTTATCCTTATATTTATTTATTTTTTAAATTAACCCCCTTTATTATTTAATTATCACAAACAAATCCCAAAATAAAAAATAAAAACAAATTACACTATTTCTCTATTTCTCTTTAAGTTTTTTATTTTTCTTCTACTTTCACTCTTCTCTTTATTAATTTTCCCTCTCTCTAAAATCAATTCACCATAAGAGTAATGGAATTTGAGTTTTCGATATACCCGAACTGTTGGAAATATTTCATGGTCAATCCAATGACAATAAAATATTTATATTTGATTAAATCAAAACATAGTAACCGATCCTATTAAAGAATTTGATTACAATAATAATGTCAATAATATCAACAAAATAACAATTAAATTAAGACTAAGGTTTCGAATAGCATGTGCATTTGTAGATTGAAGCACGCTGGATTGCATTGTCCTTTGAGAGAAAACGGCCCGTCTGCACCGAGTAATTATCAACCACGTCTCTCTCGCAAGATACACTTTAATCTGCCAAAATTCTTATGTGCGACTAAGAATCTCCCGAACCGGTTATTCTCAATGGTCAAGTAATAATAATTGAAAAGAGTAAATAAATTAATATGAAATCATATGGAATTTTATGGACCGTGTTTATGTAAAAGACTTTAAATGTATATTGCTCTCATATTAGTTGTAGTGGTTTTTCCAAATAAACTCAAAGTAATTATTTATAATAGATGTTTGTTAGTTAAATTATTAGAATTTTTTTCCAAGAAAAACGATATGTTTATTAAAAGCAAAACAGTGCCAAGAGTTACAGATCACTATTGGCTAATAGTCAATTTGTACAAAGAAAATCATCCATACATAAGGAATAAAAAATTTGGGCTTGTTTAAATACTTCTCTTTTAACAAGAATTAGTGGCAGTAAAAAAATAGGAAAAAGAATATGAGAAAATAAACGCTAACCCAAAATAATTGGAACCGATTTACCAATTCAAAATAAATAAAATAATAATAATAAATTTTAATCACAAAATTTCAACATTCCCCCTCATGATTAAAATTTTAAGATTATTATTATTTGAGCATATAATATCGTGTAATAGGTGATAGGTACCTTTCGAGTTTGAACCTACACTTAGTGTTAATGAATTTATCCTGGAAAAACCATAGTAACATATAAATGTTTTGAACTAGGCTCTTTAGACTAGAATAAAATTCACCACACACCGCAATATGAGAAATCATCAAGGTTCTATTAGTTTTGCGCTTTTCGATCATGCGCACGTATTTATTCATGAGTGTCTTTAGAAATTGACCCAATTTTTCACAGTGGCGCCCCACCACCACACTCAATAGGTGAATCCTCCAAGAGTGATTTGTGATCATTACCCCGCAAATCAAATGCCTTTGGACTCATTTGGAATTAAATTCTTCCTATACATCACAGTAGAAAGCATAACATCATGGGAATGGAACTTGGAATTCTCCCATATAATAATACAAAACTTGCTCTCCCAAGTTACCAAAAGTTTCGTTATTACCTATTGAACTTTATTTTCTAGGATCGCCATATATATAAAGTTAGGTATCCACTTTGATAACTAAATAATAGGTCACAATTCCATCCCGCTCAATTTAAAAATTAAACTTTCATTGATGCATCAATCTTTTAGCACGTATAGGCTTTGCCAACTCTATGTTGAGCGGATCCGCTACATTATTTTCAAACCTGAAAAAATCCAAACAAATAATATCATTAAATAAACATATTTTGCTACATATCTATTGTAGCAAGAAAAGGTAATAATGGAAATTTGTTGATTAGAGAAACAAAATATATTTTTTTCTCAGATTATGTATTCCACAACATTGATTGAAGAAACAAATATGTAATCCTTCTCTGATTATGTAACCTTTCTTAAGCACAATCTATACATGTTTTGTAGACAAAAAAAAAAAAAACAAAAAAAATTATGATTAATAGTTTAATGTTAGTGACTAATATAATTGCAATAATAATAGAATGCACAAGGACAAAAACCAGCAACTCGGATAGCCACTTAGCTAACTTTACCAACACATTATAGCAGACATTAGCATGTTCTTGTGGGCTTAGCACTACCCGTAAAGTTTGTAAGATTTCTGGTTTTCTTTTTCTTTTAATCATTCTTTGGCTTAGCCGTTCATATATCACCAAATTACTCAGGCTTAGTGCTTCCTCCACCATGTACACATATATTTGTACCAATTTGCACCATTATTTTAATGTATATCAAACACCAGCTTCTGAGATCGCTAAAACATATAGCCTTGCATTATCATCTCTCAGATTTCGGAGGCGCCTACATCAGAGTGCTGCATTGCTATAGCAGGTACAACTTCCTTAGTGCTAAAAGCTTTTAACAAGTCAAATTAGAATAAATATTTAAATGACAAAATCCTACAAATATACAAATATATAGCAGCCATAAATATGCCCCTGAATTATCAAATAAAATTGGTGTTAATAATTGATTCAATGGCAAAAGCTATATCTCACAAAATGACTCGATCATGATAAAAATGAAACTGTCAGTGGGTAAATATAATTAAGAGCATCCATTAAGCAAGATCAGACTATGGGAATTGGCTTAGCATCACATAAAACAAAAGTAAACAATTAAGCTTTAACCAATAGAATCTGTAGCATAACAAATAAGAGATAAAGTACATAGCATAATATTTTATAAAATAAGTGTAAGCATCCAATATAATAATAACTTTAACAACCTAAGCAAGAACTGGGTTAAAAACCAAGAGAATTAAAGTATCAAGTGTTTGTTATTTCTATATCAGTAGAAAAAACAACATTCTCTATATTATCAGTCTCAACTATCAGACACTATAATAACAAATTCTATATCAGAACACTCATAGATCAGATCCGTAACCTCTTTCTAAAGCATAGTATCAACAAGTTTCATGTTAGCAAACTTTATATTAGCAAATATAAATTAATTAAGAAGACAGAACTCCCTACTCAGTTAAAACTAATAGACCCTTCTTTGAAAGGTTCAGATCCTCATCATATCATCTTGGTTTCGTCTTTCACTCTTTCACTCTAAAAAACCATTGTTGAAGCAAAACCATGACAAATACGTTTGCCTCACATCCAAAAAAATAAAATCCTGACTGAATTTCATAAAAGACAGAAATTCTATAAATTCACAAATAGAGATCAACCCAATAACTACAACATAGAAGCTTTCAACCAATATACTCTTAATGAAATACAATCAACATCAAAGAAATAAACATCTCAGATTCAAAATTGAATCTCTTGTAACATTGAATCTCTTGTAACAGAAAATTTGAGCATCATTTAAAATAAAAAACCAAAAATCATTCATTTAAAATTTTAATTATTTTGACCGAGAAAAAAATTGGAACTTGCTGGAAAATTATTTGACTGAATCAAATATAAATAAACAATTAGAAAAGTCTAAAAAATTAAGCTAGAATCACAGAAAAAGATTTGATGGAATAACCAAAAATTTCATTTATTTTGATCCAAAAAAAAAAATTAGAATTATTGTAAAAGGATTTGATTGAACAAAATATAAAGACACAAAACTTTTCTCTCAAAGATTGTTGGAAATATTTCATGGCCAATTAAATCACAATAAACTATTTATATTTGATTAAGAGGTGTTTGTTTCAGCTTTTCGGATGAGCGTTTAGCGTTTCACTCCAAACCGCAGGAAATATAGCGTTTGGTTAGGTTTACATAACCGCAGCGTTTTGGAGCGTTTCACGAAAAGCTCCTATTTGGAGCTTTTCATAAACAGATGTTTGTAGTTATATGTTATTGACAAAATTATCCTTCTTATTTTTACAAAATATGTTTATTCTTTAACATTATTTATATTTACAATATAATTACCGGAAGAACAAGGTTTTATTGCGTTCAATAAATTTTTTATATTTTATATAGATTATTTTTATTAATTTGTGTAACACATTTTTTATTTTATAATAGGATAAAATGTAAAAATACCCCTAACATTTGTAGCTAGAAGGAATTTTACCCTTAACATCTAAAATGGTGCAAGTATAACCCTAATGTTAGCAGGGGTATTTTTTCACATTTTCCCTTTTATAATTTCATCGTTGATTAATTTAAAACATGTCCATTTTAAACATTTTAAATCCGAACAACAACAGTTCAATATAATTTTACCAAACACTAGTAATTAAACAGCTAATAACAAACATTTAACAACTTACTACAACTGCAAACAGATAATAGCAACCGTAACAACTATTAGCTAACAGCTGAACCAAAGAGGTCCTAAATCAAAACATAGTAACCGGTCCTATTAAAGAAATTGATTACAATAGTAATGTCAATAATATCAACAAAATAATAATTAAATTAAGACTAAGGTTTAGAATAGCATGTGCATTTGTAGATTGAAACACGTTGAATTGTGCTATCCTTTGAAAGAAAACGGCCCGTCTACACCGAGTAATTATCAATCATATCTCTCTCGCAAGATACACTTCAATTTGCCGAAATTCTTATGCGCGACTAAAAATCTTCCGAACCGATTATTCTCAATGCTCAAGTAATAATAATTTTTTTTTTGAAATTCTCAAGTAATAATAATTGAAAAGAGTAAATAAATTAATATGAAATCATATGGAATTTTATGGACCGTGTTTATGCAAAAGACTTTGAATGTATCTTGCTCTCATATTGGTTGCAGTGATTTTTCCAAATAAACTCAAAGCAATTATTTATAATAGATTTTTGGTAGTTAAATTATTAGAATTAGTGACAGTAAAAATAGGAAAAGGAATAGGAGAAAAATAAGCACTAACCCAAAATAATTGGAACTGATTTTACCGATTCAAAATAAATAAAATAATAATAATAAATTTTTATCACAGACAAATATCAAAATACAATTACACCATCTTCTCTGTTTCTTTTTTAAGTTTTTTTATTTTTCTTCTACTTTCACTCTTCTCTTTATTAATTTTTTCTCTCTGTAGAATCAATTCAACATAAAAACAATGAAATTTGAGTTTTTGATATAACCGAACACATATATATCCATGAAGCATAAAAGGAACACATACCGAAAGCAGTCCGAACATTAGTAGAATCAAGTGCAGACGTCTCCATGAAGAATAACTTCTCTTCTTATGTGAAGTTTTTTCCCTCCTCTATGCTCACTTCTCTTATATTTTCCAGATCGCATTTGTTCCCTACAAGCATTCTCGCCACTGCTATATCACAATTAGCCGCAATTTTTGACCAAATTCATGAGATTTTTTCACAATATAACAGCAGGCAAGAAAAATCACTATATATATTAAGAATAAAATGCTTCTTTAGATTCTCTCAGATTGAAATACAGAAACTTCATTCTCATCTATAATTTCATAATTTCATGCATCAAAACATATAGATTTCTTGTTCAATACTATTCTCAGCTATTGCTCAACACTGCCCAGCTAAACCTTTGATTTCAAATCTTCATGGTTTTGCCAAATTCAAGAGTGTCACCCTTAAACATTAGCATCGACGGTCATAGGATTCTGGACAATATTTTTTAAAACTTACGAAAGTTTTATTTATCTCAATAAAATCACTGAAGTTTAATTTATCTCAATAAAAAGAAATTGAGTTTTCGGTATATATACCCGAACACATACATCCATTGCTCTTATGTTGACTTGAATCTAGAGAGAAAAATTAATAAAGAGAAGAGAGAGAAAGTAGAAGAAAAATAAGAAATTAAAGAGAAATAGAGAAGATGATGTAATTGATTTTTATTTTTTATTTTGGGGTTTGTTTGTGATAATTAGATAATAAGGGGGTAAATTTATAAAATAAATAAATATAAGGATAAAATTAACTCTTTTCTCTTTGACTTTTGACTTTTTTTTTAACACCGTTAGTTAATTTAGTATGTATTTGCTAACGGAATCAATCTCAAGATATCATTTTGTAAATTTTTAAACCACAAAAGTGCCGATCGAAAACATGTATAATTGCAATGTTTATTTTTATACTTTTTCCTTTAATTAATTGAATAAGAGCACTTCTAGTACTTGTTACTTAGTTGTTATTTTGAGACATTTAGTAACAACCAACCATTAGAGCAGTTGTTAACAAATTTGGTTTATTACCAAAATGAGCAACAATAATTTCTCTCTTTCTACCTTTTAAGTTTCTGGTTTTTGTATTTTGTTACCAAAGAAGCTACTTTTTGACCATAAAAGTACGCGATTCAATCCCTATTTTCTAATTAATATTATTTTTTATCATATAAAAATTTAAATAACAAACAACTCTAATGAGATATTACATTTTACTTTATTGTTATTTGTATTTTGTTACCACCTGTATGAATGTATGAATGCTCAGGTATGACAATTTTTTATGCAAACAGGGCTACCTACAACATTAATAATTAATCATAATAATAATTGGTCTCATCTTCTCAACTAAACACATGATTGATTATTCATTATCATTTTGCACTACTTCAGGCTCACAAGCTTCCTTAGTCGATAACATTATCAAAATAACTGTATGGTCCATTAATATTAGCTAGCTAGTAGTAGTACGAAAATTCCAAAGGAATTAAGGCTATGCAATATAGGCAGGCATTGTGGTTGGTAGTGAGTAAGAATAGGCCCACCTCTTCTCAATAATCTCCCCAATCTTTCAGGACTCTTGTACATTTCACTCCCAATTTCCACCATTTTGTATATTTCTTTCAACCAACTAATTGACCTTTATACGTTTTATAGAAAACAATAGAATGCCTGATAGAACTTCGTATAATTATCTGAATCGTCTTGCTAGATTCTTTCTATATTGACCTGTAAAACAGAACCAATGTCAGAGAAGGGACGGAATTCGGCGAACCCGCTCCGATACCTAAGTCAATCAAGTTCTTAGCGAGGGTTAAAGAATATGGACTAAATGTAAAATAATAGTTAACATATCGTAGTTTGTGACTATATTTGCCTATATATAGGGTTTAGGTTGAATCCTTCGTTAACTAGAAATCCTTTTGGGCTTAGGATTTCCTTCTCATGTAAGAAGTCTTGTCCTAGCAGAAGTCTTTTTCCATGTCGAGTTCTACTTATTTTCGAACATTCCCTTATACGGGAATCGAAGCTTCTAAGGTTTTCGAATGTCTGTTTTATCCCACGTGGTGTAATAATGTAGAAGGCTATAATGATGTCATGTGTATGATGTCATTTTACATGATATCATATGTCTCCCCTTTTTAAATTTTAAATTATTTCAGGATTTAGATTGTGCACGTCAGGGATGCAAAAAGGATCATTTTTTTACTCTTAATTTGCTCTATTTTGGATCTTTTTGTTATTAGTACATGTGTCGATTTATTCTTCAGATTTTGGCTACTTTTCTCAACACGCCTTGCCAACGTGTCTTCCTTTTAACTGGTATGAAAATCTGTTGTTAAGCCCAAAATATACCTAAAATATCATCAATATTTACATCAGCTTTCTATGAATTTGTGCTGTTTATATCTATTTAGAGTACTTTTACGTTCGAATATATTTCTTTCATGCAAGGTATCTAAATATTTGGTAAAATCCAAATAGGAACGAAAAGAGATAAAAAACGAAAGAAAAACCCTAAGTTACGAGCAAAAGACAAGGAAATTCAAACGCACCAATCGAAGATGACGGAACAGAGTCGAGGCCGGGAAAAAACACCCGTGTCGCGACCGAGATTCCCTTATCTTGGTTGCGACATGCGTCTTCCAGACGTCATCTCTTGCGTTTCGAAGGCTGAAATTCAAAGAAACGTGTCCGTTCGAGTGGATAAAAACGTCTCTTCACAGCAGACACGACCCCTAAACACGACTCTTCAACATCTATAAATAAAGAGTTGAATTCAGAGTTGTAGAGAGTTAGATTTTTAAGATTAGTACAGAATTTATGCAAAAATTCTGAGTCGGAAACGATTCAGAGTTAGAAGTTCGATTTTGTAAAAGCAATATGATGTACACACATTGTTTATTAATTAATTATAAACACAGTAGCAATTAGATTTAGATTAAGATCTGTTCGAAGACTAGTTTATATTTTGGTAGTAGAAATACCATCTCTATTCCGAAGATTCAGCGAGAAGATTAAGTAGCGGATTCGACCCCGGAGCCTGACAAACTCTAATGAGGTTTGAGGAAAGGATTGACGACCCGGAACTCCAATGTCGTTTTGAATGCTTTTATGCTTTTTATTCTCTGTAAACTTGTATCAATTCACACTTCATCTAATAAAAGTTTATGCAATTCAATATATTTTTATGTAGCACTTTGGTAAATGATCTGAAGTGAGTTCTGGTGTTTTCATTAAAACGTAGTTAAATTCAATATCTTTACAAGGAAACTTTGTTGAACACTTATGCAAATTCATTCTTATGGACGATATGATCGTTAGGTCGGCTTATCGGAAATAAGTATTAATTTGATTAAGGTAGCGATCTCGCCCGACCGTAGGAAGATCGTCTGCGGTTCAAAGCCTTTTAATTGAAGGAGTTTACGTTATTACACATTTATAATTTTTACAAAGTTTAAAGTTGTTTCCTTTGCTTAATGCAAACGAGTACAATTATTCTCTTATTTTAAACACTAAACGTTTCTGTTTTGTAATTCATACTCAAAACAGAATTGATTTCTAACATTCTACATATTTTCCAATCCGATTCTTATTAATTCAATCTCAAAACCAAATTCAATTAACGATTGTCTATTAAATAAACCTTAAGTCGTATTTAAACTATATTAAAATAAGTTTTTGTGAAAAAACGTTCCCTGTGGGATCGATATCTTTTTATTACTACAAGCGAAACCGTGCACTTGCGGAAATCGCTCAACATTTGTATGGGCCTTATTTTCTCGAGAATAATGATTAGCAACATTTATTTCCCCACCTTTCTATCTTTCGACTCTTCCCTTTCTTCCGTTTTTATCCATTTTCTCATTGTCGTTTCACTCCTATTTTTATTCAAGTCTTCTGGCGTCACTTCCA
This sequence comes from Euphorbia lathyris, assembly GCF_963576675.1. Taxonomy (NCBI): domain Eukaryota; kingdom Viridiplantae; phylum Streptophyta; class Magnoliopsida; order Malpighiales; family Euphorbiaceae; genus Euphorbia; species Euphorbia lathyris. The sequence goes on from NC_088910.1 coordinate 68,351,493, forward strand.
CTTCTTTTGCTCTTATAAAGGTATATTTTTCTCTTTTTACTGTCATCTTTTTCCCTTCTAATGTTGTAATGTTCTGAATGAGCTGGATATATGTCCAGCACAGTTGTCTCCTAATGGCTGGCTATATTTACATGGGCTAGTCAAAATATGTGAGGATATAAATTACGACTTGACTAGACCTCTGTTTCATCATATATGGACTCCTTCTGTTAGATAATGATGATTCTTTGTGGATATAGGCTCTTTCAAATCAACCATCCTCTGTCACTAATAAGCATTCTAGCAACAAAAATTCCAAGCCTTCTTGGTTCTGGATTTTCTTGCCAAGGGATGAAGGGGGAACCTTTGGACAGGGCACTATATCCAGATAGTTTTTTGTTCCATACCACTTGGAACTCTACTATAATGAACAAAGACAACTTTCATGACTTGGTTCCCCTTTCTCCCGAGGAGCAACTCATGTACAAGTATCTGACTAGGTTGCCTCTTACTTTTGCCCGAGAGAAGCAATTGACTTATATGGCTGAGAACAAGCCATTTGTGCTTAGAGATTCCCGAGGCATAATTCATTAGGAGGGAACCGTTCAATACGATGAGCTGCTTATAAGTTTGTAATGATTCCTTCTTCTTGGTTTAATGCATTGATTGCTATGTATGTAAACTCTAACATGGGTAATCTTTGGAAAACAAGCTCGTCGATTGGGTGGCGAAGCCGACTGAGGAAGTTCATCCGAAGGTGAATTCGACTAGGGCAAGAGCTCAGTCTTCTAAGGCTGGGGCTCAACTTGTTAAAGCAACTAGGGTCCGGATTGGCCTTAAACGTGTCGCAACCATGGCTACTTCTCCCTCTTCAAAGAGGCTTAAGGTAGTGCCTCCTAAAGGAGATATGTTAAACGTGTCTGCATCTCCCGCTACTCAAAGTGGAGGAATAATATTTGGTCTTATACCTGAATGGCCTGAGTGGATTCCTGAAGAGGTGGTTATTCCTCGTGAAGAACTCAACAAGTATACCAAGTTCGTCACCAATAAGGTGAGTAGTTTTTTTTTTCTTTGAGTGTTGTTTGTTTGATGGTTTTTGTGTATATCCTAAACTAGTCATGTTTTTGCAACTCTAAATGGCTCGTTATCCTTCTGGCCCCCACCTAGAGTATCCTAGGATACCTAAGTCTATTAATCAACTTGTGAGGGTGCCTTCGAAAGCGGAATTTTTATTGTTAAAGCAACTGATCGTGAGATTATGGAGCTGACTAGAAGCTCAGGTTTGTCCATCTTACTTTCTTGTTCAGTTATGATTTCAAGGGCTCTAATTTTGACTCTTTTGACCTATGTGTAGGTTGTGTCTTCCAACCCAAAAGTTAATGCTTGACTACAATATGCCCTTTGTTAGATTGAACAATTGGAAGCTAGACATAAGATATGTATCAGCCTCCAGGCTGAAATAGATTTGAAGAAAGCTCATGAGCTTCTTTCCCAGTGTGAGGATGAAATTGCTGCCTTTCGTTAGGAACTGTTGTTGAAGGAAGAATTATTGAAATAGCTGAAGCTAAATCTCAGCAGACATCTATGAGTCGTTTTGAGACTTATTTGCTGGAAGTATGAGCAGCCCAACTGAAGGTTGAGGACGAAGCAAAAACTACTAAAGCCAACTAGGTTGAGATGAAGGAAAATAGGCAAACGTTTGGCAGCGGAAATATAAATTTTTTAACCTATTTCCTTTTCCCAAGATCCGTTAATCGTTATTTCATACAAGGAAGGATAGAAGATAATACCTTTCAGAAGAACTATCTACTGTTGCTAGCGAAGTTCCCTCAACTCTAGATCCGAGTTCACGAGCACAAAACAAAACACAAGATCAAACGAGTTAGAATTCAACTGATGAATAGCAACCAAGATAGATTGCCTCTAATTAATCAACACGAGATCAAGGATAAAGAGAAAGAGATGAAAATCAATTGAGCGGAAGAAAGTGGTGAAAGTCGATCCACTACGGTAGGGGTTCGAATTTCTCTCTCCTCGGTTGGACTAGGGTTGGCCGAAATTTACATAACGAGGGGGTTTATATAACCTCTTGAATCTAAACCCTAGTTAGATTGGATTGGGTTATTAATTAAGAGTTGTATCCGGAATAAAACTCTTATTAATTATTATCTATAATTATATCCTCAATATAAATTATAAGATAATATTAACTCATTTAATAGGATAATAATTAGAAGTAATTTAATCACAATAAACCTTCTAATTAAATTATCCTATAATTAATTTAATCCACAATTATAATCTAATTAAAATTGTTTAAAATCAAATTAATTCTTTATGTGTTTAATACACATAAATCGCCCCCCTCATACATATGGGCCTTAATGGACTCATTTGGGCTTCCATTAATTAATTAACATCCATTCCTCTTTTTGGTTCCAAGTCTTATGTGTGACCGATTAAGTTCTTATTACTACTAGCCGTATACAACCATTAAATTAATTTCCCAAAATTACATTTAATCTTTGTATAACGGAATGAGTGCGCAGACTGTGATAGGCAGAACCGTAAACATTCCCCCGGAGTTATAAGAAGACTGGTTGATTCCATCATTGACCTTTCTGTATTAGTTACAGTATAATTCGATCCTTTATCAACTACATCCTTGAACAGAATCTCATGACTATGGATTATGTCAAGTCACATATAGCGAGACGTTCGTTTTACTTGTACAGACCGAGTTAACTCCGAATAGATAGGATAAGTGAAATCTCCATTTCAAGTCTTAAGCTATCACCTTTCCAAGGATTTAGAGTTAAGTCTTCCACAAGTGATCCTTGGACGTATCTCCCATTTATCAGGAGTGACAAATGCTCAATCCAATGTTAACTATCCTGCAATTACTTCCTGTGATACTCAACGCCTGCCCGCACACACCCCAGAGTCATCTCTGTTATGGATCATGTTTGAACAGAGTCAAAACATCACATTTCATAATCCAGAATCACTAATTAACATTCCTTTGAGTCTGAGGATTACTTATACCTATTAATACCAATGAGATGAACATATGACATAGGATAAATCCATCCATTATTTTATCTCAAGTCGGGTCCCCAATCCTAATGAACTCCTTCACTGGATCCACATAACTGTCCAGATATCTGCATATCTGAAGCTTGTGAGATCAGCTCTCTGTCTCGACAGAAAACATTGTTACATGCAAGTCTCTACAGTATTATGTCAATCCCTATTCAAAACATATTACTTGACTTGGGGTGGTTTCAAGTTTATTAGTTTATTATAATGTTTTGTCTCACTTCATGCTTGTATGAACACTTTATAATCACTAGTGTATTAAATGTGGACGCTAGCAAGTGTACTAGGTCATGTGTAGTATTTGGTAAGACCAAGTGTCGTATTCCACAGGGATTGTGTCTTTGTCATTGCAGGATAGTTAACATTGGATTGAGCATTTGTTAAATGGGCTTTGCCTTTCCTTTTCTTTGATCCCTCAATGACAAGAGCCGGTATGGCTTTGTCTTTCTTCATATTGGGCTCAACTGACTTGAGCATATTTCCAAGCGTTTTAAGAGAGGTTTGCAAGTCATTCATCTGATAGTTCATGATGAACTATGAATAACTCTCTGGGAGGGATTGAAGAATTAAGTCTACGCTTAATTCGTTATCCATCACAAATCCAATACTAGAAAGTTTGGTAATGTAGCCAATCATCTTGACACAATGTGTCATGACAGATGTGCCCTCTTGCATCCTGCAACGATATAGCAACTTGGATATCTCGTAGCGTTCGCACCTGGTCTGTTTCCCAAACAATTCCTTTAGGTGCATGATGATGGAATAGGCATCCATTTTCTCATGTTGCCTTTGTAATTCCGGTGTCATCGATGCAAGTATGATGCATTCGGCATGATCATCATCAGCCTTGTGCTTCTGGTAAGCATCAATTTCCTCAATGGGAGCATCATCAGCAGGGACAGGGGGTATCGATGTATCAAGTACATACCCTATTTTATCGAACTTCAAAACGATTTTGAGGTTACGAAACCAGTCGGTGAAGTTTGAACCATTCAATTTGTTATCGGTAAGAATGTTTTGCAGATTGGTGTTAGTCATGATATTAAGAGTGTTTTAATTTAAAACTCGAGATGTGAGAAAGAGTAAACGTATGTTATTCATTTGCTTTAAAGTATATCAATCTAAAATTATAGGCCTTTTAGTTTATTTTAGATTGCTCCCACTATTTTGCCAAATTAATAGCCCTCCATATTAATTCGAAGAATTTCACAAATCCTTTAGTGAGCTAGGATCCTAACTCCTGAGATTTCGCTTTGAGTTTGCTCAACAAGCTAGTCTCATTCGTTAGGTAGATTCATGTAATCAATCACATCTTTAATGTGATTCCTAGGTTATTGGGTTACTAACCACATTAGTAACTAATATGCTATTCACATTAATCCCAACCATATTGCCCATTAGTTTATGACAACATGAGTTTGCTCATCCAATTATCATAATCTAATTTAAGTATTACCCTATATTCATGAAAAGTAATTTTCGATAATTCAGGTGTTACCGTAAGACCCCGAGCTTGAGTTTGCTCAACAACCCAAAGGCCCCCAGTACTGCCGGCTGAATTATAATATTAGGGAGGGGCAACCGATTTTAATAACTTGTTTATTTACTTAACTTTTTAATGAGGGATTTTATTTTAGGTCTCATAATCTAACTTAGTCTTGATTTGCTTTAGCATACATCAGACACATACATTCACATACATTGGCGTTATGGACATATCATCTAAATTATTTCGTCGAGCCAGAGACGGAATAAAAGGGCAAACCTAAGGAAATACTAACTATTACATATTTCTCTTTAGGTCCTCCGTCTTCTCCATGGCGCCTTGAAATTACATATTAATTTCCATACTACTAAAGAAAACTTCAATTGAATTGAAGGGAATTAGATGAGAGGAGAAATTACAATAGATAGTAGAAAGGCAGGACTCGCAGGCCCTATTTCAAAAATACCAAAAGACTAAAAGAGGGTCCAAATATGTCCATAACTCCAAACATGCATAGACTCAATTAAATAAATTTAATTGGTTGATTACATAACTATTTTATGTAATATTTAGGTTAATCACATTAACTTATTAAATTAACTTTCATCCAATTTTACTTCTAATAGTTTCGTATCTTTATATTAATCCTTAGATTAATATAACTATACAAAACGTCAATTATGCACGTCCCAATTATTTTGATTTCAATTCATTTAACATTTTGATTTACAAATTGGTAAAACAAACTTTTAAACAAATTTTCATTCGATAATCAAAACAGAAAACTATCAATTTCTGAAACATATATATTCAAATATATATAAAACCGATTTTAAACAATTTAAAATTCAAGTGGGTCTCGGGCCGGGCCCGAGGGTGGGCTGCTGCCGATTGGCAGCAGCCCTAGGACGGCTGAACCGCTGCTGCCTTGCGGCAGCGGCGGCCAGGCGCCGCACGCGGCTGCTGCCGCGAGGCAGTAGCCGCGCGACAGCGGCCAGTCGCGCCGCGAGGCGCGACTCGAGCTGCTGTCGCATTTTTTTATAATAATTTTAAATATATATATATCAGTTCTAAAACGGTTTTAAAGCGATTTTCAGAAAATAGGAAAAACTACTATAGATTTCCGTTTTATCTTTAGAATTAATAAAACTGATTTTATCAATCTAACTATAAAACTAATAGATTTTGTTATGATGATTATCAACCAAAATAATTAGGAACATACGCATAATCTATTTTAATTAACAATTAATTAAAACTTATTTATCTTTAGAATTAATTAATCAAAACAATTTGTTAATTGATCCTCACTATAAATATTTATTCAATCCTATTGAAAAACTTCTAAATTTTCATATATGATATAATGGATTTAACGATGGCTCTGATACCACTGTTGGAAATTAGGCTAAGGTATAGCAGCGGAAATATAAATTTTTTAACCTATTTCCATTAACCCTAGGATCCGTTAATCGTTATTTCATATAAAGAGGGATAAGAAGAATTACCTTTTGATGATCAATCTACCGTTGTTAATGAAGTGCCCACAACTCTTCTCCGAGTTCCCAAGCACGAAATAAAACACGGGAAGATTAAGTTAGAATCAACCGTTGAATAGCAACCAAAATAGATTGTCTCTAATTAATCAACACAATATCAAGGATAAAAGAAATAGATGAAATCAATTGATCGGAAGGAAGCCGTAGAAAATTTCTCTTTCTTTCTTTAGGGTAGGTTTCGAAAATCACTAGCCTTGGATTAGGGTTGAAGGATTTCGAAAATCACATAGTGGGGGATATTTATAATCTCTTGTATCTAATCCCTAGTTAGATAGAATTAGGTTACTGAATAGGAATTCAATTCGGCAATAGAATTCCTAATTATTATCTCATTATATATCTAACATATTAAGGATAATAATAATAACCTTATTGGATAATAATAGGAGTATTATAATCTAATTAAAACTCCTAACTTATTTATCTCTTAATTAATTTAATTCATAATCCTAATCTAATTAGGATTGAGTAAAATCAAATTAATTATTCATGTACCATACATGAATTTCGACCCCCTATGGTCCATGGGCCTCATTGGGCTCAATTGGGCTTCCATCAATTAATTAACATCTATCTCTCTTTTAGGTTCCAAGTCTTATGTGTGACCCATTAGGTTCCTATTACTACTGGCCGTATGCAACTATTAAATTAATTTTCAAAGAATTATATTAAATCTTTGCATAACGGAATGATGTACAGAGTATGTGATTAGCAAGTCCGTAATCATTCCCCCAGAGCCATAAGAAGACAGGTTGATTCTGTCGTTAACCTTTCCGTATTAGTTACAGTATAATTCGATCCTTTATCAACTACATCCTTGAACTGAATCTTATGACTATGGATGATGTCAAGTCACATATAGCGAGACGTTCGTTTTACTTGTACAGGCCGAGTCAACTCAAATAGATAGGTTAAGTGAAATCTGTATTTCAAGTCTTAAGCTATCACCTTGCAAGGATTTAGAGTCGAGTCTTCCACAAGCGATCTTTGGATGTATCTCCCATTTATCGGGAGTGATAAATGCTCAATCCAATATATAACGATCCCACAATCACTTCCTGTGATACCCAACGTCTACTGTTCACACCCCAGAGTCATCTCTGTTAAGGATCGTGTTACACCAGAGTCAAAGCGTCACATTCCGTAATCCAGAATACCAATTAATATTCCTTTGAGTCTGAGGACTAGTTATACCTATTAATACCAATGAGATGAACAGGTGACAATGATGAATCTACCCATCCTGTTATCTCAAATCGGATCCCCAATCCTAATGAACTCCCTTTCATTGGATCCACGTAACTGTCCAGATATCTATATATATGAAGCTTGTGAGATCAGCTTTCTGTCGGACAGAAGACATTGTTACATGCAAGTCTCAACAGTGATATGTCAATCCTGTGCATATCACTTGACTTGGGGTGGTTTTAAGTTTATTAGTTTATCATAAAGTTTAGTCTCACTTCATGCTTGTATGAACACTTTATGATCACTTTAAACAAACTTACGGATTTCCTTTTATTAGACTTTATTTAGTGCTTAAAAGGGATTGCCTTTATATAGTTATAAAACATATATCTCATTAAAACAAATGATATAAAGAACACTTCATTTACATTAAGTTTGTATCCTAGAACAATTGTCTATAGGACACTAAACCCCAACAGATTAGACTTTAGTGAGAAGAATAAGTTACCTTAAGGGTTAGGTACAATTCTTGAGTGGGTGAATAGTGTGAGCTTTTAACATAAACAAAAACAACGAGTAATAAGATAAATAAAACCAAGATGAACAAGCACAGATCTAGCCATACGCCTAACGAACAACTGTGCCTAACTTTATCGCTAAGTGAAGTAGATCTATATTCCTGAGTTGGGTCTCTCCCTCATCGGTCACTAAGGTCCGGTGTCCAATTTCCAAAGATTCTAAGCAAGTGATATTAACCAAATGTCCTTGTGCTAACATACAAACAAGCATTAAGTAATAGGGAGCATTCATAAAGAAACCCTAATATGTGGTAGTTTTCGTGTCCATCCACTACAACATATGCCGATTAGCTGTTTCCGTTACGTAGGAGCACCGTCGTGTCATCCTTGGTAACCATAAAATAGACTCGATCTTAATCTATTCTTTAAGCATGCTAATAACACTCAATCATGGATAGAAATACTTCATGCATTGATAAAAAGATACTTACAGTCGCCGTCTAAATGGCTGGCTAGGCCTGCAGAAGAACTACTCACTCATTGTCATGAGTGAACAACTTGTTCTTCCCAAAAACATTCTTCAAACAGAAAATAAAAACAGAGAATAAAACTAGTGGTGGCGGTAATGCCGAGGTACCTATTACAATAATATTTCTCCTATTTATACTCCCTTTACATCAACCCTAATTACAAAGGTAAGAAGTCATAAAATGTAAAAACAAGGACAAGTAAACGATCCTCCTACACTTGGCGCAAGATGGAAAACTGTCTTGCTTTCCACGTTTATCTCTCTTTCTCTCTCCTATAGCTTGCTCGACCCGCGCGTTTATCCGTTTCCTTCCAAATGACCCGTTAATGCCGTTGTTTAAGCTGTTCTGTTCTACTGAAAGGCTGTTCGTGAGGATTCCTGCTTGAATTGTAATTTCTTCCTGTTTCTTCCATTTCTGGTTGAAAACTAAGACTTTGAGGCTCTTTTCCATGAGTGATCATCCTCAAATATTTGCTCTTTTTACTCGCATCAAATTACCCCCTGTTGAAACACCTTTCCACATGATTTTGATTTGACAAAATTATTTAAGTAAAATTAAATATATTCTAAACACACTAAGTTTAAATGCTTTGACTTATTACACTAATGTGTTTGTTCAATGTTGAGTTAAATTGTTTATAAGACATAAAGACTAAAAGGCTTAAAGCCCAATACAGAAGTCAAAGCCTAAGTCAAACAGATCAAGACCACTCGGCCCGCGTGTGCAAAACGCTGCCGTTGTGTACGAAACGCAGCTCAGCGAAAGAAGGATCGAGAAGACCTTCGTTGAACAACTTCGGAACGAAGCTGCTGAGTTGTATCGACAAAGAGTACAAGACAGCAGCTGAGCAATAACAACTTTCAGACAAAGTATTTCTACTTTGGGTAAAGTTTAGAAGACACAAAAAGTTGTCTAGTTGACCTTACCATAAATGGAGAGACATCCTGCCGGACTGACTAAAAGCTGCTCAGCTCTGATCGAAGACAGAAGATACTTGAATCTGATTGGCCAAGAGCACTGAGCAGGACTGAGTGACAACGACAGGAAGCCGTTTCCCTCCAACGGTTATTTCGAAATTCAAAATAACTGATGCCTCAGACGTCTCTATAAATAGGGCCTTTCAGTTGCTTCATTCTACACAGAACTTTATCAAGCCATTACGATGACCAAAATTCTACTCGGAGTTCTGTGAGAAAAAGCAAAGCAAATACTTACACCAAATTCTATATCTTTCGTGTAAAAGTCTAGAGTGATTATTCAATCATCTAAGGTGTCTTAGCAATTGTTGTTTAGGACAAATCTTTATCATTTCTAGAGATTAGAAAGGAGAGGCTGAGTACTCAGTTATAGTACTCAGCGAGAGATTAGGAGTGAGTAGAGGTATAGAGGAAGGTACTCTTGTTATACTCAGCTTCTAAGTTGTAAAAGGTTTGATGCTCTACCGTTAAAGAGCTCAGTAGAGAATTCGAAAGCTCAGAACGTGTTCCGGGGACAGGACGTAGGCTTAGAGGCCGAACCTGGATAAATCTGCTGAGTAACATCTTTCTAACCTTAAACTCCTTAATATATATATTGCTTGCTTAAACAAAACTGACCAAGTAAAGAGGTCACGCTGGTTGTGTGTATTGAGTATCTGAGTTCAGAAATAGACTCAAGTGCTATCTCCTGACTCAAAGAAAAAAGCTGACTTAGTCACCAGTTGACTAAGCTAGTGTCTTAATTTACTCAGCGCGGTGTGTAATCCTTTTTCAAAGAAAAAGAAGTCAGCCTTAACGTACTAAAATTTTAAATAATTCCTATCCCCCCTGGAACTAACTTGTTACGTTATAAGGGACCAACAAGTGGTATCAGAGCCTAAAAGCGCACTGTGAAAGGTTTAACTACCTTGATCTGATCCCCACTATGGCTGAAAACAACACTCAGTTTCTCCCAGGAAACCAGACAACTCAGATCTTACCTGAGGGGCTGTCCATTACTCGGCCTCCACTATTCTGCGGGTCTAACTACACCTTCTAGAAGAATAGGATGAAAAACTTTATTCAGGCAACAAATATGAGTGCATGGCTTTCAATAGTCCAAGGCCCATTTGTTCCTGTTGAAGTTGTGGCTGGCCAAACAGTTGTCAAAGCTGAGGCCAAATGGATAGAAGATGATCTCAAGAAGCTACAAAACCATGCTTTGGCTATAAACATGCTTCACTGTGCGCTTGATGCAGAATATAACAAGATTTCAGGTTGTGAGTCAGCGCAAGAGATCTGGAAGAAGCTGGAGGTCACCTACGAAGGAACCAACAAAGTGAAGGAGTCCAAGGTGAACCAGCAGATGAGACTGTACGAGCTGTTCGAAATGAACGATGATGAAGGAATTTCTGACATGAATGCAAGGTTTACAAACATCATCAACGAGCTCAAAAGACTTGGGAAGATCTTCACTGAGGAAGAACAAGTCAAGAAGATTCTTAGGAGTCTTCCTAAAAACTGGCAAGTAAAGAAGACCGCTGTTGAGGAAGCTCAAGACTTGACCACCTATAAGTATGATGAACTCATCGGCTCACTGCTGACCCATGAGATTTCGATGAAGAATTTTGAGCTGAAGGAAAAGTCTGAAGATAAGAAGCAAAAGTCTCTTGTCATGAAAGCTGACTCCACTGATGGAAGCTCAACAGACGATGAAGAGATGGCTATGTTTACCAAAAAGATGAAAAGGCTGTTCAAAAAGAATGACATATATTCTAAGAAGCCTTATAAAAAGTTTGATAAGTACAAAGCTGACTCCAGCGACAACAAGTATAAGAAGGACAGCTCAAAGCCCATTACTTGCTTTGAATGTCATCAAATTGGCCATATCAAGTCCAGTTGTCCCTCGTTGAGGAAAGAAAGAAAGAACGGCAAGAAGGCAATGGTGGCCACCTGCAGTGATAGTGATGATTCATCATCATCTGAAGCTGATGCCACTGAGTCAGCGAAGATTTGTTTCATGGCTGACGAACTTGCTGAGCCATGTGCTTCTGAGCATGTTGACCCCTCCATTGCATCTGATGATGAGGAACAGTCAACTGAGGTAATATCACTACCCTTGCTCAGAAATGAAATGGTTAATGCCCTGAGTGATCTTTATACACTTGTCAAAAAGTGTAATAAAAAGGTTAGAGCACTCAACAGGCGATGTGACGAGGTTGAGGAGGTCAAACTGAGTGACCTTCGATATCTTCTTCAGGACAACTCAGATTTGCATAGTAACATTGGAATTATGCAAAAGTTTGTCTCTGAGGTCCAATCAGATTCTAAGAAACTGAGAAAGGACGTCACATCCATTCAGAACCAACTAAAGGTTCCAAACAAAAGAAATATTCCTCTAAATACTCAGTATTGAAGTACTGGTCAGCAGAGATGGAATCCTCAGCGGAATGTCCAGTGTGACTTCTGTGGGAAGAAAGTACATACCACAAAGGTGTGCTGGCATGCTCAGCACTGGGGTGCTGACCAGTCAGTGAGAAATCCTAAACGGAAGGTCAGCTGTGACTTCTGTGGAAAGAATGGCCATACTGTCCAAGTATGCCGCCATAAAATAAAATATGATGCTTTACCTGTTGAACCTAACAAGCAAGGACCCAAAAAGAATTGGGTACCTAAAAGTAACTAGTTACATTGCAGGTAAGCCTGAGATGTGCTGAGAAGTCAAAGATGTGGTATATTGACAGCGCATGCTCGAGGCATATGACTGGTGATGAAACTCAGTTCATCACATTCGAGCGTAAACGAGGAGGAAGCGTAAGTTTTGGAGACAACAAAAAGGGTAAGATAGTAGGGTCAGGAACCATTGGAGGTAATCCTACTATTGAGTCTGTCTCCCTAGTCAGCGGACTCAAATATAACTTACTCAGCGTAGCTCAGCTATATGACAATGGGAGAAAAGTTATATTTGATGACACTGGATGTAAAATATTCGAGGGTAAAACTAATGAGTTAATTTTAACTGCCCCTCGCATTGATAATGTCTTCATGCTGAACTTAGAGAAAAAGTTTTCAAAAACTATATGCTTAGTATCAAAGGAAGAAAATTCCTGGCTATGGAACATGAGACTTGGTCATGTAAGCATGGACCTCCTGGCCAAATTAGCAAGAAAGCAATTGGTTGAGGGACTGCCAGAACTTAAATTTGAAAAAGATCAATTATGCCACGCTTGCCAAGCTAGAAAACAAACCAAACAATATTTTCATAGCAAAAACATTGTCTCAACTAAGCGTCCATTAGAGTTACTACACTTGGATCTCTTTGGTCCAGTCCAGCCACTGAGTCTGGGTGGAAGAAGATTTTCCTTGGTCATTGTAGATGACTTTTCTCGGTACACTTGGATCATCTTGCTGAGTAGCAAGGATGAGACCTTTGAGACATTTTCAAATTTGGTTAGAAAACTTGAAAATGATAAAGACCTAAAATTGGCTCACATCCGAAGTGATAATGGTGGAGAATTCAAAAACCAACAGTTTGTTTAATTCTATGAAGCCAGCGGCATTGACCATAATTTTTCTGCTCCTAGGACGCCTCAACAAAATGGAGTTGTTGAAAGGAAGAACAGAACCTTGGTTGAAATAGCTAGGGTAATGCTGAGTGAGCATAGGCTTCCAAAGTACTTTTGGGGAGAAGCTGTTAACACAGCGTGCTATATTCTTAATAGGGCTCTTGTTAGACCTATACTAAAGAAAAACCCCTACGAACTTTGGAAAGGACGAAAGCCCAACATTGGATACTTTCGAGCCTTTGGCTGTAAATGTTTTATTTTAAACACCAAAGATAGCTTAGCTAAGTTTGACTCAAAAGCTGATGAGGCTATCTTTTTAGGCTAGTCAACAAACAGCAAAGCATACAGAGTTTTCAATAAACGAACTCAAGTTTTAGAAGAGTCAGTACATGTTGAGTTCTACGTAACTAACCCTGCAGGAAGATATCTCCCACTGACCGAGGATGATCCACACTCAGTACCCGCTGATCAAGATGTAGCCACTGAGTCATTCCCTCAAGGGCTGACCAAAGGTAAAAGTGAACCTGAAATTATTTTCACTGACCAGTCTACACCTGCAGAGATTGTTGAAACACAGATAGCACAAGACATCAATCTACCAAAGGAGATAAGGATACCAAGAGGACACTCAGAGAGTGCTATTCTTGATGCCGCTGAGAATACCCTGATGACAAGAAATCAACTCAGGAGATACCTCAGCAACGTAGCCTTCGTCTCAGTTCAGGAACCAAAGAACTTCGCTGATGCTGAGCACGATGAATTCTGGATGAGCGCAATGCAAGAGGAACTCGACCAATTCAGAAGAAACGATGTATGGGAGTTAGTGCCTCATCCAAGGAGTCAGAAGACCATTGGAACAAGATGGGTCTTCCGCAACAAGTTGGATGAACAAGGAAATGTAGTCAGAAACAAAGCAAGACTTGTAGCTCAGGGCTATAGTCAGCAAGAAGGTATTGACTACGGTGAGACCTTTGCCCCAGTGGCAAGGCTAGAGGCTATTAGAATTTTATGCACTTATGCAAGTTATATGAACTTTAAACTGTTTCAAATGGATGTTAAGAGTGCATTCCTTAATGGAGTTATAAACGAGGAAGTTTATGTTAATCAACCTCCAGGGTTTGAGGATCCTAAATTCCCAAACCACGTTTATAAACTCAAAAAGGCTCTGTACGGCCTCAAGCAAGCACCACGTGCTTGGTATGAGAGGCTGACCAGTTTCCTGCTGACTAGAAACTATGTCAGAGGCAAAGCTGATACAACCTTATTCATTAAGAGAAAGGGTAAAGATACCCTGCTGGCTCAAATATATGTTGATGATATTATTTTCGGTGCTACTAATGAGTCAATGTGCAAGGAATTTAGCAATCAAATGCAGACTGAGTTTGAAATGTCAATGATGGGAGAACTCAACTTCTTCCTTGGACTTCAAATCAAACAAGGGAAAAATGGCATCTTCATCAGTCAAGCTAAATATGCCAAGGAGATATTGAAGAAATATGATCTTGAAAATTGCAAGCCAATATCTACTCCTATGGGCACTGACACTGTCCTTTGTGCTGACGAGAATGGTAAGTCGGTAGACAGCAAATTGTATCGAGGTATGATAGGCTCTCTACTTTACTTAACAGCAAGTAGACCGGACATTCAGTTCTCAGTATGCTACTGTGCTAGATATCAATCTAACCCTAAGGAATCTCATTACATAGCTGTAAAAAGAATCCTTAGATATTTGCAAAGCTCAGTGAACGCAGGTTTATGGTATCCCAACACTCATGGTTTTACACTCGTTGGATACACTGACGCTGACTATGGACGAGACAAGCTTGAACGAAAAAGCACCTCTGGAGGATGTCACTTCCTAGGGAGCTGTCTTGTATCCTGGTTCAGCAAGAAGCAGGTGTCAGTAGCCTTGTCTACCACTGAAGTTGAGTACATTGCTGCTGGACACTGTGTTGCTCAAGTCCTATGGATTAAGCAACAGCTTGAAGACTATGGTGTTCAAACAAAGACAATTGAGGTCAAATGTGACAACAAAAGTGCAATTAATCTATCAAAGAACCCAATTCAGCACAGCAGGATGAAGCATGTCAGCATCAGACATCACTTCATTAGAGACCATGTACTCAAGGGTGAGATAAAGCTGACCTATGTCCCAACGGATGAGCAGCTTGTGGATATCTTCACAAAGCCACTGGCTCGTGAGCAGTTCAACATACTGAGAGAAGCCATTGGTATGTTTACTCCTCTTCAGTAAATCTCAGTCCTAAATATAGATTCATGCTGAGTGAATTAACATGCTGAATGATCTATGCTATTATTTACTGAGTGAATAGATGTATGCTGAGTGTTTAATGCTAAATGAATGAATATCACATACTGAGCAAATATGCGCACTGAGTAGTTATCTCAAACTGAGCAACCAACTACTTAAACCATCCGTTTGTATAAAACTGACTACTCAGAATATAGAACGTTTAGAATTCTAAACGTTGAGTATAAGATCCGTTGCATTTAATGCTAAAGCACGCGAATAGCCACCTAGGATGACGTATGCGCCGAATGTGTCATAAATGCCAGGATCCTTGTCGGTTGACAATCCCAAGGCAAAACTGACACATGGATTCGATAAGATCCACCTTTCACAGCTATAAATAATGGGCAAATCTCCATTTTTATCTCTTTACACTTACCGAATTCTCTGGCATAAATACCTTCTCTCTAAAAACTCTCAAAACTTCCAAACCCCTCTCTGAAACTATGACTAAGATTTCCTTGAACATCTCCGGTGCCGGTCACTCTAAGACTAGTTCCGATGAACCTTCCAGGAATTCTACTCCGCCTGGAACAACTGAGGCCACTACACCGAGCAAAGGCAAAACTGGCCAAGCCACCTCCTCTAAAGGAAAGCCGGCCAAAGTCAGAACCTATACTAAGGTCTTCGAAAATGTTAGAGAGTGGAAGATTGACCACTCAATGTGGTTCTCTGAGGCTTTCGTAGAAACCGAGCAACCATTCTGTGAATGGATATCGAAGAATGGCTGGACCGAGCTGTTCTCAATCAGAGATCCAACTTACCCTGACTTAGTAAGGGAATTCTACCATAATCTGCGGGTTGCTGACGATAACCAGGACCACCTAGTAACTGTGGTAAAAGAGAAAACAATTTTTATCAACCCTACCTACCTTACCAACTTGCTGAAACTGAAGAATGAAGGAACAAAACTGAGGAGGACTGGTGATCATGAAGGAACTGGGTACTCTGCCACCTTCTGCAAGCCCGCTGGCCATTCTGGAGAAATCTCCAGTTCCTCAATGGGCCAGCACCAAAAGATGGCACACTACCTGCTGACCACTTATATCTTCCCAAAGATAAATTGCACCAGCTCAGCAACAAACTTTGAGCAATGCTTCATATGGCATATGCTGACCTACAAGCCCATCAACATGCCAATATTCTTAATCGCCGGCTTCCACAGGAGCACTAGAACTCTAAGGTTGGGCTCACTCATTACTAGAATCCTCATAGACCATCAGATTGACCTATCCGAGGAAACTGAGGCCCAAGGTTCTGAGATCACAGCTGCTGTGCTGCGTGCCTTGAAGTTTGACCAACCGATTAAGAAAGCCAAAGGTGCTGATCAGCCTGCTGAGGAGACTGTCCCAAAGAAGGGCAAAAGAACAAAGGCTCCAGCTGCCTGCAAAAGGAAAGCTGTTGGGACTCCTTCAAAAGATGCTGAGTCTCCGGCCAAGAAGCTGAAGTCTGTTGCTCAAAAAGGTCAGGAGAGACCTAAGTCAGCTAAGAAGAGAAGCAGGCAAGATGAGCCCGATACAGAAGAAAGAATGGATGCTGATGAGCAACCTCTGAAGAAGAAGAAGTCTTCAGAGCTGACCCCTATTGATGCTATCCCCACTGACTTCATTGTTCCTGGTGATTCTCACTTCACACAATGTCAGGGAACTGAATCTGAGCATCAAGAAGACGATGTGCAACTGGATGATCAGTTCATCACACAGGTTGAAGAAGAGCTAGAAGAAGACGAAGGGAATGATCAATAGGAGGAAGAAGAAAGTGGTCAGGATGACACTGAGGAGACAGCCAGTGAAGAGGAACTGCTGACCCAACTAACACTGAGTTGGCTGCAGATGAAGAACAAGAACAAATTGACCAGCTCAATGCTGACCAAGAAGAGACTTCTCCTCCTCACTCAGTAGAGTCTATCCTAGCTGACACTACACCTCCTCGAAGAAGAAGACTAGTAAAGGCAAGTCAGACAACTGTCATTGACCTTCCTGTCCAAAAGCCGACCAAAGACCCTTCTACACTTAAGCTAAAGTTTTTCAGCAAACAAACGTCTTCTTCTCTGCCAGCTGCTCTTGAAAAGCAATCCTCTGTTTCTTCACCACAGGAACAAGCCGACTTGAATGCTTCTGCCAACCCTACAAGCCAAACCGAGCAAGTTCTCGCTAATGCTGCCGATCCAAGCATTGTGCTGACTCAGGATACTCCTGCCCCTGTCAGCACTGAACCCATTCAGCCTACTTCTGCACCAACAATCATTCCTGCCGATCAATCATCTCTACAAGAGAACCAAGTGCAGATTGAAAACCCCCTTCCAGTCACTGACCATGTCGTCACTGAGAAAAATTCGAGTCCTCCATCAACTGGTCACACTGAGGAAACTAGGCAACCTGATGAAGGATCACTCAGCTATCTGCATGCCACCGAGTCTGGCAGACAACTCATCAACTCGGTGCAGTCATTAATCAAGGATCTTCATCAAAATGTTGAACCTACTGCTGGGTCTACCAACAATGAGTCAACTCAGCTGTCCCAAGTCACTCAGCTTTTAAATGAAGTTAAAGGACTGAAGGATCTGCTAAGTGTTATGATCTCAATTCAAACACAACAGCCCAAGCAGGACTCAATAACGAAGCTGGCTGAGATCCAACTGACAATGGCTCAACATCTCAACACTCTTCAAGAACAATTCCAGACCTTGTCAACTTCGAACACTCAATATGCAACTTCTGCTGAAGTTAAGATGCTCTTTGCCTAGCTTCACACTGAGCAAAACAAGACCAACCATCAGCTGGCTTCCTACTCTCAATGCTCGGTGGAGCAAATTAGCGAAGCGGTTCATTTGCTGAACTTGAATAAGCAAGAGATTGACACTGACCAAATGAAGCAGAATGAGATACTGGTCACTACCCAAAAGACTTTCACCTGAAGGAAATTAAGGCTAAGGTATAGCAGCGGAAATATAAAAATTTTAGCCTACTTCCTTTTAACCATAGGATCCGTTAATCGTTATTTCATATAAAGAGGGATAAGAAGGAATACCTTTTGAAGAACAATCTACCGTTGTTAAAGAAGCGCCCACAATTCTTCTCCGAGTTCCCAAGCACGAAGTATAACACGGTGAGGTTAAGTTAGAATCAACCCTTATGAGATGCAACCAAAATAGATTGCCTCTAATTAACCAACACAAGATCAAAGAGAAAAGGAGATGAATGAAAATTAATCAATCGACGGAAGCCGTATGAATTCTTGTCCACGAACTAGGGGATGCGAATTCACTTTCTCTCTCTAATTGTATGTTTCGAAACTCACAATAAGGGGAGGGGTTAGGCTTAGTCAAAATTCATGTAGTAGGGGGGTATATATAATAACTTGTATCTAAACCCTAGTTAGATAGGAATAGGTTACTTAATAGGAATTCAATTCGGAATAGGATTCCTAATTATTATCTTATAATATATCTAATATATTTAGGATAATAATAAATAACCTAATTGGATAATAATAGAAGTATATTAATCTAATTAAAACTCCTAACTTAATTATCTCTTAATTAATTTAATTCACAAACCTAATCAAATTAGGATTAATGGAATTAAAATAATTCCCTAATTTATTATATATCAATTTGGCCCCCCCCCCCTAATTAAATGGGCCTTACTGGGCTCATTTGGGCTTCCATCTATTAATGACATCCATCTCTCTTTTGGTTCCAAGTCTTATGTGTGATCCATTAGGTTCTTACTACAACCATGCGTCGTTTGTCATCATCAGTTTTAGGACATTGATGATTGTTTAACTTTACTCCATGTAGCATGGGTAAGTTACCTCATTTCGATTCAAGCATGCTAAACCGATTTAGCACCTTTTCAATGTATGTAGCCTATGAAAGACCAAGCAGTCTTCTCGATCTATCTCTATAGATCTTTATACCAAGTATATAAGCTGCTTCACCAAGGTCTTTCATTGAGAAGTTACCGGATAACCATACTTTTACCGACTGTAATAGAGCAATGTCATTTCCCATTAACAGTATATCGTCCACATATAGTATGAGAAATGCTATAGAGCTCCCACTTGCTTTCTTGTAAATGCAAGCTTCTTCGCAATTTTGTTCGAAACCAAATTGTTTTATGGTTTCGTCAAAACGCTTATTCCAGCTTCTAGATGCTTGCTTGAGTCCATAAATGGATCTCTGAAGTTTGCAAACTTTATTTGCATCCTTTGATATTAAACCTTCAGGCTGCATCATGTATACATCCTCAAGCAGGTTTCCGTTTAGGAAAGCTATTTTCACATCCATTTGCCAAATCTCATAATCGTAGTGAGCGGCAATAGCAAGCATGATTCTGATTGATTTGGACATAGCAACAGGAGAGAAGGTTTCGTCATAATCAACACCTTGTTTCTGATGATATCCTTTCGCTACCAGCCTAGCCTTGTAGGTGCTAACCTTTCCATCCATGTCAGTCTTCTTTTTGAAGATCCACCTGCACCCAATGGGAATTATCCCTTCGGGTGGATCAACCAAAGTCCACACTTGGTTAGTATACATGGAATCCATTTCAGAATCCATGGCCTCAAGCCATGCTTTAGAATCTGGACTAGTAAGAGCCTCTTCGTAGTTTTCGGGTTCGTCGTCTAACACGGGAACCTCATTATCATCTCCCACTAGAAAACCATATCTAACTGGGAGTTCACGAACTCTTCGTGATCTACGAATAGGTGCCACTGGAGTCTCATCTAATTGGACTTCTTCGGGTACCTCAACCGCTGCTGTTGTTTCAGTTGGTGTTTCTTCCTCTTGAACTTCGTCGAGTTCAATTATGCTTCCCTTTTGTGTTTCTTCGAGAAACTCTTTCTCTAAGAAGGTTGCGTGCTTGGATACGATTACTTTCTGATCATCTGGATGATAGAAGTAATATCCCATAGTTTCCTTAGGGTATCCAATGAAGAAACATTTATCAGATTTCGAATCTAGTTTGTCGGACGCAATGCGTTTGACAAACGCTAAACAACCCCATATTCTCATGAATGAGAACACGGGTTTCCTACCAACGAACAATTCATATGGTGTGGAACTAGCGGATTTAGTTGGTACTCGATTCAGGGTGAAGAGGGCAGTTTCTAAGGCATAGCCCCAGAACGTCTTTGGAAGTAAGGCCATGCTCATCATGGATCGTACCATATCTAATAGGGTACGGTTTCTCCTCTCGGATACACCATTGTGTTGTGGTGTATAGGGAGGTGTCCATTGTGAGCATATGCCACATTCAGTTAGATAATTCAGAAAATCATCAGAAAGATATTCGCCACCTCGATCGGATCGAAGCGTCTTTATTTTCCTTTCTAATTGATTTTCCACTTCATTCTTGAAGCATTTGAATTTCTCAAAAGCTTCTGATTTGTGCTTCATCAAGTAGATGTAACCATATCGAGTATGGTCATCTATGAAGCTTATGAAGTATCTGAATCCTCCTCTTTCTTGGACCGACATAGGACCACATACATCTGAATGAATGAGTCCTAGAGTGTCTAATACACGCTCACCTTTATTGCTAAAGGGTGTCTTTGTCATTTTACCTTTTAAACATGATTCGCATGTTTCCAATGATTCAGAATCGATTGGATCTATAAGCCCATCTGAATGTAGCTTTAGCATGCGTCTCTTGTTTATATGGCCTAAACGACAATGCCACAAGTAAGTTGAATTATCTATCTTATGTCTTTTGGTATCAATTGCAAAAACAGGAGTTTTAACATCTAACACATAAATCCCATTTTGTGATATTCCTGAAAAATAAAAGATCGAATCTTTATAAAAATTGCAACTATTGTTCTTTATTGAAATATGAAAACCGTCGTCAACAAGACGGCTAATAGAAATAATGTTACGAGACATCTCAGGAACGTATAAACAATTCCTTAATTCTATTACAAGCCCAGAGGGCAAAGGTAAAACATAATCTCCAATTGCGAGGGCGGCAACTCTTGCTCCATTTCCAACTCGCAAGTTTATGCTTCCTTTCTTTAGTTCCTTAGTCTGATTTAGTTCCTGCATATTTGTACAAATATGAGATCCACATCCGGTATCAAGTACCCAAGATTCAGACAGTGAAACTGTGTTTATTTCAATGTAGAACATACCAGATGTAGAAGCACCGCCTTTTCCCTTCTTGAGGGTGGCTAGATACTCCTTGCAGTTTCTCTTCCAATGCCCGTCTTTACCACAGAAGTGGCACTCTCCTTTGGGCTTCTTCACTTCCTTTCCCTTGGACACGGCTTTCTTACCTTTCTTGGGATGTTTAGGATTGGGAAAATTCCCTTTCCTTTTCTTCGATCCCTCAATTACAAGAGCCGATATGGTCTTGTCTTTCTTCAAATTGGGCTCGACTGACTTGAGCATGTTTGCAAGCTCTTCAAGAGAGGTTTGCAAGTCATTCATCTGATAGTTCATAATGAACTGTGAATAACTTTCTGGGAGGGATTGAAGAATTAAGTCAACACTTAATTCGTTATCCATCGCAAATCTAATACTAGAAAGTTTAGTAATGTAGCCAATCATCTTGACACAATGTGTCATGACTGATGTGCCCTCTTGCATCCTGCAACGATATAACAGCTTGGATATTTCGTAGCGTTCGCACCTGGTTTGTTTCCCAAACAATTCCTTTAGGTGCATGATGATGGAATAGGCATTCATCTCCTCATGTTGCCTTTGTAATTCCGATGTTATCGATGCAAGTATGATGCATCCGGCATGATCGTCATCAGCCTTGTGCTTCTGATAAGCATCAATTTCCTCGATGGGAGCATCATCTTCAGGGACAGGGGGTATCGATGTATCAAGTACATACCCAATTTTCTCGAACTTCAAAACAATTTTGAGGTTGCGAAACCAGTCGGTGAAGTTTGAACCATTCAGTTTGTTATCGGTAAGAATGTTTTGCAGATTGGTTTTAGTCATGATTTTAAGAGTGTGTGTTTAAACAAAACCTGAGAGCGAGAAAGAGTAAACTTATGTCATTCATTTGCTTTAAAGTATAACAATCTAAAATTATAGGCCTTTTAATTTATTTCAGATTGCTCCCACTATTTTGCCAAATTAATAGCCCTCCTTATTAATTCGAAGAATTTCACAAATTCTTTAGTGAGCTAGGATCCTAACTCCTGAGATTTCACCTTGAGTTTACTCAACAAGCTAGTCTCATTCATTAGGTAGATTCATATGATCAATCACATCTCTAATGTGATTCCTAGGTTATTGGGTTACTAACCACATTAGTAACTAATATGCTATTCATATTAATCCCAACCATCTTGCCCATTAGTTTATGACAACATGAGTTTACTCATCCAATTATCATAATCTAATTTAAGTATTACCCCATATTCATGAAAGAACGATTTTCGATAATTCAGGTGTTACCATAAGACCCCGAGCTTGAGTTTACTCAACAACCCAAAGGCCCCCAGTACTGCCGGCTGAATTATAATATTAGGGAGGGGCAACCGATTTTAATAACTTGCTTATTTACTTAACTTTTTAATGAGGGATTTTATTTTAGGTCTCATAATCTAACTTAGTCTTGATTTGCTTTAGCATACATCAGACACATACATTCACATACATTGGCGTTATGGACATATCATCTAAATTATTCCGTCGAGCCAGAGACGGAATAAAAGGGCAAACCTAAGGAAATACTAACAATTACATATTTCTCTTTAGGTCCTCCGTCTTCTCCATGGCGCCTTGAAATTACATATTAATTTCTATACTACTAAAAAAAATTTCAACTGAATTGAAGGGAATTAGATGAGAGGAGAAATTACTATAGATAGTAGATAGGCAGGACTCGCAGGCCCTATTTCAAAAATACCAAAAGACTAAAAGAGGGTCCAAATATGTCCATAACTCCAAACATGCATAGACTCAATTAAATAAATTTAATTGGTTGATTACATAACCGTCTTATATAATATTTAGGTTAATCATATTAACTCGTCAAATTAACTTTCATCCAATTTTACTTCTAATCGTTTTGTATCTTTATATTAATTCTTAGATTAATATAACCATATAAAACGTTGATTATGCATGTCCCAATTATTTTGATTTCAATTCATTTAACACTTTGATTTACAACTTGGTAAAAACAAACATTTAAACGAATTTTCATTCGATAATCAAAACAGAAAACTATTAATTTCTGAAACATATATATATATATATACAAAATATTTTCAAGCCGATTTTAACAATTAAAATCAAGTGGGATTCGGGCCGGGGGCCCGAAACTGGGCTGCTGCCGTTTCGCAGCAGCCCTGCGACTGCGCACGCAGCTGCTGCCGCGAGGCAGCAGCCACGCGACAGCGGCTGGTCGCGCCGTGAGGCGCGACCCGAGCCACTGTCGTATTTATATATTTTTTTATTATTATTTATAAAACATATATATGTATATATATCAGATTTTAAAACGGTTTAAAAACGATTTTCAGAAATAGGAAAAACTACAATAGATTTCCGTTTTATCTCTTAGAATTAATAAAACTAATTTTATTAACCTAACTATAAAACTAATAGATTTTGTTATAATGATTATCAACCGAAATAATTAGGAACATACGCATAATCTATTTTAATTAACAATTAACTAAAATTTATTTATCTTTAGAATTAATTAATCAAACTATTTGTTAATTAATTCTAACCATAAATATTAATTCAATCCTATTGAAAAACTTCTAAATTTTCATATATGAAATAACGGATTTAACGATGGCTCTGATACCACTGAAGGAAATTAAGGCTATGGTATAGCAGCGGAAATATAAAAATTTTAGCCTACTTCCTTTTAACCATAGGATCTGTTAATCGTTATTTCATATAAAGAGGGATATGAAGGAATACCTTTTGAAGAACAATCTACCGTTGTTAAAGAAGCGCCCACAATTCTTCTCCAAGTTCCCAAGCACGAAGTATAACACGGTGAGGTTAAGTTAGAATCAACCCTTATGAGATGCAACCAAAATAGATTGCCTCTAATTAACCAACACAAGATCAAAGAGAAAAGGAGATGAATGAAAATTAATCAATCGACGGAAGCCGTATGAATTCTTGTCCACGAACTAGGGGATGCGAATTCACTTTCTCTCTCTAATTGTATGTTTCGAAAATCACAATAAGGGGAGGGGTTAGGCTTAGTCGAAATTCATGTAGTAGGGGGGTATATATAATAACTTGTATCTAAACCCTAGTTAGATAGGAATATGTTACTTAATAGGAATTCAATTCGGAATAGGATTCCTAATTATTATCTTATAATATATCTAATATATTTAGGATAATAATAAATAACCTAATTGGATAATAATAGGAGTATATTAATCTAATTAAAACTCCTAACTTAATTATCTCTTAATTAATTTAATTCACAAACCTAATCAAATTAGGATTAATGGAATTAAAATAATTCCCTAATTTATTATATATAAATTCCCCCCCCCCCCCAATTAAATGGGCCTTACTGGGCTCATTTGGGCTTCCATCTATTAATGACATCCATCTCTCTTTTGGTTCCAAGTCTTATGTGTGATCTATTAGGTTCTTACTACTTCTAGCCGTATGCAACTATTAAATTAATTTCTTCAAGAATTATATTTAATCCTTGTATAACGGAATGATGTACTGAGTATGTTATTGGCAAGTCTGTAATCATTCCCCCAGAGTCCGTTAAGAAGACAGATTGATTCTGTCGTTAACCCTTCCGTATTAGTTACAGTATAATTCGATCCTTTATCAACTACATCCTTGAACTGAATCTTATGACTATGGGTGATGTCAAGTCACATATAGCGAGACGTTCGTTTTACTTGTATAGGCCGAGTCAACTCAAATAGATAGGTTAAGTGAAATCTGTATTTCTTACTCTTAAGCTATCACCTTGCAAGGATTTAGAGTCGAGTCTTCCACAAGCGATCCTTGGATGTATCTCCCGTTAATCAGGAGTGATAAATGCTCAATCCAATGTATAACTACCCTGACATTACCTCCTGTGACACCCAACCTTTGCAGTTCACACCCCAGAGTCATCTCTGTTAAGGATCGTGGGACCGCAGGATCAAAGTCTCACATTCAGTAATTCAGGATGACCAATTAACATTCCTTTGAGTTTGAGGATTAGTTATACCTATTAATACCAATGAGATGAAAAGGTGACAAGGATGAATCTACCCATCCTGTTATCTCAAATCGGATCCCTAATCCTAATGAACGACGTTTCATCGGATCTATGTAACTGTCCAGATATCTATATATATGAAGCTTGTGAGATTAGCTTTCTGTCGGACAAAAGACATTGTTACATACAAGTCTCAACAGTGATATATCAATCCTAAACATATCACTTGACTTGGGGTGGTTTTAAGTTTATTAGTTTATTATAAAGTTTTGTCTCACTTCATGCTTGTATGAACACTTTATAATCACTTTAAACAAACTTACGGATTTCCTTTTATTAGACTTTATTTAGTGCTTAAAAGGGATTGCCTTTATATATAGTTATAAACATATATCTCATTAAAACAAATGATATAAAGAATAATTCATTTACATTAAGTTTGTATCCTGCAACAATTGTCTATAGGACACTAAACCCCAACATCACCCATGTGCGTCATTACAATATCCAGCGTCAATATTATGACTCAGCCCTGCTGAAGACATTTCATCAAGTTTTTGCTGCACTGTCAGATTCAATTACTTGGGTGGGTAAGTCTCAAGCCTACATACTGAGCATGCTCAGCGCAGCTGAACTCAGTATACCTAAAGAGGTCTTGGATGATGGCGTTGCTGTCTTCGACGGCATCAATGAAAGTGCCGACAAGCTTAAGGAGTTGGCCGCCGTACTGACCAACGCGGCCTTAACCGACTCCTTTAGAATTCCTCGTCCTCTCGATGCTGACAAAATGGGGGAGAACGAACAAGCTAGAACTCAACAGGAGGCTGCTAGAAGTAGTCAGTCTAAGCAAAAGAAGAAGAAATAGAAATAGGCTAACTCAGTTTGTTTATTACTTTGTAGTTTCTATGTTTCTTTTTGCTTATCTTTTTGCTGTATATGCTGACTACTTTATTTCAATACAATACTTGCATCTTTTATCCAAACTTGAGTTATTTTATATGATGCTGAGTATCATGTTATTATGTATCTTCAAATACATCAACTGTGTTTACTGTTTATAATACTTGTTGATTGTATGCTATGCTGATAAAATGTTTGACATTATCTTGTATGTTTATTAAACACTATCTCATAAGACCCATTGAACAATAAAATACTCAGCGCTCTCTGAATGTTAAATCTTCCGCTTAACACTGAGTAAATTAGAATATGTTCCTTGAGCTGACCTATATCTGAAAACTGACCTTAGACTTACTCGATTAAACTTTAAAATATTTAGAGTAAAACTAAGTTAGTAGCTCAACCTTGACGGGGGAGTCTGCTAAGTAATATTAGGACAACTATCATGGGGGAGCTTAACACTGAGTTCTTCGCTGAATAGTTTTGCCAACATCAAAATGGGGGAGTTTGTTGAAACACCTTTCCACATGATTTTGATTAGACAAAATTATTTAAGTAAAATTAAATATATTCTAAACACACTAAGTTTAAATGCTTTGATTTATTACACTAATGTGTTTGTTCAATGTTGAGTTAAATTGTTTATAAGACATAAAGACTAAAAGGCTTAAAGCCCAATACGGAAGTCAAAGCCCAAGTCAAACAGATCAAGACCACTCGGCCCGCGTGTGCAAAACGCTGCCGTTGTGTACGAAACGCAGCTCAGCGAAAGAAGGATCGAGAAGACCTTCGTTGAACAACTTCGGAACGAAGCTGCTGAGTTGTATCGACAAAGAGTACAAGACAGCAGCTGAGCAAGAACAACTTTTAGACAAAGTATTTCTACTTTGGGTAAAGTTCAGAAGACACAGAAAGCTGTCTAGTTGACCTTACCATAAATGGAGAGACATTCTGCCGGACTGACTAAAAGCTGCTCAACTCTGATCGAAGACAGAAGATACTTGAATCTGATTGGCCAAGAGCACTGAGCAGGACTGAGTGACAACGACAGGAAGCCATTTCCCTCCAACGGTTATTTCGAAATTCAAAATAACTGATGCCTCAGACGTCTCTATAAATAGGGCCTTTCAGTTGCTTCATTATACACAGAACTTTATCAAGCCATTACGCTGACCAAAATTCTACTCGGAGTTCTGTGAGAAAAAGCAAAGCAAATACTTACACCAAATTCTATATCTTTCGTGTAAAAGTCTAGAGTGATTATTCAATCATGTAAGGTGTCTTAGCAATTGTTGTTTAGGACAAATCTTTATCATTTCTAGAGATTAGAAAGGAGAGGCTGAGTACTCGGTTATAGTACTCAGCGAGAGATTAGGAGTGAGTAGAGGTATAGAGGAAGGTACTCTTGTTATACTCAGCTTCTAAGTTGTAAAAGGTTTGATGCTCTACCGTTAAAGAGCTCAGTAGAGAATTCGAAAGCTCAGAACGTGTTCCGGGGACAGGACGTAGGCTTAGAGGCCGAACCTGGATAAATCTGATGAGTAACATCTTTCTAACCTTAAACTCCTTAATATATATATTGCTTGCTTAAACAAAACTGACCAAGTAAAGAGGTCACGCTGAGTTGTGTGTATTGAGTATCTGAGTTCAGAAATAGACTCAAGTGCTATCTCCTGACTCAAAGAAAAAAGCTGACTTAGTCACCAGTTGACTAAGCTAGTGTCTTAATTTACTCAGCGCGGTGTGTAATCATTTTTCAAAGAAAAAGAAGTCAGCCTTAACGTACTAAAATTTTAAATAGTTCCTATCCCCCCTTTGGAACTAACTTGTTACGTTATAAGGGACCAACACCCCCAACTTAAGCTTTTGCTTGTTCTCAAGCAACATATCAATATTAAATGGAGGAACATGAAGAATTATCACAAACAAAAGAACAGCTAAGTAAATGCAGTTAAGGTTTCTCTAATGATTGTAATATTCATATGATGAGTAATTGAGCTGATAGAACTAGTTAGTGAATCCCCTGATAAAAATGTTGGAAATTAGGCTAAGGTATATGTTTCGGAAATTGATAGTTTTCTGTTTTGATTATCGAATGAAAAATTCATTTAAAAGTTTGTTTTACCAATTTGTAAATCAAAATGTTAAATGAATTAAAATCAAAATAATTGGGACGTGCATAATTGACGTTTTGTATAGTTATATTAATCTAAGGACTAATATAAAGATACGAAACTATTAGAAGTAAAATTGGATGAAAGTTAATTTCATAAGTTAATGTGATTAACATAAATATTACATAAGATAGTTATGTAATCAACCAATTAAATTTATTTAATTGAGTCTATGCATGTTTGGAGTTATGGACATATTTGGACCCTCTTTTAGTCTTTTGGTATTTTTGAAATAGGGCATGCGAGTCCTGCCTTTCTACTATCTATTGTAATTTCTCATCTCATCTGATTCCCTTCAATTCAATTGAAGTTTTCTTTAGTAGTATAGAAATTAATATGTAATTTCAAGGTGTCATGGAGAAGACGGATGACCTAAAGAGAAATATGTAATAGTTAGTATTTCCTTAGGTTTGCCCTTTTATTCCGTCTCTGGCTCGACGGAATAATTTAGATGATATGTCCATAACGCCAATGTATGTGAATGTATGTGTCTGATGTATGCTAAAGCAAATCAAGACTAAGTTAGATTATGAGACCTAAAATAAAATCCCTCATTAAAAAGTTAAGTAAATAAACAAGTTATTAAAATCGGTTGCCCCTCCCTAATATTATAATTCAGCCGGCAGTGCTGAGGGCCTTTGGGTTGTTGAGTAAAATCAAGCTCGGGGTCCTTTCGGCAACACCTGAATTATCGAAAATCATTTTTCATGAATATGGGGTAATACTTAAATTAGATTATGATAATTGGATTAGTAAACTCATGTTGTCATAAACTAATGGGCAAGACGGTTGGGATTAATATGAATAGCATATTAGTTATTAATGTGGTTAGTAACCCAATAACCTAGGAATCACATTAAAGATGTGATTGATCATATGAATCTACCTAATGAATGAGACTAGCTTGTTGAGTAAACTCAAGGCGAAATCTCAGGAGTTAGGATCCTAGCTCACTAAAGGATTTGTGAAATTCTTCGAATTAATATGGAGGGCTATTAATTTGGCAAAATAGTGGGAGCAATCTAAAATAAACTAAAAGGCCTATAATTTTAGATTGATATACTTTAAGCAAATGAATGACATACGTTTACTCTTTCTCACTCTCAGGTTTAATTAAACCCACTCTTATAATCATGACTAAAACCAATCTGCAAAACATTCTTACCGATAACAAATTGAATGGTTCAAACTTCACTGACTGGTTTCGTAACTTCAAAATTGTTTTGAAGTTCGATAAAATAGGGTATGTACTTGATACATCGATACCCCCTCTCCCTGCTGATGATGCTCCCATTGAGGAAATTGATGCTTACCAGAAGCATAAGGCTGATGATGATTATGCCGGATGCATCATACTTGCATCGATGACACCAGAATTACAAAGGCAACATGAGGAAATGGATGCCTATTCCATCATCATGCACCTAAAGGAATTGTTTGGGAAACAAACCAGGTGCGAACGCTACGAGATATCCAAGTTGCTATATCGTAGTAGGATGCAAGAGGGCACATCTGTCATGACACATTGTATCAAGATGATTGGCTACATTACCAAACTTTCTAGTATTGGATTTGCGATGGATAACGAATTAAGTATAGACTTAATTCTTCAATCCCTCCTAGAAAGTTATTCACAGTTCATTATGAACTATCAGTGAATGACTTGCAAACCTCTCTTGAAGAGCTTGCAAATATGCTCAAGTCAGTTGAGCCCAATATGAAGAAAGACAAAGCCATACCGGCTCTTGTCATTGAGGGATCAAAGAAAAGGAAAGGGAGCTATCCCAATCCTAATTATCCCAAGAAAGGTAAGAAAGCCGTGCCCTACAAAGCTAAGGGAAAGGAAGTGAAGAAGCCCAAAGGAGAGTGCCACTTCTGTGGTAAAGACGGGCATTGGAAGAGGAACTGCAAGGAGTACCTAGCCTCCCTCAAGAAGGGAAATGGCGGTGCTTCAACATCTGGTATGTTTTATATTGAAATAAATACAGTTTCACTGTCTGAATCTTGGGTATTAGATACCAGATGTGGATCTCATATTTGTACAAATATGCAGGAGCTAAATCAGACTAGGGAACTAAAGAAAGAAAGCATAAGCTTGCGAGTAGGAAATGGAGCAAGAGTTGCCGCCCTCGCAATTGGAGATTATGTTTTAAATTTGCCCTCTGGGCTTGTAATAGAATTAAGGAATTGTTTATACGTTCCTCAAATGTCTTGCAACATTATTTCTATTAGCCGTCTTGTTGACGACGGTTTTCATATCTCAATAAAAGACAAGAGTTGCAATTTTTATAAAGATTCGATCTTTTATTTTTTAGGACTTTCACAAAATGGGATTTATGTGTTAGACAACAAAATTCCTGCTTTTGCAATTGATACCAAAAGACATAAGCTAGATAATTCAACTTACTTGTGGCATTGTCGTTTAGGCCATATTTAGCAATAAAGGTGAGAGTGTATCAGACACTCTAGGACTCATTCATTCAGATGTATGTGGTCTTATGTCAGTCCAAGCAAGAGGAGGATTCGGATTCTTCATAAGCTTCATAGATGACCATACCCGATATGGTTACATCTACTTGATGAAGCACAAGTCAGAAGCTTTTGAGAAATTCAAATGCTTCAAGAATGAAGTAGAAAATCAATTAGGAAAGAAAATAAAGACGCTTCGATCTGATCGAGGTGGCGAATATCTTTCAGATGATTTTCTGAATTATCTAACTGAATGTGGGATATGCTCACAATGGACACCTCCCTATACACCACAACACAATAGTGTGTCTGAGAGGAGAAACCGTACCCTATTAGATATGGTACGATCCATGATGAGCATGGCCTTACTTCCAAAGATGTTCTGGGGCTATGCCTTAGAAACTGCCCTCTTCACCCTAAATCGAGTACCAACTAAATCCGCTAGTTCCACACCATATGAATTGTTCGTTGGTAGGAAAACCGTGTTTTCATTTATGAGAGTATGGGGTTGTTCAGCCTTTGTCAAACGCATTGCGTCCGACAAACTAGATTCGAAATCTGATAAATGTTTCTTCATTGGATACCCTAAGGAAACTATGGGATATTACTTCTATCATCCAGATGATCAGAAAGTAATCGTATCCAAGCACGCAACCTTCTTAGAGAAAGAGTTTCTCGAAGAAACACAAAAGGGAAGCATGATTGAACTTGACGAAGTTCAAGAAGAAGAAACACCGACTGAAACAACAGAGGCGATTAAGGTACCCGAAGGAGTCCCATTAGATGAGACTCCAGTGCCACCTATTCATAGATCACAAAGAGTTCGTGAACTCCGAGTTAGATATGGTTTTCTAGTGGGAGATGATAATGAGGTTCCCGTGTTAGATGACGAACCCAAAAACTACGAAGAGGCTCTTACTAGTCCAGATTCTAAAGCATGGCTTGAGGCCATGGATTCTGAAATGGATTCCATGTATACTAACCAAGTGTGGACTTTGGTTGATCCACCCGAAGGAATAATACCCATTGGGTGCAGGTGGATCTTCAAAAAGAAGACAGACATGGATGGAAAGGTTAGCACCTACAAAGCTAGGTTAATAGCGAAAGGATATCGTCAGAAGCAAGGAATTGATTATGACGAAACTTTCTCTCCTGTGGCTATGTCCAAATCAATCAGAATCATGCTTGCAATTGCCGCTTACTACGATTATGAGATTTGGCAAATGGATGTGAAAACAGCTTTCCTAAACGGAAACTTGCTTGAGGATGTATATATGATGCAGCCTGAAGGTTTCATATCGAAGGATGCAAATAAAGTTTGCAAACTTCAGAGATCCATTTATGGACTCAAGCAAGCATCTAGAAGCTGGAATAAGCATTTTGACGAAACCATAAAAAAATTTGGTTTTGAACAAAATTGCGAAGAAGCTTGCATTTACAAGAAAGCAAGTGGGAGCTCTATAGCATTTCTCATACTATATGTGGACGATATATTGTTAATGGGAAATGACGTTGCTCTCTTACAGTCAGTGAATGTATGGTTATCTGGTAACTTCTCAATGAAAGACCTTAGTGAAGCAGCTTATATACTTGGTATAAAGATTTATACAGATAGATCGAGAAGACTGCTTGGTCTTTCACAGGCTACATACATTGAAAATGTGCTAAATCGGTTTAGCATGCTTGAATCGAAACGAGGTAACTTACCCATTTTACATGGAGTAAAGTTAAACAATCATCAATGTCCTAAAACCGGTGATGATAAACGACGCATGGTTGTAGTCCCGTATGCCAACGCAATCGGTTCGATTATGTATGCTATGCTATGCACTAGACCTGACGTAGCGTTCGTGTTATCTGTAACGAGTCGTTACCAAGGGAATCCGGGAGACGAGCATTGGATTGCCGTCAAGAACATTCTTAAGTACTTGAGAAGAACTAAAGATATGTTCCTAGTGTACGGAGAAGGTGATATGAAAATAGAAGGATTTTCAGATGCAAGTCATCTCACAGATGAGAATGATTATAAATCCCAATCAGGATACCTGTTTATCTTGAATGGGGGCGCGGTCAGTTGGAAGAGTTCCAAGCAGGGAAGCGTAGCTTTCTCTACGACCGAGTCAGAGTATATCGCAGCTGCAGAAGCAGCAAAGGAAGCGGTTTGGATTACAAAGTTCATTACAGAACTAGGTGTGGTGCCTGACATTGTCAATCTCATTACACTGTACTGTGATAACAATGGAGCCATTGCGCAAGCAAAGGAACCACGGTCTCATGATGCATCCAAGCATTACCTTAAGCGATACCACATCATTAGAGAGATTGTGGCTAGAGGAGATGTGAGAATAGAAAGAGTACCTACAGAGGACAACGTTGCAGATCCGTTGACAAAGCCTTTAACCCAGAGAATACATGATCGTCATTTAACTTCTACTGGGATAAGTTTTAGAAACAATTGGCTTTAGTCCAAGTGGGAGTATGTTGGGGTTTAGTGTCCTATAGACAATTGTTCTAGGATATAAACTTAATGTAAATGAATTGTTCTTTATATCATTTGTTTAATGAGATATATGTTTGATAACTATATAAAGGCAATCCCTTTTAAGCACTAAATAAAGTCTAATAAAAGGAAATCCGTAAGTTTATTTAAAGTGATTATAAAGTGTTCATACAAGCATGAAGTGAGACAAAACTTTATAGTAAACTGATAAACTTAAAACCACCCCAAGTCAAGTGATATGTTTGGGATTGACATATCACTGTTGAGACTTGTATGTAACAATGTCTTCTGTCCGACAGAAAGCTGATCTCACAAGCTTCATATATACAGATATCTGGACAGTTACATAGATCCGATGAAACGTTGTTCATTAGGATTGGGGATCCGATTTGAGATAACAGGATGGGTAGATTCATCCTTGTCACCTGTTCATCTCATTGGTATTAATAGGTATAACTAATCCTCAGACTCAAAGGAATATTAATTGGTATTCTGGATTACGGAATGTGATGCTTTGACTCTGGTGTAACACGATCCTTAACAGAGATGACTCTGGGGTGTGAACAGTAGACGTTGAGTATCACAGGAAGTAATTGTGGAGTCGTTATATATTGGATTGAGCATTTATCACTCCCGATAAATGGGAGATACATCCATGAAACGCTTGTGGAAGACTCGACTCTAAATCTTTGCAAGGTGATAGCTTAAGAGTAAGAAATACAGATTTCACTTAACCTATCTTTTTGAGTTGACTCGGCCTGTACAAGTAAAACGAACGTCTCGCTATATGTGACTTGACATCACCCATAGTCATAAGATTTAGTTCAAGGATATAGTTAATAAAGGATCGAATTATACTGTAACTAATACGGAAAGGTTAACGGCAGAATCAACCTATCTTCTTATAGCTCTGGGGAATGATTACGGACTTGCTAATCACATACTCTGTACATCATTCCGTTATGCAAAGATTAAATATAATTCTTTGAAAATTAATTTAATAACGTTGCATACGGCTAGAAGCAATAAGAACCTAATGGGTCACACATAAGACTTGGAACCTAAAAGAGAGATAGATATTAATTAATTGATGGAAGCCCAATTGAGCCCAATAAGGCCCATGGACATAAGGGGGGTCGAAATTCATGTAAAGAAATACATGAATAATTAATTTGATTTTGTTAATCCTAATTAGATTAGGATTATGAATTAAATTAATTAAGAGATAAATAAGTTAGGAGTTTTAATTAGATTATTATACTCCTATTATTATCCAATAAGGTTATTATTATTATCCTTAATAGATTAGATATATAATGAGATAATAATTAGGAATTCTATTCCGAATTGAATTCCTATTCAGTAAGCTAATTCTATCTAACTAGGGATTAGATACAAGAGATATAAATACCCCCCCTCTTTACAAGATTTTCGAAATCTTATAAGTACATTCCCTACTGAGATTTTCGAAATCCCTATAGCGAGAGAGAGAGAAAATTCGACATCCTTAGTTCGAGGACGAGATCTCTCTACGGCTTCCTTCCGATCAATTGATTTCATCTATTTCTTTTGTCATTGATCTTGTGTTGATTAATTAGAGGCAATCTACTTTGGTTGCTATTCAACGGTTGATTCCAAATTAATCTTCCCGTGTTTTATTTCGTGTTTGGGAACTCGAAGAAGAAAAACAAACAAAAGGGAGAAATTCGTTTTACTACTCCTACATCAGGTCAGTTCACGATTTCACGGATTCCCGGAGATTGAACCATCGGATCGTCGCGATTTTTGGACAGGAGCTTCTAGACATATTCTTCCACGTTTCCACCGAAGGGATTGTCATTCAGAGGTCTGGAAGGTCTGTTTCGGATAGGGGCAGATTGGTAGACAGTTTCTATCTCTTTTGAAGTTGTGGGCACTTCGTTTGCAATGGTAGATAAAACTTCTAAAAGGTATTTCTTCTTATCCTTCTTTATATGAAATAACGGTTAACGGATGTTGTGGTTAAATGGAAATAGGTTAAAATTTTTATATTTCCGCTGCTATACCTTAGCCTAATTTCCAACAAAAAAATCAATTATTTTCCTAGTAAATCTGGGAATTCGCTCATCTCTCATAGTGTTTGCTCTCTGTTTGTAGGGTGTTTAAGTCACTCGACAGCTATGCATATAAAGAATAAGTTTTGACCTGCCTTTTTGTCTAACAGATACTCGAAATTTCTCTTGGCACCTCGGAATCCTTACAAGGGTGAAGGGTGGTGTAAATGGTGGATTGGGTGGAAATTATGATTGGGGCAGGTGTTTTGTGGTGAGTGGATAAGTTTAGCTTGGAGAGCTGGCCTGTTTTTGTTTCTAGGCTTTTTGATAGGGGCGTTTCGTCCCTATCTTTTAGCGTGATTTACAGTTTAATTTTGAAATAAATAAATAAGTTTAATTGCAAAAATAGCATGTTTTAATAAAATAACGAAATAAAAATAAAATCTATACTTTCAGTTATTTATCTTTATTTTTGATTAATTTAGAAAATAAAACGTCAAGCTGACTCGGCTCTCGAGAATTGTATTTCAGGTACAAGTAAGGAGCAAAAATCCACCGACATACACGGGGCGTATCAACCTCCACGCGAGGCGTGGGACATCCAGTCAGAAATAATTGCTCAATCCACAAGCACCACGTGGGACTAACCCACCGATACGCGGGGCGTATCAACAACCACGCGGGGCGTGAGACATCTAGTCAGAGATGATAAGATCAATCATGAAAGTCAGACTGTATGGTCTCCCAAGTCAACTGCTACTACGCGGGGCGTCCCACCTTACATGCGGGGCGTATATGGGAAGTTCTTCAATCTAAAGTTCCAGGGACTCATATACGCGGGGCGTGCTTCAGGCTACGCGTGGCGTAAAAGACCTAATTCAAGCTACTAAATCTTAGGAGCTCAACCACGCGGAGCGTACCCTAGTCTACGCGGGGCATGGTTGAGACAACAAGATCTGAATTTGGTCCACATGCAGGAGATTTCTGACGGAATGGGTCAATACGCGGGGCGTCCCCTACCATACGCGTGGCGTGTCATGGGAATTCTGCAGAAATAATGTATCTCCATGCTTGTATCTTGTGAACTTACAATTCTACCCCTAGCTTGATGTGTATAAATAAGAGTGACTAGCACTCATTTAGATATCTAGAATTTTATGTATTGAAGTTCTTGCTACATAGTTTTAGATTTTATTCAGATTTTACATAGCAAAACTCTATCACCTTGAGAGCTTGTTCGTTTATTCCAGCATTCCGTCAAAGTTCCGTCCATCTCTGTTCACCAAGCTCGAGAGTACCACCTCCAAGTCCTAAGAGACGGCCTTGAGTCCGGTTAGCTAGTTCCGAGGGTGGATTCTTCCCTTTTCACTTGCTAATTAGCTTGTACTCTTCCTATGTACTAGGCTTGGTTGTATTCCATATTTACATTTTCCATATTTATAATTTATGATTCACAATCTCTTTTTCTATATATGTGTTGATGTTTGTTACTTGTTTTGATATTCGTAATTGATTATTGTGTAGGGGAACGCGATTTCCGACGCCATTCGGGCTATCTTTAGGGATTCATATAGGTGTTGCCTTACCGGAAGTGACGCACCGGAAACCGTAGGAATTGACAAGCCATGGAACTTACGGGCCCTAATTTCTTATCCCAAGCATTAGACACGCCTTGACTAGGAACCACGTAGTCTAAGTACTTCACGGGTCGGTCACACTACACGTAGTCGTCATTGCAAGAGTAAATCATTAACCGTATATATTTGGAGTCATTGTTTGTCATACTTATAACTTATCACCCTCCATATCACTTCGTAGAGTTTTCGTTATATAAATCTGTCTCACTTATAGTTAGGAGTAGTTTGTAGTTGTTTCCCACATCAACTCAAAGTATTCACCGCTTAGATAACGTATAAAATCGAGTCGTTTAATACTTGTAGTTATAAATCCCATGGATTCGATACCCGGTCTTAACCGGATTATTACTTGATACGACGGGGTACACTTGCCCCTAAGTAGTAGCGTCTAGTAGAGATAGAGCATTTAGGAAGATCACATCCGTAGTCATAACGAACTTATCATAATATACATTTCATA
Organism: Euphorbia lathyris; assembly: GCF_963576675.1. Taxonomy (NCBI): domain Eukaryota; kingdom Viridiplantae; phylum Streptophyta; class Magnoliopsida; order Malpighiales; family Euphorbiaceae; genus Euphorbia; species Euphorbia lathyris. The sequence continues at coordinate 68,389,030 of NC_088910.1, forward strand.
AGCTCTACCTAGGCGTACACGCATCAAGTTTTTGGCGCCGTTGCCGGGGATTTATATTTTTGTGCAATATTAGACAAAAACGTTTTATTGTTAGTCTAAGCGTTTGTAAATATCATTTTCTTTTGTCAATAATTTGATTTCTCTCTTGTTGTTACTAATGATTTTTTCCATGGTATGATGCCTCATATTCGTCATATGTGGGATGACCACATGGATGCCGAATGTTCGTACCAACACTCAACCTCGCAATTCGATGTGGTAATCTCTATGCTTAAAGATATTCATGTAAGATTATCTAACAGTGAGACATATTGTAGGGATTTAGGAAATCAGATTGCCAGATTGAAATCTCCTCTTGATTCAACCGCGGACGAATCAGTTAGAGATGCCAATCCGGGTGGTCAAAATGTAAAACTCAAGTTAATTGAGCTTTCTCAAGAGGATTCTCCACATAATGAAGGGTGTCTCAATTGCGAGGAAACGAAAATTCTAATTGATGAGCCGGTTGAGTGTGAACCCATAGAAAAGAATCTAGAACCAGAAAAGTTTGAGGTTCCTTCTACCTCGGAATATTTCACTCTTTTTGAACTACCAAAGGAGTCATGGAGGGAGAAAACTAAACTCTTCAATAATTTCTTTAAATATAGTTTTTGGTTTTCGTTAAATTTCTTTGAAACTAACAACCCGTTTTGTAGGTACGGAGTGTTTATTCAAGAATTTGCATTTCTAACGCGAATGGAAGCATACACCTAGGAGGGAATTCTAAGTCGAGCTCACCGACTATAAAGTAGCGCTTCTTGGGAGGCCACCCAAGCTCGGATAAGGGAGTTTTCTTCCCCAATTTTTTAATTCCCATATTTTCTTTTTCAGCATCATTTCCCATATTTTTTAATTCCCATTTTTTACCAACATTTTATGTACGCTTTCACCCGTAGCCAAAAACAAATCCCATTAAACATCCAAAGTCTTACGCGGAGCGTGCGCATCAGTGCGCCCCGCGTAGCCAAATCTCTTATCTTATTTTTGTACTCAAATGCATGGCTACGCACGCGGGGCGTACACACTACCACGCCCCGCGTAACCTCCGACAGTTAGGTTTTTTCCCGAATAATCGCCACGTGTAAGGATACGCGGGGCGCCCCCTAAGGCATGCCCCGCGTATCCTAGGGGAGTTGCGAATTACAACTCCCCATGGCAGCTTTTCCCCTTCCACCTCTCCCATCACTCTTTCCTCTTCCCCAAAAGTCTTTCTCACTTCTCCACTCCACCTCTTCTTCCTTCCAATCACCCTTCACCTTTTCAAATTCAAACTTCTTTAACTTCCCTCTTCATTATTTTTGTTTTAACCACCCTCTTAATTACTTATTAAAATAATAAAAACATTAAATAACAATTAAAATCCATAAAAATTCAAAAATCCCCTTGAAACAACCGAAAACTTCTTCCACGCGGGCCGTACCCATGGCACGCCCCGCGTCCTCATCGTTCTCCCACGTATTTATGGCCAGGAGGTGCGATACGCGAGGCGTGCTTCCCCGCACGCCCCGCATGTCGTGCCATTTTTGTGTCAAATAAAGATCAGGAGGTGGGATACGCGTGGCGTGGCTCCTTCACGCCCCGCGTACCCCTCTAGGAATCCGAATTTCACTTGGATTCCCACCCCTCCCCTATTTATACTCCTTCCTTTTCATCACTCCTTCCCTCGCACTCACTCTACTTCCCCATATTCCTCCTACATTCTTCCTCACTCCTCCAAAACCATGACCCGAAGCAAGCGTGTAGCCGACATCTGCCCCCCGCGGGGCCCGCTCTTCTCGTTCCCGACAACACCAATCGCCACCACCACCCGAACGAGAAGAAACACCACCACTCACCAACCAATACAACGCCCCATTTCACCTCCACACGGAAGCGGAGGTGGTCCAATACCTCACCGTCTCCACTTCCACCGTCATGGCCCTCCCATATATCGATCGAAGCATTCTCAACCACTACGACCTCGGTAGTGCTTTCGAAGATCGTCTACGAGCCCTTGGTTGGCACGACCACTTTCGTGCCCGCCATCTTGTGTACCTGTCACTGGTTTTGGAATTCTTCTCCACACTTGACTCTAATGGTGTCCCCGGGGCCGCCCTCTTCAACTTCCGCCTACAAAACCATCCATACTCCATTGACACGGCCTGGATCCGCTCCCATTTCACAAAGCAAACGGAACCACGCACCACTCATTGGCCCTCTGATGACACCGCCCATGAATTCTGGGCCACTATCACTAGCTCGGACACCTATTATGTATCCAACCTCCACCCGGGAAGCATCCGCGACCCCATCCTCTACCTCCTCCACCGCTTCATCAGCTATTATTTCACGGGGAAGTCTGAGTCTAACAAAGTAAACAAGCTCAAGCTCTTGGATTTGTATTGTTCCGCCAACGGTCTCACATTCAACCTCTCTTTCCTTGTTGCTACTATGATCCACCACATGCCAACCCGAAAGCGTGCCAAACTTGGGCTCGGCCATCTTGTCACTATTTTTACCACTACCGCCCTTGACCGCCTTCGCCATCTAGAACCCCGCCCCTTGGAGAAAAACGCCTTCAAGTCCCTCAAACATCGTGCCTCCGGCCTGGGTGAGAGTTCGAGGGCAGGCGAGCAACAAGCGGAAGAAGATTGGGACTCCGACCTTGGACTCAACTTTATTCCACCCCTTAACCACGACTTCAACTCCATCTACGCCCGGTTGGATATTTTGGAGGACAACCAACGACGTGATCGGGCCCACTTCGACTCACGCTTCGACGCCCTCGATGCTCGCCTCGATGCCTCCGAGGCTCAAAAGCAAGCGGATAGGGCCAGCTTCGACGCCTTCACCAACACCTTCTTCACCCACTTCAATATCCATGGGCATCCTCCTCCTCCTCCACCCGAGTTTTCATTTGTTTTTATGTTTTTCGTTGTTATATGTCTTTCCTTTTCGTGTTTTTATGGTATTATCTCTTATGTTTTTCTTTTCCTTTCGTTCTCTTTTACTTAATATATCCATCTCTTTTTCCCGTCTTATAATTTTTCTTTATGTTTGTTTTTGTTTATCTCCGCTTTCCGTGTTCATTTTTCTGTTTATGCATGAGTAATAATGGACATGCGGGGCATGCCCCATTCTACGCCCCGCGTGCCCCGCCTTTCTCCCTTATAACTTGCCAGAGCTCGGAACATGCGGGGCACCCCTCTAAGTGCGCCCCGCGTATCTGAGTCTCTGTCCAAAATGTACTTACAATGCCACTCCTACGCGGGGCGCCCCCTTGGGTACGCCACGCGTAGGACCTGACCTTCAGGGTCCTTTTTCAATTCTAGCTTTATTTTTGTTTTTGTTTTTCTTTTCTTTTGTGACGTCCTTGGAATAGACGTCATTTTAATAACGCGGAGGGTCGTGCAACCCCGCACTCACCGTTTGTTTTGCACTAACAAAAACAAAAATAAAATTAAATAAACAACAAAATAATTAAACTAATTTATTGATTCTTAAATTTCTCCGACATACTACCTCCCTCGGAAATTAATTAAAAGTTTCGTTATTTGTTCTTAAATGTAAAGACGTTAAATCAAAGGATCAGTTTTATTAAGAAATTTTAGTCTTGATTTTGAAGTTATAGAATTTATGCAAAGCCTAGATTCGTACTAAACAAAAGCATTGAGTCCTAACCCACAGGTTATCTCTACAATAAAATTTAAAAAGGCAATAAAAACAGGATAGTTGAAAATTTGACGAGAACTTGAACGTACACAATTTAACCCGAAATTCTTGTGAGATATTTTTGAGCCTAAAAGAGTTCATGCGAGAACTCTATTTCTTTCACAATTTTTCGAGAGCTTTGACTTCACTCGACTCATAGAGTTTGCACCTAATGCCCGGTTAAGTACACTTATTTTGGTAAAAATGGCAATAGATGATAAAACGAACCCACTTAGGCTAATTCCTTTCTTAAATTATTTTTCTCGTTTTCATTAACCTCTAGGAAACCCCCTTGAGCCTATTAACCGACTTCTTTGTCAATACCTTTTTAACATTTAACCCTTTTTCCTCCTGTTCAAATACCAACAAAATCAAATCGCACATGAATTACCCGAAACAAGCCAAAGCCTTGACAAGTAAGCACCATAAGCTTTCGAAATTGTTTTTGTGCCGCTCTCAAAACAAAAAGAAAAAGAAAAAACACAATAAAGAGCAAAAGGCATTCTCAAGTTCCACCCGAGCAGTTTTGAATTATATTTTACGAACTTGCTAAGGCCAAAATAAAAACACGGTGCGACCATCAAAATGGTGTTTGAACTCGAGTCTCTAAAAATTAACCAGCCAATCAGTTGCTAAGACGATGTTCCCCTACCCCCCAACTTAACAAAAACATTATCCTCAATGTAAGACAATTGGGTAAGAGATAGACGCCAATAGCATCGCGCAAAAACAACAGCAGCAGCCAGCCGAACAAAGGATAGAGAGAAAGAGAGTGAGACATTTACACTGTTGGGGACTGGGAGGACTCGGCCTCCTCATCAGCATTAGGTTTTGCAACAGAAGGTGTGGGTCCTTCTTCAAGTGGTTCATTTTTGATGGGGCTCTTCTGTGATTCATCAGATACATGGGGCTTTGGTGTGGAATGGTTGTTTCCTTCTAGAATGGCTATTCTGGCTCGTAAGATCTCCACTTCTTGCTCGTAGGAATCTATTCGATGTTCCATCACACGCATGTTGATAAGGACGGTCTCCATGTTGTTCCGTCGTTGACCTTTTCATATTAGTTATAGTATAATTCGATCCTTTATCAACTACATCATTGAACATAATCTTATGACTATGGATTATGTCAAGTCACATATATCGAGACGTTCGTTTTACTTGTACAGGCAGAGTTAACTCTGAATAGATAGGTTAAGTGAAATCTCCATTTCAAGTCTTAAGCTATCACCTTGCAAGGATTTAGATTTAAGTCTTCCACAAGTGATCCTTAGAAGTATCTCCCATTTATCAGGAGTGACAAATGCTCAATCCAATGTTAACTATTCTGCAATTACTTCTTGTGATACCCAACGCCTGCCCGCACACCCCCCAGAGTCATCTCTGTTATGGATCGTGTTTGAACAGAGTCAAAGCATCACATTTCATAATCCAGAATCACTAATTAACATTCCTTTGAGTCCGAGGATTACTTATACCTATTAATACCAATGAGATGAACATATGACATAGGATAAATCCATCCATTCTGTTATCTCAAGTCGGGTCCCTAATCCTAATGAACTCCTTCATTGGATCCACGTAACTGTCTAGATATATGCATATATGAAGCTTGTGAGATCAGATCTCTATCTCGACAGAAAACATTGTTACATGCAATCTCTACAGTATTATGTCAATCCCTATTCAAAACATATTACTTAACTTGGGGTGGTTTCAAGTTTATTAGTTTATTATAATGTTTTGTCTCACTTCATGCGTGTATGAACACTTTATAATCACTTTAAATAAACTTAGGGATTTCCTTTTATTTATACTTATTTAGTTCTTAAAAGTAATTGCCTTTATATAGTTTGAAACCATATCTTATTAAAACAAATGATATAAAGAACAATTCATTTTGAGCTGGTTTATATCCTAGAACAATTGACTATAGGACACTAAACCCCAACATGAGGCTCAACAGACCATTAATGGTCTGAAGGGTGCCTTAGCTACTGCTCATACGGGATGCTGTCGTGCTGAAGAGTTGGAAGCCCATTTTAGGGATGAACGTGATTAATCTGAGGCTAAGGAATTTGATTTGACAAGAGCCCTTTTTTCTTAATAGGTCGATGCTAAACTTTCCTCTTAACTTGCTGATGTCCAGGGAAAGCTAAGTTCGTGTAAGGATGACCTGAAGAAAGCAAAAGTTAAGAATCAGTGTAGGAGGCGCCCCAGGGTCTGACAAACATACGAAGTTGAGGAAAGGATTGACAACCCGAAACTCAATTAGTTAAAATGTTATCCAAGCTTCTTCTTCTCTGTTAACTTGTGACACTTCATGTCAAACTAATGAATTATCTTTTCAATACAATTCTTTCTTTACTGTTGTTATTTTAAGTCTGATCTAGGCGACATTCTTAAGTAATTTAACTGGTGTTTTCATAAAAACATGTATTCTTAAGTAATTTAACTGGTGTTTTCATAAAAACATTTATAAACAAATCTTATATTTTCCATGAAAACTTTGTTGAACACTTAAGCAAATTCGGGTTTATATTTGATCATTGCGAGAGTACCGAATAGTCGGTTTAGATTCCGAATTTGATTAAGGTTTTCAGTCTTAGGCCGAGTAGGAAAGATTGATCACATCCTGAGATTTTGTTATATTATGCAGCATCTAACGTACAGTGAATCATGTTTATAGCCGAGGCATTATGTTGCAATTTTTTAAGGTCATCTTCTGACCACTTAGCCTCTTCCTTTATGACTTGTTTACCATCAACCGTTTCATATGGTATAAATGGGCCTTTGACTATTGCTAGCCAGGCACTCATATTCGTAGCTTGGATGAAATTTTTCATTCTGTTCTTTCAAAAGGTATAATTTGATCCAAAGAATAGAGGTGGTATGGTTATATACAAGCATTTAGGCAAGATCTGAGTTGTTTTATTTCCAGGTAGGAAACGAGTGCTATTGACAGGCATTTTGGGATCACGCTCAAGATAGTGTTATCTTGTGTGTTGAGCTTTTGGCTCTGATACCACTTGTTGGTCCTTTATAATGTGAGAATTAGTTCCTAATGGGGGGTTAATGGAACTATTTCCGGTTTAAAATTTTGTATAAGTAAAAATGTTTCTCACAATTTCAATAGCACAATACATAGGGGGTATTTTAAAAATCAGAAGCAACTTTAACTGACTAGCAACTAAGATTGTTTCTGCCCTTGATTCGAAAGGTAGCGCCTCAGAGGGGCTTCAGAACTTAGTACGTTTAGACGCAACTCTGACTGATTCAAATTTAATACTTTCGAAACAAAAAGCAAGCAATAATAATAAAGAGTAAGAGTTAGAGAAATGATACTCAGCAATTTTATCCTAGTTCGGCCTCCTACCTACATCCAGTCCCTGGAATACCCTCTTCCGAGCTTTATTCCACTAATGAGCTCTTTGATGGTAGAGCACAAACCCTTACAGCAGATATTGAGATATTACAGAGTACCTTCCTTTATAACCTACACTCAACTATCTATCTTTCTTTTTGCTTAATACCGAACAAACAGAAGAGCTTCTGAACTATTTTAATCTATTGATGATTTTGTTCTGACTTAGATTCTCTCTGAATTTCAGCATTGAAGATCAAGTTCCAATGTAGCAAGTGATGTGCCTTTACAGTGACACTTGAAGGCATTGGTCATTTTGAATTTCAAAATAACCATTGGAGGGAAACCGCTCTCTTGTCCCTTTCATTCTCAGAGCCCAGTGTCAATAGCCAATAGACTTCTTTCTTTTTTCCGTTAATTTGTCTGTTGCGCCGTGCTTCAGAGCTTGGTCAGAGGCAGACTGATTGTCTAACCAAATCAGGCAAATATTCCAGGTTGACCTGGGGACAAGCCTTCTGGAGCTTCTGAATCTTTCCTTATTTGGTGATGCATTGTCAGTTGCACAGGGTCAAATCCTGAGCTTGTCTCACATGCCCTGATCCTTTGTCTTTCGAATCAGTATTCTCCTTAGGAATGGCTTTGAGCTTCCGGATCCTTCTAGCTGTTGGGCTGAAGTTGATCCAAGGGCTTTTGATCCATGGGCTTTTGATTCATCTCTTAAGGCCTTTCCTTATTTCTTTAATCTTATACTTAATTCATTAAAACACTTAACAAACACATTAGTCCAAATAAAACAACATTTAATTTTATTGTGTTATTAATTATGGAGTGATAACTTGCTGGATCCGCTTTGATATTCTTTGTCGGAGTTACCTGCAAAACAAAACCGGAGACAGGATCTCCGGGAAAACTCTCCGACAATCAAGTCAGTTTTTGTAAAAATGAGTCTATACTTTAGCAATATCTTTGTGGGAAAAAATGTGAACGTACCTCCCCCCTTATTCTTAAGGCCTTTTATAGGTGTTTTTTGGGTAACCACCGAGGGCGGTTACTCCTTAGTGGGCCACGTTCTGAGGGCGGTTACCCCTTTTTAGGCCATGTCCCTTTCGTGGCTTTCATGGCAACGAACGTGGTTCTGAGTGGGAGTCTTGACGCTCCGTTTAGGAATTCGGGGCGGTTTACTCGCTGCGCCCGCTTCCTTCATTCGGGTCCCGTCCAATCTTAGCCCATGGGGCTTTAATATGGGCTGGGCTTGCGAAATGAATATAACCCGTTTTGGGCTTCGCGGGTTATCATGGAGATATTAATTTCATTTAATATTTTTGTCACAATAAAAATTAATGTGGAAATTGTGTTTCAACATTACAGTCATGTGTTTCATTTCATCTTCAGTTTTGGGACACTAATGATTACTTAACTTGACCTCATATACTATAGGCAAGTTCCCTCTTTTCGATTCATGCATGCTAAACCTCTTTAGCACCTTGTCAATGTATGTGGACTGGGAAAGACCAAGCAGTCTTCTTGATCTATCTCTATAGATCTTAATTCCTAAAATATAAGTTGCTCTCCCAAATCCTTCATAGAGAAATTACTAGATAAACAAATTTTCATCAATTGCAGAATAGCCATATTGTTTCCCATTAGTATAATATCATCGACATATAATACTAAGAAATGATTAAGCTCTCACTAGCTTTCTCGTATACACAGGGTTCCTCTAGGTTTTTCTCGAAACCAAATTGTTTTATGGTTTCATCAAAACGCTTGTTCCAGCTCCTAAATGCCTACTTAAGTCCATAAATGGATCTTTGAAGTTTGCAAAGTTTATTTGCATCCTTTGATGCAAAACCTTCAGGTTGCATCATGTATACATACTCAAGCAGATTTTCGTTTAGGAAAGCTGTTTTCACATCCATTTGCCAAATCTCATAATCAAAATGAGTGGCAATAGCAAGCAAAATTCTGATGGATTTGAACATTGTTGAAACACCTTTCCACATGATTTTGATTTGACAAAATTATTTAAGTTAATCCATGATTAAGGGACAATTAAATTTAAGTGCTTTGATTTAATTGTACTAATATGTCTGTTCAATGTTGAGTATAAATACAAATACAAAAAGAAATAAAAAAGTAAGACAGGACGAAGTCAGCACAAGATCACAACACAAGCTGAGTAGAGTGGAACTCAACATGACAGAAGATAAGTCATCTTCAGAACAGAAGCTTAAAGATCAAGAAGCTGAGTGGAACGAAACTCAGTATCAAAGGTAGAAAAGTCTTCCTAAGAATTATGTCTTGCAGAACGAAGCTGACCATGGAAACTGAGTAAAAGAGAACTCAGTATCTGAATTGGCAACAATCAAAGACAACGGTCATTAAAGTCAAGCTGAGTGATCTTCAGGATAGCATGAATGATCCATTTGCTAAAAGACAAGATCCGACAATTGTCTGCACCAATCCAGAACCTTGGAATTACGCAAGATTAACAAAAAGACAAACTAGCACAAGAAGACGAAATCTGCAAGAAGAAGACAAGCCTGACGCCTGTGGAATTCAGACGACAAGATTGGCCTGCAAAACTGAAGCTGATAAGAACTTGTCTCAAAAAGGAGCCGTTTGGATCAACGGACAAATCCAAAGTTCAAACCATTTCTGCTTCAGACCTCAACTATATAAGGACATGATCATTCTTGGATCACACAGCCGATAATAACAAGAACAAAAAGAGCATACATACAAAGCACACAAAAGCCAAAAGAGATCTTACACCAAACTTCCATTCTTGTGTAAAAGCTAGATTGATTTTCTGTAATCATCTAAAGTGTTCTTCATTCGAAAAGAACAATTTGTATCAATTGTATAATTGAGAGTGTAGTGCTGAGTACTCGGTGTTGAGTGCTTAGTGGTAGAGAAATCTAGGTGTTTGGTTATAGCACTTAGTAGGAGTTGAGTAGACGAATAGAGGAATGTACTCTTGCATATTTAACTACCTTGTAAACGGTTTGTGCTCTACCTTTAAAGAGCTCAGTATTGGATTTAAAAAGCCCGGAGGGACTCTGGGGACTGGATGTAGGCGGAGAGGCCGAACCAGGATAAGTCGTACTGAGTAATCTCTGAACTCTCTCTCAATATATATATCTGTATGTGTTGCTTGTCATATTTACTTAGCATATAAATTGTTTAAACTAACTCTGAGTAAATAAGAGTGCTGAGTTGGAAGCTGACCACAATAGTGTCAATTCCCAACTCATACGTAAAATAGTTCTAGTCAACATCTGACTAAAGCTGTCTTACACTATAATCGGTCGTGCTGACCAAAGCTGAGTTAACAAACTCAAGAAAATATATTAAGTCAGCTTAATTAAATCGAAAAAGTTATATTAGTTCCTTACCCCCCCCCCTTGGAACTAATCACACGGGACCAACAAACATGGCTACTAGAGAGAAAGTTTCGTCATAGTCAACTCCTTGTTTTTTACGATAACCTTTCACTACCAACCTAGCTATGTATGTGTCAACCTTTCCATTCATGTCTGTCTTCTTCTTGAAGATCCATCTGCACCTAATAGGTTTTATCCACTCAGGTGGATAAACCAAAGTCCACACTTGGTTAGTATATATGGAATCCATTTTAGAATTGATGGCTTCAAGCCATGCTTTGGAATCTGGACTGACAAAAGCCTCTTCATAGGTTTCAGGTTTGTCGTATAATACGGGAACCTCTTTATCGTCTCCCACTAGAAATCTGAATCTCTCTTGGAGTTGACAAACTCTTTCATACCTACTAGGTGGTAATGCTACTTAAGTCTCATCTTGTGAGATATGTTCGGGTTCAACTACTGCTTCCGCTGTTTCAACCGTTTCTTCTTCTTTAACTTCTTCAAGTTCAATTATGCTTCCTACTTGTGTTTCCTCTAGAAACTCTTTCTTTAGAAACACAGTGTGCTTGGATATTATTACTTTCTGGTCATCTGGATGATAGAAGTAATATCTCATAGTTTCCTTAGAATATCGAACAAAGAAGCATTTATCATATTTAAGATCTAACTTATCTGATGCTATGCATTTAACATATGATGAACACCCCCAAATTCAAATCCTTAAGAAATATTCTCCACCTCGATCTGATCGAAGTATTTTAATAGTCCTTCTTGTTTGATTTTCTACTTAATTTTTGAAGCATTTCAACTTCTTAGAAGCTTCTGGCTTATGCTTCATCAAATAGATGTATCCATATCTAGTATGATCATCTATGAAGCTAATGAAGTATCTGAATTCTCCTTTTGCTTGTATTGGCATAGGACCACATACATCTGAATGTATTAATCCTAAAGTGTCTGATACATGCTCTCCTTTATTGCTAAAGAGTGTCTTTGTCATCTTTCCTTCTAAACAATATTCACATGTGTCCATTGATTCACAATCAATCGAGTCTATAAGCCCATCTTGATGTAGCTTAAGCATGCGTCTCTTATTTATATGGCCTAGACGAAAATGCCACAAGTAAATTGAATTATCTATCTTTTATCTTTTGGTATCAATTGTGAAAACGGAAACTTTATCATCCAATACATAAATGTCATTTAATGATATTCCAAAAAAATAGTAAATCCCATTTCTATAAAATCCACAACTTGGATTCTTTATTGAAATTGTAAAACCATCATCCGCAAGACAACTAACAAAAAATAATGTTATGAGACATTTCATGAACATATAAACAATTCCTTAATTATATTACAAGTCCAAATTGTAAAGCTAGAACATAATCTCCAATTGCAAGTGCAACAACTCTTGCTCCATTTCCAACCCGTAATTTTATGTCTCCTTTCTTCAGATCTCTAGTCCTTTTTAGTTCCTACATATTTGTACAAATATAAGATCCACATTCGGTATCTAATAATACTCGAGACTTATACTGTGAAATCGAATTAATTTCAATATAGAACATACCAGAAGTTGAAGCACCTCCTTTTCCCTTCTTGAGGGAGTCTAGGTACTCCTTGCAGTTCCACTTCCAATGCGTGTCTTTAACACAGAAGTGGCATTCTTCTTTGGGCTTCTTCACTTGCTTACCTTTGGCTTGACTTGGTTTCATACCCTTGTTCTTCTTGGAATCTTTAAAATTGGGAAACTTCCCTTTACTTTTGTGAGATCCCTTAATAATAAGTGTTGACATTACTTTGTCTTTCTTCAGATTAGGCTCAACATACTTGAGCATATTTAAGAGCTCTTCAAGAGAGGTCTATAAGTCATTCATCTGATAGTTCATAAACTGTGAGTAACTCTGGGAAGGATTGCAAAACTAAGTCGACACTTAATTCATGATCAATCACAAATCTAATACTAGAAAGCTTGGTAATGAAACTAATCATCTTGACACAACGTGTCACAACAGAAGAGCCTTCCTGCATCTTGGAATGAAACATCAACTTAGCTATCTCATAACGTTCGCATCGAGTCTGTTTCTCAAATAACTCCTTCAAGTGTGCGATCATGGAATAGGCTTTTATGTTCTCATGTTGCCTCTATAGCTCCGGTGGCATATCTAATTAAACTATATCAAATTAATATAAACTTAAATTAGATTCTAAAATATAACTATACAAAATAAAGATCATTTGTGTTTAATTATTTCACAAAAACTTATTTAACTTTTAATTTAATCAAATGACATACAACTAATTTAAAACCATTAAATAATTTTTGCAAGAATAATTAAAACACAAATAACCGAAACGAGATATTCTGGAAATTAAATCAAATAACAAAAAACAATAATTTCTAAACGATTTTAAAATTGGGTTCGGTGTGGCCGAGCTATCCCGAGACAACCCGACCATGCTATTGTCGTAAGGTGATGCTCGTAAAATATATAGCAATGAATAGGACAAGTGTATCATATCGTAACAAGTAATATAGTGCTTAAGCACAAGATCGAACCACAAAGACTATTATCCTAATTAGTGTATTCAATTGGTAAATCTATCTATTTAGCAAGGTTGAAAAGCAATTGGTTTGTAAACTAGTAAAATAAACAACTAAACTAAAGAAAGCAGTAAACAGAACGAGCCGCAGGGTGGAGAGTGATTAATGGTAGCTACAACCTAGAATGGGGAATTCATTGGTTAATTCCTAAGTATGGATTCAAAGGGTTTCAGGTTTAAGCTCAACTAATGATTGAAGGTAATTGTCCTAAGTGAAAGATAAATGTGATCAGTATTCGTCTATCCTATTCACATGCATTCGGGTGACGGCTTGATTAGGCATATACCCTAGGTCAAAGCATTAAGTCTTTTGATAAATAAGACTAAATTCGTAGCCCAGTCATAAAGACTCATTCATAGTGGTCTCTAGCGAAGTCAGGTTAATACAGATTCGGTATAGACGATTCCGTGGTCAGGATTTCATCTATCTATAATCCTATCTAAGTTAGGGTCACAGGCATTAAGCACATTATTTACATTATATCCACCCTTTGAGCTGTTCTTCAAAGAATAAAATCTAACTACAAACTAAACTGAAATTTAAAGCTTAAATGTGTTTAAAGTAGCTATGAGAAAATAAAACTGAATAAATCTCCCGAAGAACTGAGTTAAGCTACATATTCATAGACATAGGCAGAAAACCTAGGTCTCCAGGGGGTACAAATGTCCTTTTCCATGCTAAATTAGGTGCTCCAAATGTTAAAATTCGACATTCCCGCCTCGTCTCATCGAGACATAGGCTGTCTCGTCAAGACGAGTGCCTATCTCGTCGAGACAGCTTTGTGTCACGACGAGACAGTGCCTGTCTCGACGAGACAGCTCTGTGTCTCGATGAGACAGGCGTCCAATTGGGGCAAAGAGGCCGGTTTTTCTTCGTTTTGGTCCCTAGGTTTCTGAAATCTGCTCTAATGGCCCCTGACGAATCCCAAAAGTGCTCCGACGGTTCCTGAATTTTCCAGAATTGCTCCAAAAGGCTTGGGTCTGGTTCGGGAATGCTCAAATAGGCCTAAAAACACAGAAAATGCCATAAATAACAGAAATTACTGATTTTAACTAAAAGCTAACAAAACGATACTAAAATTAAAAGGAAATAAAGCAAAAACGAGCTAAAATGATCTTAAAAACCCTATACAAATGGGAGCTATCATCCTCCCCACACTTGAATCTTGCTTGTCCTCAAGCAAGAAAGAATCAAAAGCAGCGAAAAATCAACAAATAGCTCCCATTCATAGACAAGGATCCACTGCACTTTTATTATCCATACGGTTTCAGACTACTCAAGTTGCAATTAAAAACAAAGTGAACCTCAGAAAAATCTCCAAAATTGATTAAGTAGTTTTATCAACCAACACTTTGCAAAAATGAAAGGCGAGGACTAAGTATTGGTCTCGTGTAACGTGACAAGATTAGTTCCAAGGGGGGATAGGAACTATTCAAAAAAATTGTCCGTTAAGGCTGACTTCTTTTCTTTAAGAAAAGGTTTACACAGCAGTGCTGAGTAGTTTAAGACACAAGCTTAGTCAACTGGTGACTAAGTCTGTTTCTTTTCTTGAGTCAGGAGATAGCACTAAAGTCTATTCCTGAACTCAGCTTCTCAGTGCACTCAACTCAGCGTGAGTTCGTTACTAAGTCAGTTTTATAGCAAGCAATATATAAAGGAGTTAAGGGTTAGAAATATGTTACTCAGCAGACATATCCTAGTTCGGCCTCTCCACCTACGCCCAGTCCCCGGAACTCATTCCGAGCTTTTTAAATCCTCTACTGAGCTCTTTAAAGATAGAACACGAAACCTTTTACAACAGAAGCTGAGTATACAAGAGTATCGTCCTCTATTCCTCTACTCACTCCTATTACTACCGTTGAGTACTATAACCGAGTACTCAGCTTCTCCTTTCTATACTTATAGAAATGATAAGTGTTTGTCCTAAACAACAATTGCTAAGACACTTTAGATGAATAAAATCACTCTAGACTTTTACACAAGATTGGAATTGGTGTAAGATTTGCTTTGCTTTTCTCACAGAACTTCAAGTATGAATTTGGTCAGCGTTTTGACTTAATTGAAGATCTGCATCGAATGAAGTAATTGAGAGGCCTATTTATAGTGACACTTCAAGCACCGGTGATTTCGAATTTTGAAATAACCGTTGGAGCAAAACGGCTTCCTGTCGCTTTCACTCAGTACGTGCTCAGCGTCTTCGGCCAATCATATTCTTGTATCTTCTGTCTTCGCCAGTGCTCAGCAGCTTTTCGTCAGATGAAACAGAATGTTCCCACATTTATGGCAAAGTCTTCCAGACAGCTTCCTGCGCCTTCTGAGCTTTACCCAAAGTAGAAATACTTTGTCTCCAAGTTTATTCTGTTCTATCGCTGACTTGTACTTCTTGTCGTTCAACTCAGCAGCTTCATCTTGAAGCTATTGGTAGAAGGCTTCTCGATCCTTCATATTGCTGGGCTAACGCCTTACTCAGTACGATGGCGTTTTGAGTCTTCTTGGGCCGTGAGGCTTTGATCTGTTGACTTGGGCTTGACTTCCTCTTTTGGGCCTTTGGGCCATTTATCTTAATGTCTTATAAATCAAATAACTCAACATTGAACAAACACATTAGTGTGAATAAATCAAAGCATTTAAATTTAATGTGTTGGAATATTTTTATCATTCACATAAATAATTTTGTCAAATCAAAATCATGTGGAAAGGTATTTCAACAAACTCCCCCATTTTGATTTTGGCAAAAATATTCAGTAAGGAACTCAGTGTTGAGCTCCCCCATGATAGTTGACCTATTCGTAACTTCTTAAGATTCTCCCCCGTAAGGGTTGAGCCGCTGACTTAGTTTTACTTTAAACATTTTAAGGTTTAATCAAGTAAGTCTAAAGTCAGTGTTCAGAGTTAGGTCAGTTCTTGGATCAGGCTCATTTCACTCAGTTTCGATATAAAGTTTAGCGAAAGATTAAGTTCAAATATTGGAATTAGCTGAGTGAGTTAATTGAGGCTGAGTAGTTTTACTCAGTGGCTAAGTACATGATTAATTCAATGTTGTCAAGCTTTAGTTACTTTGTTCAATGAAGACATATGAGACAAGTCGTGAATTTCAATCAACACAGCAGATAGTCATTAAAGCGAAGAAATTAAACAACAAGGTTGATTTAATGAAGATACGTTTATATTAATATTTAGCACACAACACAGCATAAGCAAGTAAGCAAGATCACACAAAAAAAATATCTATCGCCTAATATTGAAGGAGACTTGGTTAGGCTGGGGTTGAGTGCTATGAGGCTTTGGTTGAGTGCTAGGGGGGACAACTGAAGAAGTGGAACCAGGATGTTGGTTCTTTTGCTGAGTTCCAGCTGGCTGTTTATCTTTGCTTTTCTCCCCCTTTTTGCCAGCATCAATGGGCTGAGGGACAGCTGCATAAAACTTCCCTTATTCAACAGCACGAGTTAGTAGGGTGGAATACTGCTGAAGTTGAGCCGTACTGTGCTTGAGCCCGTCAAAGACCTTGATCCCACTAGTCATGTTGGACGCTGGAATGTCCATATGAGAACTGATGACGCTGAGTATAAATTGAAGGGACTTGCCCATCCAGCTCATGGTGTCGGTCATCATAGCGTAGGACTGATGGTACATTTTGAGTAGGCCAGCGTCATAATGGTGTCGCTGGTTAGATTGATGTGTGACATGGTCATAAGTGGCTTTTGAGAGTTGAAAAATCTCAGATGTCTTGGCCTGTTCAGTTTGCATCTCTTCTCTTGATAAATTTAGCAGGCGAATGGATTCAGCTATTTGCTCGATTGTGCATTGAGAGGAAGAGGCAACTAATTCTCGAGTTGTGGTCAGCTCAGTTGAGACCTGAGTAAGTTGAGCTGACTTAGCCACATCAGTGTTGGCGGCAGTTAAGGCGTTGAGTTTCCCTTCAATGGTGTCCATATGTTGCACCATGTGCAAGTGAAGTTTTGCCATTTTGGTAGCGAACTCTTGCTTTGGCTGCTGAGCTACCATTTCGGTCAGCACACATAAGAGCTCCTTGAGGCCTTTTAGTTCAGTGAGGAGTTGAGTAATGGTGCTCAGTTGTGTAGGCTCCGCTGAACTGCGCTCAGTATCAATTCCATGAGTGCTTTGGATTTCTGCGATGAGTTCTTGGGCAGCTTGTAAGATTCGTTTCCCAGACTGGGAAGAAGTCAAGAACTGCAAAGGATCAGTTTGAGAAGGTTCAGGAACTGAGTTTTGGTTGGCGGCAGGTGGTTGTTCATCTAAATGCACACCGGAATTAGAGTTGTCCTTTGGATCAGGTGAGGTGTGATCAACTTGAGTTGCAGACTGAGTGGTGGGATCCGCTGCAGGAATTGGTACATTGTCTGACTGTTCTAGAAGAGAGTTGAGTGGTGCCATAGCATTGTCTACCTGTTCAGTGTCAGTCGGGAGCTGAACATTAACTTGAGGAGGAGTCAGCTCGAGATTGTCCTGAGCAGGAGATTTCTCCAGTGTATGTTCCTTCTCTTGAACATCGGGTTCATCGATCACTTGCTTTGAGGAGCTGGTAGCAGCGGTGTCGGCAGACTAGGCATGTTCCTGACCACGAGGAATAGAGGCTTGTTTTTCCTTGACTGGTGAGGGCTTGGAAATAGGCTTAGAGAAAAAGTTGAAGTCCAAGTCATTCAAGTTTACGATAGGTTCATGGAGAGGTGAGTCATCTAGTATATCAAACACTGGAGGTTTGTATGCCTTCTTCTTATACCGTTTGTCACTGCCATCTTTAGAAAGGTTTGAGGATGGAAGTTGATCAGATGACTCAAGCTGAGCTTGCTCAGGTTCTGTAGTAGTGGTGTCAACAGTTGACTCATCTCTTGGCTCAGTAGCTGGATTCTTCATCTGCTCAGCGGAGACAGATTGTTTTTGTTGAGTGTTTGAAGGTGGAGTTCTTTCAGCAGATTCCTGAGTTCGTAGAAAGAAGGAATCCTTTGGAACGGATACATCCAGAGGAATTGCATCCAACGGTGTAACTCCAGAAACCCTCTTCCTCTTTAGGGGCGACTCAGTGTTCTCTTGTTCATCCTCAGCTTCTTGAACAATGGCAGGTCATTTTTGGGAAGCTTTGGTAGGTTGAGGTTTCTTTTTGATTGACTCAGCGGGAGATGGGTTAGCCATAATAACTTTTAGGCGTTTGACAGTTTGGAGTGTGGGTGCTGCCTTTCTCTTCTTTCCTTTACCAGTTGGCTCAGCTTCCTCTTCAGCTTCAGTCACTGCATCGTTTCCTTTCTTTGATTTAAAAGGAAGACTGTGTGCAAGTTTAGTGAGATCTTCAATGGTGATTTCCGTACCTAATATGTTTTCCTCATTCTTAAAGCTGATTATGTAATCCCTAAGAATTTCAGTAATGAGTGAGCCCAATCGAAGTGCTCCAGTGCTTCGTTGCATATCCCCAATCAGGAACACATGCATGTTCAGGGGTTGGTAGTTGAGCATATGCCATAAGAAGCATTGCTTGAAGTTGGAGGCAGAGGATGTGGAGTTGACCTTTGGATAGATGTAGTTGGTCAGTAGGTAGTGGGCGTGCCTCTGATGCTGAGTAAGCGAGGTGCAAGAGACTTCCCCTACATGCCCCTTCGGGTTTACAAAAAGTAGCGGTGTACTTAACCTTCTTGTAGTCATTTGTTCTTCTCAACTCAGCTCCCTCGTCTTTCAGGTCTAAAAGAGTGGCTAGATATGAGCGGTCGATGATGATTTGCTTTTTGTTGACATAAGTGACCATAAAATCAATATCGTCCATGGCAACCAGCAGATTGGAGTAGAACTCAGTTACAAGCCTTGGGTAGGTCAGCCCGTTTAAGGAGAATAGTTTGGTCCATCCGTTCTTAGATATCCAGTCACTGTAAGGTTTCACAGTCTCTATGAAGCTTTTCGAGAACCATCGTGAAGCTACAACGTCTAAGCCTTCAACGTCGGAGTATACGGATCGAAAGGTTCTCTCCTCAGTTTCCTCAGTTTTCTTACCCTTGTCTTTCTTCTTTTTCTTAGAAGGAGTTGAGTGCTCAGTGTGAGGATCAACACCGAGAATGCTGACCTCGTCCATAGGTTGGTCATGCTGACCATGTCCAGTATGGGCCTCATCTTCTGGAGTATCAATATATTGTTGCTCAGGTGGGGAGCCAGGATTGATGTCTGAGCGACTGTCCTCATATTGGTCATCAGAGAGATTCTGGGAATCAGACATGGTGTTTTTGAGAGTTTCTTTAGGAAGATTTGAAGTTCAGAAGTTTAGAGAGAGTGAAGGTTCGAGTGCGAATTTCAAGCGTAGAGAGTGAATAGTGAGGAAACGTTCAATATTTATAGACGATGGATGGTGACTTGATAGGTTGGATGGAACGATGGGAATTTGAACCGTCGAAAGTCAGTTATTACTGACATTAATTGCGAGAAACGGCGCGTGCTTTTACTAATGATGACGCTTACATCATCCTAGAGGCTACTTAATGCGCGTGCTAGTATTAATTCTACAACGGATCTTTTACTCAGCGTTAAGAATGTCATACGTTTGGTATTCTGAGTAGTCAGTTTTACGTAGAATAATTACTCGTGTGCTTAGTAACCCAGCTTAAGATAAACACTCAGTGTGTATATCTACTCAGCATGGGTGACTTCATATCATGTTAAACTCAGCATGCAATAGTTACTAATTTAGCACGAATCACTCAGTATGGTAATCACTCAACGTTTAATTCAAGCATAGAATTTTATTGAAGAGGAATAAACATACTGATAGCTTCTCTAAGTATGTTGAATTGCTCACGAGCCAGTGGCTTGGTGAAGATATCAGCAAGCTGCTCATCCGTTGGGACATAAGTCAGCTTGATCTCTCCCTTGAGTACATGGTCTCTAATGAAGTGATGCCTTATGCTGACATGCTTCATCCTGTTGTGCTGGATTGGGTTCTTTGATAGGTCAATGGCACTCTTGTTGTCACATTTGACTTTAATCATTTTAGTTTGAACACCATAATCTTCTAGATGTTGCTTAATCCAGAGGACTTGAGCCACATAGCTTCCAGAAGCAATGTACTCAGCTTCAGTGGTTGACAAGGCTACTGATGACTGCTTCTTACTGAACCAAGATACAAGACAGCTTCCAAGGAAATGACATCCTCCTGAGGTGCTTTTTCGTTCAAGCTTGTCTCATCCGTAGTCAACGTCAGTGTATCCAATGAGTGTGAAATCATAAGTGTTGGGATACCATAAACCTGCATTCACTGAGCCTTGCAAATATCTAAGGATTCTTTTTACAGCTATGTAATGAGATTCCTTAGGGTTAGATTGATATCTAGCACAATAACATACTGAGAACTGAATGTCCGGCCTACTAACAGTTAAGTAGAGTAGAGAGCCAATTATACCTCGGTACAATTTGTTGTCTACTGACTTACCATTTTCGTCAGCACAGAGGACAGTGTCAGTGCCCATTGGGGTAGATATTGACTTACAGTTCTCAAGTTCATACTTCTTCAATATCTCCTTAGCATACTTGGTTTGATTGATGAAGATGCCATTTTTCCCTTGTTTGATTTGAAGTCCAAGGAAGAAGTTGAGTTCTCCCATCATTGACATTTCAAACTCAGTCTGCATCTGCTTACTAAATTCCTTGCACATGGACTCATTAGTGGCACAAAAAATAATGTCATCAACATATATCTGAGCCAGTAGGGTATCTTTACCCTTCCTCTTAATGAATAAGGTTGTATCAGCTTTACCTCTGACATAATTTCTAGTCAGCAGGAAACTGGTCAGCCTCTCATACCAAGCACGTGGTGCTTGCTTGAGACCATACAGAGCCTTTTTGAGCTTATAAACATGGTTTGGGAACTTAGGATCCTCAAACCCTGGAGGCTGATTAACATAGACTTCCTCATTTATAACTCCATTAAGGAATGCACTCTTAACATCCATTTGAAATAACTTAAAGTTCATGTAACTAGCATAGGCACATAAAATTCTTATAGCCTCTAGCCTTGCCACAAGGGCAAAGGTCTCACCATAGTCAATACCTTCTTGCTGACTATAGCCCTGAGCTACAAGTCTTGCTTTGTTCCTGACGACGTTCCCTTGTTCATCTAGCTTGTTGCGGAAGACCCATTTTGTTCCTATGGTCTTCTGGCTTCTTGGGTTTGGCACTAAGTCCCATACTTCATTTCTTCTGAACTGATCAAGTTCTTCTTGCATTGCACCCATCTAGAACTCATCGTGCTCAGCTTCAGAGAAGTTCTTTGGTTCCAGAACTGAGACGAATGCTACATTGCTGAGGTATCTCCTGAGTTGATTTCTGGTCATCAGGGTGTTTTCAGCAGCATCAAGAATAGCACTCTCTGAGTGTCCTCTTGGTATTCTGATCTCCTTTGGTAGATTGATGTCTTGAGCTGGTTGTGTTTCAACAATCTCTGCAGGTATAGATTGGTCAGTGAAGACAATTTGAGTTTCGCTTTTACCTTTGGGCAGCCCTTGAGGTAGTTGTTGAAACACCTTTCCACATAATTTTGATTTGACAAAATTGTTTAAGAGTAATTAAAAATATTCTAAACACACTAAGTTTAAATGCTTTGATTTATTCTACTAATGTGTTTGTTCAATGTTGAGTTAAATTGTTTATAAGACATAAAGATTAAAAGGCCCAAAGCCCCATACGGAAGTCAAGGCCCAAGTCAAACAGATCAAGACAACTCGGCCCGCGTATGTCAAAACGCTGTCGTTATGTACAAAACGCAGCTCAGCGTAAGAAGGATCTAGAAGACCTTCGTTGAACAACTTCGGGACGAAGCTGCTGAGTTGAATCGACAAAGAATACAAGACGGCAGCTGAGCAAGAACAACTTCCAGACAAAGTGTTTCCACTTTGGGTAAAGTTCAGA
This sequence comes from Euphorbia lathyris, assembly GCF_963576675.1. Lineage (NCBI taxonomy): Eukaryota > Viridiplantae > Streptophyta > Magnoliopsida > Malpighiales > Euphorbiaceae > Euphorbia > Euphorbia lathyris. Next base: position 68,411,014 of record NC_088910.1, read on the forward strand.
AGACACAGAACGCTGTCTAGTTGACCTTACCATAAATAGAGAGACATTCTGCCAAGCTGACTAAAAGCTGCTCAACACTGACCGAGGATAGAAGATACTCAAATCTGATTGGCCGAGAGCTCTGAGCAAGACTGAGTGACAACGACAGGAAGCCGTTTCCCTCCAACGGTTATTTCAAAATTCGAAATGACTGATGTCTCAGACGTCTCTATAAATAGAGCCCTTCAGTTGCTTCATTCTACACAGAACTTGATCAAGCCATTACACTGACCAAAATTCTACTCAAAGTTCTGCAAGAAAAAGCAAAGCAAATTCTTACACCAAATTTCATATCTTTTGTGTAAAAGTCTAGAGTGATTATTCAATCATCTAAGGTGTCTTAGCAATTGTTGTTTAGGACAAACACTTATCATTTCTAGAATTAGAAAGGAGAGGCTGAGTACTCGGTTATAGTACTCAGCGTGAGTTTAGGAGTAAGTAGAGGTATAGAGGAAGGTACTCTTGTTATACTCAGCTTCTAAGTTGTAAAAGGTTTGATGCTCTACTGTTAAAGAGCTCAGTAGAGAATTCAAAATCTCGGAACGTGTTCCGGGGACAGGACGTAGGCTTGGAGGCCGAACCTAGATAAATCTGCTGAGTAATATCTTTCTAACCTTAAACTCCTTAATATATATATTGCTTGCTTAAACAAAACTGACCAAGTAAAGAGGTCAAGCTGAGTTGTGCGCATTGAATATCTGAGCTCAGGAATAGACCCTAAGTGCTATCTCCTGACTCAAGTAAAGAAACTGACCTAGTCACCAGTTGACTAAGCCAGTGTCTTGCTATTCACTCAGCGCCGCTGTTAAAACCTTTTTTCTGAAGAAAAAGAAGTATGCCCTAAAGAAAAATTTTAAATAGTTCCTAACCCCACCTTGGAACTATACTTGTAACATTATAAGGGACCAACAAGTGGTATCAGAGCTTAAAAGCTCACTGTTAAGGTTTAACTACCTTGAGCTGATCCCCACTATGGCTGAAAACAGCACTCAGTTTCTCCCAGGAAACCAGACAACTCAGATCTTACCTGAGGGGCTGTCCATTACTCGGCCTCCACTATTCTTCGAGTCTAACTACACCTTCTGGAAGAATAGGATGAAAAACTTTATTCAGGCAACAAACATGAGTGCATGGCTTTCAATAGTCCAAGGCCCGTTTGTTCCTGTTGAAGTTGTGGCTGGCCAAACAGTTGTCAAAGCTGAGGCCAAATGGACAGAGGATGATCTCAAAAAGCTACAAAATCACGCTTCGGCTATAAATATGCTTCACTGTGCACTTGATGCTGTAGAATATAATAAGATATCAGGTTGTGAGTCGGTGCAAAAGATCTGGAAGAAGCTGGAAGTCACCTACGAAGGAACCAACAAAGTAAAGGAGTCCAAGGTGAACCAGCAGATGAGACTGTACGAGCTGTTTGAAATGAACGATGATGAAGGAATATCTGACATGAATGCAAGGTTTACAAACATCATTAATGAGCTCAAGAGACTTGGGAAGATCTTCACTGAGGAAGAACAAGTCAAGAAGATTCTTAGGAGTCTTCCTAAAAACTGGCAAGCAAAGAAGACTGCTGTTGAGGAAGCTCAAGACTTAACCACCTACAAATATGATGAACTCATCGGCTCATTGCTGACCCATGAGATCTCAATGAAGAATTTCGAGGTGAAGGAAAAGTCTGAAGACAAGAAGCAAAAATCTCTTGTCATGAAAGCTGACTCCACTGATGGGAGCTCAACAGATGATGAAGAGATGGCTATGTTCACAAGGAAGATGAAAAGGTTGTTCAGAAAGAATGACAAATATTCTAAGAAGCCTTACAGAAAGTTTGATAAGTATAAAGCTGAGTCCAGCGACAGCAAATACAAGAAGGACAACTCAAAGCCCATCACATGCTTTGAATGTCATCAAACTGGCCATATCAAGTCAAGCTGCCCCACGCTGAGGAAAGAAAGAAAGAACGGCAAAAAGGCAACGGTGGCAACGTGGAGCAACAACGATGAGTCTTCATCATCAGAAGCTGATGCCACTGAGTCAGCAAAGATTTGCTTTATGGCTGACGAACTTGCTGAGCCGTGCATCTCTGAGCATGCTGACCCCTCCATTGCATCTGACGATGAGGAGCAATCACATGAGGTAATTTCACTTCCCCGGCTCAGAAATGAAATGGTTAATGCCCTGAGTGATCTCTACACACTTGTCAAAAAGTGTAACAAGAAAGTTAGAGCACTCAGCAGGCGTTGTGACGAGGTTGAAGAGGTCAAGTTGAGTGACCTCAGATTCCTTCTTCAGGACAACTCAACTTTGCATGATAACATGGAGATCATACATAAGTCTGTCTCTGAAGTCCAATCAGCTTCTGAGAAACTAAGAAAGGACGTCACAACTATCCAGAACCAACTAAAGGTTCCAAACAAAAGAAATATTCCTCTAAATACTCAGTACCGAGGTACTGGTCAGCAGAGATGGAATCCTCAGCGGAAAGTCTAGTGTGACTTCTGTGGGAAGAAAGGACACACCACAAAGGTGTACTGGCATGCTCAGCACTGGGGTGCTGACCAGTCAGTGAGAAATCCTAAACGGAAGGTCAGTTGTGACTTCTGTGGAAAGAATGGCCATACTGTCCAAGTATGCCGCCATAAAATTAAATATGATGCTTTACCTGTTGAACCTAACAAGCAAGGACCCAAAAAGAATTGGGTACCTAAGAGTAACTAGTTACATTGCAGGTAAGCCTGAGGTGTGCTGAGAAGTCAAAAATGTGGTATATTGACAGCGCATGCTCGAGGCATATGACTGGTGATGAAACTCAGTTCATCACATTTGAGCGTAAACGAGGAGGAAGCGTAAGTTTTGGAGACAACAAAAAGGGTAAGATAGTAGGGTCAGGAACTGTTGGAGGTAATCCTACTATTGAGTCAGTCTCCCTAGTCAGCGGACTCAAATATAACTTACTCAGCGTAGCTCAGCTATGTGATAATGGGAGAAAAGTTATATTTGATGACACTGGATGTAAAATATACGAGGGTAAAACTAATGAGTTAATTTTAACTGCCCCTCGCATTGATAATGTCTTCATGCTGAACTTGGAGAAAAAGTTTTCAAAAACTGTATGCTTAGTTTCAAAGGAAGAAAATTCCTGGCTATGGAACAGGAGACTTGGTCATGTAAGCATGGACCTCCTGGCCAAATTAGCAAGAAAGCAATTGGTTGAAGGACTGCCAGAACTTAAATTTGAAAAAGATCAACTATGCCAACGCTTGCCAAGCTGGAAAACAAACTAAACAATCTTTTCATAGTAAAAATATCGTCTCAACTAAGCGTCCGTTAGAGTTACTACACTTGGATCTCTTCGGTCTAGTCCAGCCGCTGAGTCTGGGTGGAAGAAGATTTTCCTTGGTCATTGTAGATGACTTCTCTCGGTACACTTGGGTCAGCTTGCTGAGCAGCAAGGATGAGACCTTTGAGACATTTTCAAATTTGGTTAGAAAACTTGAAAATGATAAAGACCTAAAATTGGCTCACATCCGAAGTGATAATGGTGGAGAATTTAAAAACCAACAGTTTGTTGAATTCTGTGAAGCCAGCGGCATTGACCATAATTTCTCTGCTCCTAGGACGCCTCAACAAAATGGGGTTGTTGAAAGGAAGAACAAAACCTTGGTTGAAATAGCCAGGACAATGCTGAGTGAGCATAGGCTTCCAAAGTACTTTTGGGGAGAAGCTGTTAACACAGCGTGCTATATTCTTAATAGGGCTCTTGTTAGACCTATACTAAAGAAAACCCCCTACGAACTTTGGAAAGGATGAAAGCCCAACATTGGATACTTTCGTGCCTTTGGCTGTAAATTTTTTATTTTAAACACCAAAGATAGCCTAGATAAGTTTGACTCAAAAGCTGATGAAGCTATCTTTTTAGGCTACTCAACAAACAGCAAAGCATATAGAGTTTTTAATAAACGAACTCAAGTTTTAGAAGAGTCAATACATGTTGAGTTCGACGAAACTAACCCTGCAGGAAGATATCTGCCGCTGACCGAGGATGATCCACACTCAGTACCCGCTGATCAAGATACAGCCGCTGAGTCATTCCCTCAAGGGCTGACCAAAGGTATAAGTGAACCAAATATAGTTTTCACTGACCAGTCTTCACCTGCAGAGATTGTTGAAACACAGACAGCACAATACATAAATCTACCAAAGGAGATAAGAATTCCAAGAGGGCACTCAGAGAGTGCAATCCTTGATGCCGCTAAGAATACCTTGATGACAAGAAATCAACTCAGGAGATACCTCAGCAACGTGGCCTTCGTCTCAGTTCAGGAACCAAAGAATTTCGCTGAAGCTGAGTACGATGAGTTCTGGATGATCGCAATGCAAGAGGAGCTTGATCAATTCAGAAGGAATGATGTATAGGAGTTGGTGCCTCGTCCAAAGAGTCAGAAGACTATTAGAACAAGATGGGTCTTCCGAAACAAGCTGGATAAACAAGGGAACGTGGTCAGAAACAAAGCAAGACTTGTAGCTCAGGGATACAGTCAGCAAGAAGGTATTGACTACGGTGAGACCTTTGCCCCAGTGGCAAGGCTAGAGGCAATTAGAATTTTATGTGCATATGCATCTTACATGAACTTTAAAGGCTTAATACATACGGAGCCCCCTGTACTTGACATTTTTTTTCATTTTACCCCCTAAACTCAAGGGACAACCTATTGACCACCTAAACTCCCCAAAAGCCACCCAATTTACCCCCTCATCGCAAACGTGGCGCTGACATGGCAAACGTTTGGTTCTCAAACGCCAAACGCGCGTGAGTCCTGGGATCCTATGCATTTCAACGGTAACATCTCCTTGTTATGAACGATTTCTTCGCCATTTTCGTTTCATCATCTTCTGCTCTTCTGGATTTACCCAGTTCTTCTTCGCCTCCATCTTATGCTAATCGACTTATCTTCTTCTTCTTCGCCATTTTCTATTCTTCTTCTCCTCCATCTTCTGCGAATAGATTTCGTCTTCTTCGCTGCAAGTCCGTGATTTCTTCTGGTTCGTTCTTCTCCATCCGTGATTTCTTCTGGTTCGTTCTTCTCTCCATCTGTGGTTTCTTCTCGCTAAACTCCTTAATTTCTTCTGGGTTGTTCATCTGAAGTCTGGGTTTCATTTCTTCTGGGTTTATAAGTTGTGTGTCGAAATTGATTGTTCCTGGAAAAGGAAGGAAATTGAATTGATGATGGGTCAAGAGATATGTTTCTGTGGTGAACGTGCTGTATTGAAAGTGTCATGGAGACCTCGTAATCCAGGAAGACGTTTTTATGGATGTCGAAATTATGGGGTATGTGTTTTAGCTTCTTGATTACATACAATTCATTGATATTGGCTTGAATTAAATGTAAATGTTGAATTGCAGGGACCCAAATATTGTGGATTTTTCAATTGGTATGATAGAGAAGAAGTGCATTGCCAAAGTAGAAAAGTAATCACAGGTCTGCTGAATAGGGTTAAACAAGAGGAAGATGGGAATGGTAGCATGCAATTGAACAAGATATCAGGCAATAAAAGTCAATGGAAGAGAATGGTAGTCATTTACATTGTAGGGTTTTTAACAGGGGTGTGGTTTATGAGTAGTTGAGTTGTTATGAATGCAACACTGAAGTGTAATTGAGACCATTGTTAAGTTGTCAAATGCTTGATTTGCTTGAAATGTTAAGCCTGTAATTGTGAAGTTTGTAATGCTCATTTAACACTGTTATTTCATGTTTCAGACCTGTAATTGTTCTCTTTAGACAGTTGAAATATAACCTAAAAGCTTATATCAGTAGACAATTGAAATATAATCTGAGAGCTTCTATGAGTACAAACAATTGAACTTCAAACATAAAATTTGATATATATCTTGAAACTTGTTCATTATAGGCAATTTGACAAACAAAATGCCAAATGAAATTGGCCAAAAAGGGCAGAGTACAAAGCTGCTACCAAAATATCAACATGTCCAAAATAAAAAAATGCCTATAATAACATGTCCAAGATATCAATTTGGCCACAAAATAAATCCAAAAAGGCCAAAAAACACAAAGCTAAAATATTCAGGGCATCCATCTAATAGTCCTAGGTGCATTTGGTTGTGAATTTGCTTGCTGAGCGGCTGATCTTGTAAGACGAGGACCTCTTGCATTTGGTTGTGAAGCTGCTATTTGTTGTGAAACTGATCTTGTAACTCTAACTGGAGCTGTATTTTTGGGTATAGGGGGTACAGGCTGAGCTGCACTTGTGGGTGCTTTAGGTACAGACTGAGCTGCACTTGTTTGTGTTGAGTTTCTAGCCCTTGATACCCTTGCATTTGACTGTGTTCTCTTATCCAGTTTTGCTTGCTGTAATTGTGTGGCAGTCATGGCTTGTTTGCCTTTCCATTTCAATTTATCAGGTTGGAATCCAAGGTTGCCTGTAACTTCAGATGAGTTCTTCAATATGCTTGGTCCAGTTGAAAGAACGGTCCTTTCACCAGCTAAATTCTACATACACCATACAAACATGTCAACCAAACATCAGAAACTAAATTCCACACACACAGTACAAATCATTTACTATAAAAAACCGAATAAAAACACAACGTACCTGAGCACAAGTCCACCTAGTTCGTTCAGATATGAACACACCTACCCTTGAAAATCTGGGCCTCTTGAAATGAGTCTGTATAACAGGAGTAACAGGACTACTGGGTCTCTTTCTTCCATACGCTATGAAGCTTTCTGAATCAAATAGCGTAGATCGTATCACTGACGAGGTTGAGCCCTGCATTCCACTTCCACAAGCAGATTGCGTTCCAGTAGGACCAGCACCCTGCATTACACTTCCACAAGCAGATTGCGTGCCACTAGCACCAACCTCTTTTGTTATACTATAACCAGCTCCGGTATCTTTTGTTCCACTACACCCAGCTCCGACATCCTTTGTTCCACTCGGGCCAGCACCCTGCATTCCACCAAAATGTATGAAAGCTGTATTAAAGATGTGCAAAAAGACCAAACAATATGACAATTTATTAAAGCTGTAATAAATGTACCTCTCTACCAGCTTTCTTTAATGCAGGACAACCCTTTCTGTTGTGCCCTTGGTTCTTGCAGTTTGTACAAGTCATTGTTGCTCCCTTCCTGCTTAGTTTGCCAATTTTCTTGATTTCATCTCTATCCTTCCTCCTATTCTTTTTAGGTCTTCCAGGCATTTTTCTGATCTCAGGTGGATGAATTGGAGGATTTGTGCTACTTGGCCACATTTTCATGTTCAACACAGGTTGAATGAAATGCCCATAGGTCAAACCATATTTCTCCTTCCTATACCAATGACTGACAAAATTAATAGGATCCAAATTTTGTTTATGCATGGCAGCAACTGCATGAGCACATGGTATTCCCTTCAAACTCCAAGCCCTGCATGTACAAGTCTCTTTCCTCAAGTCAACTACATGCCTGTATTCCCCTTCTACTACTTCAAAACCTGCATCCCCATTCCACTCAATCCTACACCTCATAGAAGCACATGTATTGCGGGTTAGACACTTTAACGCCATAGGAGATATGTCACTAATCCATTTATTCTCACAAAACGCCCTCATCTCAATGTGCCTGTGCATGCACTTGATCCTAATCTCTTCAAGCATTGATATGATAGTCTTGTGCCTAGCAGCTAGAATCCATCCATTAAACGTTTCAGACATGTTGTTGTCCACCACATCGATCTTGTTATCCATACTAAAGTACACCCTACACCATCTCTCTAAATCATAATTCAACAAATCACTAACAATCTTTTTCCCACCCAAAGTGTTCAACTCCTGCAGATTATCCTTTAACTGCGCCTCAAATATGGACTTGCACACCTTCCAAAAACATTGTCTCCTCTCAACCCCCCTCCATTGCTTTCCCCAATTAGCTAGAACATGTCTAGCACACATCCTATGACAGACAGCAGGTAAGACTTCTTGAATAGCTGGAATCAAGCCCTGTATCAACATGTTAACACATTTTCAGGTCATTAAAGACCACAATCACTAAAGACCACAATCACTAAAGACCACAAAACAGGGCATTGAAGACCACAATCACTAAAGACCACAAAACAGGGCATTGAAGACCACAATCACTAAAGACCACAAAACAGGGCATTGAAGACCACAATCACTAAAGACAACAATCACTAAAGACCACAAAACAGGGCATTGAAGACCACAATCACTAAAGACCACAATCACTAAAGACCACAAAACAGGGCATTGAAGACCACAATCACTAAAGACCACAATCACTAAAGACAACAATCACTAAAGACCACAAAAACAGGGCATTGAAGACCACAATCACTAAAGACCACAACACAGAACATTAAAGACCACAATCACAATTTACCAAAAAACACAAAACATGACATTTGTGATATACATACCTTTTGCATATCTGTGACTAAGGAGAATCCTCCTCCCTCTCCAAGTTCCAGGTCTTCTTGTACCAACTTCAAGAACCACTTCCAAGTGTCTTTTGTCTCATGGTCTATCACTGCCCAAGCTATTGGATACATTTGTGAATTTCCATCTTTTGCTATTGCAGACAGGAGCTGCCCTTTACACACACCCTTTAAAAAACAACCATCCATTCCTATGAGCTTTCTGCAACCTGCTTTGAATCCCTCTTTCATTGCCTTGAAACAAATGTAAATTCCTCTAAAAATCTGCTTAGGAGGTAAATCTTTGGTGTCATAGTGGATGACACAGGTTGAACCAGGATTGGACCTTAGGATTTCATCCTTGTAATCATGTAGCCTTCTAAATTCCTCATTGTAATCACCCATAAACCTCTTCATAACTAGATGCTTGGCCCTGCACAGAATTGTCTTGCCCACATAAAGATCAAACTTTTCCTTCACAATTTCCTGTAATCTCCACAATCTTATGTTTGGTGTGTCCTGTATTATCCCTTTGAAATGTTGAGCAATGAACTTAGAATCACATAATCTGTTCCTGTTAGTCTTCTCGCAGTGATGTGTAGGTATGTAAGTCTTCACAATGAAATTGTTACTTTTACGATCCAAGCTAGCCAAAATCTGCCATTTACACCTTACTCCACGACATCTAGCCCTAACTCTATCCCAATCATTAGGTTTCTTCTTCAGTTTTGCACCCCGATTCACTGCATATTTCTGCAAAGCTTCTCTAAATTGGTATACACTTTTTAATACCATGCCAAGTTGAAACATTGGTACTTCACTATCTGGGTCATAGTGAACTCTTTTGCATCTCCTCCTATGGGGTCCATCTTCATCTTCAGTGTCAGAGGCAAAACTGTCTACATCTGAGGAGCCAATGTACTCCTCATCACCACCGAGTAGTCCATCCCTAGGTTGTTGTTCTACTTCAGATTCTAGCCCTTTATCTGTGCCTAAAGCTCCAAGTTGAACTTCAAAAGGTGGCGCTGGCCTTTTCCTATTGGATCTATCTCTCTGTTGACTTACACGACTCTTCCTCACTTCAACTAGTTCTTCTGCACATTGACTTCCTTCAGATTCATAGTTGACGGCCTCAACATCAACTTCACCTACATATGAATCAGGCTCTGACTCAGTCTCTGATTCCACTTCCCCATCTGCATATTCTTCGTCTGAAGATTCACCACTGTCTTCAACTCCTTCCCCTTCAGGTTGCACATTAACTCCCGCAACTTCTTCTCCCTCATTCACTTCTTGTTCTTCATTCACTTTTTGCCCTTCTTCCCCTTCTTGTACTTCATTCACTTCTTCAACTTCTTCTCTTTCTAGATCTGGTTGCACATTAACTCCTACAACTTCATCTCCTTCATTCACTTCTTTTCCTTCATTCACTTCTTCCCCTTCTTGTACTTCATTCACTTCTTCAGCTTCTTCTCTTTCTAGATCTGGTTGCACATTAACTCCTTCTTTCTGTATATCTGTTTGCACATCCTCCCCATTTAAAGGCTCCATATGTGTAGGGACAGTGTTACTACTCATCCCAGCTATTACTTCCACTTTCACATTAGGATCCAGGGTCCCACAAGGCTGTGCATCTTCAGTTTTGTCCACATAAACTTCAGTAATATCCGTATTGCCCTTGTAGGTAAACATTTCCATTAGGGCCCTATCATTACCAAGTATCTTTAACTCACCACTCCTACCATCTTTGTAGTACAAAGACCCACATCTCTTGTATCCTAAATCCCACACAAACCAGAACAGATCAAGCACTGCTAACCTATCCATGTCAACCTGATTATATTCTTCAACAACACCACCCACATATTTGAAACCACTCTCATATAGCACTGTCCTACCACCATGATGTAAAAATACACTTACATCCCCCATTTTGATAGCTGACAAATACAAAAAAAAAACAAAACTATAAGATTCTTTGACATAAACAGACAAATCAATTGATAAAAAAGTACCCATCACAGCAAAAGCAACTAAAAGTAGCCATATCAGTTGACAACTGAACCCACATGCATATATTCTTTTCTCCCTTTATCATTTGCCCTCAGAGTTCAGAAAATATCACAAAAAAACCTACTGATAAAAGCTAATATCATCCAAAATATCATCCAAGCAAAGTAATATGAATATGATAAGGTAAAGTTCAACACTAACCTGTATGAAGGATTTAAGCTTCGTATCTGAATCCAATAAACCCTAACTCACAAACGACATCAGTCCACGATCAATACCAGTTCACGATGAAAACCAGTCCGCGTTCAAAACCAGTATACGCTATAGCCCAGAAACCCTAACTCGCGATCGGAAATAATGGAGCTTTAGAAGCATAGAGAAAGAAAGTGAAATGAAGAGAGGAATCGATGGACATTTGCTTCCATTGTGTCTGATCCATAATGAAAATGGCTCCAATGGAGAACTGAAGCGTCTACTCTTTCAGTGGAAGAAGGGCAAAAACGTCATTTCTGAAACATTGCTGACATGGCAATTGTATTTTAAGTCGAGAATGCCACGTGGATCAAAGTCAAGCGCGTGTAATTTACGGGACATAATATTTCACGGTCAAATGTGATGAGGGGGTAAATTGGGTGGCTTTTGGGGAGTTTAGGTGGTCAATAGGTTGTCCCTTGAGTTTAGGGGGTAAAATGAAAAAAATTGTCAAGTACAGGGGGCTCCGTATGTATTAAGCCAACTTTAAATTATTCCAAATGGATGTTAAGAGTGCATTTCTTAATGGAGTTATAAACGAGGAAGTTTATGTTAATCAGCCTCTAGGGTTTGAGGATTCTAAATTCCCAAACCACGTTTATAAACTCAAAAAGGCTCTGTACGGCCTCAAGTAAGCACCACGTGCTTGGTATGAGAGGCTGACCAGTTTCCTGCTGACTAGAAATTATGTCAGAGGCAAAGCTGATACAACCTTATTCATTAAGAGAAAGGGTAAAGATACCCTGATGGCTCAAATATATGTTGATGATATTATTTTCGGTGCTACTAATGAGTCAATGTGCAAGGAATTTAGCAAGCAAATGAAAACTGAGTTTGAAATGTCAATGATGGGAGAACTCAACTTCTTCCTTGGACTTCAAATCAAACAAGGGAAAAATGGCATCTTCATCAGTCAAGCTAAATATGCCAAGGAGATATTGAAGAAATATGATCTTGAAAATTGCAAGCCAATATCCACTCCTATGGGCACTGACATTGTCCTCTGCGCTGAAGAGAATGGTAAGTCGGTAGACAGCAAATTGTATCGAGGTATGATAGGCTCTCTACTTTACTTAACAACAAGTAGACCGGACATTCAGTTCTCAGTATGCTACTGTGCTAGATATCAATCTAACCCTAAGGAATCTCATTATATAGCTGTAAAAAGAATCATTAGATATTTGCAAAGCTCAGTGAACACAGGTTTATGGTATCCCAACACTCATGGTTTTACACTCGTTGGAAGCACTGACGCTAACTATGGACGAGACAAGCTAGAACGGAAAAGCACCTCTGGAGGATGTCATTTCTTAGGAAGCTGTCTTGTATCCTGGTTCAGCAAGAAGCAGGCGTCAGTAGCCCTGTCTACCACTGAAGCTGAGTACATTGCTGCTGGACACTGTGTTGCTCAAGTCCTATGGATTAAGCAACAGCTTGAAGACTATGGTGTTCAAACAAAGACGATTGAGGTCAAATGTGACAACAAAAGTGCAATTGATCTGTCCAAGAACCCAATTCAACACAGCAGGATGAAGCATGTCAGCATAAGACATCACTTCATTAGAGACCACGTACTCAAGGGTGAGATAAAGCTAACCTACGTCCCAACGGATGAGCAGCTTGCGGATATCTTCACAAAGCCACTGGCTCGTGAACAGTTCAGCATACTGAGAGAAGCCATTGGTATGTTCAATCCTCTTCAGTAAATTCCAGCTCTTAATATAGAATCATGCTGAGTGAATTAACATGCTGAATGATCCATTGTCTGCTGAGTGAATAAATGTATGCTGAGTGTTTGATGCTAAATGAATAAATATCACATACTGAGCAAACATTGACACCGAGTAGTTATCTCAAACTGAGAAATCATCCGTATGTATAAAACTGACCACTCAGAATATAAAACGCTTAGTATTCTAAATGCTGAGTATAAGATCCGTTGCATTTAATGCTAGAGCACGCGAATAGCCACCTAGGATGACGTATGCACCGAATGTGTCATAAAAGCCAGGATTATTGTCGGTTCACAATCCCAAGGCAAAACTGACACATGGATTCGATAAGATCCACTTATCACCACTATAAATAATGGGCAAATCTCCATTGTTATCTCTTTACACTTACCGAATTCTCTGGCAAAGCATTCTCTCTCTAAAAAACTCTCAAAGCTTCCCAATCTTTTTCTGAAACTATGACTAAGGTTTCCGTTAATATCTCCGGTGCCGGTCACCCTAAGACCAGTTCCGATGAACCTTCCAGGCAAGCTACTTCGCCTGAAACTACAAAACTCACTACCCCGAGCAAAGGCAAAGCTGGCCAAGCTACCTCATCTAAGGGAAAGCCAGCCAAGGTCAGAACCTACACCAAAGTCTTCGCAGACGTTAGGGAATGCAAAATAGACTTCTCACGATGGTTCTCTGAGGCCTTCGTAACAACCGAGCAACCATTCTGTGAATGGATATCCAAGAATGGCTGGACTGAGCTGTTCTCCATTAGAGATCCCACTTACCCTGACCTAGTAAGGGAATTCTACCACAACTTACGGGTTGCTAACGATAACCAGGACTATCTAGTAACCGTGGTAAAGGAGAAAACAATCTTCATCAACCCTACCTACCTTGCCAATTTGCTGAAATTGAAGAATGAGGGAACAAAGCTGAGAAGGAAGGGTGATCATGAAGGAACTGGGTATATTGTCACCTTCTGCAAGCCCGCTGGCCATTCTGGAGAAATCTCAAGTTCATCAATGGGCCAGCACCAAAAGATGGCACACTATCTGCTGACCAATTACATCTACCCCAAGATTAATTGCACCAGCTCAGCGACAAATTTCGAGAATGCTTCATATGGCATATGCTGACCTACAAGCCCATCAACATGCCAGTTTTCTTGATAGCCGGCTTCCAGAGGAGCACTGGAACCTTAAGGCTGGGCTCACTCATAACCAGAATCCTCAAAGATCATCAAATTGATCTCTTCGAGGAAACTAAGGCCCAAGGCTCTGAGATCACAGTGGCTTCGCTGCATGCCTTGAAGTATGACCAACCAATTAAGAAAGGAAAAAATGCTGATGAGGAGGCAACTGTCTCAAAGAAAGGCAAAAGGACAAAGGCTCCAGCTGCCTGAAAGAGGAAAGCTGTTGGGACTCCTTCAAAGAAGGATGAGCCTCAGACCAAGAAGCAAAAGTCAGCTTCTCAAAAAGGTCAGGAGATACCTAAGTCAGTTGAGAAGAGAAGCAGGCAAGATGAGCCTGAAATAGAGGAAAGAACAGATGCTGATGAGCAACCTCAAAAGAAGCATAAGTCTTCTGAGCTGACCCTATTGATGCTATCCCCACTGACATCATCGTTCCTGGTGATTCTCACTACACTCAGTGTCAAGGAACTGAAGCTGAGCATCAAGAAGATGATGTGGAACTGGATGATCACTTTATCACTCAGATGGAAGATGAACTAGATAACTCAGATCAGGATGATGAGGAAGTAGAAGAAGAAGAAAGCGGTCAGGATGACGCTGAGGAGACAGCTAGTGAAGAGGAAACTGCTGACCCAACTAACACTGAGTTGGCTGCAGATAAAGTACAAGTACAAGCCAATCAGCCCAATGCTGATCAAGAAGAGACTTCTCCTTCTCACTCAGGAGAGTCTATTCAAGCTGACACTCCTCCTCGCAGAAGAAGATTAGTTAAGGCAAGTCAGAAATCTGTCATTGACCTTCCTGTTCAAAAGCCAACTACAGATCCTTCTTCTCTTAAGCTTAAGTTTTTCTGTAAGCAAACACCTTCTTCTCAACAAGCCTCTCTTGAAAAGCAAGCCTCTGTTTCTTCACCAAAGGAACAAGCCGACTTGAATGCTTCCACAAACTCAACGAGTCAAATCGAGCAAGTTCTCGTCAATGTTGTTGCTCCAAGCACTGTGCTGACTCAGAACATTCCTGCCCCAGTCAGCACTGACAGCATTAGAATTACTACTTCACCAACCATCACTACTGCTGATCAATCAACTCTTCCAGAACATCAAGTGCAGATTGAAAACACACTTCCAGTCACTGACCCTATCATAACTCTGACTCCTCCACAAATTGGTCATACTGAGGAAACTAGGCAACATGATGATGAATCCCTCAACTATCTGCATGCCACCGAGTCTGGTAGAAAACTCATCAACTCGGTGCAGTCATTAATTAAAGACATTCATCCATCTGCTCAACCTACTGTTGGGTCCAGTAAAAATACATCAACTCAGCTGTCCCAGGTCACTCAACTCCTAAATGAGGTTAAAGGACTGAAGGATCTGCTAAGTGATATGATTTCAATTCAATCACATCAGCCCAAACAGGACTCTATAACCAAGCTGGCTGAGCTCCAGCTGACAACTGTTCACCATCTTAACACTCTTCAAGGCCAATTCCAGACCTTGTCAGCTGCGAATACTCAGTATGCCACTTCTGATGAAGTTAAAATGCTCTTTGCCCAGCTTCACACTGAGCAAATCAAGACCACCAATCAGCTGGCTTCCTACTCTCAATGCTCGGTGGAGCAAATAAGTGAAGCAGTTCGTCTGCTGAACTTAAATAAACAAGAGATGGACACTGACCAGATGAAGCAGAA
Source organism: Euphorbia lathyris (assembly GCF_963576675.1). Taxonomy (NCBI): domain Eukaryota; kingdom Viridiplantae; phylum Streptophyta; class Magnoliopsida; order Malpighiales; family Euphorbiaceae; genus Euphorbia; species Euphorbia lathyris. The sequence continues at coordinate 68,426,357 of NC_088910.1, forward strand.
TGAGATTCTGGTCACTACCCAAAGGACCTTCACACATGTGCGTCACAATAATATCCACCGCCAATACTATGACTCAGCATTGCTGAAGACCTTTCATCAAGTCTTTGCTGCCCTGACAGAGTCAATTACTTGGGTAGGTAAGTCTCAAGCTTACATACTGAGCTTACTCAGCGCTGCTAAAATCGGCATTCCAAAAGAGCTCTTGAATGAAGGCGTTATTGTCTTTAACGGCATTAACGAAAGTGCCGACAAACTTAAGGAGCTGTCCGCCATGCTAACCGTCGCTGTCTTAACCGACTCTTTTAGAATTCCTGCTCCTTCCGATGCTGACAAAACGGGGGAGAAAGAACAAGCAAGAACTCAGCAGGAGGCTCCTAGAAGCAGTCAGTCTAAGCAAAAGAAAAAGAAGTAGAAATAGGCTAGCTCATCTTTGTTTAACTTAGTGACTAGTCTATATGTTCTTTTATGCTCATCTTTTGCTATGTATGCTGAATACTTCACTTAAATACAAAACTTGCATCTTTTATCCTAACTGGAGTTATTTCATATGATGCTGAGTATTATGTTATTATGTATCTTCAACTAAATCAACTGTGTTTACTGTCTATAATACTTGTTGATTGTATCCCATGCTGATCAAATGTTTGACATTGTCCTGTATGCGTACAAAACATTGTCTCATAAAAACCATTGAACAAAATACTTACTCAGCGCTCTCTGAATGATAAACCTTCCACTTAATACTGAGTAAAATAGAATATGTTCCATGAGCTGACCTATATCTGAAAACTGACCTTAGACCTACTCGATTAAACCTTAGAATGTTTAGAGTTAAAACTAAGTCAGTAGCTCAACCCTGACGGGGGAGTTTGCTAAGCAATAATAGGTCAACTATCATGGGGGAGCTCAACACTGAGTTCCTCGCTGAATAGTTTTGCCAACATCAAAATGGGGGAGTTTGTTGAAACACCTTTCCACATAATTTTGATTTGACAAAATTGTTTAAGAGTAATTAAAAATATTCTAAACACACTAAGTTTAAATGCTTTGATTTATTCTACTAATGTGTTTGTTCAATGTTGAGTTAAATTGTTTATAAGACATAAAGATTAAAAGGCCCAAAGCCCCATACGGATGTCAAGGCCCAAGTCAAACAGATCAAGACAACTCGGCCCGCGTATGTCAAAACGCTGTCGTTATGTACAAAACGCAGCTCAGCGTAAGAAGGATCTAGAAGACCTTCGTTGAACAACTTCGGGACGAAGCTGCTGAGTTGAATCGACAAAGAATACAAGACAGCAGCTGAGCAAGAACAACTTCCAGACAAAGTGTTTCCACTTTGGGTAAAGTTCAGAAGACACAGAACGCTGTCTAGTTGACCTTACCATAAATGGAGAGACATTCTGCCAAGCTGACTAAAAGCTGCTCAACACTGACCGAGGACAGAAGATACTCAAATCTGATTGGCCGAGAGCTCTGAGCAAGACTGAGTGACAACGACAGGAAGCCGTTTCCCTCCAACGGTTATTTCGAAATTCGAAATGACCGATGTCTCAGACGTCTTTATAAATAGAGCCCTTCAGTTGCTTCATTCTACACAGAACTTGATCAAGCCATTACGCTGACCAAAATTCTACTCAAAGTTCTGCAAGAAAAAGCAAAGCAAATTCTTACACCAAATTTCATATCTTTTGTGTAAAAGTCTAGAGTGATTATTCAATCATCTAAGGTGTCTTAGCAATTGTTGTTTAGGACAAACGCTTATCATTTCTAGAATTAGAAAGGAGAGGCTGAGTACTCGGTTATAGTACTCAGCGTGAGTTTAGGAGTGAGTAGAGGTATAGAGGAAGGTACTCTTGTTATACTCAGCTTCTAAGTTGTAAAAGGTTTGATGCTCTACCGTTAAAGAGCTCAGTAGAGAATTCGAAATCTCGGAACGTGTTCCGGGGATAGGACGTAGGCTTGGAGGCCGAACCTGGATAAATCTGCTGAGTAATATCTTTCTAACCTTAAACTCCTTAATATATATATTGCTTGCTTAAACAAAACTGACCAAGTAAAGAGGTCAAGCTGAGTTGTGCGCATTGAATATCTGAGCTCAGGAATAGACCCTAAGTGCTATCTCCTGACTCAAGTAAAGAAACTGACCTAGTCACCAGTTGACTAAGCCAGTGTCTTGCTATTCACTCAGCGCCGCTGTTAAAACCTTTTTTCTGAAGAAAAGAAGTCTGCCCTAAAGAAAATTTTAAATAGTTCCTAACCCCCCCTTGGAACTATACTTGTAACGTTATAAGGGACCAACAGTAGTGACTCAGCTGCTGTTTCTTGGTCAGCAGGTGCTGAGTATGGATCATCCTCGGTCAGCTACTTGTCTTTTCCTGCAAGGTTAGTTTCATCGAACTCAACATGTACGAACTCTTCTAAGACCTGAGTTCGTTTATTGAAAACTCTGTATGCTTTGCTGTTTGTTGAGTAGCCTAAAAAGATAGCTTCATCAGCTTTTGAATCAAACTTAGCAAGGCTGTCTTTAGTATTTAAAATGAAACATTTACAGCCGAAGGCACAAAAGTATCCAATGTTGGGTTTTCGTCCTTTTCAAAGTTCATAGGGAGTCTTCTTTAATATGGGTCTGACTAGAGCCCTATTAAGTATGTAGCAAGCTGTGTTGACAGCTTCTCCCCAAAAGTACTTCGGAAGCCTATTCTCACTCAGTATTGTCCTAGCTATTTCAACCAAGGTTCTGTTTTTCCTCTCAACTACCCCATTCTGTTGAGGCGTTCTAGGAGCAGAAAAATTATGGTCAATGTCGCTGGCTTCACAGAATTCAACAAACTGTTGATTTTTTAATTCTCCACCATTATCACTTCGGATGTGAGCTAACTTTAGGTCTTTATCATTTTCAAGTTTTCTTACTAATGATAAAAATGTCTCAAAGGTTTCATCCTTGCTACTCAGCAAGATGATCCAAGTGTACCGAGAAAAGTCATCTACAATGACCAAGGAAAATCTCCTACCACCCAAGCTCAACGGCTGGACTGGTCCGAAGAGATCCAATTGTAGTAACTCGAGTGGACGCTTGGTTGAGACAATGTTTTTACTGTGAAAAGATTTTTTAGTTTGTTTCCCATACTGACACGCATTGCATAATTGATCCTTTTCGAACTTAAGTTCTGGCAGTCCCTCAACTAATTGCTTTCTTGCTAATTTGGCCAGGAGGTCCATGCTTACATGACCAAGTCTCCTATGCCATAGCTAGGAATTTTCTTCCTTTGACACTAAGCATACATTTTTTGAAAATTTCTTTTCCAAATTCAGCATAAAGACATTATCAACACGAGGGGCAGTTAAAATTAATTCATTTGTTTTTCCCTCGAGTATTTGACATCCAGTGTTATCAAATATAACTTTTCTGCCGTTGTCACATAGCTGAGCTACGCTCAGTAAGTTATATTTAAGTCCATTGACTAGGGAGACTGGCTCAATAGTAGGATTACCACCAACGGTTCCTGACCCTACTATCTTACCCTTTTTGTTGTCTCCGAAACTTACGCTTCCACCTCGTTTACACACAATTATGATGAACTGAGTTTCATCACCAGTCATATGTCTCGAGCATGCGCTGTCAATGTACCACATTTTTTACTTCTCAGGACACCTCATGCTTACCTGCAATATAGCTAGTTACCCAAGTCTTTTTGGGTCCTTATTTGTTAGGCTCAACAGGTGAAACATCATGTTTAATCTTATGACGACACACTTGAATAGTGTGCCCATTTTTCCCACAGAAGTCACAGCTGACCTTCCGTTGGGGATATCTCACTGACCAGTCAGCACCCTAGTGCTAAGCATGCCAGCACACCTTTGTGGTGTGTCCTTTCTTCCCACAGAAGTCACACTGGACATTCCGCTGAGGATTCCATCTCTGCTGACTAGTTATTCGGTACTGAGTAGACAGAGGAATATTTATTTTATTCGGAACCTTGAATTGATTCCGAATAGATGTGACGTCCTTTCTCAGTTTCTTAGAATCTGATTGGACCTTAGAGACAAACTTGTGCATAGTTTCTATGTTGCTATGCAAAGTTGAGTTGTCTTAGAGAAGATATCGAATGTCACTGAGTTTGACCTCTTCAATCTCGTCACATCGCCTGCTGAGTGCTCTACCTTCTTGTTACACTTTTTGATAAGTGTGTAGAGGTCACTCAGGGCATTTATCATTTCATTTCTGAGCAGGGGTAGTGATATTACCTCAGTTGAGTGTGCCTCATCGTCAGATGCAATGGAGGGGTCAACATACTCAGAAACACAAGGCTCAGCAAGCTCATCAGCCATGAAACAAATCTTTGCTGACTCAGTGGCATCAACTTCTGATGATGATGACTCATCACTGTCACTCCAGGTTGCCACCATTGCCTTCTTGATGTTCCTCTTTTCCTTCCTCAAGGTAGGACAGCTTGATTTGATATGGCCAGTTTGATGACATGCAAAACATGTGATGGGCTTTGAGCTGTCCTTCTTGTACTTGTTGTCGCTGGACTCAGCTTTGTACTTGTCAAACTTCTTGGAATATTTGTCATTCTTTCTGAATAGCATTTTCAATTTTCTAGTGAACATGGCCATTTCTTCATCGTCTGTTGAGCTCCCATCAGTGGAGTCAGCTTTCATGATAAGAGACTTTTGCTTCTTGTCCTCAGACTTCTCCTTCACCTCAAAGTTCTTCATTGAGATCTCATGGGTCAGTAGAGATCCAATGAGTTCATCATATTTGTAGGTGGTCAAGTCTTGAGCTTCCTCAACGTCAGTTTTCTTGGCTTGCCAGCTTTTGGGAAGACTCCTCAGTATCTTCTTGACTTGCTCTTCCTCAGTAAAGATCTTGCCAAGTCTTTTGAGCTTGTTGATTATGTTTGTGAATCTTGAGTTCATTTCAGATATTCCTTCATCATCATTCATCTCAAACAGATCGTACAACCTCATGTGCTGGTTCACCTTGGACTCCTTAACTTTGTTGGTTCCTTCATAGGTGACCTCCAGTTTCTTCTAGATTTCCTGTGCTGACTCACAACCTGAAATTTTGTTGTACTCTGCAGCATCTAACGCACAGTGAAGCATGTTTATAGCCGAAGCATGATTTTGTAGCTTCTTAAGGTCATCTTTTGTCCACTTAGTCTCAGCTTTAACAACCGTTTGGCCGTCAACAGTTTCAACAGGAACAAATGGGCCTTGGACTATAGAAAGCCATGCACTCATATTTCTTGCCTGAATGAAATTTTTCATTATGTTCTTCCAAAAGGTGTAGTTAGACCCGAAGAACATAGGAGGCTGAGTAATGGACAGTCCCTCAGGAAGAATCTGAGTTGTCTGATTTCCTAGGAGGAAACGAGTGCTGTTCTCAGCCATTGTGGGGATCAGCTCAAGATAGTTATATTTTGCTCAGTGAGCTTTTAAGCTCTGATACCACTTGTTGGTCCCGTGTAACGTGACAAGATTAGTTCCAAGGGGGGGATAGGAACTATTCAAAAAAATTGTCCGTTAAGACTGACTTCTTTTCTTTAAGAAAAGGTTTACACAGCAGTGCTGAGTAGTTTAAGACACAAGCTTAGTCAACTGGTGACTAAGTCTGTTTCTTTTCTTGAGTCAGGAGATAGCACTAAAGTCTATTCCTGAACTCAGCTTCTCAGTGCACTCAACTCAACGTGAGTTCGTTACTAAGTCAGTTTTATAGCAAGCAATATATAAAGGAGTTAAGGGTTAGAAATATGTTACTCAGTAGACATATCCTGGTTCGGCCTCTCCGCCTACGTCCAGTCCCCGGAACTCGTTCCGAGCTTTTTGAATCCTCTATTGAGCTCTTTAAAGGTAGAGCACGAAACCTTTTACAACAGAAGCTGAGTATACAAGAGTACCATCCTCTAGTCCTCTACTCACTCCTATTACTACCGCTGAGTACTATAACCGAGTACTCAGCTTCTCCTTTCTACACTTCTAGAAATGATAAGTGTTTGTCCTAAACAACAATTGCTAAGACACTTTAGATGAATAAAATCACTCTAGACTTTTACACAAGATTGGAATTGGTGTAAGATTTGCTTTGCTTTTCTCACGGAACTTCAAGTATGAATTTGGTCAGCGTTTCGACTTAATTAAAGATCTGCATCGAATGAAGTAATTGAGAGGCCTATTTATAGTGACACTTCAAGCACCGGTGATTTCGAATTTCGAAATAACCGTTGGAGCAAAACGGCTTCCTGTTGCTTTCACTCAGTACGTGCTCAGTGTCTTCGGCCAATCATATTCTTGTATCTTCTGTCTTCGCCAGTGCTCAGCAGCTTTTCATCAGATGAAACAGAATGTTCCCACATTAATGGCAAAGTCTTCCAGTCAGCTTCCTGCGCCTTCTGAGCTTTACCCAAAGTAGAAATACTTTGTCTCCAAGTTTATTCTGTTCTGCCGCTGACTTGTACTTCTTGTCGTTCAACTCAGCAGCTTCATCTTGAAGCTATTGGTAGAAGGCTTCTCGATCCTTCTTGTTGCTGGGCTAACGCCTTACTCAGTACGACGGCGTTTTGAGTCTTCTTGGGCCGTGAGGCTTTGATCTGTTGACTTGGGCTTGACTTCCTCTTTTGGGCCTTTGGGCCATTTATCTTAATGTCTTATAAATCAAATAACTCAACATTGAACAAACACATTAGTGTGAATAAATCAAAGCATTTAAATTTAATGTGTTGGAATATTTTTATCATTCACATAAATAATTTTGTCAAATCAAAATCATGTGGAAAGGTGTTTCAACACTAAGGTTGCTAGCTCACAGGTGGTCGCTCTTGCACTCAAGTGTTTGGGTGAAATATGAATTTCGTAAACGCTCTACAGTTTCTTGCACAAAACGGTCACGTTGGAATTGCATCATTGATGCGCATTTTACGTATACGTGCATGTAAAGGCAAGTGTACCTTAGTCGTGTATCAAGTAATAAAGTGAAAGTAGAGTATCGTTCCCATGAGGATGGTGATTATAAGTACTAATCTTTTGCTCACTATCTATTATTTAAACAACCAAAATGTAGAGTTTGTTGGACAACCAAGCTAAGACTTAATTAAAAAGTGAGATGAAAATTGTACAAAATTAGATGAGAGAATACTTATAATGAAAGAAACTAAGGCTTCTAGTTTCACTTAACCTCTTTGCTTGCTAATAACACTTAACCCCTTTTAAGTTGTTTTATCCTTTAATTAAGATGGCGATTTTTCTTATTAACTAATAATTCTCGAGATTGGTTCTAAACTCTCGACTATTTACTTTCCCTTGGTCCGGCTCAAGTAATTAATCTAGAGAAGCATTAAGTTTTCTTAGTTCCAAACTTTCGATTTATTACTTTCCCTTGGTTCGGCTCAAGTAATAAATCTAAGATTTGTAATAAGATTTAATCTAAACCTTTTTAACCTACTTTACCTTGGTCCGGCTAAAGTGATTACTTAAGATTCAAGAAAAACCGCTCGAGTAATTAGTTCTAAACTTTCGATTAATTACTTTCCCTTGGTCCGGCTCAAGTAATTAATCCAAAGAAGCATTAAGTTTTCTTATTTCCAAACCTTCGATTTATTACTTTCCCTTGGTCCGGCTCAAGTAATAAATCAAAGATTTGTAATAAGATTCATGAAAAACCTTGGAAAACCAATAAGCCACACTAAATGGTCATTAGGTCCAACTTATGAATTTCGATTAATCAATTTAATCACGATCAATATAAACGATTAATTATACTCAAGTAGAGAGTTGGCTCATCTCCTACAAGCATTAAGAATCATAAGTTAGTTCTTAAAAAGGATAAAGATAACTTAAATAGGTTAAATGTAATTACCACATAATTAAGGTCAAGATCCGCTTTTAGCCTTAGTTAAGAGGGTTTTAGCCCATGATTAGATTAAATAGATAATAGAATTCATATTAATAAAAGAGATTAAAGTGTAGAAGAAACCGTGATGACGATTGCCGAACGAACTTCTTCGGTAACTTGAAACTTACTTTTATTAGATGAACTTTTACACAAACAACACTTTAACAACAATAATAACAATCACAACACAAACACAACTGATTCTTGAAGAGAAGAATCAACAAAATAACATTATAGAGGGAAGAATTAAGCCTAAGCTTGGTGTGTCTTCAAATGGCACCCAAGGTCTCCTTTTATAGTAAAATGACACACATAATTCCAAATACCAAGTCTCCTTATGGCCTCCCACTCCCTAATCTTCTGAATTTTGCATTTAAGAGAGGATGGTGGAAGACTTTGACAATTTAGGAGTTGAAATGTGTAAAGGTGGGAAAGGAATCATAGGCTTCAACATGTTCATCAACTTTGGGAATTTTCTGGGCTTGATACACTTAGAATTTGGAGAAACTATTATTAGTCACTTGTTCATCTTTCTCTTAGCTTTCCAACGCATTTTGAATCGCCTCAATCCGAGTCCGTATGAGGGAGATACGTTAAAAATACGAAAATGTGTCAAATCTGTCCTAGTGTGAACAATTGGACTTTTATCTTACAGCACACATCCACGATGAGGTGTACGCTGCTGTCACTAAAACTCCTTGTTTCTGGTCCCTTTTTCTCCCGAGTTGTCGCCTTAAGCCCCGACTTGGTTATTTGTGCCGAAAACCTTGCGAAAGTGCCTAGAAAACACACAAATTGGCTTAGATACATAAAATGAAGAAAATATACAAAAACCATTATTAAAATTTATTAAAATGGTACAAAATAACTAGTAATTAAATACTAAAAATGCTCTAAATTACGACGATAACAACACCCCCAAACTTAAGCTTTGCTTGTCCTCAAGCAAAGAACAGCTGAAAACAAAATTTATCGTCGAATAAGTTGCCGTAAAGACAGGAATTATTTTAATCGAAAATGAGCAAAAATTCTATATTCAAATCTCGGACTATTTCTTTGGATAAAATGATTTGTTTTTACACCCTTATTTTCAAAATGGACATTTTTCATTGTGTTGAATAAAATTGAACCAATTTAAACACCTCGCATGGAAGTCACTCTTACGCTCAAGTGTTTGGGGCAATAAATTTTCGCTCAAATCCGATAAAAACACTAACTATTAAAAATTTGCATTGTCATCCAAATCTTTACCAAACGCGGCCGACTATAAACACGATCAAAAGGTCTTTAATGGGTTGTAACGTTGGTTGAAGGTAAAGGTATGGAGAAAAGGAGATTTTGTGGGTAAATAAATTTACGGGTAATTATTTGATAGATTCACAAAAGAGATTTTGTCTTTCGGAAATTCAGAATTTTTGTAACGGAAATCTCTCTTTTATTTTTATTTATATATATATATGATACCATATATTTTTATTTTTATTTTTATATATTTTTTTCTTTTTTTTTACTTTATATATATATATATATAAATATCAGTATGAATTTTATTTATATGTATATATATATATATAGAAAGTATGAAATATACGAATATGGAGAGGTATAACCGTTATATATCGGTAGAAGTGTTTGTCTGAATTTCGAAATTCATTGTGAATCATCATCTCAAGCATATTGGTTACTAATTACCCATAAATTTAGGAGGAACAAAAATGGTATTTATGAAGGGAATGTGGCTTGTAACGTGGTGAAATGAATGGAATGTCTAGGCTCAAAGGGGTGAACGACGGAGAATGTGTTTAAGGTGGGCTATCATTTTGAGTTTGAAATGTGGGGTTAAAACAAGGAAGGCCTTAATCATGTCGTGTTTTGAGCTAGACGCGTGAGGTTTTGACCGGTATTTGATGCAAATTCTCAAGTTTCGTGTAATTATGGAACACTCGTGAGAAAAAAATGAAGCATTATTGAATGCTTTTTAAATTAGGCTCAAAAACTCACTTTGGAAAGGTAATGTGTGCCGATTAACTCAATTTTATTCCTTAAAATGTAAATGTCGATTTGTTAAATATTGAGTGTAGTAAAAAAAAAATTACGTATTCAAAATAGTCCAAAATTCGTTTACAAAATTTAAGATTTTCAAATAAAATTTCATCCTATCAAATTTAACATTTATTCTAGACAAAATTTTGTTTGATTTTCTTGTTTGATTAAAGCAAAACTTTAGAGTGGGGTTTTTATTCAAAATTATTTGACAAAAATATTTATTTAAAAGCTAAATAAAGATAGTAAAAAAAATAATAATAAAAGTAGTAAAAATAAAGTGCGAAATAACACACAAAAAAAATTAAACGTACGACACACGACTGAAATAGAAGTGCAAAAATAACAATTACTAAAAATAAAATTAACATACTATCCTTTACTTCCATCCCCCACTAGTGCAGCATTTAGTCCTGAAATGCAAAAAAATAACACTATTAAAGAAAAAAGTACAGGATTATTTTATTATTAGAGTTGTTTATTTTATTTTTTTATATTTAATTGCTTTTATTCTATTTTAGTGTTTATATAAAAAAAATCGCCGAGATGATCTCGTAAATTTTTTTTATTTTTTTTAAATAAAAAAAATAAAATGAAAATGAAAATGAACCGCACCTTGCTGAGGTACTAATGCACCTCGGCGAGGTGCATGCTCACTTCGGCGAGGTGAATACTCACCTCGCCAAAGTGAGCTGTTCCAGAGACTTCAAAAAAGTCTCTGGAACTTTTAACTAAATTTCAATTTCTTGTTATTTTTTATTTTTTTAATTTCAATTCTTTTTGTTTTGTTTTATATATTTTTTTATTTTGCTTTTTGTTATATCAAAACATAAATAAAAGTTAAAAATAAAAATTAAAATAATTAAAAAGTTAGAAATATCGGGTTGCCTCCCGAAAAGCGCTAAATTTAAAGTCGTTTAGCTCGACTTATACTTCCCTTTTTATGTGAACGCATGAAGTCGTATGAGGAATCCAAATTCTTTGATAAAAATCCTGTAAATGCACATTGGATTGTCAGATGGAAGATAATTTAACAAAATCCACGACATATATTTGAAAAAATTATGTACGAGTTTCGATTTCTCCCTTTTTGACTCGTGTGGCAAGTCGTATATCACATAAAATGTTTGAGTCGGGATTATCTCGAACTCCTCTATCGTAAATTTTAAAATTTTCAACTCTTCAATTTTGGTCGAACGGTCACTATTCTCCACTAATATTGGCTCCAAAGATTTATCGAGAAAATTATCACGTTGAGGCTCATCTAAGATAAATACTTCAATCTGATCATTTGAATCAAACTCTCCAATTGATTTATCTGCAGTTAAATCAATTAGTGGACAACGTTCAATGCAAATATCTTTTATTAAAGTATATGAACTATCATTTTGATTTTCTTTTGAAGAAATGAAATCAATCATTAGTTCCTCAATAGTCTTTTCTTCATTGCCGATATGTTGTGGTGAATTTGAACCATCACATTGATATTCGAACCATGAAATTCCAGGTTCATCCTCCCCATTTGAGTAGAATGAGTTGAAAACTTTTTCTGTAGACGAATGCATTCTCCATGAAAAATCATTCATCGTCATCTTCCTACAAAAGAATCATAAGAAAAATGGTGAAGAAAAAGATCAAAATATTTACAAAAAAAACGTTTAAATTAATAGAAGTTCGACTAGATTAATATTACAACTCAATCATCCCCGGCAACGGCGCCAAAAACTTGATGCGCGTTTTACGTATACGTGCATGTAAAGGCAAGTGTACCTTAGTCGTGTATCAAGTAATAAAGTGAAAGTAGAGTATCGTTCCCACGAGGATGGTGATTATAAGTACTAATCTTTTGCTCACTATCTATTATTTAAACAACCAAAATGTAGAGTTTGTTGGACAACCAAGCTAAGACTTAATTAAAAAGTGAGATGAAAATTGTACAAAATTAGATGAGAGAATACTTATAATGAAAGAAACTAAGGCTTCTAGTTTCACTTAACCTCTTTGCTTGCTAATAACACTTAACCCCTTTTAAGTTGTTTTATCCTTTAATTAAGATGGCGATTTTTCTTATTAACTAATAATTCTCGAGATTGGTTCTAAACTCTCGACTAATTACTTTCCCTTGGTCCGGCTCAAGTAATTAATCTAGAGAAGCATTAAGTTTTCTTAGTTCCAAACTTTCGATTTATTACTTTCCCTTGGTTCGGCTCAAGTAATAAATCTAAGATTTGTAATAAGATTTAATCTAAATCTTTTTAACATACTTTACCTTGGTCCGGCTAAAGTGATTACTTAAGATTCAAGAAAAACCGCTCGAGTAATTAGTTCTAAACTTTCGATTAATTACTTTCCCTTGGTCCGGCTCAAGTAATTAATCCAAAGAAGCATTAAGTTTTCTTATTTCCAAACCTTCGATTTATTACTTTCCCTTGGTCCGGCTCAAGTAATAAATCAAAGATTTGTAATAAGATTCATGAAAAACCTTGGAAAACCAATAAGCCACACTAAATGGTCATTAGGTCCAACTTATGAATTTCGATTAATCAATTTAATCACGATCAATATAAACGATTAATTATACTCAAGTAGAGAGTTGGCCCATCTCCTACAAGCATTAAGAATCATAAGTTAGTTCTTAAAAAGGATAAAGATAACTTAAATAGGTTAAACGTAATTACCACATAATTAAGGTTAAGATCCGCTTTTAGCCTTAGTTAAGGGGGTTTTAGCCCATGATTAGATTAAATAGATAATAGAATTCATATTAATAAAAGAGATTAAAGTGTAGAAGAAACCGTGATGACGATTGCCGAACGAACTTCTTCGGTAACTTGAAACTTACTTTTATTAGATGAACTTTTGCACAAACAACACTTTAACAACAATAACAACAATCACAACACAAACACAACTGATTCTTGAAGAGAAGAATCAACAAAATAACATTATAGAGGGAAGAATTAAGCCTAAGCTTGGTGTGTCTTCAAATGGCACCCAAGGTCTCCTTTTATAGTAAAATGACACACATAATTCCAAATACCAAGTCTCTTTATGGCCTCCCACTCCCTAATCTTCTGAATTTTGCATTTAAGAGAGGATGGTGGAAGACTTTGACAATTTAGGAGTTGAAATGTGTAAAGGTGGGAAAGGAATCATAGGCTTCAACATGTTCATCAACTTTGGGAATTTTCTGGGCTTGATACACTTCAAATTTGGAGAAACTATTATTAGTCACTTGTTCATCTTTCTCTTAGCTTTCCAACGCATTTTGAATCGCCTCAATCCGAGTCCGTATGAGGGAGATACGTTAAAAATACGAAAATGTGTCAAATCTGTCCTAGTGTGAACAATTGGACTTTTATCTTACAGCACACATCCACGACGAGGTGTACGCTGCTGTCACTAAAACTCCTTGTTTCTTGTCCCTTTTTCTCCCGAGTTGTCGCCTTAAGCCCCGACTTGGTTATTTGTTCCGAAAACCTTGCGAAAGTGCCTAGAAAACACACAAATTGGCTTAGATACATAAAATGAAGAAAATATACAAAAACCATTATTAAAATTTATTAAAATGGTACAAAATAACTAGTAATTAAATACTAAAAATGCTCTAAATTACGATGATAACAATCATCCATCCGGTCAAAATTACGCATCACAATTAAACAAGATTATAGGTCTTTAAAGGGTTGTAACATAGGCTGAAGGTTTGGGGGTAGGAAAAAGGGAATTTAGGCAAAAAGTTAATGACTCAACTAGCTAGAATTTTTGCAAAAATGGCACTTTTTCCGCTATTTGCGAGATAAAAGGTCAAGGTTGTTTTATTTTTTAGTTCGGGAAGTAACTAAAGAATGTCTTCTATCCTTTCCTCTACAATTTATTCGATTCTATTTCGAACCATATATTTTTTTCTTTTTTTTTCTTTCCTTTCTTTTGAGATAGAGGAGACTAAGAGTCAATTTGATTGGGTTACTTCTTCTATTTAGAATTACAACCTTTCAATGGTAGCTGATGGAAATTTAAGGATGTGTGCCCAAGGATTTTTCTAACCGAAATTGAGTCAATTAACTTGGGTGAGAAAGGGTATTTAGGAAGGCTAAGGGCTTGTAACAAGGTTGATCAAAGAAAAGAGGTAAATAAGGCTCAAAGGGGCTTATCTAGTGGAATTGGTAAGGGATTTTGGCTAATCAAATAATAGGCTAAGTTCACAAAGGGCTATACCTAGATTGTCTAATCATTTCAAGTTCAATTATAACACAACATTTAACCAGTATTGAATGCAATTCCTATGAGCATAATGACAATAACTGTAATCTCACACCTAAGAGATCAATTGTTCCTAAAAATGAGTCTAAAATATTGACCTTTAGGCTCTAGCTCACAACTTAGGGGTTATTTGTAACAATCCTAGCCTCACCTAACGTATCGTTCCATGTCAATCTTAGTTAAATAACACTCTTTGGAGACTCAAACGTTGTTCACAAGTTTTTGCATGCATCAATTTCAACTGAGCTTTCAGACTTTTAGAGCACAATTTCAACTGTAATGTCAGGATTCCTAGATGCATCAAAATCAACTGCCTAGGATTATTTTTATTCCTAAAAGCTAATGGCAAAAACAGGAAAAAACACAAACTCAGAAATCCTAAAAGCTAGCAAGCAAAACAAAAAATTCCAAAGTCCTAAGACATGCAAAAATTCTAAACGCACACAAACACACACACACACAGCCAAGCAAGGTACATTAAAAGTAAAAACATGCATAAAAATGGAAGAAATCCACAGTTTTCTATCTTATTGCATCCTCCCCACACTTACGATATGCATTTATTCCAGAAATGCAAACAGCAAAGCATAAAGTAAAGTGCTAAAAAGAAAATAGGATAGAAATACTCCCTAGGGGTGGCGATCCATCCAACCCCGAATGTCACTCGCCAAGCTGTTGAAATCTAAGCGGAAATCCTGGAATTCATAATTGAGCGCATGGATATTTGCCCTATTATGTTCGCCCACAGCAATGGCCTGCTCCAACCGTTCCTCTAGTTCGCCAGTGTAACCCGGTTGGTAATCCTCATCCTCCTCCTCCTTAGAACTGGTTTCCATCAAATTGGCTGAACCTGCGCCAGAAGAACTGGCTCCAGCTGTACCTGCTCTATAATCTCTAGTCCACACACCAAAGGTATGAATAATTCATGCTCTATTCAGATAAGTTGGATCAAGCGATAAGAATGGAATGGTGGGTTTTGCGCCTAACTCTACGTGAAGCTGCTCGCAAAATACCATGCGACTAATGATAGCCCCGAATGGGAATGCGGTCCGCTTAGTAAAGCAAAAATTAGCCATTTAGGTCCAAAGGACATTGGCTATCCGAGTAGGACGACCCTTTTTCATACACCACAATAATAGGAGGTCTGTTTCCATGACTTTTTCAGCATCCCTCTGACCACACAGATTAAAGGAAATCCACTTATGCATTAGACGGTCCATTGGGTCCGTCAAACTTGCATTAGTGGCAGTTTTTTTTACTATAACGTACCTCCCTAGATACTTCAATGAAGTACTGTTTGTGGGATAAGTCCCGTTCCCACTGAGTAACATCGGCCTCCTTGAAACCGAAGGCCTGGTTTATTAATTCCTCATCCCAAACGCACTCAGTATTATTCGAGCGAAAATGCAAAGTTTTTTCCCCATCGTTGTCTGTCTCTAACCGAAGAGTCGTGTAGAACTCTAAGATAAAATAGGGAGACAGAGGACGACGGTGCCTATCAATAACTAACCAACCCATATTTGACATATAAGCGTGAACACGCTTGTGAAAGCCACATTTTTCTAGCCACTCCCAATCAAAAAATCGAGGGACTGCATATTTATAATTTTTTATTTTTTTGAATAGCTTACCCTCATCAATAGAAAGCAAAAGGAAAGGACACTTAAACCTCTGTGACAGCGGGCAGGAGTGGTAGCGATCGGCATTTGGTGCTGGGGCAGTAGGAGGGCAGGGCGAATTGTCAATAATGCGTGCAGGAATGGTGCCAGGAATAGGCTCCACCTCCTCGGGGAGTGTATCGGTTCGTCGGCGGAGACGACGTCTTGGCTGATCTTCCATTTTATCTACAACAGAAAGAAAAACACGAACAAGCGAAAATACAACAACAACGAAAGTTAATTGCCACAATCAAACAAAAATCCCTAAAAGAAACAGTGAGGCGAGATTGTTTAATAGCAATTTCGTAAGTTACCCCCAAAAAAATCGAAATTAGAACAATGAAAACTCACTAAAATCAACTAACTCCTAAAACAAAAATCACCCAACACAATCTAAAAAGGAAAAATATGAAGAGGAAAAAGGAAAACTAGCTCAAAACATGCAAATCCCTAAATTAGGGAAGAAATTAGTAAAGCATGCAAATTCCTAATTAGCTACTAAAACAACCAAACCAAATCCTAAATCTAATAAATTCAAAACAAGAAACCACACCCAAACATGATATTCCCTAATTTACCAAAGCCAAATTTTAACCCTCAAAACAATCAATCTCTAATTCATCAAATTAAGCTCTTACACAATAAAATCCCTAATTAGCTGTTGCTCAATCAAATCCCTAAGTTTACCCAAGACAAAATCAAGGAATAATCAAGATAAACCCTAAAACATGCAAAACCCCAAATCTTCCAAGCTCAAATCAAGGAACCAACCATTAAAAGCAACCAAAATCACTAAAATTAAACTAAAAGAAAACTTACCAACTAATAACCTTGAAGAAAAATGGAAGGAAGTGAAGAAATGGAGTTGAGGAGAGGTGAAGAAGGTTTAGATGAGTTGGAAGCTTTTAAATAGTTGAAATTCGAATGGAGTTTGGGTATTTTAATGGTTGGGAGATGAATAGGGTGGAGTTAGGAAGGTGAAGGGGTAGGATATGAGGAGATAGAAGAAAGGAGAAGAGAGTTAGGGTTTATGAAGAGAGAGAGAGCAAAGGAATTTGAAGAGAGAGAGAGAGAGAAATTATGGTAGTGATAGGAATTGAAAGGGTAGGGTAAAAAGGGGGTTAATTGGGTGAATTTGGGAATAATTGGGGATATAAGGGGGTTGGTTCGGCCAACCCCCTTGAATGAGCCGCCCAAGATAAGCCTTGGGCGGCTAGTCTCGCCGAGACACTATGTGTCTCGAAGAGACACCGCGGCTGGGAGAAATGCCGCCGCGGTCCCCCAAGAGCGTCTCGTCGAGACATCAGAGGTCTCGACGAGACGTTCTCTTATCTTGACGAGACACAATTAGTCTCGCCGAGACAAGGTCCGAATTATAATAATTTTTTAAAAAAAAAATTATTTATTTACTCTATTCTAACCTATTATATTCTAGTTCTAACTAATCTAATCTATTCTAATTCTATTCTAATTTACATAAACAACTAATAAAAACCAAAATTCAATAAAACTCAAAGGGAAACAAAACCTAATGAAATCCTAATAAAACTAAGAAAAGAACAAATAGTTAATTAATCAGATAGTTTGATAAGAAATTAACATAAAACAAACAAAAGAATTGTTCAAAAATTGTACTCATCTTTGGGGTGCCTCCCAACAGCGCTCAATTTTATAGCCTGTAGAGCTTTAGACTGTCCTTCCCCCTCAGGGTGCTGGTGGTTGTCTCTCCATTGGATTCGGTTCATTGTTAGGAGGCAGCTGCCCGGTTGCTCGCTCAGAATTTATCTTTGCCAGCTGGCTTATCTGAGTTTCCAGGCCTTTACAGAAGGCCTCATTGTTGGCTAATCTGCCTTCCATTGTTCCAAGGATCTTCACCATAGCATCTATCTTCTCCTCCATTCCACTCTTGGGCCTCTGCCCCTGATTCTTGTTCTGGTTCTGCTGAGGTGGTGGAGCTACAAATCCTGGTGGTCCCAAAGCTGCTTGCTTATTGGACCAACTGAACCCTGAATGGTTTTGCCTCCAAGGAGTGTTGTACGGTCCAAACTGCTTGATATAGTTCACAGACTCGATGACCATTGGGCACTCTGCGTTCTTGTGCCCGCCACTACAAAGCTCGCACTTTGCCACTACTTCAGATTTCTGAAACTGAGTTACCAATAGGTCCATCTTCTCAGTCAGTGCTGTAATTTGTGGATCAGGTTCTGCATATGTACTTGGGGCAGCTACTGCAAACACTCCCCTTCTCTGTCTTGGCTTCTCTATCTGCCAATGTGCACTCCTCTCGACTAGCTCCTTTACCAGACTGTAAGCTTGAGCTGCCGTCTTGTTGAACAGATTACCTCCCGCTGCTGCATCAAGTGAAGCTCTGCTAGCTGAAGTGATACCTGAATATAACAGGTCAACAAGATGGTGCACCTCAAAACCGTGGTAGGGGCACTTCCTCAACAACTTCTGAAATCTCTCCCATGCCAGATGCATGTTCTCACTCTCGAACTGCCAGAACGATGTGATGTCGCTCTTGAACTGTGCAGTTTTTGACGGAGGGAAAAACTTAAATGCAGCCATTGTGACGTCCCAATCCATGAGAGAACCTGGTTAAATTACAAAATTGGTTAAAATGTGAGGTCCATTTACATATTTAATCCATCTACTCAACCTATTACATATCTAGACTTTATTTTTGTGACTTTCCCAAAATACCCTAATCTTTCATCTTCCATTTGTCTTCTGAAATCACTTACGATTGAGAAAGCATTAAATCATGGATTCAAGACGGGAATTTCACTTGTCCTGTAACTAATCAGATCCTCACAAGTTTCGATCAAATCCCTAACCATTCTCTGCGGAAATTGATTCAAGATTGGTGCTTCAAAACTCCAGCGTCGAACATATTCCTACTCCGAGAATTCCGATCTCATCGGTTGAAATCACTAATCTCCTTCAAAAGCATGATTTCTCGGTGAAGGTTTTGAATAAATCTGAATGCGTTTCTCTGCTGCAAAGGATTAAGAAATGGAGTGATGAAAGTGAACGTAACCGCTACTCCATTATCGCTCACCGATCCGGCATAGTTCTAGCTTCAGCCTTTTGTGAGTTCTCAGCTGATTCAGTCGATAGAAACGCTGATATTCTGAAGGATATATCAGCGCTAATGAACGATTTGATGTTTCCTTTGGATTTAGAAACACGATTCAAAATTTGATGTTTCCATATGCTTAGCATATTGCGAATTTGTGAAGTAAAATCAATTCTACTAATTAGCATATTGCGAATTCGCGAAGTAAAATCGATTCTGCTAATTAGCATATTGCGAATTTGCGAAGTAAAATCGATTCTGCTAATTAGCATATTGTGAATTTGTGAAGTAAAATTGATTATGCTAATTAGCATATTGCGAATTTGCGAAGTAAAAGTCATATACGCGAAGTCAGACGGAAGGAGAAAGAAAAAGACTAAGAAATTTCTAAGTGTTATATATATATGGAGGGTATTTTTGGAAAGTCATAAAAATAAAGTCTAGATTTGTAATAGCATCTTCACCATAGCATCTATCTTCTCCTCCATTCCACTCTTGGGCCTCTGCCCCTGATTCTTGTTCTGGTTCTGCTAAGGTGGTGGAGCTACAAATCCTAGTGGTCCCAAAGCTGCTTGGTTATTGGACCAACTGAACCCTGAATGGTTTTGCCTCCAAGGAGTGTTGTACGGTCCAAAATGCTTGATATAGTTCACAGAATCGATGACCATTGGGCACTCTGCATTCTTGTGCCCGCCACTACAAAGCTCGCACTTTGCCACTACTTCAGATTTCTGAAACTGAGCTACCAGTAGGTCCATCTTCTTAGTCAGTACTGTAATCTGTGGATCAGGTTCTGCATATGTACTTGGGGCAGCTACTGCAAACACTCCCCTTCTCTGTCTTGGCTTCTCTATCTGCCAATGTGCACTCCTCTCGACCAGCTCCTTTACTAGACTGTAAGCTTGAGCTGCCGTCTTGTTGAACAGATTACCTCCCGCTGCTGCATCAAGTGAAGCTCTGCTAGCTGAAGTGATACCTGAATATAACAGGTCAACAAGATGGTGCACCTCGAAACCGCGGTAGGGGCACTTCCTCAACAACTTCTGAAATCTCTCCCAGGCCAGATGCAGGTTCTCACTCCCGAACTGCCGGAACGATGTGATGTCGCTCTTGAATTGTGCAGTTTTTGACGGAGGGAAAAACTTAGACAAAAATGCGGCCATTGTGACGTCCCAATCCGTGAGAGAACCTGGTGCAAGTGAACTCAGCCAGTACGCAGCATCATCCTTCAGAGAAAATCTGAACAACTTCAAGAAAACCTGTTCTGGTGTCACGTCCTTGTACTTGAAGGTGCCGTAGTACTCCATAAATTTGTTGAGGTGTGCATTGGGATCCTCATGGTAATCCCCACCAAACTGACCCGAATTCTGGATCATCTGTATCATTGCCGGTTTGATCTCGAACGAAGCCGCCGTGATCTCGGGATCAAGGATGCTTGAGGTCGCAGAAGGCCTCTTCGCCTTGAGCAGCTCCATAATAGACCTGTCTACCATCGGTTCCTCTTCATAACTTTCCTCTGGGATTGCTGTGTTGAAATCCTCGTTGGTTCTCTGTCTAAGCATGGCTGCCAGACGTTCTTTCCTTAACATGCGAGAAAGACGATCAATATCAGGATCAAACCATACTGGAGAATGACTCCGAGAACGTCGGTTCATAATAAGCTAAACAAACAAATAGACCAATCAAATATAACTAATCAAAATTACAATAGTTCCCGGCAATGGCGCCAAAAACTTGATGCTCGTAAAATATATAGCAATAAATAGGACAAGTGTATCCTATCGCAACAAGTAATGTAGTGCTTAAGCACAAGATCGAACCACAAAGACTATTATCCTAATTAGTGTATTCAATTGGTAAATCTATCTATTTAGCAAGGTAGAAAAGCAATTGGTTTGTAAACTAGTAAAATAAACAACTAAACTAAATAAAGTAGTAAACAGAATGAGCCGTAGGGTGGTGAATGATTAATGGTAGTTACAACCTAGAATGGGGAATTCATTGGTTAATTCCTAAGTATAGATTCAAAGGGTTTCAGGTTTAAGCTCAACTAATGATTGAAGGTAATTGTCCTAAGTGAAAGACAAATGTGATCAGTATTCGTCTATCCTATTCACATGCATTCGGGTGACGGCTTGATTAGGCATATACCCTAGGTCATGCAAAGCATTAGGTCTTTTGACAAATAAGACTAAAGCCGTAGCCCAGTCACAAAGCCTCATTCCTAGTGGTCTCTAGCGAAGTCAGGTTAATACAGATTCGGTATAGACGATTCCGTGGTCAGGATTTCATCTATCTATAATCCTATCTAACTTAGGGTCACAGGCATTAAGCACATTATTTACATTAAACAGGCTAGTTGATCATTATCAATTCTCATTCTAGCATAAATCATGTTCCTAACACTATCTAGGCATTAAGCATGCATAATCTGATCGAATCAAAGGTGAATACATTAAACCCTAAACCCTAAACATACATAATCATTCAACCAATTTCATCCCCATCCTAGATTGGATGGGGATTAGCTCATAGACAAACTAATCTCAATAATGATGCAAAAGGGAATAAACGAAGGCATACTTTGATTAAATGTAAATAAAGATAAAGGGAAAGAGAAAGAATTTCTAAAACCCGTTGTCTGATTACAGTATAAACAATGTAGGTCGATCCTCCACCCTTTGAGCTGTTCTTCAAAGAATAAAATCTAACTACAAACTAAACTGAAATCTAAAGCTTAAATGTGTTTTAAAGTAGCAATGAGAAAATAAAACTGAATAAATCTCCTGAAGAACTGAGTTAAGCTGCCTATTTATAGACATAGGCAGAAAACCTAGGTCTCCGGGGGTACAAATGTCCTTTATTTATAATTTAATAAACTATTTCAATCAAATTAAAATTAATTCCAGAATCTAATTTTAATTATCAAATAATTAAAACAACAATTTATTCTTTGATTAATTAACAAATTACATTTATTAATTAACCTAATCATAAATCCTATAAATCTCGTTTAATGTTTAATATTTTCATATATGAAATAACAGATTTAACGCTTGCTCTGATACCAACAACGACAACAACAACAAAGCCTTAGTCCCGAAATGATTCGGGATCGGCTAACATGAACCATCATATGAAACCGTGCAATCAAGTCGTGTCAACGACACAAATTCTCTCCCTCCACTCTGTCCTATCCACTACCATATTCTCCTCAATTCCTAATAAACTCATATCACTCTCGATCACCCTCCTCCAAGTTTTCTTAGGTCTACCCGTACCCCTCACCACTACATCCCTTTGCCACTCTTCAGTCCTCCTAACCGACGCATCAAGCGCTCTTCGTCTTACATGGCCAAACCACCTTAGTCGATTTTTCCTCATTTTATTCTCAATAGATGTAACCCCTAATTTTGTCCTAATTATTTCATTACTCACTCTATCCTTTCTCGTATGACCACACATCCATCTCAACATACGCATCTCTGCCACCGACATCTTATGAATGTGACAGTGTTTCACTACCCAACACTCCGTACCATATAACAATGCATGTCTGATTGCTGTGAGGTAGAATTTTCTCTTCAATCTATTAGGCACGTCAGGGTCACAAAGGAAACTCGTAGCACTCTTCCACTTCGCCCAACTAGATTTAATCCTATGAGCAACATCCTCATCTACTTCTCCATCCATTTGGATAATAGATCCTAAATACCGGAAGCACTCTGAGGCCTGAACAACTCTCCCATCTAGGGTGATTGTCCCTGCCTCCCTACTCCTATCGTTGTTAAAATTACACTCCAAATATTCTATCTTACTTCGGCTCAACTTAAAGCCTCTAGATTCTAAAGTTTGTCTCCATAGTTCCAACTTCCTCTCCACATCTTCTTTCGTCTCATCAACCAACACAATATCATCTGCAAACAACATGCACCATGGTATACCATCTTGAAGTGAACTCGTTATTTCATCCATAACGATGGCAAAAAGAAACGGGCTTAGTGCAGAACCTTGATGCACTCCAATCGTAATAGGGAACTCTTCAGTCTTCCCAACACTGGTACGTACACTTGTGCATGCTCCCTCATACATGTACCTTATCATATGCCTTCTCCAAGTCAATGAAAACCATATGCAAATCTTTCTTCTTATTTCGATAGTGCTCCATTAATTGTCTCATTAGATGGATAGCTTCCATAGGATCTTCCCGACATAAAGCCAAACTGGTTTTCCGAGATCTTCACTGTCCTCCTTTACCTTTGTTCGATCACTCGCTCCCAAAGTTTCATAGTGTGACTCATTAATTTGTTTCCTCGATAGTTGGCACAATCTTGGACATCACATTTGTTCTTATACAAAGGGATTAGGATACTTTTCCTCCATTCTGATGGCATCTTATTGTGTCTCCAAATTTTGTTGAAGAACGTCGTCAACCATTCGATTCCTCTCTCTCCCAAACATCTCCAAATCTCAATAAGGATGCCATCAAGTCCTACTGCTTTCTTCAATCTCATTTTATTTAATCCCATTTTGACTTCACCCTTTTGAATTCTCCGTATGCAGTCACGATTTATCATATCGTGAGGGATACTTATATCTCCAACATCTTGTTCGCGGTCTCCATTAAATAAGTCATGAAAATAGGACCTCCATAGTTCCTTGATATTCTTATCTCCAACTAGGACTTTTTGGTCCACATCCTTCACACATTTAATATTTCCGAGATCTCGCGTCTTCCTATCTCTCATCCGAGCAATTCTATATATGTCTCTTTCCCCTTCCTTCGTATCCAACCTTGTATATAGATCCCGATTCACCTTTGCTCTAGCCTCTCGTATGACCTTCTTTACTTTTCTTTTAGCCTCTTTGTACTTTTTGTAGTTCTCATCACTCCTGCATTTCCTTAATATTTTATAGGATTCTCGCTTACTCTTTACTGCTTGTCGTACTTCTTCTGTCCACCAAGATGTGTCCTTACCCGGTCGCATCCTACCTTTAGATTCCCCTAGAACTTCCTTCGCTACTTCCCTTATACTATGCTCCATCTTAGTCCATATCGAATCTATATCTAGATCCATATTATAAGTCCAAATATCTTTTTTGGCCATCTCATCCACAAATTTTTGTTGATTCTCCCCTTGCAATTTCCACCACTTAATCTTAGTCTCCACTTGTGGTGTTCATTTTCTTATACATCTCCTACTTCGAAAATCAAGCACTACTACTCTATGTTGGGTTGTCGTACTCTCACCAGGGGTCACCTTACAGTCAATATAACTCTTCCTCCAAGCACTCCTTACTAGGAAGAAGTCGATTTGGCTCGCATTACCACCACTCCGATAAGTCACTAAGTGGCATGTTCTTTTCATAAACCATGTGTTTATGATACTCAAGTCATAGGCTAATGCGAATTCCAAAATATCATTTCCTACTTCATTTTTATCTCCAAAACCATGCCCTCCATGAACACTCTCAAACCCATCTCGCCTAGAACCCACGTGTCCATTGAGATCACCACCCAGTACCATCTTTTCATCCCTAGGAACCTGTTGCACCACTTCTTCCAAGTCCTCCCAAAAAGCTTATCTTATAGAGACATCTAATCCTATTTGTGGCGCATATGCACTTATGACATTCACAACCTCATCCCATATCACGAGCTTAACACTCATAATTCTATCGCTCTTTCTAGACACCGCTACTACATCATCAATATACTCCTGATCAATAAGAATACCTATTCCATTTCTACCCTTATCCTTTCCTGAGTACCAAAGCTTATAACCCCAATGAGCTATCTTTCTAGCCTTAGCTCCAACCCACTTAGTTTCTTGTAGGCACATTATATTTATTCTCCTCCTCTTCATAACATCTACAATTTCAACTAATCTTCTTGTCAAAGAGCCTATGTTCCATGTCCCAAATCGTAACCTACTACCCCTACCCATACCCCCTACCATTACCGTTACCCTAGACTAGCTTATTTACCCGTAACCCTTGCATATTTGACACCACCCCCCGGGTCCTGGGGTGGCGTGCCGCTTCAGGGTGATGACCTATTAACCCTTGCACATTTTTAACTACACCCGGGTCTTGGAAGTGCAGATCGTCGCTGAGTAGGGAACACCCCCATGATATTCATATTCTGGTTCATGTCATAAGATGTGGCTAAGTTTTACATTGGCTGCCACAAATCTACCGCAACCCTCCTCCTTTGTCCAGGCTTGGGACCGGCTGTAAATGCCACCAAGTGACCCTCACAGGCGGAGTTGACCCTTGCTCTGATACCACTGAAGGAAAATAGAAAAACGTAGGTGCAGCGAAAATATAATTTTTTTTATCTATTTCCCTTTTCCCAAGATATGTTAATTGTTTGTTAATATTAAACACACTTTGCACCAAACTATTCACACCATCTCCAATCAGCATAGAGCACTGGATCATGCAGTGACCCATTAAGGGATATTGACGCATGCTTTTGGTCCATTCACAGGATTGGTTTCTCCGCTTGTTTTCAGGCTTTTTACTTTTTCCCAATATCAGGGAGGTGTCCTCGATCGAGAATATCTTTTTTAGGAGACGGGCTTCGGGAATGGCCCTTTGGGATTTTAGTGGATTCCCGGTTAGATTCTACCGTATGAGTGAGGTTGTTTTGAAGATCCTCTTTAGCTTTCCATAATTGTTGCTTGAGGTCTACCATCTCTCTTTCATGCACTGTCTTTGCGTCATCCATCTCTTTCTACATTGCTACTAAATTATGACCGAACCTTCATGAGACTTCTTCAGCCAAAAGTTGGTATTCATGCTCCATCTTAGCTTGGCGCTCAGTATCCTGATTAACTTCCTCTTTTTATTTTGATGAATCTCTGATTAAACTCGATTAGATACAACCATTTTTTAACGATCTGATGTATCATTGATTTATCAGGTCCACGCTCACCGCACCAATGATAACCGAGTAACTAAACTTTACACACGTGGCCCAACATCTCTCTGAACTTCCTCAATATCCACCTGTAAAATAGAATCGCATATCAGATGGGGCCAGAGTCTTACGAACCCGCTCTGATTCCTAAGTCAGTTTGATGATTTAGGAAGGGTTGAAGAGTATGGACTAGTTGTAAGATAATAGTTAACATACCGTATCTAGTGACTATACTTGTATATATTTAGGGTTTTTAAGTCAAGGCCTTTACTAACTTAGAATCCATATGAGTTGAGGATGTTCGTATCCTGTAAGGAATTTTTGTCCAAAGAGGAATTCTTTGTCACGTGGAACTAGTGTTTCTCGAATGTTCCTTTGTTTAAAGGAGATCGAAGCTTCTAAGACCGCTTTTAGGCATATTATGTTGCACGTGAAGCTTTTGCCTAAAAAAGGCAGTGCTAATTTCATTTGTGTGATGTTATTTTGCATGATATCAGTTAAGATTGTCCCACATCATATCTCATCATTATCGCATCCTTATCTACATCAATATAATTATATTAGGGGATAAGGTGAAAAATACTCCTAATGTTGACAATCAGGAGCAACTTTACCCCTAACGTCTAGAATTGTGTAATTTTACCCTTAATGTTGGCAGTCAAGAGCAATTTTACCCCTAACGTTGGTAATTTAGGTCAATTTTAGATATCATTATAAAATACAGATATTTTGTTCATTATTTTGCGCCGGTTGCATATTAGTTATTTATAATAAAATATTTAGATTTTTTTATCCAACTCATACAAAATATAGTATTATTTTTTATTTTTTCACGTATGTTCATGTGTTTGTGATATGTTACTAATGAGTGATAAAATCACGCACATGTGAAGTCCGATGATAATATTCAGGACTAAAAGGGAAAGTTTGATGAATTATTTCTCAAATTAATCAAACTTGTCAATGTTAAGGGTAAAATTGCTCTTAACCGTCGATGTTATGGTAAAATTGCACCATTTTAGACGTTAGGGGGTAAAATTCGACGGAATATTTGGATTTTTTATCCAACTCGTACAAAATATAGTATAATTTTTTATTATTTTTTTACGTCTATTTGTTTGCGATCTATTACTAATGAGTGATAAAACGACGCATATGTGAAGTGTCGATGATAATATTCGTGACTCGGAAGAAAGTTTGATAAATTATTTCTCAAATTGATCCAACGTGCTAATGTTAGTGGTAAAATTGCTATTGACTGCTGATGTTATGGATAAAATTGCAACATTTTAAACGTTAAGGCTAAAATTGCTTCTAGATGTCAATATTAAAGTTATTTTTACATTTTATTTCTTATTAGTGTATGTCAGGCTAATTAAAGAAAAGTGAAAGATACATAATACAATTTAGGGTAAATAATTTATTAGTCCCTGAGTTTATGCATATTACAGTAGTTAGTCCCTCTATTTTTCGAACACACTATAACATCCCTAAGTTTTAACAAAACTAACTACTTAGTCCCTCCATTCATAAATTTTATAGAAAATGACAAGTTTGCCCATTAACCACTAATTCACTTTCTTATATGTTTAATTAAATTTTATCTAATTTTATTTATTATATTAATTCAAGAATTAAAATTAATATTGATAACAAAATTATATTATTATTTAATATATTTTTAATTAAAAATGGATAATAGATTTTAAAATAATTTAGAATTATAATTTAAATATATCGTTTATATAATATCTATTTTACGTGGTAATTGTTGAAGGAAAATAGACAAGCCTAGGCATAGCGGAATAATAAAATTTTATCTATTTTATCTATTTCCCTTTTCCAAGATCTGTTAATTTTTATTTCATATAAAGAGGGATAGAAAATAATACCTTCAGTGAAGAACTATCTACGGTTGCAAACGAAGTGCCCACAACTTCTTATTATCAATCCGTGAGCAACGAACGTTTTTGTTCAACACAGAAAAACAAAACTAATCAGTAATCAACCTTTAAAGTATAGCAATCGCAATGATTGCCTCTAACAGAAATCGATACAAGATTAAAGAGGGAGTAAGAAATAAAGTAAATTAGTCGAGACGACGACGGAACGATTCCTTCTCTTCTTTTCTATGTGTGTCGAAATTATGGGGTTAGAGACTCTATTTATAGACTTCTCAAAACCCTAATCTCAGTTGTGTTAGGTAATTAAATAATTGGAATCTTATTCGGAATAGGATTCCTAATTCGATAATTAAATAAACAATTTACTATTATCTAAACTAGTCGAAAACCCGTGCGATGCACGGGGTATGAAACTTTTATATAATTTAGATAAATAAATAAATTGACATATTTACTTTTAAATAATTTTATATCATGCTATGAAAAAAATTTATATTATGTATATTTGAAATTAATATATACATTTTTAATGATAATTGAAATTAAATTAATTTTAAAAATAATTGACTACTTTTTTATAGAATTTTAACTAAAGATGAATGATTTATTTATTTTTACAAAATTCAATGATTTGTACTTTTTAGGAATTTTAATACATTTTCATATTCCAAATATTCTGTGAAACAATAATAATAAAATAGCAGATTAATTAAGAAATATATTAGAATATAATAAAAAAACCAAAAATTGAATTAAACTATAATTATAATTAAATATTATACTTACGATACAAAAGAATTACAATATAGGTTAAACAAAAATTGAATTAAACTACAATTAAAATTAAATATTATATCTAAGATACAAAAGAATTACAATCTATGTTAAAATGGAAGCAACATCAATATATTATTCTATAAACTATTACAATCAATACTTTTCTAATGTTGCATATGAAGAAACTTTATCAATTCAATATGTTATATATAAAAAAATAAAATTCGTAAGAATTAGTCACAAATTCATCTTGATGATAATTATTTTTGTTGATAGAATTTCATGATCACCAAGTATTCGAATTCAATTATTCATTCTGCTACAATAACCCAATATATCTAATTGAATCAGTTTAAGATGATGATTTCTCATATTTTCATCTCGTAATATCTCATCAAGACATTCGATCAATTTGT
Source organism: Euphorbia lathyris (assembly GCF_963576675.1). Taxonomy (NCBI): domain Eukaryota; kingdom Viridiplantae; phylum Streptophyta; class Magnoliopsida; order Malpighiales; family Euphorbiaceae; genus Euphorbia; species Euphorbia lathyris. The sequence goes on from NC_088910.1 coordinate 68,455,316, forward strand.
TCTTCATTCTTTCACTATATAGAATATCAGCCATACTCGCAGATATCACTTATTTGACTTCATTAATATTTTCTAATAATTATATATTCTTGAATTTTGTAAGCAAGAAAAACAAACAAAAGAATTGAAAAAAAAATGAAGGGACGAAAAAATTAGGAGAGAACCATCTTCCTCTCGGGTTTTTTTTTTTTTTGAAAATAAGAGAGAATGTCGAGACATAAGCGTATAAAGAGGAGAGTGAAAATATTTTTTGCACATTAATTAAATATTTTATTTTTTCTTAATGATGTATTAAGTCCATAAATTAATTTTAGTTAAATAGAATTAAATCGCAATTGTAACCACTCAGTACAAAAAAAAACGTTTTATAATTAATATGTGAAATTAATTATATTAATTAGAATCATTATGCTCAACATTTGAGAATTTGAAGAGATTCAAATAATAATATTTTCTTAATTAATATTTTTCAATAATTTGTCCTATGATCATATTTCATTTTCATCTGTTAAAAACTCTTAAAATACTAACAATTTTGTACGAACCATAATATAATAGTTAAAAATTATATAAGCCAATGTTGCAAAAGCAATTATCTCAATATCCATAATTAATATACATTTTTAGGATTTTGAGCATCAAAATTTATTTTTATTTACATTGATTTTGAATTCGTATCTAGCATAATCCACATTCTTCAATAATAAACATCTTATCAAGCGTATTAGACGCTTACAATCTCCTTGTCTAGAAAATTGGGAAAAAATAACTTCTTGATAATAATAATAATAATAATAATAATAATAATATAACATAATTTATATTGAAAGAAACTTCATTGTAAGTATAATATTCCAATATCTGTTTAATATTTTATTTAATATGTCTCAAACTTCAATGAACAACTATCGTTTGAAACTTTATATCTATTTGTACCAAAATGCATAAAAATAAAAAAATACAATCCATATCAATTAGCTAAACTCAAACTAAAAAAATGAGTGGATTTCAACATGTTCCGAATTAGAAAAATTAATCTAACTTCAATTAAAACTAAAAATTGAGTTCATAAAAAGCCGAAAATCTAAATTTTAGTTAGAGTTAACAATCAAAACGATAACACCTAGGAACATATACTAAAAATGAATGCAAATATACAAAATCTTTATTTTAGTCATTTTGAAAAGAAAAAAAAAACATGGATAAGGTAGCGAGAGGTATGGAATCTGGATAACGACAGAAATGGAATTTCATCTCTGAAAGATAAAACTATAACAATAATTGTTTAATAAAAATAAAACAACAGCACAATTAAGAAAGCCAAAAATTGAGTTCATATAAAGCCGAAAATCCAAATTTTAGTTAAGAGTTAGCAATCGAAACGATAACACCTAGCAACATATACTAAAAAAGAATATAAATTTACAAAAGCTTTATTTTAGTCATTTTGAAAAAAAAAAGACAAATAAAAAAGAAAACATGGATAAGGTAGCGAGAGGTATGGAACCTGGGTAACGACAGAAATGGAATTTCATCTCTGAAAAATGAAATTATAACAACTATTGTTTAATAAAAAGAAAAAAACAACACAATTGAGAACAAAAATAACTACAACATATGGAAAAAAAATCGAATAATTACCTTGAGAAACATAAGAATTTCTTGTAATTTTTGACACTTTTGTGTTTTTCGGTTTTAGTTGTTCATGCATCTTCTATTTCTGTCGGATTTCTTCAATTGAAGCTATCGGTTTGGAAAAAAAAGACAAATAAAAAAGAAAACATGGATAAGATAGCGAGAGGTATAGAACCTGGGTAACAACAGAAATGAATCTGAAAGATGAAACTATAACAACTATTGTTTAATAAAAATAAAACAACAACATAATTGAGAACAAAATAACTACAACATATGAAAAAAATTGAATATTTACCTTCAGAAATATAATACTATCTATCGTGACCAATGAATATAATGGTGGAATACTATCTTATCATGCTTTATATAGAAGTTTATTTGTGACTTTTAGATTTCCTTTGCTTTGTGTTTTTTCATCTTCCCGTAACTCTTGCTTTCTTTTATTATTTTAATTAATAGGCTAGTAATTATTTAATATATTATAAATATAAATTTGTTATTTTTAATTAATTAAATATTTTTAATCTGATTTTTTATTACGTTGACAACTCATCAAAAAGACCTCTAAAACACTTCTTCTCATTTCTCTCTGCTTCCGTAATTATATATAGTATAGATAATAACTAATTATATCTAGATAATTATTATTAATCAAATTAATAATTAATTAGAGTTTCAATCACATAAAAACTTCTAATTAATATTATCAGATAATCTTTTAATTTAATTCATAACCATAATCAAATTATAATTATTAATCAAATTAATTTATCCCCTAATTAATATATAAATTTCGGCCCCCTATATTGTGTCTCACTAATTACATTTTCGTCCTCCGATTCCAAGTCCCATATGCAACCCATTAGGTTCTTTATTGTCACTAGCCGTATATATCCTTTGGAATTATTCATCACGATTAATTCCAACATATATATAACGGAATACCGTCGCGAGCTGTTACTAGTAGAACCTATGATATTCCCCCAGAGCAATTAAGAAGTCAGGTTGATAACTGACGTTAACCTTTCTGCATTAGGTACAGTATAATATGATCCTTCATCAACTATATCCTGTCGGTCAATTCCTTATAACCATGGAATGTGTCAAGGTTACATATAACGAAGAGTCCGGTTTTACTTGTACAGGTTGAATTCACTCTGAAAAGATAAGTTAAGTGAAATTTTCATTTCTACTCTTAACTCTATCACCTTACAAGGATTTCAGTCAATTCACCACAAGCGGCCATTTGGATATGTCTCCCACTTATCGGGAGTGACGAATGCTCAATCTGACATTAACTATTCTGCAATTACTTTGTGTGATACCCAACCCTGCTCTCTCACACCCCAGGCTCTCATCTGTTGGATCGTGTTCGCACAGAATCAAAGTATCAGACTCCATAATCCAGAATCACTAATTAACGAATGTTTGAGTCTGAGGATTAGTTATACCTATTAATACCAATGAGATGAACAGTTGACACATTAGATAAATCAATCCATTCTGTTATCTCAAGTCGGGTCCCAATCCTAATGAACTCCTTCACCGGATCCATGTAACTGTCTAGATATCTGAAGATCTAAAGCTTGTGAGATCAGCTTTCTGTCTCGACAGAAAACACTGTTACATGCAAGCCTCAACAGTAATATGCCAACCCCTATAACATATTACTTGACTTGGGTTTACTTTAATTCTATTGGTTCTATTATAAAGTACAGTCTCACTTCATGCTTGTATGAACAATTTATAACTACTTAAATAAACTTAGGGTTACTTTCTTTATGAAAGATTTGTGCTTTTATATATAGTTACATTTTAATGCTATATATTTGATTAAACAAATGATCAAATAAACAATTTATTCATTAATATTAATATCCTAAAACAATATTCTTTAGGACACTAAACTCCAACATTCTCCCACTTGGACTAAAGCCAATTGTTTCTGAAACTAATACCAGAAGAACTAAGATGTTTATCGTGAGCTCTTTGTGGTAATGGCTTGGTCAACGGATCTGCAACGTTGTCCTCAGTAGGAACCTTTTCTATTCTCACATCTCCCCTGGCTATGATCTCCCTAATGAGATGATATCGCTTGAGATAATGTTTGGATGCATTATGAGACCGTGGTTCCTTTGCTTGTGCAATGGCTCCATTGTTATCACAGTATAGAGTAATGGGATTCACAATGTCAGGCACCACTCCTAGTTCTGTTATGAACTTCCTAATCCAAACAGCCTCCTTTGCCGCTTCTGCAGCTGCGATGTACTCTGATTCAGTCGACGAGAAAACAACACTTCCTTGCTTGGAACTCTTCCAACTAACTTAACCTCCATTCAGGATAAACTGGTATCCTGATTGGGATCTATAATCATTTTCATCAATCAGATGACTAGCATCTGAATATCCTTCAATTTTCAATTCTCCACGTCCATATATGAGGAACATGTCTTTAGTTCTTCTAAGATACTTAAGAATGTTCTTGACAGCAATCCAGTGATCAAATCCTGGATTCCCTTGATATCGGCTCGTCATACTTAATGTGAACGCCACATCAAGTCTAGTGCAAAGCATGGCATACATGATCGAACCAACCGCACTGGGTAAGGAATTAGAGCCATGCGATTCTTATCACTGTCCGTTTTAGGACATTGATCATTTGATAACTTGACACCATGGACCATTGGTAAGTTACCTCTTTTCGATTCATGCATGTCAAAATGCTTTAGGACTTTGTCAATATATGTAGACTGGGATAGTTCGAGCAGTCTCTTCGATCTATCCCGATAGATCTTAATCCCTAAGATATAGGCTGCTTCTCCCAAGTCTTTCATGGAGAAATTACCCGATAACCAAACTTTTATAGTTTGCAACATTGCAACATCGTTTCCCATAAGTAGTATATCATCAACATATAGTACTAAGAAAATGAATGAGCTCCCACTTGTCTTCTTGTAAACACCAGCCTCTTCAGAGTTTTGTTCGAAACTAAATTGTTTTATGGTTTCATCAAAACGTTTGTTCCAGCTTCTAGATGCTTGCTTGAGTCCATAAATGGACCTTTGAAGTTTGCAAACCTTGGTTGCATCCTTCGATGTGAAACCTTTACGTTACATCATGTATACACTCTCAAGCAGGTTTCCATTTAGGAAAGCTGTTTTCACATCCATTTGCCAAATCTCATAGTCAAAATGAGCGGCAATTGCAAGCAATATTCTGATGGATTTGAACATGGCTACTAGAGAGAAAGTCTCGTCATAGTCAACTCCTTGCTTTTGACGATATCCTTTCACTACTAACCTAGCTTTGTAGGTACTAACCTTTCCATCCATGTCCGTCTTCTTCTTGAAGATCCACATGCACCCAATGGGTTTTATCCCTTCGGGTGGATCAACCAAAGTCCACACTTGGTTAGTATATATGGAGTCCATTTCAGAATTCATGGCTTCAAGCCATGCTTTAGATTCTGGACTAGCAAGAGCTTCTTCGTAGGTTTCGGGTTCATCGTCTAACACAGGAACCAGTTCGTTATCTCCCACTAGAAAACCATATCTAACTGGGAGTTCATGAACTCTTTGAGACCTACGTGTGGGATATGACACTTGTGTTTCATCTAGTGAAATGGGTTCGGGTTCAACTTCTTCCGCGTTTTCAATATGTGATTCCTCTTGAACTTCCTCAAGTTCAATTACGCTTCCATTTTGCGTCTCTTCCAAAAACGCTTTCTCTAGAAATACTGCGTGTTTGGATACTATTACTTTCTGATCATCTGGATGATAAAAGTAATATCCCACAGTTTCCTTTGGGTATCCAATAAAGAAACACTTGTCAGATTTGGGATCTAATTTATCTGACACAATACGTATGACATATGCTGAACATCCCCATATTCTCATGAAGGAGAAGATGGGTTTTCTACCAACGAACAGTTCGAATGGTGTGGAACTGGCGGATTTGGTTGGAACTCGATTTAAGGTAAATATGGCAGTTTCTAAGGCATAGCCCTAGAATGATTTTGGAAGAGAAGCGGTGCTCATCATGGATCGTACCATATCTAGTAAGGTGCGATTTCTCCTTTCTGATACACCATTGTGTTGTGGTGTATAAGGAGGCGTCCATTGTGAGCATATTCCACATTCATTTAGATAATTCATAAATTCTTCAGAACTATATTCTCCACCTCGATCAGATCGAAGTATCTTAATAGTCTTTCCTGTTTGATTCTCAACTTCATTCTTAAAGAATTTGAACTTCTCAAAAGCTTCTGACTTGTGCTTCATCAAATAGATATAACCATATCTAGTATGATCATCTATGAAGCTAATGAAGTATCTGAATCCTCCTCTTCCTTGGACTGACATATGACCACATACATTTGAATGTATTAATCATAGAGTGTCTGATACACGCTGACCTTTATTGCTAAAGGGTGTCTTTATCATTTTTCCTTTTAAACATGACTCACATGTTCCCATTGATTCACAATCAATTGAGTCTATAAGCCCATCTTGATGTAGCTTAAGCATGTGTCTCTGGTTTATATGGCCTAAACGATAATGCCACAAGTAAGTTGAATTATCTAGTCTAAGTCTTTTGGTATCAATTGTGAATATGAGATCCACATCCGGTATCCAATACCCAAGATTCAGACTGCGAAATTGAGTTAATTTCAATATAGAACATACCAGAAGTTGAAGCACCGTTCTTTCCCTTCTTGAGAGAAGCTAGGTACTCCTTGCAATTTCTCCTCCAATGCCCATCTTTACCACAGAAGTGGCATTCCCCTTTGGGCTTCTTGACTTGCTTTCCTTTAGCCTGGGCTGGCTTGCCTCCCTTGTTCTTCTTGGGATATTTCGGATTGGGAAAATTCCCTTTCCTCTTCTTTGATCCCTCAATCATAAGAGCAGGTACCACCTTATCTTTCTTCAGGTTGGGCTCAACAGTCTTGAGCATATTGGTAAGCTCTTCAAGAGAGGAATGTAAATCATTCATCTGGTAGTTCATGGTGAACTGCGAATAACTTTCTGGGAGGGATGTAAGAAGTAAGTCGACACTTAGTTCATGATCCATCACGAAGCCAATACTAGAAAGTTTGGTGATATAGCGAATCATCTTGACACAATGTGTCATAACAGATGTGCCCTCTTGCATCCTGCAGCGAAACAACTGTTTTGATATCTCAAAACGTTCACAACGAGTCTGCTTCCCGAACAGCTTTTTCAAGTGCATGACAAAAGAATAGGCATCCATCTCCTCATGTTGCCTTTGCAGATCTGGTGTCATCGATGCAAGTATGATGCACCCGGAGTGTTCATCATCAGATTTATGCTTCTGATAGGCATCAATCTCTTCAATGGGTGCATCATCAACCGGAAGAGCGGGTATCAACGTATCCAATACATACCCTATATTTTCAAACTTCAAAACAATTTTGAGGTTACGAAACCAGTCGGCGAAGTTTGAACCATTCAACTTGTTATCAGTAAGGATATTTCTTAGATCGGTTTTCGACATGATTGTTTTTAGAGTACGATTTGTTAATAATCTGAGAGTGAGAAAAGTGACAGATGTTATTCATTTGTTTAATTCATTTACAATTTAAATACGTTGAACTTTTATGTTTTTAAATTGCTCCCACTATTTTACCAAATTAATAACCCTCTTATATTAATTCGAAGGATATTCACAAATCCCTTAGTGAGCTAGAATCCTAACTCCTGAAATTTCACTTTGAGTTTGCTTAACAAGCTAGTTTCATTCATTAGGTAGATTCATGTAATCAATCACATCAAGCATGTGACTTCTAGGTTGTTGGGTTACTAACCATATTAGTAACTGATATGTGTCGTCTATCAATCCCAACCATATTGCCCATTAGGTTAGAACAACATGAGTTTGCTCATCCAATTATTCTAGCCTAATTTAAGCATTACCTCATATTCGTGAAAACGATTTTTCGATAATTTAGGTGTTACCATAAGACCCCGAGCTTGAGTTTTCTCAACAACCCAAAGGCCCCCCAATACTGCCGGCTGAACTATAATATTAGGGAGGGGCAACCGTTTTTAATAACTTGCTTATTTACTTAACTTTTGATTAGTGAGGGATTTCATTTAAGTCTCATAATCTAACCTAGTCTTGATTTGCTTTAGCATATATCAGACATTCATATATTCAACATTGACAATTATGGACATATCTCTAAGTTTATTCCATTGAGCCAGAAACGGAATAAAGGGTCGCCCTAGGGAAATACTAACTATTACATATTTCTCTTTGGGTCCTCCGTCTTCTCCTTGGCGCCTTGAATTACAACAATATTCAATTTCTAAGAAACTTCAATTTACTTGAAGGGATCTGGATGAGAAGAGAAATACAATTGAGAGTAAGAGAAGGCAGGACACACAGGTCCTATTTAAAATACCAAAAGACTGAATAACTATTATAGAGGGTCTAATATGTCCATAACGCCAAACATGCAAGGACTCAATTAAATTAAATTTAATTGGTTGATTACACAAACTATTTGTGTAATATTTTTAGTTAATCAAATTAACAACTTAAATTAATTTACATCCAATTTTAATCTTATCAATTTTGTATCCTTTATAGTTAATCAAATTGTAGCAAGTACATATTAGATTAATATAACATGTACAAAATCAGTATTATGCATACCCTAATTAATTCGTATAATTCATTTAATGTTTTGAATTACTTATATCAAATATTTAGGTAAAACAAACTTTTAAATAAATTGATTTTGATAATCAAAACAAATTATTATATTCTGAAACATATATATATATATATATATATTTAAAACAGGTCCTTTTTAAAACAGTTTTAAAAACCGGTACCATCGATCGGGCCGGGCCGATTTAATCGACCCGACCCTTTGGATCAGCTACTGTCGTAGGGCAGCAACGAGCAGCCAAGCGCTGCTGCCTCAGCGGCAGTAGCGGCCGCCGCTGCTGGTTGCTACCGCAAGGCAGCAACCAGTCGCAATAGCAGTTGGGGTTGCCGCCTCGCGGCAGCGACCCCAAACAGCTATTCATTTATTTATTTTTATTTTTTAAAAAATTAAATATATATATATAATTCTTTTAAAACAGTTTCAAAACAATTTTCAGAATATTAAAAAATAGTTTTATCTTTTAGATTTAATAAAATCAAAACGTTTTAATTATCTAACTATAAAACCTTTAGGTTTTGTTTAAACGATTATCAACCGAAATCATCAGGAACTATGCATAATCAGTTTTAATTAACAATTAATCAAAACTTATTTATCTTTAGATTAATTAAACTAATCGATTAATTAATTAACCTAATAATAAATTTATTCAATCCGATTGAAAAACTGTTTTATTTACATATATGAAATAACAGATTAACATAGGCTCTGATACCAATGAAGTAAAATAGACAAGCCTAGGTGTAGCGGAATAATAAAATTTTATCTATTTCCCTTTTCCAAGATCTGTTAATTTTTATTTCATATAAAGAGAGATAGAAAATAATACCTTCGGTGAAGAACTATCTACGGTTGCAAACGAAGTGCCCACAACTTCTTATTATCAATCCGTGAGCAACGAACGTTTTTGTTCAACACAGAAAAACAAAACTAATCAGTAATCAACCTTTAAAGTATAGCAATCGCAATGATTGCCTCTAACAGAAATAGATACGAGATCAAAGAAGGAGTAAGAAATAAAGTAAATTAGTCGAGACGACGGCGGAACGATTCCTTCTCTTCTTTTCTATATGTGTCGAAATTATGGGGTTAGGGAGTCTATTTATAGACTTCTCAAAACCCTAATCCCAGTTGTGTTAGGTAATTAAATAATTGGAATCTTATTCGCAATAGGATTCCTAATTAGATAATTAAATAAACAATTTACTATTATCTAAATAATAACTAATTATATCTAGATAATTTTTATTAATCAAATTAATAATTAATTAATGTTAGAGATAATTAATTAGAGTTTCAATCACGTAAAAACTTCTAATTAATATTATCAGATAATCTTTTAATTTAATTCATAACCATAATCAAATTATAATTATTAATCAAATTAATTTATCCCCTAATTATATATAAATTTCGGCCCTCTATATTGTGTCTCACTAATTACATTTTCGTCCTCCGATTCCAAGTCCCATATGCGACCCATTAGGTTCTTTATTGTCACTAGCCGTATATATCCTTTGGAATTATTCATCACGATTAATTCCAACATATATATAACGGAATATCATCGCGAGCTGTTACTAGCAGAACCTATGATATTCCCCCAGAGCAATTAAGAAGTCAGGTTGATAACTGATGTTAACCTTTCTGCATTAGGTACAGTATAATACGATCCTTCATCAACTATATCCTGTCGGTCAATTTCTTATAACCATGGAACGTGTCAAGGTTACATATAACGAAGAGTTCGGTTTTACTTGTACAGGTTGAATTCACTTTGAAAAGATAAGTTAAGTGAAATGTTCATTTCTACTCTTAACTCTATCACCTTGCAAGGATTTCAGTCAATTCACCACAAGCGGCCATTTGGATATGTCTCCCACTTATCGGGAGTGACGAATGCTCAATCTGACATTAACTATTCTGCAATTACTTTGTGTGATACCCAACCCTGCTCTCACACACCCCAGGCTCTCACATGTTGGATCGTGCTCGCACAGAATCAAAGTATCAGACTCTATAATCCAGAATCACTAATTAACGAATGTTTGAGTCTGAGGATTAGTTATACCTACTAATACCAATGAGATGAACAGTTGACACATTAGATAAATCAATCCATTCTGTTATCTCAAGTCGGGTCCCAGTCCTAATGAACTCCTTCACCGGATCCATGTAACTGTCTAGATATCTGAATATCTAAAGCTTGTGAGATCAGCTTTCTGTCTCGATAGAAAACACTGTTACATGCAAGCCTCAACAGTAATATGCCAACCCCTATAACATATTACTTGACTTGGGTTTACTTTAAGTCTATTGGTTCTATTATAAAGTACAGTCTCACTCCATGCTTGTATGAACAATTTATAACTACTTAAATAAACTTAGGGTTACTTTCTTTATGAAAGATTTGTGCCTTTATATCTAGTTACATTTTAATGCTATATATTTGATTAAACAAATGATCAAATAAACAATTTATTCATTAATATTAATATCCTAAAACAATTGTCTTTAGGACACTAAACTCCAACAATTGTTATACATACATTATTGAGTTTATAAGTTGTTAAATAATAATCGGTTAAATAAAATATAAGTTAAATAGTTATTAATGTGTTTTAACCTAATGAGTAAAATTAAATTTATGAAATAATTTCTAATTAATTTTATTATACACTATTTTAGTAAAAAAAAATTTATATAGTTTATCTGATTGCCCGGTTCAAGATTCGTCAGACACCCTTTAAGTGAATTTTCTTCTAATTAATTTTTTTTATGTATACTAAGACTCGAACTCGAGATCTTTAGTTTAAGCGGCTTGAAGTCTTTTACCAATCAATTCAATATTAATTGGTTTAGTAAAAAAATAGTTAAATACTACATTAATTTTTTTTAATATTATTGATTTATCGAATATTATGAAACACTAAACTAATTTATGGTAGCTAAGTAAATTTATCATTTTATTTATTGAAATAATTTTAATTATTGATATAAATAAAATTTGATAAAACTTAATTAAATATAAATGAAAGTTAATTAGTGATAGAAGGACAAATTTGTTATTTTATAACAATTTATGGATGGAGGGACTAAGTAGTTAGTTTGGTCAAAACTTAGGGATGTTATAGTGTGTCTTTAAAAACAGAGGGACTAACTAGTGTAATACGTATAAACTCAGAAACTAATAAATTATTTACCCTAAAATTTATCAGTTTAAGTTTAAGTTGTCTAAAAGTTACAAATATAAAAGCTAAGCAAAGTGAAATCAAAATACACAAGAAAAAAGTACGATATAAAAATATAATAATTAAGAGGAATTTTACTTTGAAAGATATAAATGACATAATTGGAGAGTTAATATTAATAAATGGAACCAATTTCAATAAAATACATATATTATATTGTTGTGTTTTGAATCACATCCGGATCTGGTGGGGATTTTTTTTTTCTTTAATGTAAGCGTATTGTATGCAAATTTAAAAAAAAAAATATTGTTGTGTTTTGAACCAATTGCTCATGGGTTTATTTTTTACAATTTTAAAATAGATTTGGAGTTGGAATAACTTTAAACTTGATCGAAATAATTGGATTTTAATTTTTTTCTTACAGGTGTAAAATATAGAATAGTTTTTAATTTTATTTTACATGTACGTTAAAAATTACATGATTAATGACGGAGGAAAGGACTTTAATAATAATGTCTAAAATTAGATGATCTTATCAGTATTAGCTCCTAAATTGTAGGATTTATAAGGGTAAATTACAAAATTGGTTAAAATGTGAGGTCTATTTACATATTTAATCCATCTACTCAACCTATTACATATCTAGACTTTATTTTTGTGACTTTCTCAAAATACCCTAATCTTTCATCTTCCCCTTATCTTCTGAAATCACTTACGATCGAGAAAGCATTAAATCATGGATTCAAGACGGGAATTTCACTTGTCCTGTAACTAATCAGATCCTCACAAGTTTCGATCAAATCCCTAACCATTCTCTGCGGAAATTGATTCAAGATTGGTGCTTCAGAACTCCAGCGTCGAACATATTCCTACTCCGAGAATTCCGATCTCATCGGTTGAAATCACTAATCTCCTTCAAAAGCTTGATTTCTCGGTGAAGGTTTTGAATAAATCTGAATGCATTTCTCTGCTGCAAAGGATTAAGAAATGGAGTGATGAAAGTGAACGTAACCGCTACTCCAGTATCGCTCACCGATCCGGCATAGTTCTAGCTTCAGCCTTTTGTGAGTTCTCAGCTGATTCAGTCGATAGAAACGCTGATATTCTGAAGGATATATCGGCGTTAATGAACGATTTGATGTTTCCTTTGGATTTAGAAACACGATTCAAAATTTGATGTTTCCATATGCTTAGTATATTGTGAATTTGTGAAGTAAAATCAATTCTTCTAATTAGCATATTGCGAATTCGCGAAGTAAAATCGATTCTGCTAATTAGCATATTGCGAATTTGCGAAGTAAAATCGATTCTGCTAATTAGCATATTGTGAATTTGTGAAGTAAAATTGATTATGCTAATTAGCATATTGCGAATTTGCGAAGTAAAAGTCATATACGCGAAGTCAGACGGAAGGAGAAAGAAAAAGACTAAGAAATTTCTAAGTGTTATATATATATGAAGGGTATTTTTGAAAAGTCATAAAAATAAAGTCTAGATTTGTAATAGGTTGAGTAAATGGGTTAAATATGTAAATAGACCTCTCATTTTATCCAATTTTGTAATTTAACCGATTTATAACCATAGAAGTAAAATTAGTGAATGTTAGAGGTATAAAAAAAAAACAAAAAAAAAAAAGTGAATGTTGACAAAAAAAAATGAAAAGGGGGGGATAGAATTGGAAAAAGAAAGAAAGGAGTACAGGTGTAATCCTACTGATAGCCGTCCAAGTAACCGGTAAGGTTGCCGGCAATGGCATGGTGGTAGGCGGGCGGGTGACGTAAAGAGGCGTGAGCATGCGTATGTTTTTATTCATTTTCCATTCATTCGTCAGCGAAGAAAGAGGAGTTTTGCAATTTAATGACTCACTAATATTTTTTTTTTTTAAATAAAGTGGTTCACATGGAAGGATGCTTAAATATTTGCATAAATAAATAAAAAGAGAATCCCAGTTCAATTTGTTGTTTTGTGATAAGATATCCCAATTGTTTTTAATTTAATTGAGACATTCAATAGACCTAATTAAGAAAGGGAAAAATCCCAGTTGGGAATATATTAAATACATCAAATCCCATTCTTTCATTTATTTACTATCCTACTACTCCTAGTAGTTGATTCCTTTACTTATTAGACCAACTTCAAATCAATCATTAAACTACCAATCCAACTCTTAATTATCATCTACTATTGTGAATGTGATGTCAATATTCGGATTTACTCCACTCCAATTTTACCATTTCACTTGTTTTTGTAGTTCCCAGATCACCCTTTCTCGGATTAATATTCCCGAAAGGCACAACTGATTACCCCTCCCTGACAAAACTTATTCTAATAATAATGTCGAAAACCGATCTAAGAAATATCCTTACCAATAACAAACCGAATGGTTCAAACTTCACCGACTGGTTTCGTAACCTCAAAATCGTTTTGAAGTTCGAAAACATAGGGTATGTATTGGATACGGTGATATCCGCGGTTTCGGCTGATGATACTCCCATATAAGAATACTTGCACCTATGACACCAGAACTCCAGAGGCAACATGAGAAGATGGATGCCTATTCTATTGTCATGCACTTGAAGGAGCTGTTCGGGAAACATATTCATTGCGAACGCTATGAGATAGCGAAGTTGTTGTTTCGCTGCAGGATGCAAGAGGGCCCATCTATTGTGACACATTATGAGAAGGCTCTTGTAAACCTATACATGTAAGCTAGTGGGAGCTTGTATGAGCCTATACATGTAAAGTAGTAAGAGCTTGGTCGTTTACTTAGTATTATACGTCGATGATATTCTACTAATGGGAACGACGTAGCTGTTGCAATCAGTGAAAATTTAAGTTATCGGATAAAATTCTCCATAATAGACTTAGGAGAAGCAGCTTACATCTTAAGGATTAATATCTATAGAGATAGATTGAAAGACTGCTTGACCCCTCCCAGTCTACATACATTGACAAAGTGCTCAAAGCGTTTTGCACTAGACCTAACATCACTTTTGCTTTAAAGTATAACAAAGTCAATTATAGGTCAATCCAGGTGATGGTCATTGGATTGTTGTCAAGAACATTCTTAAGTAGTTAAAATGACTGAAGATATGTTCTAGGTATATGGAGATGAAATTTGAAAGTTGGAGACTTTCATATACAAGTCATCAAATAGATAAAGATGATCTTACAGAATACAAGTTTATTCTGAAAGAGGTACGGTTAGCTGGAATAGTTCCGAGCAGGAAATCGTGGTCGAGCCAAAAGATTAAATCAGAGTATGTAGCAGCTTCGGAAGCAGCTAAAAGGAAGTTTGGAATGGAAGTTCATTAATGAACTAGGCGTGGTACCTGACATTGTTAATGAGATTAACAATAGGGATGTTGCTCTTGCTAAGGACCCGCAGTCTCATAATACGTCCAAACACTACCTCAGTCGTTACTATCTCTTCCGAGAGATAACAACAAGAGTAGATGTGAGAATTAAAAGAGTGCCCACCAAGGCACAATCTTATAGATCCATTTCAAGAATGCCTTACCCCAAAATGAAGGAAAATAGGCAAACGTTTGGCAGCAGAAATATAAAAAATTTAACCTATTTCCTTAAACCAAGATCCGTTAATCGTTATTTCATACAAGGAATGATAGAAGGAAATACATTTTAGAAGAACTATCTACTATTGCTAGCGAAGTGCCCTCAACTCTAGTTCCGAGTTCACGAGCACAAACCAAACGATAAGATCGAACAAGTTAGAATCTCAACCAATGAATAGTAACCAAAATAGATTGCCTCTAACAAATCAACACAAGATCAAGGATAAAGAGAAATAGATGAAATCAATTGAATGGAAGCAAGCGGTGGAAATTCGGTCATCTACGGTAGGGGTCGAATTTCTCTCTCTATTAGGGGTTGGCCACAATTCACCTATAAGGGAGGATATAAAGAGCCTCTTGTATCTAAACCCTAGTTAGATAGAATTAGGTTACTTCTTTAGAGTTTTATTCTAAATAAATACTCCATAAATATTATCTACAGTTATTAGATAACTTCTTTAGAGTTTTATTCTAAATAAATACTCCATAAATATTATCCATAGGTTTTTAGATAACTTCTTTAAAGTTTTATTCTAAATATAAAGATAACATTAAGTTGTTTGATAGAAGCAATTTAACCACTTTAAATCTTCTAACTTAATTATCCCATGATTAATTTAACCACAATTATAATCTAATCATAATTGTCTAAAATAAATTAATTCCCACATGTATATATATATATAATACATGTATTTTGCCCCCCTTCATTATTTGGGCCTTTATGGACTACTTTGGGCTTCCATCTATTAATTAACATCCATTCCTTTTTTTTAGTTCCAAGTCTTATGTGTGACTCATTAGGTTCTTAGTACTACTAGCCATATACAACCATTAAATTAATTTTCCAAAATTACATTTAATCTTCTTTGTATAACGGAATGAGTGCGAGGACTGTGATAGGCAGAACCGTAAACATTCCCCCAGAGTTATAAGAAGACAGGGTGATTCCATCGTTGACCTTTTCGTATTAGTGACAGTATAATTCGATCCTTTATCAACTACATCCTTGAACAAAATCTTATGACTATGGATTATGTCAAGTCACATATAACGAGACGTTCGTTTTACTTGTACAGGCCGAGTTAACTCCGAATAGATAGGTTAAGTGAAATCTCTATTTCAAGTCTTAAGCTATCACCTTGCAAGGATTTAGAGTCAAGTCTTCCACAAGCGATCCTTGGACATATCTCCCATTTATCAAGAGTGACAAATGCTCAATCCAATGTTAACTATCCTGTAATTACTTCCTGTGATACCCAATGCCTGCCCGCACACACCCCAGAGTCATCTCTGTTATGAATCGTGTTTGAACAGAGTCAAAGTATCACATTCCATAATCCAAAATCACTAATTAACAATCTTTTGAGTCTGAGAATTACTTATACCTATTAATACCAATGTGATGAACAAGTGACAAGGATAAATCCATCCATCCTGTTATCTGAAGTCGGGTCCCCAATCCTAATGAACTCCTTCACTGGATTCATGTAACTGTCCAGATATCTGCATATCTGAAGCTTGTGAGATCAGCTCTCTGTCTCGACAGAAAACATTGTTACATGCAAGTCTCTACAGTATTATGTCAATCCCTATTCAAAACATATTACTTGACTTGGGGTGGTTTTAAGTTTATTAGTTTATTATAATGTTTTGTCTCACTTCATGCTTGTATGAACACTTTATAATCACTTTAAATAAACTTAGGGATTTTATTTTATTAGACTTATTTAGTTCTTAAAATTAATTGCCTTTATATAGTTTGAAAACCATATCTTATTAAAACAAATGATATAAAGGACAATTCATTTACTTTATCAAAAAAAAAAAGAACAATTCATTTACAGCTGGTTTATATCCTAGAACAATTGACTATAGGACACTAAACCCCAACACAAAAGGTTCATGATCGTCATGTGAATGCTTATGGGAATGTTTTAGAAACATTTGGCTTTAGTCCAAGTGGGAGAATGTTAGGGTCTATGTCCTATAGGCAATTGTTTTAGGATATAAATATTAACGAATAAATTGTTTATTTAGTCATTTGTTTTAATAAGATATAATATAACTAAAACTATATATAAAATGCATTAATCTTTCATAAAGAAAGTAATCCTAAGTTTATTTAAGTAGTTATAAAGTGTTCATACAAGCATGAAGTGAGACTGTACTTTATAATAGGCCAATAAACTTAAAATCAACCCAAGTCAAGTAATATGTTATATGGGTTGGTATATTACTGTTGAGACTTGCATGTAACAGTGTTTTCTGTCAAGACAAAGATTTGATCTTACAAGCTTTAGATATGAAGATATTTAGACAGTTACATGGATCCAGTGAAAGAGTTCATTAGGATTGGGACCCGACTTGAGATACAGTATGGATTGCTTTATCTTAGTGTCAACTGTTCATCTAATTGGTATTAGTAGGTATAACTAATCCTCAGACTCAAACATTAATTAATTAGTGATTCTGGATTATGGAGTGTGATGCTTTGATTCTGTGCGAGCACGATCCGCTACAGAGGAGGCCCTAGGGTGTGTGAGAGCAGGGTTGGGTATCACATAAATTAATTGCAGAATAGTTAATGTCAGATTGAGCATTCGTACTCCTGATAAATGGGAGATATATCCATATGGCCGCTTGTGGTGAATTGACTGAAATCCTTGCAAGGTGATACATTTAAGAGTAGAAATAGAAATTTCACTTAACTTATCTTTCAGAGTAAATTCAACCTGTACAAGTAAAACAGACTCTTCGTTATATGTAACCTTGACACGTTCCATGGTTATAAGGAATTGACCAAAAGGATATAGATGATGAAGGATCGTATTATACTGCACATAATGCGGAAAGGTTAACGTCAGTTATCAACCTGACTTCTTATTTGCTCTGGGGGAATATCATAGGTTCTGCATATAACAGCTCGCGACTATATTCCGTTATATATATGTTGGAATTAATCAGGATGAATTAAATTTCAAAGGATATATGCGGCTAGTAGTAATAAGGACATAATGGGTCGCATATGGGACTTGGAACCAGAGGGCGAAACTGTAATTAGCGGGATAATACTAGATGGGCCGAAATTTAGTATGTAATTAGGGATAATTAATTTGATTAATAATTATAATTAGATTATAGGTGTGAATTAAATTAAAAGATTATCTGATAATATTAATTAGAGGTTTTAATGTGATTATAACTCTAATAAATTATCCCTAAAATAAATTAAATAACTAATTAAATTAGTGTTATTATCTAAATATAATTAGTTATTATTTAGATAATAAATAAGTATTTATTTAATTAGTAATTCTATTCCGAATTGAATTCTAATTGACTAATTAAATAATATATCTAGGGTTAGGATTTGAGAAGTCTATAAATAGACCCTCGCCTAGGAATTTCGACCAACACAAAAGCAAGAGGCTAAGGAATTGTTCCGAAATCATCCCGACTAAATTACTATCTTTCTTACTCTCTTTTTGATCTCGTATCGATTCCTTTAGAGGCAGTCATTGCGATTGCTATTATTAAGGTTGATTACTAACAGTTCTTCTTTTCTGTGTTAATCAAATTGTTCGTGGCTCACGGATTAAATCTAAGAAGTTGTGGGCACTTCGTTTGCAACTGTAGATAGTTCGTCAAACAATGTATTTCATTCTATCCCTCTTTATATGAAATAACAATTAACAGATCTTGAAAAAGGGAAATAGATAAAATTTTATTATTCCACTGCGCCTAGTCTTGTCTATTTTCCTTCATCGTGAACTCCCAGTTAGATATGGTTTTCTAGTGGGAGATGACGAAGAGGTTCCCGTATTAGACGACGAAACAAAGCCACTTGTACACAATATTTTCCTATAAATAGTCCAGAAGTTAGAGATACATACGTGATTCCATATTTATTCTCTTCTTACTAAATTGCTTTCAAGTTGGTATTATACTCTTAATACTTCACTCACTTAAGCATCGGAAAGGGTTCGTCGGATTCTGGTCCCTGTCTGACTGTTTATTGTGTTCTAAGTTCACTGGAGGTGGTTTACAAGGAAGATTTTGATATCGCGATATCAATTATATGTTACTTACATCTTATAAATGGACACATTAGTCTTTTTAGGAATTTATTAAAAAAAAAAAAAAAAAAAAAAAAAAAAAAAAAAAAAAAAAAAAAAAAGAAGGCAGTGGTTCACCATTTGAAGAATGATGAGGGGAGATCCCTTGAGCAAACTCATTCGATATAAAGAAAGAAATGAAAAAGTGGAGTAGAGGTTTCGAAACGTCTTCCGAAGAATGCGGCTACTTGCCGCCTCTTTAATTTGGCATGGCATGGGATGGGATGAGTGAATAATTAAATTTGGAAAGAGAGATTAGATTGAAAAAACCTAACACTAAAAAAAGGATAAACAGTTGGATGATTTGACCCATTTGTTGTTTTATGTTTAAATCCACATTATTTATTCCCTCATTGATTTCAGTTTTAGTTTACTACTTTATCTTATCTCTCTCTCTCTGGAGAATAGCTGTTTTCTTTTCTGTGAAAAGTCAGCGACTCTTCTTTTCTATCTCTCTCTGTACTGAAGACAAAAGAAGAAGAAGAAGAAGAAGTAAATTGCATGGTTGAATAAGTAATGGTATGTGAGGTTTGTTTTGGTAGGAGATGGAAAGTTTTCAAGGTGATTTAACAGATATATTCAGACCAAGTGGAGGAGAAGCTCATACTAATATCAATTGGGAATTCCAATCTCAATCTCAATCTCAATCTGATCCACTTTCTTCATCTCATTTTGGTGATCCTTTTTGTAACATAACAGATCCTCTTCTTCATCAACCTCACCCTGCTCCTGCTCCTGCTCCTGCTCCTGCTCCTGCTCCTCATAACACTCACCAAAAGCTCTTTCAGAATCAGACCAATAAAACCCCATGCGATATATTTTCCAGGATTCAGATCTCCCACAACAATCCTATTCCTAATTCTTCTTCTTCTTCTTCGCCTTCTCCCATGGTTTCAATTGATACCTCAAACACTTGCTTCATTCATAACTCTGCACCTCTTCAGATCTCTTCTCCACGGAATCTCGCTATCAAGAGAAGGTACCTAACTACTACTTTTTATTCTTTTTCTTCATTCATACATCTAAGGAGATCAAGTCAATTTTCTTTTTTTTGAATTAGCTAGGGTTTCTATCACTCTAAATTATGGATACTACACCACACACAAAATCTTACTACAGCTTAATCCAATCAACCTGAAAATTAACTCATCCTATCAATACACAATCTATGAGTATCTACATATAGAAACTTTACGTTTCAATGTCAATTTAATTTTTAACCTAAAAAAAAACTCCATAGACATGGTTGCTTTCAACCTGAAGATATATAATTTTGTTTTGGTATAATGAGCTCAGGAAGAGCCAGGCGAAAAAAGTGGTTTGTATTCCAGCACCAGCAGCTGCAAACAGCAGGCCCAGTGGAGAAGTGGTTCCATCTGATTTATGGGCATGGAGAAAGTATGGTCAGAAACCCATCAAGGGCTCTCCTTATCCAAGGTACGTACTATAACATTACAATCTTTTTTATTATCCTTTAACCTACTTTCTAAACATAAATTTTTTCTTTTTTTCAAATTCAATTCTACCAACACTTTCAATACAAAATAATATTCATTCATGCTTACTCCTAAATATTTTATTGTTTTAAATTTGCCTCACCAAGTTTAGATTTAGCTATCACATATGAAATGTAATGGTACAAACATTAATTATTCTAACATTTCCAATCAATGATATTTAACTATTATATCGGGAATTCCAAACATTAATTATGTTTAAAATATTTATTATGTCACTAACTATAAACAACCTGTAGAATAAGTTAATCATTAAAAAACTGTCAAGGTGTCTATTAGGTTTATTATGTTATGAAGTTAGAGGAATTGGGTTGCAAGTTGTTTTTGATAAATATGAGCAAAAGATTTCAGGATAAACTTTCGAATTTTTGCACTTTCAAACCCTATTTTGATTGAAAATGTGTCAACAATCAAAACTCATGGATATTCTTTGAATTCCGTCACGTTTCCACAAAATTTCATCGTTTAGGACCTTAAAAATACAAATTACTGTTTTTTAGGCCTTTTATGTAATTTTTCTTTTTTCTCCTTTAGAATTAGGTTTTAGGGCTTACTATATGAATACAAATTTATTTGGTTTTTTCCAAAGTTCTCGTTGAATTTTGAAGGTTTAAATCGGAAAACATGCGAGCTTCAATGATTCGGAATAAGTATGTTGATTTCTGTTGCATCATTATTATGTTAGTAATACAGTTACAAACAATCTACTAAGTGCACAAAACTTTTTTCAATTTAGAAGATTAGATATGCGAGTAAAATACGTTCAGATGGGGATAAAATTGACATTGCTTCGTTAAGATAAATATGCATCGCTACAATTATTATTTAGACACCTGTGGAAAGAAGAAGCAAAATTAAAAAATAATTTGAAATTAAGCATATATATATTTGATTAAGGTAGTTAAGTAACATTAAAATGCATGCAGGGGATACTATAGATGCAGTAGTTCAAAGGGATGTTCAGCAAGAAAACAAGTAGAGAGAAGCCGAACGGATCCAAACATGCTGGTGATCACATACACTTCAGAGCATAATCATCCTTGGCCAACTCAAAGAAATGCATTAGCTGGCTCTACCAGATCCCAACCACCAAAGACCAAGACAAAGGAAGAAGAACACATAATGCCTCCTGCACCTGCACCTGTCAAACAAGAGATTGAATACAGACCTACTTTGCCAGATTCTAACCATAACCAATCTGAAGATTTCTTTGCTGATTTGGGAGAAATTGAGCCTGACCCTCTTCATCTCTTGTTCACCCAACAAACCAAACCTTTGGATCCCTTCACCCTTTTTGATTCATAACATTTCAATCCCTAGATAAATTAATATATATATATATATACTTTTCTCCACCATGTACAGGAGATGGGGATTTTAGACTAAATTTAACATCATCCTACAGAACATAACAATTTTAAACCTAAAGTTTATAAGGGGGAATGCAAATTTCAAGCCTAGTTAATAGAAATAGAAGACATCTTCTATCAACAAGACTTGAAATTGACAGTTTTCTTAAACATTAGGCTTTGCAATTGTTGAGTTTTGTAGGCAGTCAGATGGTAAATTCACAGTCTCCCATCCCAATAAACTATAGATGTAAACTTGTATTGCAGGGGTTATTTACCAAAAGAGAGAGAGTGGTGGTTGGTTGATTGGGAGCAGAAGAAAAGAGTCCCACATTCCTTTTGGAATATTGGTGGATGGGACAGAAAGCTGAGGAACAGAAGATTTGAACAGTTAAAACAAGTACATCCATCAGACATGACTAGAAAGCTCAGCAGATGGGACTTGATGGCCCCTTTTTTTTCATCTTTTTAAGTGCCCTAAATTATTATTCATTCACTTGATGGGAAAAAAGCACAAGAGACGGAAGGAATTTCCATACATATTAATATTTTGGAAGAAAATAAAAAGCTTGACTTTTCTTATCAGTCTGTATATCTTTTATACAAAAGCTTGGGTTCCTCAGCTTTCTGTTTTTTTTATTATTTGTTATCCACCAAACTTATTTACTTTGTGTTAGTTATTAAAGATTAAAGATTAAAGATTAATAAAACGAGGTTTCCTTTCCATTTATGCATGTTTACTATTTTATCATTCTACGTCTCCACTTTCATTTTTTAATCACTTTAAGCTGTTTAAATAATTCATTATTCTGTAACTTTTTTTATTTACTTTTCCTTTTTGTAATAATACATTATAACTTTGGTTGGGGATAATGAGATATAAAATGAGGAGTTGGTGATTTCAACCATGTACCACTTGGTTATAGAAGAGTTCTTCTTTACATTCAAACCAACTATATCAACTTGATTTTCTATTATACAATACTACCCCATATTTTATAAGTATAAATAATACTCTCTTAGGAGGGCTACTAGGGACTGCACCGCTATTCCTCAGGAGTGGTGCTGGCGACCGATGGGGCTCCGGGTTGGCAACCTGAAATGGTTGTACTAATCATAACTGTTATCCCCAATTCAAGTCACAGAACCAGACTTGAATGTGCATGACCCGATAATCCTCTTTGACCGATCCATCTGGAACTGACTGTTACTTCTTTGGGAGGGTTTATTCTTATTGGGCCATGTGCAGCTGTTTTATATATCATGATCAATTTCAGCCCTCTGACTAATGTTTGTTGGAGTTTAGTGCATTTTTACATGTCAATTGCGAAAAACAGCATATGCGCATGTCAAAGTCGTGTTTTAGAGCCTCCGGACGTCAACTCAGCGAGTTGGGCAAGCCAGCTCGACGAACTAGCCGTCAAAGGAAGCCTTTGCTCCCCCTGATGGTCAGATAGACCCCGACTGATTCTCACGCCTTAAATACAAGGATTTCATTTCTGTAGTTTTCCAATTTTGAATGTAACATTAACTTTATTTGGGAAGCCTATTTTTAGCGTATATATAGTCTTCCCCTTTCAATTGTACCGATATCTTTTGCCCCCTGAGAATCCAATCCTCCTTCCATATGCCATTGAAGCTCCAAGCTCCATCTCCATCTCCAAGGATTCTAAGGCTCCATCCTTCAGTCCCAGAAAGATTACTGCTTAGTCGATAGGTTCCTAAAAAGGGGATTTCTTCTCTGTTTAGTTTATCTTGTTAGCTCCAGATCTTTCTATGAATTTTGGGTTGATTGTAACCTTGTGACAATATAATTTTTTGTTATTTGATTTCTCAATTGGTTTATTGCTTTTATCTGTTTATGCTTGCCTAATTGGGTTAGATCATTCAAAAGTCCAAAAATTAGCTAGGATCATATTGCGAGTCGAATTTGATTTCTTGTAATCGAAGAACCTATGAAATTGATGGCTCCATAGTTGGTAAGACTCAAATTGCTGAACCTTAGAGCTAGCTCGGCCTGTAACAAAGGAATTGCGGGCTAGGGACCTTAGAATGATAAGTAGGTTTAATCGCCTTACGCTTAAGCAACTCAGATTAGGTTGTTGATTAATTGTTAAATTAGGTTGAAATTCATATTATTGTATCATTCCATATCCTGCTTAATTAAATTGTCTGGCTTAAGATCACTTAGGAGTATATTAACTTAACATTAGAAGCCTGGTAATTTGGTACTTGCGGTATAAATCGTCTGGACTTTTACAGATTATTACTTGATAACAACGGGGTACACTTATCCCTTAGTGAGCCCTTGAGCGATAGCTCGGGCGCATCAAGTTTTTGGCGGCGTTGCCGTGGATTTATTTTCCAGCAATATCGAACTAAAGGTGGAATTTGTTAGTTTAGGCACCCTAATTGTTTATATTTGTTAATATCTTTGCCTAATTTCCTGCTACACTTGTCGATACTTTATATTTTGATTATTGATCTTGTACTTGTTGATACTTTATATTTTGATCTTATACTTGTTGATACTTCATATTTTGATTATTGATCTTATACTTGTTGATATTAAACCTATTGATTTTATACCTGTTCATACTTGTTCATATTATGTTCATATATTATATTTATGCCTGTTGAATCTTGAGCTGTAATCCTTTATAGGATATACATATATGTGTTGTAGCTAAATTTTTTTATTTATACAATTGAACCATAGCTGTAAATTTTTGCACATAACCCTTAAATGTTATAGTTACATGTTCATGCTTGGTTATAGCTGTAATTAACTCTTTGTTTATAGCTTTGATTTAATTCTGCTAGCTTCTTCCTGCAGCTGTAATTATATAAGCATGTTTATAGTTAGGTGTAAATATATAATGATGAATTTATGAACATATTATGGTTACGGTACATAGCTGTAAACCTTGCTCAAATCTGTGCAAATTATACTTGACTTTCTGTAATTATGAATGATATATCTTTAGCTATACACTTATGTGAAATATGAAATTGTGAAGTTTATATAGATTGTAAAATTCATAGTTACATTTGATTTGTACAAATTCTGAATTTTGTTTTTATTTACCTTTTAAGCCTATGCCTACTCGATCTAAAGGTGCATATTGTGCCCCTCTTAACATTGAGCTTGAACATTATATTCGTAGGAGCAAACGAGATAGAAACATTCACCCCATTGCAATGGAGAACAATGTTGAGCACAACAATAAGAATGGTCACAACAAGAATCGAGCTACAGACAACCATTTGATGAGAGAGATCTTGGCACCGTACCGACACCATAACTTGGCTGGGATTATGGCTCCCAATATCCCAGCCAACTCTTATGAAATCACGTCGGGGATGATTCAGTTGATCCAACAGTCTGACTTGTTTGGAGGTGAGGTGCAAGAGTACCCGAATGACCATCTAGATCGATTTCTGATGTGTGAGGACACCTCAAAGGTGAACGGAGTCCCCCAAGACATTGTTCGGTTGAAGTTGTTCCCTTTCTTATTAATGGGACAAGCTTTGGAGTGGCTGAGATCATTAGAACCCGGGTCCATCACCACATGGGCAGGCTTGGAGAAGGAATTTCTGTCCTACTACTTCCCGCCTTCAAAGATGGTGATGCTAAGGAGTGAGACCACCTCGTTCCACCAGCCCGAGCACGAAGCACTCCACACATATATGCACAAGTTAGAGAAACAAGTTAGGCATGAATAGGTATGAACTGATTATCATGATTTGGTTTCACTTGCATTAGATGTCTACTTTGTATTTCAAAATAGGAATAAGTTGTTCATTACAGAATACGACATACATGCACAAGTTAGACAAACAAAAGTTAGGCATGGATAAGTATGAATTAATTATCATGATCCAGTTTCACTTGCACTAGATGTCTACTTTGTATTTCAAAATAAGAATAAGTTGTTCATTACATAATATGACATATATGCACAAGTTAGACAAACAATTTAGGCATGAATAGGTATGAACTGATTATCATGATATTATGATATGGTTATTAATAGGTATTGCATCCATTGTTTTCTTTATCTCCATGTCTTCATATTCCTTCATGTTCTTCATTTTCACTTGTTCAACCTCCAACTCTAATGTTTGTGGAACTGCTTGGTGCTTTCCCTCTTGCACATCATGCCCCCACTGCATGATCTTTACTCCATCTCTTGGCAGTTGAATTAATTTCGTCAGAAAAAGAAAAAATTCAAAAACAAAATCCAAAAAATTCAAAATAATTCTGAAAAAATAGAAAATAAAGAAAAAAGGAAAAAACACACTGAAACACGAAAATCAATCCCAATATTTATTTTCTCATCGTTTTCAGTTCATTCTTGATCGAATATACACCCGTTGAGGTAATTTTTTTGAGGAAAATGGCTCGTGTCTACGTTTTAATTTATTTTCACACGTCTTTAATTACATTTTATTTTATTGTCCATTTTCTGTTATATTCTAGTTAGATTTAATTTATTTTGACAAATCTCATTCTTTTATTCTCTTAAGCGTTGTAATTTCCTATAATGAGCGATTATGCGTTTAGCTAGCTCAGGAGGATAACGTTTATAAAAATAAATGCCATTCTTGAACCCCATTACATGAATGATGATTCGTTAAGGATAAGTTTGGGGTTGAATCTGTATAATTAGATTAATATTTGAAGTTTTTAAAGCTTTTTATTGATAAATAGCATTTTGCGACGAACCTGTTCCGTCAGTGATGCTGCTGGAAAGTAGTTTAGAAGTTCTATGATGATTTTTTCGTTTGAAATGGCTTGATTTGAGTTACTTTTGGGTAAGTGACATTTTTTACGGATTCATTCTGCCGGTAAATATTGTTGGAATTCTATTTCAGCATATTTTAAGGCATTTTTGGACATTTGGACATAGTTTAGGCTTTGTGTAGGCCCTTGACATATCAAATAGGATTGTTTCTTATTTATTTATCATATATTTGTATACATTTGTGTATAATTGTTGTAAGATGGGTTACTTTATTTCTTTGGCTCATATGTAATATGTATTTTTGGATTAAATCGGGTTTTAAAAGCAAGGAAGAAAAGGTTTTCAAATGAATTTCAAACTTAAAAGAATACGTGATTAGACTATTTAGTGTCTAGTAGTGTTAAGTAGGAGGCCGGTGGTTCACCAGGCGATAATGGGGTGCCTATCCACTTTTCTTTGTGAAAATGCTAGCCTTCCCATAACGTACCCAATTTCCCAAAGCCAACTGGTCTCCCGCAAGCAATCCGATTATTTTTTCCCATTTATTTGAGTGGCGACTCTACTAATCTCCAAACATCGGTCCCACCGAGTTGTTTGATTCATGTATTGAATTCGTTTTAATAATAGTCAGTCAACCAACAGTTTCATCCCTCCGGGTCTTCTGGACGAGGCTTGAAACTTACACCTCTCTTTCATTCTGTTAGCAATATTTTATGAATAATTCTAATTTCAACCTTGTCACGTGTGGTTTAGGTTGAGCGTGTCAGAGAAATTAATTATCAATTAATATTGGATAAGTTTATGGGTTTTGCACGCAAAAACTTGAAGTCTAAACAAAATGATTGGTGAAGGATGCAATGATTGAAAAAGTCCATCTTGGATCTCTAGTGCCATTATAAAACTTTGCTAGATAGTTGATTTTATTTAAGCTATTGTGTGGAAGTAAAGGCAAGTAAATAAAAGAAAATAAACGTACGAAATTGACACAAGATTTAGTAAAAAATTGATATTTATTAATGTAAATGAAGGTCTGAATACATGTGTTTAAGATAAATAATTACAATTGAAATATCCATACCAACATATAGCTGAACAATTGCAAAATAAAGCAAAGACAATTCAACAACATATATAGGAATCTAATTGCATTAAATATAATGACAAGAATGAAAATTGAAATTCAAACAACAAACTTGGAGCCACAGTTGACTATCTTGATGAGACATTAAATTGAGGTTGGCTTTGGATTCATGAAAACTTCGAGCAATTGGCAAAGGATATGGCTAAATTTGTTGGCATATTACTAATTCGAGCGGAATGAGAGCTTACAGACACGAAATTGAGTAAAATAAAAGGATAAAGTCAAGTTCAGGAAGTCAAGAATAAGTTTATGTGAAAAATCGGGGATCAAAACAGACTTCAAATGCCCTGGAACATGCAAATGAAAAAGGTGGACAGATTATATAAAAGTTGAAACAGAATATGTAAAATGATTTAAGGTCAAAAGAATGGCTTGTAAAATGGGTTTTCCACCACGGAATCAGGCAAAACGAAAGGCTAAAATGAAATTCAGAATGTCAGGAATGAATGTTTATGAGAAAAAAGAGAGTAAAATCGGACTTTAAAGAGCCTAAAATGGAGCTGGAAAAATATTGGGCAAAAATTGTAAAAAATGGATGAAAGCGGGTTTAGTGAACTAAGAATTGGTAATTGAATATACGGGACATGAAAAACAGTTACTAAAGAAATGAATTGAAGTTAAAATGAGCTTGAAAATTGAACCGAAAGTTAGAAATGGTGAAGAATAAAGCATAAAATTTACGGAAAATTCGACATAATATATGTGTTTTTTGGGAGTATTGATTGGGGTTTGGGAATGATGCTTGGGTACTATTTATAGTTTTTGAGAAGGGTTTATTGGCTATAAATATTGCCCACTACCGCCAATTTTCTCGTAGATTTTGCCCACAACTTCCACTCATCAACTTCTTCCTAACTTCACTTCCACTACTCACCACCTTAGCCCACTCTTTCCTATTTTCTTGGGTTAGTGGGCAGTGGGTAGTTGTGCACATGTGTGAGAAAGGAATCAGACTTCAAATATAAGCCCTTGGTTCGTTTTGGTGCCCTTTGGTGCTTACTGGACATCCCGTATCGTCGAACCGTGCATGTGATTATTGGAAATTTGAGCCACAAAATATGTGGCTCACTTTTGCGCATGTTTTAAGAATCATTTCATGGACGTGTGGAATAGGCCAACATTGTGTGAATTATCTTATTTTAGGAAGAGACTTTATAATGCTACTCACACGTTGGGTGGCTATTCCACACGTCGTGTGAGTAGCCTTTAGTCCGTGTGCTTGAAAATCCATACAGCTCACACGACGTGTGGGCTATTTTTATGAACTTTATTTTAAATTTACTCTATACTTTTTATTTACATAAAGCTAAAAAATAAACATTTATTTTTGAGGGACAACAATTGCCCCCTATTTTGTGTATAAATTGAAGAATTTAGGACTTAAAATCAAAGTCTTTTCTTCTGCATTTTTTTTAGGGTAAAGTTTAAATAAAACTCATGTGGTTTCACTAATTTTTAGATAAAAGACTGTGGTTTACTTTTTGTCAAAACGTGGACTGAGATTTCACACTTTTAATAATGCTATTAAAACTATCTTTAACGACCTGAAAATGAAAATTAGTGACAAAAAGTAAACCATAATCCTTTATCTGAAAATTAGTGAAATCACAAGAGTTTTATTTGAACTTTACCCTTTTTTTTTTATATATACAGATCCAAACCCACACGCCATGTGGGTTCTGAATCCTGCATGATTTGTGGGATTTTGAATCCCTTAAAACTTTATTCCTTTTGAAATTTGTATTAATCGAACTTGCTTCTTCCTTTTTTATTATGTTTCTTTTCTACTTTTACTACTTTTCGTTTCCCAAGGTTCAGGAACACCAAGGTTCAAGAACATATTCAAGATCAAGTTTTGCTCCGCTATTCACACATGGGTATACAATTCTTCATGTTTTTCCTTTTAATTAAGTTTCTTTTTATAGAGGCTTGCAACTTAAACTTCTATTCCATAAGGAAGCTTTGTCTATTTGATTAATGATGGTTCTTCAATTGCAATAAGAACGGAAACCATGTTATTTGTGTATGTGCTTGAATTTAGCATAAAGGTTTTTTTCTTATTTTACCGGTCATGTTATTATCTCTTTCTTTCAAGCTAGTTTTCCTTTTTTTTTTTTTTTTTTTGTTGATATTCGATTGTTTTTTTATATTAGAACCATACCATGAGGCTTAATTAATAATGGATAGACTACACAGACCATACTATATTTTGAATTTGGGATTACCTGTTTGAGTTATGGCCTTACTATTGAAATTTTATACCCAAATTTACAGATATTGCTCATGTTCTGACACTTTTCGGGCTAATTCTAACTCTAGAGTGACCCTTGGTTTGCAAGAGGTGACTTAATTTGATATTTGCCCTTTCTAAATTATATGTCGATATAGAATTATATGCTCTGACTGCTTTTACTTTGCTAACTCTAGGAAAGTGTTCTCACTCTTGGTCCTATTGCTGCATTTGATAGGTCTCCATTACCCCCACAACCTTTGAAGAGTGATACCAATCTGGCCCTTCATCAGGAAACTTACCAATTTCCTAAGAATAGAAGAAACTTGGTATTCCCTCACTGTTATGCCGGATGGAATGAATTGGTAGACCACCTAGAGCTATATGAGGAGGTTTGGTTGGCATTTGGCGTTTGGAACTTTATTCACCTCACCCGATGTGAAATTGATCCTTGTGTGAATATCCTTGAAGGTGCCCTGAACTACTGGTTGTCGGCTTGTAATTTACTAATAATTCCACTGGCACCAATGTCTATAACTCTAAGGGATGTAGTTGCTCTAACGGGGCTGCCTATCTTTGGGGTGGAAATCCTTCTCTATATTGACACATACTCTTTTCTTGAAGTGAAGATTATTTCCTCAAAAGAAGTTGGGACGTATGTTTAGATGGTTAAGAAAAAGTTGGACAAGAGTGACTTGACCGATGAATACCATGTGCATTTCCTATGGATGCTCCTAAGCAATTATATTTTCGAGCCACTGGGCTTTAAACCTACTATTGAGATACTTGTCATTGCTAAAGCCTTAGCCCCTGGGTTTCCTCTTGCTTTGGGTTGGCTTCTACCTTTCACCGTTTGGCCCTTACTATTAAGTAGAAACAATTCATTAAGCCTAAAGGTGGTTTGTGTCTGCTACAGCTTTGGTTCTTTGTATATTTCCACACTTGGCCACTGACTCGCTTGTAGGGACCTTAGTCCATCTCGACGTTGATCTCTGTTACAACTCTTTAAGCTTGTCTATGAGTGACGTTGAGAGGTATTTTCGCACCTGAGTGCCCTTGTCCAAGAATAAGTTGTTTCTTTTTTGGAAAAAAAAGATGACTCATGCCTACCGACGTGCGCCTTTTCCTACATGTCGGCTATTACTCATGAGGGTACCGAGTGGTGGAGGATTTTCTGCATCACTAGCCAACTGCATCATGGGGTAAACCAAACTAGAAGCTCCCGAACATTGGACCATGGCTTAGTGTTGTACACATCATATCTTTGGGCACATCATCTAGGGTTCTTTCAATCTATCCTAGGGAAACTTCTGTTTCCTACCACTTCCTAGTGCACGAGGCTGGCAATGAAGACACAACCAACATGGTTTCAAATACGAAGCGTGATCAAATGCCACTCCTTCTTGGCTCGGACCGGCCTTCTTTTGATACTTGGTGGGATACCATCTTCAAACATTGCATCCCACCCGTTGCTAAGCTCTTTTACTATTATGTTTTGCTTTCAATATTTGATTTTTTGACTTATATATATATATATATATATGATGACTTGTGGAGAATTTCCGATCAGCTTCCGTCCCTATGGGAGCGTCGTTGGGTTCGACGGGGGGAAGCTCCGATGCCAAAGTCAGTATAAAGTATGGAAGAGTAAACTGAATTGACAAAGTAGGGTTTCTAGGCTTGTGTGAATGTGTACCTTGATAGCTTGAGATGCAAGCTATATATAGTCGTGAAGTTGTAACCTTTAGTAACTAGAAAGTCTCCATTAATGTTTCATTAATGGCGGTTACTGGTTTCCTTTAGGTATGTTCGTTAGCTTATTAATAGCTCATTAATGGCCTTTATTGTGGAATCGGCTCCGCTGCTCAGCTGGCGGACCGTGGGGTTGTGGCGGATCTCCACGTCGGTTTGACTGCGGATCTCACGTGGCGGAGTCTTGGTGATCCGCCTGTCGGATCTCCTCACTTGGTACGCCATGGCATTCCGGTATCAGGTGATCAATACACGGCCGATCTAGGCGAATATCTCCTTTGATCCTTTGGACAATATCCCAATTTTATCAAAAGCCCCCCTAAAGTTCCTTTAAAGTCCTTTAGGGCTTTTGAGCTTCTTCGCGCGCCGTCATAATGACTTGCATTGATGGTCACTCTGTTCGATGCCAATTGATGGGTGACACGTGTCGTAGGCGCGCCGCTCGAGGAAAGAGAAAACACCTTCTTCCTTCCTCTCTTTCTCTTTCCACTCCATTTGCATTCCTCTTCCATCTTCCTTCGAGTTTTTTCCCAGAGTTTCCCGGAGTTCAGAATCCTCGAAGCTTTAACTCTCATGTAAGTGAATCTTTTCATTCTATTTTTCTGAATGTTTAGGAGTTCTTCTTCATCCTCCGAGTCTACATTTGAAAATTTTAATTTGACCACTTCTTCTGAAACCGTAGTTAGCTGGACTTCTTCTTCTTCGGAAAATTCCGATTCTTCCGAAGGTACTGTTAGTTGCGACTTAGCTGAGTTGCGTAACTCGGCGCGTAATAGCAATCGAACTCGTTCAGGTAGGATTCAGAACTTTCCCGTTGCCGTTACTTGTTTTTCTCCGACAATAGATTCTAGGCGGTTTTCGGGAATGGAGGTATCTTCTTCAGCTCCGTCTAGGAAAAAGGCGCCTCGTGCGGAATCCACTTCCTCCCGTATGAGCGCCGCGGATCTAGCAAATCTAGCGTATCACTTTCCTTGGATAAAAGAATACGAGACTAAATTGGCGGAAGCTCATCAGCGACCCGCCTGTCCGCCAACTGGGTATTTGTCTGTGTACAGTTGTCACATCGAAAGAGGATTAAGTTAAGGAATCTAAGGTTAGGAAAGATTTGAATCCGATAATTGTTAGTTGCTAGCTAACAAGACTATAGGATTCAAAGGTTGCTTCGAGTTTCAGAGGTGAATCCTCATATGATATGAAGGACTCCCATCCCCGGGAAAGTCCCCAACAGCAACTGAATCAATCTTTGTTGGCTGGCTTGCTTTGTCCGCTCAAACGTCTTTGATGTACCATTTGTTAAAAGGAAATGGTCTCAAGTGTGTTTTATGGCTTGGCAGCCACTTGGCTTGTCCACCAAAGCGTGCAGATCAAGAATGGCAAAGACCGGATCTTCTCTAACTCTAAGAGCGGATTGGCCGTTCCGGCTTCCTCTTCCTAAGATGATGGCGGATATCCTAGCTTACTTTGACATCACTGTCAGCCAGCTGTATCCAAATGGATGGTTAGACCTGGCCCTGGATTGTTATTTAGCTTCAAACTTAGGGATAGTTTGTAACCCTCGAGTCTTCCGAACACTTCACAAACCGACGAAACGAAAGGCCGAGTCCTTTTACACCTTTGCTAAATTTGGTACCTATTCGCCATTCTCTGGCAAGATGTCCAATGTCCATCTCTGGGATGAGAAATTTTTCTATGTAAAGATAAGGGAGGGCGAGTCTCTAGGCTTTCCGTCGGTTTGGAACGCCAAACCTTTGCATATGGTTGGAGACATGCGTATACTAACGAACAGTGACGAGGAAGTGGTGGAAATCATGAAAAGTGTCAAGGCGGAGGCCTAGACATACGCTGACACCTTGGACTTCATGATGAATGATATTCCCTTAATCCGCTAGGAAGGGAACAAGATCACTTATGTGAAGTTTACAGAACTCGATGAAGGTAACTTTGTTTTTCCTTGAACCTTGATTATTTTATGGTTCTTTTGTCAGGGGTTTGTCTAAGGCCAGTCACGCTCTTGTAGAGATACGCAAGAAATTGAAGGAGGATGAAGCTCGAAAGAAGGGGCAGGTAGCGAATCCTCCTAAGAGCTTGGAGAAGCGCCCTGCTGGCGATATGGTTGATCCTCCTCTTCCAAAGAAGAAGAAATCTGTATCCATAGGTGGAGGAAAGCTAATGGCGGATGCCATGCGTGCCGTGAAATCAACGGCGAGACTTGAAGAGGTACGTTGATCGTATTATTTTCTCTTCTCTTACTTGAATCTTACTTTTTACTTTTTAATGTTTGCGTAGTTGGTGAAGCCGGACCTGGGAGGTTACTGGTCCGCCAAGTATGGTGACAAAGGATCTCTGAGAAATGAATCCGTCATCAATGACTTAGACGAAGCTCTTGGCCAACTTGGGGAAGTCCGGGAGAGCCAAAATAAGATCTCGGGATCAGCCCATGTCCAGATGGGAAAAACAGAGCTTCTTACGGTAAGTTCCTTTTATCTTTTTCCGTATTTTTGGATGAAAGAGTGATCTCCTTTGGGGAGATTTTTGTTGTTGTTCTTTCGCTTGAATTGGGATTTTGCATTGATAGGTATACACCCATATGCGTGCCATGGAAGCGGATCTCCTTCAAGGAGTGGCGGATAAGGCAACCATAGAAAGATTAGAGAAGGAGATCGATGTTGCCAATGCGAACGCTGCGTCCGCCATTGCCCTAAAGGATGCTGAGATCCTTAAATTGAAGAAGCAAATGGATGCGGATGCTAAAGAACATGAAGCTGCTTTAGAGGACACGGAGATCTTGGTAGGGGAGCGAGTGGATCATGGCGTATGTTCAACTGGCGCATCCCGAGATTGATTTTACAGATCTAGAGTTCGTGGTCCTGACGTGGATGTTGTCCTTAAGTATCGCAAAATTCCAGAAGTCAAGGACTACATCCGTGATTACATTCACAAGGTGATGAACGGATCCGCCGAAGAAAGCAAGCCCCTTATCGACCTTGAGCCAGAGGACCCCGATAAAGTGCCTTTGAATGCGGGTGACCAAAGTGAGGAGCTGATAACCGATTGTACTATTCCTCAAGAAGGAGTTGTTTCTGTAGAGAAGGAACCCCCATTGGAGGGTGCATCTGGTGTAAAGGATGCTAAGGAGGATGCTCCTACAGACGTTTAGTTTTTGTTGTAAAACTAAGTACAATTTTTAATCCTCATGATAACCATTTACTTTACTTTATGCCTTATAATATTTTAGCAAGTAAATTTATAGGCTTTAGTATTGATTTGAAGTAGGTGGCCAGCCATACCTCGTGGTGTGAACCTTTGTGAAGTCTTTGAAGCTTTTATTCCTTTTAGAGGAAGTTAAGCTGCCTTAGGTGATCGATTTGCTTCCTATCTTTGAGGTGTATCGATCTGCCCTTAGGACTTTGAACCCTTCTTTGGAAAGGGTGTGAGAGAGTAAAGATCTCGCGTCCGAGAAATGTTTTAACTCTATCTCTAATGGTGATCATTTAAGGATTGATCCGCCCATAAGATTGTTCTCCTATCTTTGAGGAGAAAGTAAAGAAAGTAGCTATGTCACGATAGCATTGAATGCGTTTGTTGGCCCCCCTTCTTTTTTAACTTGGAATATTTATATTGCTACAAAACAAATACTTAAAAAAGAATTGATAAGACGAAAATTGCTTTTTATTGAATGGCGATGTGCCTTATTACAGCAGGTGGGTCTTATATGTGAGTCTCGTTAAAACCTTTGATAAGAAAAACCTCATGGGATAAAAACTTATCAAAGGAAAAAGAGTACTCAAGACCGTGATTACATTCTATTTTCCGGTGAAATATTTGCGGAGGTTCTGGATGTTCCATGTACGCGGCAGCGTATTTCCCTCCTTGTCTTGGATTTTAAATGTGGCGAATCCAATCTTGGTGACTATTCGGTACGGGCCTGTCCAGGTGATCCCGAGCTTTCCTTTTCCCTCCGCAGATTGGATTTTGTCTGCTTTTCGGAGCACGAGATCTCCCACATTCAGATTGACTAGCTTTGCATTTTTGTCATGATAAGCCGCGATCCGCTGCTTGTAGGCTGCCATGCGTACATATGCCTTTTCCCGCTTTTCCTCCACTTGATCAAGACTTTCTTTCAACCTTTGATTATTCTCATCCTCACAATAGAATGCAACTCTGTAACTTGGGACCTGTATTTCGACTGGGATTACAGCTTCCACACCATGAGAAAGGGCGAATGGTGTTTCACCTGTGGCTGTTCTGGGAGTAGTGCGATATGCCCATAGGACGCTCATTAACTGATCCGCTCACTTTTTGTTATGCTCTCCCAGCCTTTTCTTTATTCCCTTAACGATCGTCCGATTTGTAACTTCGGTCATACCGTTAGATTGAGGATAATAAACGGAGGCGAATCTGTTCTGAATGCCCAATTTTTAACAGAAAGTTTTGAATTCTCCACAGTTGAATTGTGTTCCATTGTCAGTGATAATTGTGTGGGGAACTCCATACCTTCCTACGATGTTATCCTTGACGAACTCCACCATTCGTTCAGCATTGATAGAGGAGACAGCTTCAGCCTCTACCCATTTGGTGAAATGATCTACTGCCACTACCACATACTTCCTCTATCTTTTGGTAGGAGGAAAGGGTCCAACGATATCAATTCCCCAAACTGCAAAGGGTCGACCTTCGATGATGGGCCTTTGAAGGTGTTTAGCTGTGTGTGACTCGTTTGCATGAATCTGACAATTATGGGAGGACTCTACTAACTTTTGAGCATCAAGTTCCGCTGTGGGCCAATAAAATCCTGCTAACCTGGATTTCTTCAAAATGGAGGCAGATGCCTCATGGGCTCCACATGTGCCTTCGTGCAACTCCTTGAGGATCTGCTGTCCCTCTTCTGGCACAATGCATTTCAGCCAGGGGTGGCTGAAAGACTTTCTGTATAGGCAATCATTTATCACGAAGAAATAGGCCGTCTTCCTTACTATCCGCCGAGCTTCTTCCTTGTCCAAAGGCAAAGTTCCATCTATCAGATATTAGCGAATTGGTGATCTCCAATCACTCTCCACAGACGTGAGTAAGGATACCATCTCCAAGGCGAATGCCGATGCTGTCTTGACCTCAAACGGGCACTGCAGATCCGCCCAATGCTCCTTGCTTGAAGCCATTTTGGCTAGGTGATCGGCCTCTGTGTTAGATCCTCGAGGCACATGGATCAATTCCCACTTGGTGTCTTTGGCTTCGAGGTGATTTAGCAACTTCTTAACCTCGTCGACATATTTGGCCAGAATGTCATCTTTTACCTCAAAATTCTTGATCACCTGGTTGACCATTAATTTTGAGTCACTGTAGATCACGATCCATTCAGGAGTGATTTCTTTTAACAGGCGCAGTCCCAATATCAAGGCTTCATACTCCGCAGCATTGTTGGTAGCGAGGAAGTCTAGTTTTGCAGCATAGTGCAGTTTTATATATTGGGGACCTTTGATCACGATGCCAATACCTGCGCCTTCCGCCGAAGAAGCCCCATCTGTATACATCGTCCATTCCTCAATTTTAGATTTAGTGAGATTCATACCTTCTTCAGTAAATTCATTCACAAAGTCCGCCAAGACTTGACTTTTCAGGGCTGATCGGCTTTCATAGTGAACATCAAATTCCCCTAGGCGGATTGCCCATTCCATCAATCTCCCCGAGGTTTCTGGCTTTTGCAACACTTTCCTCATGGGTATGCTTGTGCGAACTATGACTGTATGAGCCTGAAAGTAGGGCCTGAGGCGAATTGACGTGGTGACGACGGCCAGCGCCATCTTATCCAGCTTGGAATATCGGGTTTCAGCATCTTTTAATACTTTGCTCACGTAATAAATTGGATACTGCTGGCCATTTTCTTCCCTTATCATGACCGTGCAAACGGCTTTATCTGTTACGGAGACATACATGTAGAGATCCTCACCTTTCAAGGGTCGACTCATCAGTGGTGGTTCCGTGAGAAACCGTTTGATCCATTGGAAGGCTTTTTCACAATCCTCGCTCCATTCGAACGCCTTTTGCTTCTTGATCACTTTATAAAAGGGTTGGCATCATCGGGCTGAACACGAGATAAACCTACCCAAGGCTACGATACGCCCGTTAAGACGTTGCACTTCTCTAATATTCTGCGGCGTTTTCATTTCCAAGACAGCTTTGATCTTGTCGAGGTTTGGGCTCACTCCCTTCTGGCTGATCATGAATCCTAAGAATTTTCCATACGTCGCTCCAAAGGTACATTTCTCCGGATTTAATTTAATTTTGTGATGTCGGAGTACGCCCAGTACCTCCTTTATATCATCTGCATGCTTCTCTACAGTGGTACTTTTGATGATCATATCATCCACATAGACAGAAAAATTATCACCTTTGCTTCCTTCGAATATTTTGTTCATCATCCGTTGATAAGTTTCCCCCGCATTTTTAAGCCCAAAGGGCATGACTTTGAAGCAATAGGTGGCTTGGTGTGTCACGAACGAAGTTTTGATTCTATCCGAAGGCTCCATCGGGATCTGGTGATAACTCGACTTCACATCAGTGAAGGAGTACATGGCGTGTCCTGCTGTTCCATCGACTAGGATATCGATACACGGCAAGGGATAGTTGTCTTTGGGATAAGCTTTGTTGAGATCTGTGAAGTCAATACACATGCGGTATGATCCGCCTGCCTTTTTGACTAGGACCACATTCGCCAGCCACTGTGTATAAAGCACCTCTTCAATGGCGTCCGCCCGCTTGAGCTTGGTGATCTCCTCTTCTATCACCTTCTGACTCTCAGGGCCATGGTTCCTTCATTTTTGTGCCACCGGGACTGCGTCCTTATCAATGTTGAGTTTGTGAGTGATCACATCTGGACTAATCCCTGGAAGAATCTCATCTTTCCACGCAAAAACATCTTCTGACTCATGGAGAACCTTGGTAATAGCTTCCTTAATCTCTCCTTTTAGCCCTTTGGCCATCCGTACCTATTTTTCATCCGTCATAAGGTACATTTCTGTTTCACCCAAGGCCATTGTGACAAGTTCTTCCTCATCCTCATCTTTAGCCTGCGGGCGAATCATTAAGGAGGCCGAATACGTCTCCTGAGCAACTTTTTGGTTTCCTCAGATCATTACACCTCCCTTGGCCGTGGGGATGTAAATGGTTAAGTGGCGTATGGAGATGAGAGCTGCGGCTTCGGAGATGAAGGGTCGTCCAAGGATGATATTGTAAGCCAATTGGCCATCTAGGATGGAGAATTCCAGATCTCCCTTCCAGATTTGATCTTCATCTGCCAATTCACAATCTAGTGTTACCTGGCCTTTTGTTTGGATGGTGTGCCTTGTTACCCCCAAGATGTCTACTTTGGTGGTTTCCACTTGGATGGGATCAACCATAAGCTTGGCGAATGCCCCTCTTGTGATAACGTTGCATGAACTTCCGGTGTCAATCATCACTCTTTTCATTTCCCATCCTTCTATCATCATGGTAATGACCAGTGCATCTGCATGAGGAGGAATCTCCGGGCCTACGTCCGTAAAAGGGCGATTAAGTGATGCCCTATCGAGGGCAGTGGTCTTTGCCTTTTTCAGCACAGGTTGATATCCTGGTCCGCCCGCTATGACATTGATGGTGCCTTTCGCCTTCTTTTTCTGATCATCCATTGATCTATCACCATCTCCTTTCTTGTTATCATTTTGGACGAACATGTCTAGCTTTCCCCTTTCGATAAGCCTTTCTATCTCTCTGGCCAACTCCCAGCATGTGTCCGTGTTATCACCATTCCTCCTATGGTATTTGCAATAATTTTTGGGATTTTTCCCGGTGTTGGTGTACTCCTCCCTTTTGGTTCGGGGTATGAAATGCTCCGCTTGTGCTGGCTGTTCTCTATCCACATCAGCACTTCGCTTTTGGAGGCGTTTAATGGTGTAAACGACGACATATATGCCGATTTGTTCTTAGAGCCTCTACACCTGCCTCTGGATGACGAATCAGGATTCTTGTCCTTCTCCTTATCCCGTCGTCGAGATTCGCCTTTGTCCTTTTTGGGCGGAGACACTGACTCCCGGCGGATATCATCCACCTCCATGAAGTCCTTGCAC
Source organism: Euphorbia lathyris (assembly GCF_963576675.1). Taxonomy (NCBI): domain Eukaryota; kingdom Viridiplantae; phylum Streptophyta; class Magnoliopsida; order Malpighiales; family Euphorbiaceae; genus Euphorbia; species Euphorbia lathyris. The sequence goes on from NC_088910.1 coordinate 68,495,371, forward strand.
CGTTCTATCAACTCTGCCATATCTCTGGGCTTCTTTCTGATCATATCTTCCTGCAAGCTTTTACATGTGGTGTTTTTCACTAGAGCTTCCACCGCCATGGAGACATCCACATCAACAATTCGTATACACAATTTGTTGAAATTGTCTACATATTCTCGGAGGGGTTCACTTGCTTTCTGTTTCAACTCAAAAAGCTTCCGTGATTTGACCATTGGAGGGATACATCCGGCGAATTTAGCGCAGAACTCTCTACTCAACTGATCCCAACTGTCTATCGATCCGGGAGGCAGAGATTGGAACCAATTATAAGCAGGTCCTCCTAGCGTGGTGATAAACATCCGGCATAATACCGCTTCACTGGCGCGATTAAGGCTAAGCAACATCCGATACTTTCTGGCATGGGCCTCTGGGTTGTCAGCGCCCATATAAACCGGGATATTAGGTATTTTGAAATGCCTATCTGTCTCCTCAGCTTCGATCCACGCCGTGAATGGCGAGTCCTGATTGGCGAATGGGTTATGCCTGGCATTTTCTTCATTTATGCGGAGCACCGTAGCTCTAACTAAATCTGCTAGATTGCCTGGATCTGCTCTGGGGCGTCTCCTATTTGGAGATCTACTCGGAGGTCTCCTGCTTGGATATCGACTCGGAGATGATGAGGAGTTAGATCCAGACGACGAATCTGATGGCGAATGCCCACCTCCCCCTGCTTGTCCTCTAGTAGGAGCTTGTCTATCTTCCCCTTGGTTTGGTGGTGGTTGTGGCCTATCCGGATGAGGTGTCTCTATGGGCCTCTTACTTGGTCTCCGACCTGAGGATAGGGGTGACCTACCCCGTCGGGATGACCTCTGCCTTGGAGGTGAAGGTGACTTTGATCGCCTGCTGCTTCCCTTCTTTCTCTTTTTGTGTTTTCGGCCTTCTGATCCGCCTTCTGGGTGATTCGACCGTGGGCAACTTGGGGCACCTGATCCGCCCAGATTCACCCTATGGTTTACTGGTCCCCCTGGGAGAGTTTGGTCATTCCTTCGACTCCCTTCTGCTCCATCAGAAAATAGTTGACGATTGAGTGCTGGGTTACCAGCTGTTACGGTAGTAATCACCATGGAATCCATAGGTTGAGTTTGGAAAAATGAAGAATCATGGGCGTTCGATTCTATAGCTGCCTGTGGCCATTGAGATGCTGTAGGAGTGGGTGCCGTGCGCCGAAGCTCTGGAATTATCATGAACGACCTTAGGCGGTTCTCCATCTCAAGTCCAAACTCTCCTCTTATGGATCCCGCACATATTTCGATGAATGAATCTGGCGACATACTCCTTTCACCATGCGTCGTAGGAGCATTTGTATCAACGCGACCAGCGCTAGTTATAGGTTGGCTTGATGGTGTTACCAACGGTGTTTCAATCCCCGATGAGGGATTCTGCTCTCCACTCGTCATGTCTTATTGTGAACGAAAAACCCTTTTATTTGGCTAAGGGTCCACCTTCATCGCACCAATTGATGACTTGTGGAGAATTTCCGATCAGCTTCCGTCCCTGTGGGGGCGTCGTTGGGTTCGATGGGGGGAAGCTCTGATGCCAAAGTCAGTATAAAGTATGGAAGAGTAAACTGAATTGACAAAGTAGGGTTTCTAGGCTTGTGTGAATGTGTACCTTGATAGCTTGAGATGCAAGCTATATATAGTCGTGAAGTTGTAACCTTTAGTAACTAGAAAGTCTCCATTAATGCTTCATTAATGGCGGTTACTGGTTTCCTTTAGGTATGTCCATTAGCTTATTAATAGCTCATTAATGGCCTTTATTGTGGAATCGGCTCCGCTGCTCAGTTGGCGGACCGAGGGGTTGTGAGGGATCTCCACGTCGGTTTGACTACGGATCTCACGTGGCGGGGTCTTGGTGATCCGCCTGTCGGATCTCCTCACTTGATACGCCATGGCATTCCGGTATCAGGTGATCAATACATGGCCGATCTAGGCGAATATCTCCTTTGATCCTTTGGATAATATCCCAATGTTATCAATATATATATAGCCCTCCCTTAGGTGATGACACTTTGTTATGTGAGAACAAGATGAAACGACGTTGTTTTAAGTAAAGATTAAATAAGAAAATGAGGATTGAAAAGATTAAATAACAAACCCTGAGACTGGGGCATAGAAGGAGTGACACGCGCACGCCATCTACCGCTAAGCCACTTATTTAGTTTATTGTTCCAACAGAATAGTTATATTGTTCCAACAGAACTATTATATTGTTCCAACAAAATATTGCAACACATAGTTCTGAAAGGTAAGACCAAAAAGTGTCCAGAAAATTATCAAAAAATTCTAAAATATGTAAAATATTATTTTAAGAAACTTTAATTCTTGGCCCAAAATGAGATTTCTTACGGTTTTTACCCAATAAATTATTGAAGCATGTAAAATGGATAAAATTAAGGAAATTATTTTATTGGGACTAAACCATAAGAAATCCTGCTTCGACCCAAGAATTAAAGTTTCTCAAAATAATGTTTTACATTTTCTGAAAATTTTTGAGAATTTTCTGGGTACTTTCTGTTTTCTTACCGGAAAACGCCCACCTAATCGTCGGATTCCGTTGATTTGGGACTAAACCGTAAGGAATCTCAATTTGAGTCAAGAATTAACGTTTCTCCGAATAATATTTTACATTTTTTGGAATTTTTTGAAAATTTTCTGGGCATTTTGTTTCTCACAGAAAAACAAATCGTCGGATTCTATTCACCGAAATTTTTTTTACCTGAGCTTCTGGGATCTTAAAATGACCGTCTAATTAATACGAGTCCAACGGTATAAATTTTTTTGAAAAAAGAGGTTGGAAAAGTCGGAAAAATGCATTTTAAAGAAAAGAAATAAAACAATTTTCTCTTTCCTTTTATTTACAAATTTGCCACCTTCCCCTGATTAATTACAAAATTGGTCATTGTCACACAATAAGGCTTGTCACACCATAAGAAATGTGTCACACCTGATCTCTCCTATATATATATATATATATATATATATATATATATATATATATATATATATATTCATATTCAAGCGGTAGCTTGGGCAAGGATAATAACCTGACAACCCCTAATCGAACAAACTTAAAATAAAAGAAAGTGATAAGGGAAAGAGACCTTTGCTCGACAGAGGCACATGGAGTTTGAGTCGAGACAACCATTTTGAGGTGAAGGACCCGATCTTCATGATTGGTTTTGATGATAATTTGCCCCGGGTTGACGTGGCAGTTGCTAACTAATCTTCAAAGGAAGAGGATCGCGAAGAAGACTTGTATTTTGGTTTTGAGGATGAAAAAGTTGATATGATAGGGATGTTAGGAAATAGACAAACGTAGGCGTGGCAGAAAATAAAAAATATTATATTTCCCCTTATTCCAAAGGATCCGTTAATCGTTATTTCATATCAATAGGGTTAAACGTATGTACCTTGTTTGAAGAAATATCTACCATTGCAAACGAAGTGCCCACGTAGATTTATCAATCTCCTTTCACGAACTAGGTCAACCCGATATCAACACGTTCTTAATCAACCTTGAATAGCAACCAAGTGTAGATTACCTCTAACGGTATCCACATGAACTAAGATATGAATGAACTAGATAGATAATTATTCCAGTAAAGTTCGAGAGAAAATTTTAGCCCCTAATGTTAGCTTGGCCGAAATCTATAGTGTATAGGGTATATATATTTTATTTTGTCTTCCTAACCCTAATCCAATTAGGTTAAAATAGTTAATTAGTATTCTAATCACGTTAGGTTAACTAATTAAAAAAATAAAAGATAATTACTAATCTTATCTATATATATATATATAATACACAAATATAATTAATAATTCTCTAATCCCATTCAAATTCTTATTTCTTTTAGGATAATAATTAGATTTAATTAGTGTTATAATCACATTATATCTACTAATAGAAACATTATCATTAATTATATATATATATATATATATATATAATATGTATATTTATATAATTAATATCTCATAATTCTAACCAAATTAGAATTCATATTTCCTTGTAGAATTATGATTCTTTTAATTAATTTATCCATAACTATAATCTAATTATAATTATCTAATAAATCAATTAAATAAATATATACCCATTAAACTATATAATTCGCCCCCCTCCATTATTCACTCACAAATTACCATTCCGTCCTACGGTCTTAATTCAGTGTGTGACCGATTAGGTTCTTACCGCTACTAGCCGTATATGTTTATTGCAATTAACTTAAACAAATCAATTTAACTAAACGTATAATAGAATGAGTGTGCATACCATTTTATCAAAATCGTCACATTCTCCTAGAGCCATAAGAAGTCAGGTTGATTCTGGCGTTTACCTTTCTATATTAGGTGCAATGTAATTCGGTCCTTCATTATCTATATCCTTAAACGAATCTGTAACTATGGAACTTGTCATGTTACATATACTGAGACGTTTGTTTTACTTGTGTAGGTAGAATTAACTCCGAATAGACAAGCTAAGTGAAGTCTCCATTTCAACTCTTAACTCTATCATCTTGTAAAGATTTCAAGTTAATTCTCCATAAGAGGCCATGGGTGTGTATCTCTCATCTATCATGAGTGATGAATACTCAATCTAACATTAACTATCCCATAATTACTTTATGTGATACCCAACGCCTGTCCAGACACACCTCAGGTATCCTGCCTGTATGGATCATGTTAGAAACAAAGTCACACTCCATCATCCAGAATCACTAATTAATGATTGTTTCAGTATGAGGATTACTTATACCTACTAATACATTTGATATAAGATAGGCGACACTCGATAAATCCATCCATGGCGTATGATCGAACTTAGCAAGGAGCCACTTATGGCGTATGACGATGTTGATGTTGATGATGAAGGAGAGTATGTTGTGAATGATGCCCCTTGCTTAGCGGTGGGTCAAGTAGCTGCTTCTTCGGAACTCTTATCCTTTGATTTCGGTTCGTTATATGAGAGTTCAGGGATAGAAACCTTAACGAGTGAAGTAGTTTTGTTTTGATAGCCACCAACAAAAGAGCTCCTTATAGAATCGCCTTTGTTTGATATCCTCGTCTCGGGCCTGGCATCTCAGGTATGACTCTCTTTTTATATAGGCACCTTCACCGGCTTGGCTAGATTCGGCACCCATGAAGGCTTTATTTATGATTTATGTTCTGTATTATTTGGTGTTATGTCGTTAATTGTTGCTGAACTTTTTCCTTATTATTGCATAAACCAATAGCCTCGTTTTTACACTCGAAATTGATGTTTTATCATCTCGGTTTAGCTCAAAATTGGGAATTGAAATCATGGTTTAGTGTTTCTGAACTTTTTAGTCTTATTTTTCCATGAATAATTGATATTTGTTGCTGATGCTTATATGTAAATTTGATGTTTTTGGCTCTATTTTGTTGCTGCAATATCGATTATGTGTATGGTTCTTTCGATTTTGATTTCTCTCATTTTTATTCTCAAAATATGTTGCTGAAGTATGCGTTGAAGTTTGGTATTTGTTGGAATTTTTCTTTTGTAGAAGTCGGCCCTTGCCAATGTCAAGCTCGAACCCGTGAACTTGCACATTGATAATCTATTTGGTTCATTCAAATAATCCTTCATTGCCCGATCTGTCCCATCGGTCTTATTGAATTCGAACTCGATTAAGGCGGCTCAAACTAGCACGGTCGAGATGATTGATGTTCCTCCTAACTCTTGGACCTTAGATTGTTTTAGGCATGTGATGCAGAGTTTTGACATTCTTGAGGTTGCTGACACTATGAAGGCAGGGGTTGTTTGGGGCTTAAAAGCAAATATTGTGCAAGCTTATGAAAGATAGGACTAAGCATTAACTCATTGCGTTGCTCTCTATATTGGGATTGAATTAAAACATGGTCTTAAGGAGTTTCTGGGCGTCCGTTCATGAAGTGTCATCCTTACCTAAGTATTTGGGCCTTCCTACTATAATTGGTAGATAAAAAAAGTGGTTTTCAATTTCATTAGAGATAGGATATTAAAAAAAACTAGAGGTTGGAGTGAGAAGTGTTTATCTAGGGCGGGAAAGGAGGCACTAATTAAATCAATTGCTCAAGCAATCCCACAATATGTAATGAATTGCTTTCTTCTCCCTCAATATCTCTATGAGGAATTGCATATGGCAATTGAAAATTTATGGTGGGGTATTAAAGATAAGGGGAAGGGATTTCATTGGCTTTGTTGGAGCAAGTTGTGTGCTCCAAAAAGCATATGTGGGATGGGATTCCGACATCTATACTCTTTCAACCAAGCTCTACTGGCCAAACAGGTAGGGAGACTCATTTCTAGACCTTTCTCATTGTGTACCAAAAATTTCCAGCACAAATATCTCAAGAACAGATCCTTGTTTGAAGTGGTAGCACGACCTCAAGATAGTTTTGTATGGAGAGGAATGTTGGGTGTTAGGAAGGTGCTTCTGACAGGTGGAATTTGGCGAGTTCAATAAGGGCAGATGGTTAACATATCCTTCAAGACAGATGGATTCTAGGGATCCCATGTTGCAGACCGCTGACATGCCAAGTTGTCCCACCAGCTGAACAGTTTGTTCCTTCATTGATGCTCCTAGCAACTCTTGGAAACAGGAACTGGCTCGACAAATCTTCCTCCCATATGATGTTGATTTGATTCTGAAGATCCCTCTATGAGTCAGAGGCGTTGGCATTTTATTCTAGCCAAATTTGAGCAATGGAGATTATCTCGTGAAAAATGGATATTGCAATTCCCTTGAATTTAATGAAGTACTTGCTAACATTGGTAGTACCTCGATTGTACCAGACCCGCTTTGGAAATGGATTTGGAAGCTTAATCTCCCTCCCAAAATCATTCACTTTCTTTGGGGAAGCATGCAAAAATCCTCCCCCCCACCCGTGCTTTGACAATTTGGAAAACAGAAATATCCTTGTGGTAAATAGTTGTCTGCTATGTGGCAAGGGAAATAGTTCTCTTATGAAGGAAAATAGGCAAACGTTTGGCAGCAGAAATATAAAAATTTTAACCTATTTCCTTTAGCCAAGATCCGTTAATCGTTATTTCATATAAAGAGGGATAGAAGGAAATACCTTTTGATGAACTATCTACTGTTGCAAGCGAAGTGCCCTCAACTCTTACTCCGAGTTCACGAGCACAAAACAAAACACAATTCAAACGAAGTTAGAACTCAACCGTATAACAACAATCAAAATAGATTGCCTCTAATTAATCAACACAAGATCAAAGAGTAAAGGAAAGAGATGAAAACAATTGATTCGGAAGCAAGCGGTGAAAGACGATCCACTACAGTAGGGGTCGAAAATTCTCTCTCTTCGGGATAGCAGGGGTGGCCGAAATTTACCACTAAAGGGGGTTTATATAGCCTCTTCCATCTAAACCCTAGTCAGATAAAATTAGGTTACTGAATAAGAATTTAATTTGGAATAAAACTCTTATTGTTATTATCTATAAGTATATCTAAATATAAAGATAATAGTAACCTATTAATAGGATAATAATTAGAAGCAATTTAGTCTGAATAAACCTCCTAACTTATTTATCCTATAATTAATTTAATCCATAATTATAATCTAATTATAATTGTTTAAATTAAATTAATTTCTTTATGTGACAAAGCACATAAAATCGCCCCCCTTGTTACTGGGCCTTAGTGGATTCGGTTGGGCTTCCGTCAATTAATTAACATCTGTTTCTCTTTTGGGTTCCAAGTCTTATGTGTGACCCATTAGGTTCTTATTGCTTTTAGCCGTATACAACTATTAAATTAATTTCTCAAAATTATATTCAATCTTTATATAACGGAATGAGTACACGAACTGCGATTGGCAGATCCGAAACATTCCCCCCAGAGCTATAAGAAGACAGGTTGATTCTGTCGTTGCCCTTTCCGTATTAGTTACAGTATAATTTGATCCTTCATCAACTACATCCTTGAACAGAATCTTATGACTATGGATAATTTCAAGTCATATATAGCGAGACGTTCGTTTTACTTGTACAGGCCGAGTTAACTCCAATTAGATAGGTTAAGTGAAATCTGCATTTCAAGTCTTAAGCTATCACCTTGCAAGGATTTAGAGTTAAGTCTTCCACAAGCGATCCTTGGACATATCTCCCATTTATCAGGAGTGACAAATGCTCAATCCAATGTTAACTATCCTGCAATTACTTCCTGTGATACCCAACGTCTGCCATACACACCCCAGAGTCATCCCTGTTATGGATCGTGTTACAACAGGATCAAAGCATCGCATTCCATAATCCAGAATCACTAATTAACATTCCTTTGAGTCTTAGGATTACTTATACCTATTAATACCAATGAGATGAACAGGTGACAAGGATAAATCTACCCATCTTGTTATCTCAAGTCGGGCCCCCAATCCTAATGAACCCTTTCATTGGATCCATGTAACTGTCCAGATATCTGCATATCTGAAGCTTGTGAGATCAGCTCTCTATCTCGACAGAAAACATTGTTACATGCAAGTCTCAACAGTGTTATGTCAATCCCTATTCAAAACATATCACTTGACTTGGGGTGGTTTTAAGTTTATTAGTTTATTATAATGTTTCATCTCACTTCATGCTTGTATGAATACTTTATAATCACTTTAAATAAACTTAGGGATTTCCTTTTATTAGACTTATTTAGTTCTTTAAAAGAGGTTGCCTTTATACAGTTATGAAACCATATCTTATTAAAACAAATGACATAAAGAACAATTCATTTACAATAGGTTTATATCCTGGAACAATTGTCTATAGGACACTAAACCCCAACATCTTATACACCTATTCAGAAGTTGCAGAATAACTAAGCATTTACGGAAAAATATGGGGTTACAGGAAAAAGTATATAAACTTGGGGGAGGGAGTTGCTTGGTGTGGTTTGATAATGCTCGATAGATTCTTAGTAGGGAAGAGTTCCGACTCTTTACTGCTAGTAACTAGATGAAATGGTATAACCACAACCAAATCACCCATGAGATGTGGGGTCTCAATACCAAACATATAATTGAGGGAGCATAGAAGGCCATCTCTTCCCACACCAATCCAGCAGTTGGAGTATGTATCAATTATAACAGAGGCTATTGGATACCTCTGACGCCAGATTTGATCAAACTAAACTATGACGCAACTTCATCCTACATGTCCAGCTCTTATACAATGGGTTTTGTGGCAAGAAATAATCAGGGGACTGTCCTACTATATGGAGCTTGCTCGATGAGTCAATGTTGGTCAGTTTTACTTGCAGAGATGCTGGCAATACTCAATGGTGTGCTGGTTGTGAATGAGAGGGGTATCATCAGATTGCTTGTGGCTTCTGATTGTCAGGTAAGCATTAATTACATAATAAAGGAAGCCAATGTGAGCTACATTGATGCGATGTCCAAGAAATAAGTACAGTGGCAGCATGTCTCAATTTCTGGCAGTTTGTCTTTGAAGGCCGAGATACAAATAAAGTGGCTCATAGCATTCCAAAATGGGGGCTAGGATTTACATCTCCTCAAATATACACGGATGATTATCCATCATCTCTTCTAGCTTGTTTTAATCTTGATTCTATTATTCTATAATTCAAGCTTTGCGGTTATATATATATATATATATATATATATAGTATAATAAATTAATCTTGGTTCTATTTAACTAAATTTATTTACTAAAATCCAACTGATAGCCGAAATCGAAAATGTTAGAAATCCGAACTAAAAATATAAAAATAATTGAACCAAATTTTATCTATACTATATATATTAGCAAAAGTAGACAGAATTTAGAAGAAGTATTTTAGAGGCTTTTTGGATGAGTTGGCACCTTAAGGACAAAGACAATAAAATAATACCATACATTAACATACTATTTATTCTCAAAAACAAAGTAAGCATAGCCTCTACCCATTAATTAAAGTAATAAAAAAAAGTAAGAGTTAAAGGAAGATGAAAAAACTAAAAGTGAAAGAAATCCAAAAGTCATAAATAAATCTATATATAAAGCATGATAGATAGTATTCGACCATTATATTCATGGACCATCGAAAATCAAAGTAATTTTGACTATGTATTAGTTTTGTTCTTCACACTCTTATAATATAATCTATAATTTTGTTTTTACTTCAAATAATACAGTCTTATAATTTTGTTTTTACTTAAAAGCTTCAGATTTATTTAGGAGCGGTTTCCATTGGTAAACTGTATTAATAACATTTACTTCAAGAATTGGAAGAACTTAGACTTTGATATCTCCAATTGAAGAAATTCGATTGAAAGAAAAGAGACATGGACAGCTGAAATCGGAAAAGGCAAAGGTGTCAAAAATTACAGGAAATCGTTATATTTCTGAAGGTAATTATTCGATTTTTTTTCATATGTAGTAGTTATTTTGTTCTCAATTGTGTTGCTCCACACCTCTCGCTACCTTATCTATGTTTTTTTATTTATCTTTTTGTTTTTCAAAATGAATAAAATAAAGATTGTGTATATTTGCATTCTTTTTTAGTATATGTTACTAGGTGTAATCGTTTCGATTGTTAACTCTAACTAAAATTTGGATTTTTGACTTTATATGAATTCAATTGTTAGGTTTATTTCGAGTTAGATTAATTTTCCAAATTCAGAACTTAGTGAAGTACACTAATTTTTTTAAACTGCATTTATCTAACTCATATGGATTGATTTTTTTTAATTTTTATGCATTTTGGTACGAATAGATATAAAGTTTCACACAATAGTTGCTCATTGAAGTTGAAGACATATTGAAGAAAATAATTAAAGTGGTATTGAAAAATTATACTTCAATTAAAAATCATATTTTTCATGATTACCATTCTAAGTTCATTTCTCATTCTTTAGTCATATATTCTACATTATTATTATTATTATTATCAAGAAGTTAATTTTTTTTACCCAATAATTTAGACAGAGATTTTAAGCTTCCGATACACTTGGTAAGATGTTTATTCTTGAAGTAATTTGGATTATGCTAGATATGAACTCAAAATGAAACTCAATAAAAATAATTTTTGATTTTCAAAATCCTAAAATATACATTAATTATAGGATATTGAGACAGTTGCTTTTGCAACACTGGCTTTTATAGTTATTAGTCATTATATTATTATTTGTAGAAAAGTATTAGTATTTCAAGAGTTTTTATTAGTTGTCTTTATGTAAGAAATTTCTGTGATGAACCAATGTATCAAGTTGGTATTCTTTGAATGAGAACCAAAAGACCTTCCTATATTAGTAAATTAGTAGTTTAGTAATTAAGTTCTTACGACAGTTGTATGTGTTCATAAATGATAATAAGCAATTAATTTGAGTGTAGACAGATCGGGTTTGTACTGTGCAATACGAATTCGTATTACGAGTGGGCTGTTTTATCATGGAGGCGACCGGAATTTAATCTGCTTGCACCTTCTGGCAGTTCCGCGAACGTCTTAAAGAAAACGACATAGTCCGCGACTCTGCCCATTATTTTGTTCGGTCAATTTTTGTGTTTCCTTGTTCCGGTTCCCACAATTTTAAGACGTTTCAATCACTGCTGATGGCTACCGAACAATCAAATGGGATTGCTGAGATCAACAAACCATTCCGGTTTGAAGGAGCTCATTTCCGAAGATGGAGACAGAAGATGTTGTTCTACCTCACAACAAAGAAGGTAGCTTCTGTTCTGACTTCTGAAAAACCAATTGTTCCTGAAGATGGTGATGAGGCAGATGTTCGTGCTGCTGAAAGATGGACAGAAAATGATTTTCTGTGCAAAAACTATATTCTCAATGGGTTGACAGATGATCTGTATGATTATTACACTGTTGAAGAAAAATCCGCCAAAGAAATTTGGGAAGCACTGCAGAGGAAATATGACACTGAGGAGGCCGGATCGAAAAAGTACGCTGTAAGCCGCTAACTCAAATTTCAAATGACGGATGACAAGTCGGTGGAAATTCAATCTCATGAATTGCAAAAGATAGCACATGAAATCATTTCAGAAGGTATGCCTCTAAATGATCAATTTCAAGTTGTTGTCATTATTGACAAATTGCCTCCTTCGTGGAAAGATTTTAAAAATATTTTGAGGCACAAAAAAAAGAATTTTCGATGGAAAGTTTGATTACTCACCTCCGAATTGAGGAGGAAGCTTGAAAACAAGATTTAAAAGAAGAAGTGCTTATTGTTTCTAATAGCACTAAAAGGTCCACTGCGGTTCTGAAACCCACTCAAAAGAATTTTAAGAATCAGAACCGCAAACCAATCCAAAACCGCAACACCCGAGTTAATTTGAATTGGAACCTTCAAAGGAACCAAAATAGGCCACAGCAACAACCACCTAGAAATGATCCTGCTTTCCTATGCTTTAATTGTGGGAAACCAGGTCATATGGCACGTAAGTGTAGGAACAGGTCAAACACTACTCCTAGTGTTAACCTGACTGAAGAGCAACATAATTTTGTTGCTATGATTTCTGAGATCAACCTCATAGGTGGATCAGATGGATGGTGGGTAGACACTGGTGCTTCTCGCCATGTTTGCTATGATAGAAGTATGTTCAAAACATACAGTGTTGTGACCGAAGATAAGAAAGTGTTATTGGGTGATTCCCATACCAATATTGTTGCTGGAATTGGTAGTGTGGAATTGAACTTCACATCTGGAAAAACCTTAACTTTGAAGGATGTGATGCATACTCCAGAAATGAGGAAAAATTTGGTTTCGGGCTATCTTCTCAACAAGGCTGGTTTTACTCAGACTATAGGAGCAGATTTATTTACTTTGACTAAGAACAATGTGTTTGTAGGGAAAGGTTATGCCACTGAAGGCATGTTTAAGTTGAATGTTGAGATCAATAAAGTGAATGCTTCTGTTTACTCTTTGTGTACTTTTAATGTTTGGCATGCTCGTTTTTTGTCATGTTAATAAGCGTATCATTAAAAATATGAGTAACTTAGGATTAATTCCAAAATTGAATTTGAATGAGTTTCTTAAATGTGATTATTGTAGTCAGGCAAAAATCACAAAAACACCTCATAAATCTGTTGTTAGGGATTCTGAACCTCTAGATTTAATTCATTCAGATATATGTGAATTAGATGGAAAGTTGACTAAAAATGACAAACGGTACTTTATAACCTTCATTGATGATTGTTCTGACTTTACTTTTGTTTATCTTATGAAAAATAAAAGTGAAGCGTTTGACATGTTTAAGTTGTTCATAGTTGAAATAGAAAATCAATACAATAGGAAAGTCAAGAGACTTCGTAGCGATAGAGGCACAGAATATGGTTCTAGCCTGTTTATTGATTTCTATAAAACACATGGCATTATACATGAAACCACAGCACCTTATTCACCAGAAATGAACGGAAAGGCTGAAAGGAAAAATAAGACACTTACTGAATCTGGAGTGGCTATTATGCTTAGTTCAGGTGCCGCCTCACATTGGTGGGGAGAAATCCTTTTGACTGTTTGATATGTGCTAAATAGGGTCCCTAAATCCAGAAGCAAAATCTCTCCTTATGAGATCTTGAAAAATAAAACACCTAGTCTATCATATTTTAGAACTTGGGGTTGTTTGGCTTATGTTAGGATTCCTGACCCTAAGAGAGTCAAACTTGCCAGTAGGGCTTATGAATGTGTGTTTATTGGATATGCTGTGAATAGCAAAGCATATAGGTTCTATGATTTGAATGCAAAAGTCATCTTGGAGTCAAATGATGCTGACTTTTATGAAGATAGATTTCCCTTTAAATTGAGAAATAGTGGGGGTGCATCATCTAGTAGCATACATGCTATTAGACCTATAGTGCAAAAAGAGATTGAGGAATCTGAACCTATGAGACGTAAGAGAGAGGAATCTGAACCTAGGAGAAGTAAGAGACCTAGAGTATCTAAAGACTTTGGTTCTGACTTTTATGCTTTCACAGTAGAAGAGGTTCCACTTACTATACAAGAAGCCTTAAACTCATTAGATGCTGATTTATGGCAAGAAGCCATTAATGATGAAATGGACTCACTTGAGTCAAACCAAACTTGGCACTTAGTAGACTTACCACTAGGTTGTAAACCAATAGGCTGTAAATGGATCCTTAAGAAGAAACTGAAACCTGATGGTTCAGTAGATAAGTTTAAGGCTCGCCTTGTAGCTAAAGGCTTTAGACAAAGAGAAAATGTTGATTTCTTTGATACTTATTCACCTGTCACTAGGATTACGTCTATACGTGTTTTGATTGCTATTGCTTCTGTGCACAATCTAGTGGTGCACCAAATGGATGTTAAAACTGCGTTTTTGAATGGTGAACTAGAAGAAGAGGTTTATATGGATCAACCTGAGGGCTTTGTAGTCTTTGGTCAAGCCCATAAGGTATGTAAGTTAGACAAGTCTTTATATGGGCTAAAACAAGCACCTAAGCAATGGCATGCAAAGTTTGATAACTTGATTATTTCAAATGGCTTTAAGGTGAATGAAAGTGATAAGTGTATCTACTATAAATATGAAAATGGTCTTTGCACCATTATTTGCTTATATGTTGATGACTTGCTTATTTTTGGATCTAATATTCATGTTGTGAATGCTGTTAAGTCAATGTTGTGTGAAAACTTTGACATGAAAGATCTAGGAGAAGCGAACGTCATTCTTGGCATAAAGATAACTAGGTCTGAAACTGGAATTTCTGTAGATCAATCTCACTACGTTGAGAAGATACTAAAGAAATATAACTACTTTGATTGTAAACCTGCATGTACACCTTATGACCCTAGTATAAAACTTTTTAAGAACACTGGAGACAGTGTAAGACAATCAGAGTATGCTAGCATAATTGGCAGTCTTCGTTATGCCACTGATTGTACTAGACCCGACATCGCGTATGTCGTAGGATTGCTATGCAGATTTACTAGTAGACCTAGTGTGGAGCATTGGAATGCTATAGAAAGGGTCATGAGATACCTTAAAAGAACCATGAAACTTGGATTACATTATCAAAGGTTTCCAGCAGTCCTTGAAGGATATAGTGATGCTGACTGGAATACCTTATCAGATGATTCCAAGGCTACTAGTGGCTATATTTTCAATATAGCTGGTGGTGTTGTTTCATGGAAGTCTAAGAAACAGACTATCCTAGCTCAATCAACCATGGAATCAGAACTGATTGCACTAGTTGTGGCTAGCGAAGAAGCAGGTTGGTTGAGAAGTCTGTTAGCTGAGATTCCCCTATGGGAAAAACCGATTCCAGCTATATTGATCCACTTCGATAGTACCGTGGCTATTGCTAAAATTCAGAATCGTTATTACAACGATAAGAAATGACAGATACGTCGTAAGCACAGCACTGTGAGAGAGCTACTCACTAAAGGAGCTGTTAGAGTGGATCACATACGCTCAGAAGAGAATTTAGCCGATCCTTTGACGAAAGGATTAGCTAGAGAGAAAGTCCATTATACGGCAAAGAGTATGGGGCTTATGCCCCTACAGTGATGAGTTACACACAATGGTAACCCAACCTATAGACTGGAGATCCCAAGAAATAGGTTCAATGGGTAATAACAAGTTGTGTTGTAATATGTGTCAGATCATGCAATTTGAAGCATGAATATCCTGAAGCGATTTGAGGTTGAGATAATAGAAACTCTTAATGAAGTCTATACTCCATTTGGAGTGAAGTACATAGCTACAGGAGTACTTTTAATAGACTCACCTATATGATGTGGAAGTGAGGCCGCTTCCTATGAGTTTAGGGCAAAACTCTAGAGCATTCATTATACCGGGATAGACGTGCATGGCCATAAATGCACGGGCTACGAAAACTACACTCTGAAAAGGTTATAGCGTGGTACAATGTCAGAGATAGAGTTCAAGACTACGAGTCACTTTAGGAAAATCTGAATTGTACTCACTACGCAAGGGTTCAAATAGAAAGATACATTTGTCTATGCTTGATCTTATGTTTATGCTCAATAAATAAATTTTTAAAAATTCAAGTGGGGGATTGTTGGGCTAGGCCCTTATATAAATTTTTCTTTTGAGACCAAAATTATCTCTAAGTTTTTTTGAGTCCCTCAGAAATTTTGAAAAGTGTTAAAGGCCCACACTATCTTTATTTGGACACTTACATAGAAATGATATTTAAGTTTCATTGAATTAAATAATGTTTTCATTAAATAGATTATTTAATTCTTATTATTACTTTTATTATATTAGAAAAGGTCATGATTATGTTTAAAAAAAGGTCATGATTACGTTTTTGGTGTAAGATATATTAAAGAATTGATTTAATGGTTCATTCAATGTTGAGTTGGTCTTATTTTCTTTTTGTTCCTATTCTTCGGCCACTATCCTTGTTCTTCTCCTCTTGACCATATCTTTTTTTTTATCAAAAACAGTTTTATGTGCCGTTGTAATTTTCGCTGCTCATCCACTATAAATTGATGAGAGTTTTAGTCGAATGAGAGACAGAAAAAAAAGCACAGCTCTCTTAGTTCTCAATATTCTGTTTATTCTTTGATATCCATTCCTTTTTTTTCCTTTGAAGAACTATTGAAATTGAGCAATTAATTTGAGTGTAGACAGATCGGGTTCGTACTGTGCAATACGAATTCATATTACGAGTGGGCTGTTTTATCCTGGAGGCGACCGGAATTTAATCTGCTTGCACCTTCTGGCAGTTCCGCGAACGTCTTAAAGAAAGCGACATAGTCCGCGACTCTGCCCATTATTTTGTTCGGTCAATTTTTGTGTTTCCTTGTTCCGGTTCCAACAGTTACACTATAACATTTTCATATATTCACTTGTATTATTTAATTGGATCATCATATCCCTTTCATTTATTGTCTCTTGATATAACTTTTTAAGTAGGTTGATATTGATGTGCATGCGTGTGAAATAGAAAGATGTTATATGTAGCATTTTACTACTTTTAGAATCAAATTATAATCATTCGTTTTAAATTTATTTTTATTCATAGATTTGATACTTTCCCAATAAAAATCATAATTGTTGTTCATTTGATCTTGGTTTTACAGGACTGTGGATGCATTCACTACATTTTGCTCAGTTGATATACTGTCAATTCAAGCATATTGATATTATGCAAAATTTATCCATGGTAGTATTTGTTTATATGAATAAATGTGATGCATGAATTCCATAATTTTTTTAAATATAAATTATAAGTATTTTGTTATTGTTTTATTGTTCTAAATATATTTATTTTAACGTGTAATTTTTATTTTTTATATATTATATTGAAAATAATGTCAAAAAATAATAGCTTTTTTATAATAATCTAGACATAATAAAAATAAAAATTACAATAATTATAATATACTAATAAAAAAACCAGTTATCAAGATGCATCTAACAACGAGGAAATGGCATGCCCTACGGTAGAATCAATCAAGATATTTATGCAAGGCAATGGATAAGAATCCTTCAGACATAACTTGTTTAAGTCTGTGAAATCCATATACATCCTCCATTTTCCATTGGCTTTCTTTACCATGACAACATTGGCAATCCACTTTGCATAGACCACCTCCTCAATGTGTTGGCAATCTAATAGTTTTTTTTTACCTCGACTCTGATAACTTGGTGCTTATCTACACCATGATTTCTCAATTTTTTCTTGATAGGAGCAACACCTTTTGAATATTTAATAAGTGCATCATAAGATTAGGTGATACCCCGGTTATATCAGTTGGAGACCATGCAAAGGCCTGAATGTTCATCTTCAAAGTAGAAATTATGGATGCCTGCGGTTGCTCTGGGATTGTCGAAGCAATTTGCACAGACTTTCCCTCGGCCAACCATACCATCTCCAAATCACCTACTAGTTTGGCTCTCTCGCTCTCCTCTTCCATAGGATCCTGTGTTAGCTTCATTTTTAACGAAGCCAAATACGTTTCATAAGCTACCACTTGGTTACCTTGTGTTACTGCTATACCTTCCCTAGTTGGAATTTTCCAGGCTAAATGATGAATAGATAGATCCCCTGCAGATTCGGACAAGAGCGGCCGCCCTATGATGACGTATGGAAGCACCGAATCAATTACCACAAATTCAGCTTTGGAATTCCATTTTATTGGGCCATCACCAATAGATACTTGCAAATAAGCACTGCCCAGCAAAGGTACAATATGACCAGAAATCCCCACCAATGGTGATAAAGTGGGAGTTAATTGATCATGATCAAGATTTAATGCCTCATATGCCTTTCTAGTGATGATGTTTATAAAACTTCCAGTATCAATAAATACTCTCTGAACCTTATATTCCTCCACATTGATCTCAATGACCAAAGCATCGTTATGTGCTTGTTGATTAAAGCTTCCGAAGGAAAAATCAGTCCTTGACCTAGAAATTCTTTCTTTGCCCCTCTCCATCCTTCTTCTCTTGGCCGCACAATGCACACCAAGTCCTCTAGCTATAATGATTCCCATTGGGGCACACTCTCCTTACTGTTTCTCTTTGACTTTTATGGCATTTTTGAAGAATCTGTCTAGTTTACCAGCTTCAGCCATTTTGTTTAACTCGGTAGCTAGTTGCTTATAGTCTTTAGTATTATCTCCCTCACTCTTATGGAATTCACAATGTTGACCATTGTGCCTTCAGCCTGAAGATTTTAGTTTTGGAGGATACTGAATGTGTTGCTTGTTAGACTCTAAACTTCTTTCTTAGGGGCATTTATGGGTACATACTTGCGATCCACATGCTCCTTGAATTTCTTATGTTCTTCCTTACCTTTGTCGCTTTTTCCCTCCTTGATGCACATAACTCAACCTCCCCTTCAACAGTGGATTCAAATGATGACCATCGCATTTCACAAAATCTTAAATATGATATATGATCGACTAGTTTCAATTAGGGTAGAGACCCAATTATGATTCAACATACGTTAGAATTTTAGAACATTAGGGACCTAATTACTTTTAAGTTATATGTTAAGAATTTAATTGATGATTTTAGAAGATTAGTAATCTAATTGACTTTTAAGTTATAAGTTAGAACCTGCTTGGTTTTTAAGCCAAAAATAAATTATGGTATTTTGTTTTTAAATGAAGGACCATATGTTGCAGCATTTAATAATAGTAATAATAAAAAGGTAAAAAAAAAACATCCATCTCCGTCTTTATTTTTTGGTTCATTAGCCATTTATTTGAAAATATTAAGTCATTTTGAATTTTTTATTTTTTTGTCACATTAAACATCCAGTAATAAAAAAAAAAGTCAGTTTTGAACATAAAACTTTATCATTAACGTGAGGGTAACCTTTCCAAGGTAAACGTTGTTGTCGTGTGACCAAGAGGTTACGAGTTCGAGTCTTAGGAGCGGCCTCTTGCCAAATAAATTGGCAGGGGAAGGCTTGCCCCCAGTACACCCTTGTGGTGGGACCCCTCCCCGGACCCTCGCTCAGCGGGGACGCGTAGTGCGACCGGGCCGCTCTTTATTAAACATCCAGTAATAAAAAAAAGTCAGCTTTGAACATAAAACTTTATCATTAAAATGTTATTTTTTTTTTGAGTTGGACATTAAAATGTTATTCATTTCATATACGTTTGAATTTGTATATTCACGGTTTGCAAAGTATGTTTTGAAATGCAATGCAACTGCACTTAGGCCCTGTTCTTTTTTTACTGAAATTAAGAACTGAAGTGAATTGAATGCTACTAAACTGAATGAAAGTGAATTGAATGCTATTGAACTGAAATGATAAATAATGATAAATTATATATATAATGATAAATTATATATATAATGATAAATATTAAATTATATATAAATAATTATAATTATAATAAATAATGATAAATTATATATAACAAATTATAAGTTATATATAAATAATTACAAATATAATAAATAATGATGAATTATAAATAATATATAAAATAAGTAAATATATATAATAAATAAATAACTAATTATATATAAATAATTATAATTATAATAAATAATGATGAATTATATATAAATAATGTTAAATTATAGATAATATATATAAATAATTATAATAAAGTGATGAATTATATATAAATAATGCTAAATTATAAATTATACATAAAGTATAATAAAATATATATAAATAATTATAGTTATAATAAATGAAGGGATTAACGAAAATTAATTTTTTTGAGATATACGGGTTCGGGCGTACCTTATTGAATAGCAGAATCCGTATATCTCTTAGAGTAACGGAAGCGGAAGCGGAAGTGGATCTTAGCACCACGATCTTATACCACCGGTAACAGGCAACCACACAACGTTAGCCGAGGAAGATTGAATAATCCACAGACTAAAGCGAAGACGAAGAATGAGCGGGAGAGAGGGAGAGAATTCGGCCAACAAGGAGTTGGAAGAGAGTTTTTTGTGATTATGGTTAAACCTATTTATAGGAAGCTAAAACCCTAATCCTCCATCTTTTAAGATGGGCTTGGCCTGTTCCATTTCAGGCGGGTCAGATTAATTAGATCTATACCCAATTAATCCTAACATCTCCCACTCGTACGCAATGGAACTAATTCCAAAGAATCTCTTCCCGGTCTCTAATCTTACTTTCGCAAATAGTTTGTGCGACCGACATACTATCGAGAGCTCAAGTGCTATATACTCGTTGGAGATATATAACTGCTCGATGTGCATGTTTCAAGCTTGGGATTATATACTCATTGGAGATCTGTAGCCTTTGGACTTTAACATGGATCGTCTATGGTGTATGCATTATCCGAGATTCATTTTCACATCCACTATAATAACTTGGATCTTAACAGTTCATTTGATTTCACAAAAATGCTCTAAAGCATAAGTGTTCGGACGGTGAAAAACATAATACCTCAAGATGTGAACTCGATGGATATCTTTCCTTCTGGTTATATTCCTTCCATCATAGTATGACTCGCTTATCCAGTCAGGTTCCTTTTGGTTGGAATTAGGACATCAACGTGAGGGTAACCTTTCCAAGGTAGCTACATCAGACTATACTTCTAGAATAAACTGGAAGTCTTATCTCTAAAAATCGTAATTCCAAGATGTAAGTCTCACACTAGGAAAAGACAAGATCGCAGCTTTTCCATCTTATGGTCGCTAAAGCACACATGTGTCATATACATGTGTCATGGTGTTCAATTCTACTTATAGAATAACATGTTCCTTAATTCTAACACCATACAGAAGCATAGGTTCAGATGTGCCAAAACATATAACTTTAGTTCACTACCTATAGTGATCACTCCTGGCTATGAAGACAGAAGGCATTAAGTTGTCATGAACTTGCCTATCAGATTTTATCTAATCTGTTACATATAACCCGAGGTGTATGTGTTCATCTCGCACCATGATGAAACTTCTTTCATCCTTCTGCAAGACGGCCTACGCTATTGAACACGCTCTCGTATGTTCAAAAACGGCCTCATCCTTCTATCAGTCACATATGACAGAACAAGGGTAAACACTCATATGAGTGAGCTACTTCTCTGTCTGATATGCATTTAAAATAACAGCAAATATGAACAAATAAATATTCACACCCATGTATTGGAAATAATTCTTAAAACCTTTTTTAATAATTCAAGTTCACTAAAACTTGAAAAAGAACTTGAGTTTAGCCAAGCTTTGATTTGATTTACAAACTCAATGTCATTTCCTGCTATCAGGATGTCATCTATATATAGAGACAGAATGATAAATTTTCTACCAGCGCGTTTTATGTAGACATAATGATCTTCCTCAAGTATCTAGAAGTCATTTGAGATCATCCGATTATGAAATCGAATGTACCATTGTCTCCATTCTTTCTGCTGGGCAAGCAAAAAAAGGAAGTATTTTCGAAAAGAAAAAGTTTGGTTCGGAGTGCACCCTAATTTGTGATCGCAAATATTCTACGCTTACCTGCTCCAGCTAACCTTCCATATAGATTGATTTAATCAACTTACAAACCTTTTGTTAGTTACTTGGTGCGACTAAACCTACAGGTTATTCCATGTAGATTTCTTCGTGCAATTCTCCATTGAGAAAAGCAGTCTTCACATCCATTTGATGCAGCTTTACGTCTAAACTTAGTATTAGCCTGATAGATAGATGTAAACCTCACAATAGGTGAGAAGGTCTCCTCATAGTCTATCCTTTCCTGTTGTGTGAAGCCTTTAGCGACTAGGCGAGCTTTGTATCTTTCGATACTGTTGTCAACCCTTCGCTTTACTTTAAAAACCCACTTGTTCTTAACAGCTTTTCTTCCCTTAGGCTGATCAACCAGTTCCTGAACTTGGTTGGGTTTCATGGAATCCATTTCCTCTTCCATTGCTTTCTTCCATTTGTCTTTGTTGGGACAAGAGAGAGCGTTATGAATATTCTTAGGCTCAGCTTCATCACTTAGGGTGATTAGAAGAGCTTCGCCTTCGATACCGAATCGCCGGCGCTTGACCTTTTGTCATTTTATTTGACGCGTCGCTTCCCGATCTTGATAAACATGTCTCATATATTCATCGTAACC
Source organism: Euphorbia lathyris (assembly GCF_963576675.1). Taxonomy (NCBI): domain Eukaryota; kingdom Viridiplantae; phylum Streptophyta; class Magnoliopsida; order Malpighiales; family Euphorbiaceae; genus Euphorbia; species Euphorbia lathyris. Next base: position 68,517,905 of record NC_088910.1, read on the forward strand.
TGGAATCCTTTCTCTTAGACTAAGTTCCATATTCTCATTTGAGTCAGGGAACTTGCTCCCACTTGTGTTAGGATCTATCGCGTTCAAAATGTTCTGAGAAGTAAAGTCCATTTCTCGATCGTAATTTAGAATAAGACCTCTGTCACACCCGACCCTAAATGACATCGGGTATGAACGGAAAACAGGGCAATGAACTTCTAACAGTCTAAAAGCCAAACATATTTTCTACAGATAAAATTTTAATTGGACTACCTAAAGTTTATTTAATTATTTGGCTTGGACTTGATAATTCTATCAAGCTTCCTACGTATCCCGAATGTCTTTTAATCTTTAAATTGGGAATCAAAACCACGTAGTTCTACCTATTTTAGGTAGTTCTCTTAACTTATTGACACGTTAATGAAATTAATAGACTTCATTTTATTGCTATATAGTTTCGTTTTATCGCTACTACTACTCACAATACATTTTCGTATCTCGATCTACGATTTCGACTCATCAACCCGTTAAAAATTTAATTTAATTTCCTAACTTAACTTAATTTCGATTAGACAAAAAACGCTTATTCCGACCATCGTAAATTTATTTATTATTTATTTAATATATACGTAAATACTTTATCGATTCAACAATACGAAACTTTAAATTTAAAAAAAAAATCATGTTATCAAATCAAATCAATTCGTAATCAATCAAACAGTTTATCAAACAAAATCCGTAATCAAATAAACGCTTTATCAAATCAAATTCGTAATCAATCAAACTCGTAATTAATCAAACGTAAAACCTTATATCAAAATCAATTCATAACCGAAAACATAAAACCTTATATCAAAATTAACTCATAAGCGAAACATAAAACCTTATATCAAAATCAACTCATAATCGAAACACAAAACCTTGTATCAAAATCAACCCATATCCGTTCTAGAGTTTCTCCCCTTGCGTATCAATCCATAAACCTCATAACCCATATATAGTCGAGACGTCTCTTTAACCTTGCCTAATCTCGTATTAGTCTTACCCAACACTTCTCTTTAATCTATCAAGTGAATATCTTTCCATTGACAATTCTAACTTGGTAATGATGATATATTTTGATCTGTGTTTTTTACATTACTTTTGTATACATATAATTGTAATATGTTTATTGAGTAGGCAGCTCGCCCCTTGCCAATAGATTTTTACAGGTTAGATGGAGTTCTTCTTGTTTAAGGTTGCACCGACAGTGTTAGTCCATTCTCGCCTAGGCATTTTAGAGTATTTGATGTACTTTTGTTTTGTAAATCATCTATGTAGGATAATGACTTAAACATGTATTGGAAATTGTAAACGCTTTCTCTTATATATAATATGTGAAGTTTATATGATTGAGACTTGAAAGCATGTCTGTAACTGATGTTGTGTGAGATATCATGTGATCCTAGTGAAGGGGTTACATTTAGTGGTATCAGAGCGGGTCTACTTTCCTAGGGATTATGTATGTTTATCACTTGTTTTGTTTTCCTAGGTTAAGACCACATAATCATGTTTTCTTATTCTAAAGCATGTTGACATTGTCATGTTTCATGTAGGGTTATGGAGTCTAATGGTGAGAATGGACAAGCTAGTAATGTGTCTAGTCATAGTTCAGTTGGTCATGTTCATGTGTCCGGGGGCTCAGAATATATAGGAGGTCCAGGACATGCAGGTTACCCTCAGTGTTACAACTAGTTTGAACAGATGATGGGAATCTATTTGGCTCAAGGTCATCCATATGTTCAAGCTCATCAAGATGTGCCAGTCTTTGATAAATTTTTTGATAAGTGGTGGGCCAAGATCGAAGATGTACTTGAGAACACGGATTGCCGACCAGACTCAATGGTCAAATATGTTGCTAATCTTTTCACTGGAGAAGGTTTATAATGGTGGAGATCTATAAAAAGGGTAAGAATTAGAACTGAAATTACATGGGATATTTTCATGAAGGAGTTCACTAATAAATACTTGCCAATGATATATAAAGATAGGAAACAAATAGAGTTTTTTTAACCCTTATGCAGGAGAATATGTTTGTGCCTGAATACGAGCTTAGGTTTAATACCTTAGCCGAATATGCACCTACAAATGTGGCTACAGAAGAAGCAAAATGACGTAGGTTCGAACATGGTCTACACCCAGATATTAGAATGGGGATTCATGCACATGAAACTAGCTTTAGATTGTTACTAGAATCTGCACTCAGAGCTGAAGAAATTGTGAAAGGTAGAAAATAACTTTTTGCATAAAAAAGGGCTAAATTTGATACAGAGGGCCAGTCTAGTAGGCCATCAAAGAGAGGTGGATTCTCAGTTTCTTCTAGAGGCTATTCTCAATAATTTAGAGGCAGTAGTAGTATCCATCATGGTAGGACTAGATCCTGAGGCGGATTTGGAGATGTTTTGAGCAGTGCTCCATCTATTGGTAGTAATAGATTTTCAGGTGATCGATTTAGGACTAGGTATAAAGGAAGAGCGAGGACAACATCTTTTCCAGCTTGTCAGACATATGGACGGGTACATCGAGGTGAGTGTTGGGGGCCTTCCCGGTTTGTGGAAGATGTGGCCGATCTCACACAGGAGAGTGCTATGGTTCATTTAAGAAGGGTACATGTTTTGAGTGTGGAGAAATAGGCCATTATCATAATGATTGTTCGTTGTTAGTTGATACAGGAGAGAGAGTTCAACCTCAGTCTATAAGACAAGATAATATAGTAGGTGGTGGAGCTGGGGTAGATAGAGGCAGAGGCAGAGGTTAATGAGGAGGTAGAGGGGGTAGACATGATGCTCCTATGGGTGGACAGACACAATATTTACCACAAAATAAAGCCTTCAATATGAAAATGGGTGAGGCTCAAATAGCACTAGAGGTTATATCCGGTACAATTTCTATCCTTGATACCTTAGCTTTTATTTTAATTGACCCTGGATCCGCTCATTCATACATAACACATGAGTTTATATTGAAAATAAATGGGTAGGTAGAACCACTAGGATATGATTTGGGAGTTATCTTACTGGTTGGAATAATGTTATTGTAAATCAAGTTCTGCGAGATTGTCCTATAAAAGTGAGGGGAAGTGAGTTCCCTATAGATTTAGTAGTTATGGGGTTTAGTGAATTTGATATTATTTTGGGGATGGATTGGCTGTGTAAATATAAAGCTAAAGTTGATTGTTGTTCAAAGGAAGTTGTGTTACATTTTAATTCAGAATCAACAGTGTTATTTGTTGGGGAGAGAAATGTTGTGACGTCTTGTCTAATACTGCAGTTCAAGCAATTAGATGGATTAGAAATGGGTGTGAGGCATATTTAGCTCATATTGTGGACACTAGGGAGGATGGAGCCAAATTGGAGAATATTCCAGTGGGATGTATTCTTAGATGAACTACCAGGACTACCACCTCATAGGGAGATTGATTTTCCTATTGAGACCATACTAGGAGTATCTCCTATATCAATTGCTCCATATAGAATGGCTCCAATGGAATTACAAGAATTGAAAAAACAAATAGAAGAACTACTTGAGAAGGGGTTTATACGGCCCAGTACTTGACCGTGGGGAGCACCAGTGTTATTTGTGAAGAAGAAATATGGAAGTATGCGATTGTGTATTGATTACAGACAACTGAACAGGATGACAGTGAAAAACAAATATCCATCGCCCCAGATTGATGATTTGCTAGATCAACTTGGAGGAGCTCGTCATTTTTCAAAGATTGACCTAAGATCGGGCTATTGGCAGTTGAGAGTTGCAGAAGCTGACATACCTAAAACTGCTTTTCGCACAAGGTATGGCCATTTTGAGTTTCTTATGATGCCTTTTTGGCTTGACAAATGCTCCTGCAGCTTTCATGGCATTAATGAACAAGACTTTTCAGCCATATCTAGATAAGTTTGTTGTGGTATTCATTGATGATATCCTAGTGTACTCAAGGACTGTGGGTGAGCATAAACAACATTTGAGAATTGTTTTGAAAATTTTGAGAGATAATCAGATGTATGCAAAGCTAAGCAAATGTGAATTTTGGATGGATGAAGTTGTATTCCATGGTCATGTGGTGTCAAGTGAAGGGGCTCAACCCGACCTTTCCAAAATTAAAGCTATTGATTAATGGGAACCACCAAAGGATGTTACAGAGCTTAGAAGTTTTCTTGGGTTAGCTGGTTATTACAGGAGATTTGTAGAGGGTTTTCCTCTGATTGCAGCTCCATTAACTAAATTGTTGAGAAAGGGAGTTGTATTCCAGTGGAATGATAAATGTCACCAAAGCTTTGAGGAACTAAAGAATAGATTGACTTCTGCACCAGTGTTAGTATTACCTTCTGAAGGTGGTGGCCTTGTTGTTTATACAGATGCCTTGAGAGAAGGTTTGCGGTGTGTGTTAGGGATTATTGCTAGCTAATCAACTATAGCGCAGTGGAATTGCGATTTAAAATTTATTTCTAATCCCTTATATCTTGATCTTTGTCCGTTAACCATTGATTGAATAAAACCTTTTGATCTGATTAAGGATATAAACATATCCGGACTGTCTCTTCTAGAGACGACTGAAGAATCCACAAGATAGTAAGATCTCCGTAGTCAGGTGCACGAACAGTTATTGAGCTAGAACCGGTGCTAGCCAAAGAACGAAGAAGAACTGGAGAGAAGAGGTAATTTGCCAAACAAAATCCACTTTGTCAAAAGCATGTGTTTCAGGCGAAAATCAATGGTGATTTTCATGTATGGCCGAATTCCAATAGTGGTGGCCGAATTCAACGGTTAGATTTTTAGGTTTTAGGCTTTTACTATACAAGTGTAGTTATTCCTAAACCTAATTGGTTTAGGGTTAATTGGTTAATTAGAAAACTAATCTAATCCTAACATAATCACTTAAATAAATACCAATAGTATTTATTCTATGCAATTAGTTATAATTAGATTAAATTTAATTACCCCAATTAAATAAACAACACTAATTAATAAATTGACGTATTAGTTTGATTAATTATTCACGAATGCAATTTCATTAATTTACAAATTAATTAATTACATCCTGTAAACTAATTAACCAATTAAATACTCAACGCCTAAATCTATTAATCAATTACATTGATACAAAGTATCAATTAATCAATTAATTAACCACCAATTAATTACCTTGACATTTTACTGTCAACCAATTAATTAATCTCATCCCTTCAGTGTACCGTTCTATAAGTTCTAACTCAGATGTTCAATGTGCACGATCCTATGGGACTATCCTTAGCTAGCAGTGGGCTCACAGCCCACAAACAGTAAGTGGGTTCTAGCAAACCATTACTGCCCCTAACCAATACAGGACCCTGTAGTTATCTCTTAACTTCTTTTACCATTTGATATCGATATTATAAACTAAAGGCATGGTGGCTGTCATCCTCTCTGTTGTTTATGGTATTTCTTGATCTTAAGTAGATTAATGAATCTGATAAGTAGACTACTTATCAGGGTGTGGCCACACACTTATCAATCTCACTTATCAAGTGGCCTGTGATATCATCTCACTATTATGTGAGCGGTAATTCCATCACTTCACTATCAATGCCAATGTGTTCACCTGTTCACCCAATCATACCCGTATTTGGCATCCTGTTACAGACCTGTTAGGTGTATGTCAAAGTGAACCGGATCCCACATTGATATTATAATGAAATCCGGTCTGAAGACAGTTAGAGTTCTACTTAAGAAAACTAATGACACAACCACCATGTAGTTTTCTCAAGCGGATCGATCCAGTCACATGTATACAATATGTACCCATATTCACAACTGACTTATCAAGTGTTATGGCTAGTATCAGTTACTACCATACAGTCGTCGAATATACAAGTTTGTGGTCCTAATCATTCCCATGATAGAATAGACTTGGGATACGGTTTTTACGATTATCAATCAATGGATTCTCTATTCATATTATAGCACAAGATATAAATGAACTAGATTAATGTCTTTATTAATGTGACACAAATACATTTTATAAGAACCAATGCCTATGAACTAGGGCACACCAACAGTATGTTCTAATGCAAAACGGGAAAGTCATTGCATATGCTTCTATGCAACTGAGACCTCATGAGATGAATTACCCCACACACGACTTAGAGTTGGCAGCAGTCATTCATGCATTGAAGGTATGGAGACATTATCTATGTGGGAAGACATTTCAGATTCTCATTGATCATAAGAGTCTGAACTACATCTTTACACAAAAGGAGCCGAACCTAAGACAAAGGAGATGGATTGAGCTATTAAAAGACTATGATTGCAGAATAGATTACCATCCAGGAAAAAGTCTAACGTGGTTGCAGATGCTTTGAGTAGAAAGATTGTTGATATTATGGCTAGTATGAAGAGTTATAGTTTGAACTCACTTGTGGAGATGCAAGCCATGGATGTGCAGTTAGAACTAAATGAAGTAACAGGTTTGATGGCTACACTATGGGTAAACCCAGATTTGAAAGAAAGGATCCAAGAAGCACAGTGGCATGATCCTTATTTACAGAAAATGAGAGATTGTGTACAACAAGGTAAAAGACCTGATATTTCTGTCGAAGATGATGGGACTATGATGATAGGTAGTCAATTATGTGTTCTAGATGTAGCAGGGTTAAGATCGAAAATTCTCCAGAAAGCACATAATGCTCCTTATGCTATGCATCCAGTCATGACAAAGAAGTACAGAAATTTGAGACCTTTTTACCAGTGGCCTACAATGAAGAAAGATGTATCTGATTTTGTTTCCAAATGTTTGACATGTCAACAGGTTAAAGCTGAGCATCAAGCTCCCGCGGGAAAACTAAAACCTTTAACCATACCATAGTGGAAATGGGAGAGGATCACTATGGATTTTGTGATAGGATTACCACGAACAAGGTGCAGACACGATAGTATATGGGTGATAGTGGATAGACTTACGAAATATGCTCACTTCCTACCTGTTCAACAGATAGACTCAATGGATAAATTGGCTAGACTTTATGTGGAACAAATTGTGAGGTTGCATGGAGTACCTATATCTATTGTTTCAGATCGTGATCCTAGATTCACATCTAGATTTTGGGGCAGTTTACAACACTCATTGGTGTTGTGTGGAATTTGACGAAAGATAAATAAAAGAACAAATAAACAATCGAAACACAAATTTACGTGGTTCACCAATGTTGTGTTAGCTAATCCAGGGACAGAAGGAGAATAGTATTTTATTAGGAGGCAGAAGAACTGAATACAAATTAGGTTTACGTAATAGAGTATTTATAGTACTCAAAATAACCTATGAATGTTATGACTATTTAATAATGTATTAAAGAGTCTTTGAATGCTCAAGTGAGAGTTACGCTACTTAATGCCTTCTTAATACCCTCTTTAATTGTGTTAAAGTTAAAAAGTTACAAAGAAGACTTTCATCATCCATTAATCTTCTCTTTAATGGTATTAAAGCGAAACCCTCGTGTGTTATACCGATTCAAGGCATTATGACACTTGGGAACAAAATTGCATTTTAGTACATCTTTCCATCCACAGACAGATGGACAATCAGAAAGAACTATTCAGACATTAGAGGATATGATGAGAGCTTGTGTTCCTAATTTCCAAGGTGAGTGGGATATACATTTACCTCTGCTTCAATTAGTGCCATATACTCTGCTTCATATGTATAATGCGATTACCATACGATTAGTAGGCGGTTAGTGTGTCGTTAAGATGTAACGATTGGTTAATTGAGTTAGGACTTAAATGAATGCATAGATATGACCTTAATTGATTACATTAGACTTATGGAGGGCTGAAAATGAAGTTTGGTAAGTAAGAACCCCACTAAGCATGAGGTGTCACTCAATTAAGACAAAGTATGCCTCTTTGATTCAAAAAGATGCATATGACTCATTCCTTATCATTTGCTGCCCAAATTTCGACCATATCTTCATCAAATATTCATATTTCATACCCTAAAACTCTTCCATTTTCTTCCATTTTCAATCCAAACAAGCCAAGTTAGGAAACATACACAAATTGAAGGTTAGTATGCTATTTTAGTATCTTTTCTATGAGTTTGAGATTCTGAAATACCTAGATATGATGATAGGATTTGTCGTGGATGAGTTATGATTGAGTTTGTTGAGTTTTGGTGTTGTTTAAATTGGTTATAGGCTGTCTAAATGAAAGATATGTATCAAGTGTCCTAAATAGAAATATAGGGTACTATTTTCAGTCATCTTGGAACATGTTTTTCATCTTGATATTGTTCGAATTTGGAAAGACATAAAGAATAAAATATTTTCATATATATGTTAAGAAATGCTCTGTAAAATATAGAATTTTAATTCAATATATAGATGAAGAAAACCTAGATGGAGCATGACTGCCTCGAAATTGAATGTCATATGAGGCAGCCATGTTGATATAGTATTTTGATGACCTTAGAGTCAGAATTTGGAAAGTTTATCAATACAAACGTGTTTCTAACTACTTGACGTATATTTCTGTAAAAGGATTTGGCAATATATTGTGTTTATTGTGAGCTAGGTTAAATGAAGTATGGTAGATGCAAATCTGGATAGTCTGTTTCCTGACTAGAAATAGGATAGTATCATTTTGCATGCCATATATTGTGTAGAAGTGATATTAATGTGAATTTTGTATATGTTATACCCATATATGTCTAGTTTTATTATGTTCAAGAAACAAGGCATTTGGATTCATATAGAGAGAGTTATGGCAGAATGTGTGCAAGTAGGTCATGTGATGATCTAAGACAAAAGGATTAGATTGCATGAACTTTTGTGGAGTTAGTGTCTTATAAATCATATAACATGCATTAGTTTACATTTTCATTAAGTTTATGTTAAGATTAATTGTATAAATGTTATGTGACATTAGGAGGAAAGGTGAAATTGAACGCACACCCGATTGTGTCGAATAAATCAAACCGAGTGCGACGATAAGCATATTGCTTATATATGTGTATGAATGTATTGTGGCTTGTGACTTGGTGAATGTGAGATGTGGTTGAATCTGATGTGATGATGTGAATAATGTTTGAGTGTTTATGATACATTGTGACAGATATGAAAGTTATATGATTGAGTAAGTTGCAGTGTTATGAGTACAAATGTGGCATGTTGAGACTTATGCACATACTTGAACTGAATAATGGTTGGACAAGAAATGAATATGAGCTTGCTTAGATGGATATGTGAAATGGTCCTAGTTGATAGTTCTATCCGAATATTGTGAGCCGGAAGCACATGTGTTGAGATATATGCATACGTGTGTTGAGTTCAACTCCTCCATAGCATAGATGATTGCATTCCGAATTAAGTGAGCCGGGATACAGATTGGGCCCAAGGACCATTATATATATTATCTAAGTATAGCAGGGCCCTTACTTACTAAAATAAGCATTACTATAATAAGTGAAACAAGTGAATATCTTTCCATTGAAAATTCTAACTTGGTAATGATGATATATTTTGATCTGTGTTCTTTACATTACTTTTGTATACATATATGCATAATATGTTTATTGAGTAGGCAGATTATCCCTTGCCAACAGTTTTTTACAGGTTAGGTGGGGTTCTTCTTGTTTAAGGTCGCACCGGCAGTGTCAGTCCATTATCGCCTAGGCATTTTGGAGTATTTTGATGTACTTTTGTTTTGTAAATCCTCTATGTAGGATAATGACTTAAACATGTATTGGAAATTGTAAACGCTTTCTCTTATGTATAATATGTAAAGTTTATATGAGATTGAAATTTATATGATTGAGACTTGAAAGCATATCTATAATTGATGTTGTGCGAGATATCATGTGGTCCTAGTGAGGGCGTTATAGTTTCATTGCATTCAACAACATCCAAAATTGTTAAACCATTCAATATATATCATTGACCGTAAAATTGGTCATCCAAGCAAATTCTTAAACTGTTATGAGCAAAGAGAAAATTAAATCCAATTCTCAACAAGGAAGTAACAGAAATTAAATTCCTCCGAATTTGTGGAGCAAAGAGAACATCTTGTAGGACTAGGATTTGACCACCACGCAGATTCAATCTACACGTGTCGATTCCTTGCACTTCAAATTTTGAGTTGTGGCCTATATAGATCCACCTTGATCCGACTGGAACTCGTCGGAACTCGACAAAAGCTTCTCTATCTTTCATCACGTGGTCCATTGCACCTGAATCAACAACCCACAACGGATCAAATTCAGTCATAAGAACAGTGTTAGATACATGAAGTTCACTCACTCTTGAGTTAATAGGATGCACCTTAGGAGCAATGCAGTCCCTTGCATAATGCTCCTTAAGCTGGCAATTGAAACATTTCACACAAGAAATATTAGGCTTCTTTCTGTTCTTGTGCTTCTTCTCTTTGGGTCATTCTGCTTTCTTTTGATCTTTTACTTGTTCTTTACCCTTGCCATTGGAGCAATTATGCTTTTGGCCTTGAGCCCTAGAACGCCTCCCACTAGAATTGGAACCCACATAGTGAGCTTCAATATTGATCTTAATCGATGCAAGGAGATCCTCCTCAAGCTCGAGGTGGTGAACTATGTTACACCTTCGGTGTGTGTTAGGTGCATCTTCATATGCTCCCAACTATTCGGCAAATAACAAATAACAACTTGCATTTTCTGCTCCTCGGTCAGGACATGACCTGTTTCACTGAGTTCACTAATCATGTTCTGCATTTCTTTTAAATGCTTTTTGATAGTATGATCAGGGTGTTTCTTGTAAGTATCGAACTTGACAGTGAGAGAGTGGAGTTTGGTTAGAGACATGCCTCCAAACTTCTCCTTCAAGGCATCCCACAAGGCCTTGGCTGTCTCAAGCTTACAAAACTGACGAGTGAAGTCATCATGCATCGAACTCTGGAGAATGATGCGGGTGGTAGAATCTTTCTTCTTCCACGCCAAATATGCATCTTTCTCCCTTCGATGATGAGCAGTAGTGCCTTCCTCGGGCACAACCATGACTGTTTCCAAGGTGTCTAGAACCTCTTGTTCTTCCAGCATATACTTAATCTTGATTCCCCATATATCATAGTTATCCCCATTCAGTTTCAGGTCCTTGTTTAGTTCAGCTATGATCGATTTTCTAGTTGTTGCCATTGTTGACAGGAGAGCTACAATGGAATTGCACGTCTTATTAAGAAGTTCTAAAGGTTCAATACACGTTATAAATTCTCTTAGCAACTTACATCTAACTAAAAAGTTTAATACTAAATTTCAATTCGAACTTGAGACCATATAGGAATGACTCAAATCACCATTTACACTTTAATGGTTAGCTTATTAGGTAGATATTTATGCTTAGAGAATTTTTTTTATGTTACATTGCATAACAAGTTATTGTAATCTTTTATAATGGGTGGTTATTTATGGAATATGATGACTTTGAGTTCATTATGCTTTTGTTCAGGCAAGTCCTACTTCTAGGTTTAGCATGAATAAGATAATCATACACATATAATTTGAAAGCATAATCACAAAACATTGCTCGTTGAACCAACTAATCAAGATTCCAAAAATTCATTCAACTATGATAGAACGAAAAATAAATTAAAAACGAGCATTTGTTCTAAAAATGATAAACAAAACTAACTCAAAAGTTTTGACAAGAAACTCTGGAATCCATTTAATAAAACGAGTTAAAAACAAAACCCCATGAACCTAAGGAGAGACTATTCAACATTCCTTGGGTTGAAACCATCATAACAGATTCTGCGCGAAAACAATTATCACTTCATCACGCATGTAACCAGGAAAGTGACCATAGAGGTGATCAGATCCCCCTTTGCACCACGGAGCCTGGAGTTGCTTCTTTGATCTCAATAGCATTCCTTCTTGCCCCAATGGGAAGGAGGCTCCTCGGGCATCCAGGTCATCCAGAAAGATATAGATAGATTGATTGTAGTTCATGTGGGATCTTGACCAACTATGGAAATACATTCGACTTAGCCTTGGGACAATAGAGAAAGATTTCCTCATAGCCCTAAATCAAGGAAGATTACTACTGTCGATGCAAAGGCCACTATAACAGACAACACACTGCATCAGTTTTTGTACCTTGACCAGATGATGCACAATTGCATCTGCATCATCCCATCTTGCTAAAGTAGTCATCTTGCAATTATCCAGTCTCTTGCGGAATCAACAAAAAGGGAAAGAAGTTAGTGTACTCATACAGAAACTTATTTCATCAATCAAAACTCATTTTGACCGATACTGGGCCTCCGAAACACAAAAAACAAAACATAAAATTTTTTTGACAGTTTTATTAATTTTGGAAAAAGATAAAACGTTTTTCAAAAATTACCAAAAAAAACATTGTTTTATCTGTGTCTGCTAAAAATGGCTGAAAAATGGTGATTGGGAGACACCGCACGCGCCCCCACGCGCCGCCTATGTGTCGGAGACAAGGTGGCTCGTGGGGTGTGCCGTCTTCCTGACGTCGTATGAAAATCCATAAGTAGTCGATCCTTGGGTTTTTGGGGTCTATGATCACAATGGTATGGTCGATTTTCTCGAAAAAAGTGTCGAAAAATAATTCGAACAGAAACAACAGCTTTACCGAAATAAAAAAACAATTTTAACGATCCCGATTAGGGTTTTTTGAAAAAAAAACACCAAGAACGAAAACATTATCAAGTCTGACTAAGACCAAAAAACATTACATAAACGGATTTCATCGAGTTTCAATCGTTTATAGAAGATCAAAAACATATTTTTTATAAGATTTTCTTAATCAGATCAAAACCTTATTTTAGATTGAAAAGAAGATCAAACTTATAAAAACCGTGTTTGTACCAAAAAACCAAGAACAAAATCAAGAATATATATAAACACAACAATTCAATCATTCTTAGGAATGATCCCACAAATTTCTTCATATTTATGGATACAGAAAACACAGAGTACTAGATCTATGGCTCTCTACCAATGACGTGATTAACGGCCATTAATCCATTTGAGATATACGGGTACGGGCATACCTTATTGAATAGCAGAACCGGTAGATCTCTTAGAGTAGCGGAAGCAGATCTTAGCACCATGATCTTGTACCACCGGTAACAGGCAACCACACAATGTTAGCTGGGGAAGACTGAATAATCCACAGACTAAAGCGAAGACGAAGAATGAGCGGGAGAGAATTCGGCCATTAGGGAGTTAGAAGAGAGTTTTTTATGATTAGGGTTAAGCCTATTTATAGGAAGCTAAAACCCTAATTCTCCATCTCTTAAGATGGTCTTGGTCCGTTCCATTTCAGACGGGTCGGATTAATTAGATCCATACCCAATTAATCCTAACAATAAATAATGATAAATTAGTTAACTAAACTCAACACTACTAAACTGGAGTCTTGATAAGCCCAAAATATACCTAAATTAGCATGCGTAAATGTATTCAATTTCATGTAAAATATATATTAATTATATTATTTTGTTAAGATTTTACGTTGGTATTTATCATTTGTGTGCAAGGTGTTAATTATTTGGAAAAATCCAAATAGGAGCTAAAACGGAACAAAAACGAGTAAGAATTCATGTTTTGCCTGAGATTTTAGAATCAAAATGAGGAAGCGACACAAAGTGTCTGTCGCGACCGAGATTCTCATTATCTCGATCGCGACATGCACCCTGCAACTACAACAATGAGAATTCCAGCCACTCCTCCTTGGTTTCTATGTCGCGGTAGAGATTCCTAAAATTTTTACAGAGACAGAAACTTTGTAAGGCACATTTTACATGTGTTAATTTCCAAACGACGCATCCGTTCATCCAGATAGAGGTGATTCTTCACCAATGGACATGTCTCTTCAAACACACATTTTGGAATATTATAAATAAATGTAGGAATTCAGAATTCAATGTTGTTCAATGTTGATTATTTCAATGTTGTTATGTTGGTTGTTCTAGTTCATAGTTTTGTTATACAAACTTGTTATAAAGTTACAAGTTGTGTAAATAGTTTAAGATACGATATGTAGTTCTTATAGTTTAGAGTTTGAGTATTGTTCAAAGATGAGTTTACACTCTGATAGTGGATTCAACAATCTCTACTTCGAGGATTCAGCAAGACAAATTAGCGGCTGAAGCGCCCCAGGGTCTGACAAGCCTACGAAGTTTGAGGAAAGGATTGACAACCCGGAACTCAAATTAGTTAAAATATTATCCAAGTTTCTTCTTCTCTGTTAACTTGATTCGATTCATAATAAATTAATAAGATATCTTTTCAATGCAATTTATTTCTACTGTTGTTATTTTTGAGTCCGATATATTCTCTAAAGTAATAAACCGGTGTTTTCAATAAAAACCTTTTTACACAAATTATATTTCCATGAAAACTTTGTTGAACACTTAAAAGAATTAGGATTTATGGTTGATATGATCGATAGCTCGGCTTATCAAACACAATTTGATTAAGGTAGCAATCTATTCCGACCGTAGAAAGATTGTATGCAGTTCGAAGCCCAGTAATTGAATTAATCGATAAATTGTTACATCTTAATAATATGATCAAAGTTATAAGTTGCTTTCTTGCTTTGTGTATACAAGTCTTGAATTCTACTTGTTCCTAAACATAATTTCTATATTTGTAATCCAAACTATTGACAGATCTAGATTCTGAATCACAACCATTTATTCCATTTCAAACCATTAACGATTTCCTATAAACCTTGAGAAAACGAATGTAATCAAGACAATAAATCAAATTATCATATGTTCCATGTGGGATCGATATTTTATTACTACAAGCGAAACCGTGCACTTGCGGAATTCGCCTAACAAGTCTACTAAATTATCTTGAATTTAAATAAGGCTTAATGCATCATTTGCCTCCTGAACTTGTCAAAAGTGTTTAAGTAGCCCCCTTGAACTTGTCAAAAGTGTAACCAACTGCTCCTTCAATTTTCAATTACAGATTAGAGATATGGTGTGTGAACCACATGCTTCCCAAACCCCAAAATCGTGAATCCCAACAATTCAAAATTTTCAAACCCATGAACACTGAATCGTCATCTTCTACCAGAAATTATTTCCATCATAATTCATTTCCATCACAATTCCTTCACAAACTCAATCTCTAAACTCAATCATGGAACCTTTGAATTCTTGGTATTGAGTATACGGTGGACCATTGGTCATTTAAGGTTAGTTCATTTCTCCTATCTGACATATTTCATTGAGTTTATATATGGGTTTGACTGAATTTTATTGAATATGTAAAATGGATATTACGTATGCAAAGTAAGGGTATTTTCATTCTTCACCATTGAGCATGTGGGGTTCACTTTATGTCATTATATGCTTTGAGATTCTCTTTTCATTTGTTTATCAATTTTTCACCGTTGAAAAAGTCATATATAATCAAATTTAATTGCTTTTTCTGTAGCCATTTTATTTTTTAGTGGGTTCTTTATTCCTGTAACAATGTCAATGTGCTTTTCCTTAATTTTGCTGTGCTTTTTCTTAAATTTCATTGAATTGCATTTCAAATGGAAAATAGATAAAGAAACATCATGCTTTACATAGACCTTCTTTACAAATATTGATGTTATCTTGTTCTAATAATTGGAATTTTTTTTATATCTCTTTGTTATTGGAATTATTTCAAATTGTTTGGTTTTCGAATCAAATTGGTAGTGAAATGGCAATCAATATTAAATGGCACCATGGAGGGAAGTTAGAGGATGATGGAGGGCTAAAGAAATATGTTGGGGGTATGGAGGAAGTGGAAAAAAATATAGACCCAGATAAACTCAGTCGTTTATATCTTCTTTGGACAATACACGAGGTGTTTAAATATCAGGCATGTGGTCCTATCTATTACCAACATAGAGGGACAAGAGAATTTATTAAGATAATTAATGATGAGGTGGTTATGGATATGATGGATGGTGTTAATAATGGGGATATTGTTGATGTTTATGTGGACTATGTATATGGGACCTACCGGGCGGATGTGGTAGGAAATAAGGCCACTGTGGAAGAAGTTGCAAATATGGTTATTTCTAGCCATACTGATGTATTTAATATAGATGATTTAGATGTAGTAAATGTTGAAGAGTAGACATGTTATGCTACTTAGATGAGGGAAACCAGTCAGCTCACTCGAATGATGAAAATGGTGATGATTCTGATTCTAATACAACAAGAGATGAGTTATATAAAGCAGATCTTGATGATGATGATAGTAGTGAGAATGATGAGGAGGTAAAACAAATTAAACAAACTGTTTCGAGTTATACGAGGGAACGATCTAAGAAAAATAGAGGTCTACGGCAGAAGGAAATTGAATTGAGACCAACTGGAACTGATATTGGATTCCAGGATTGGTTGAAAGAAGGTAACAGATATGTTGGACAGTTGGGGGGTGATAAAGACTACATAGGAAGCTCTGATGTAGACAGTTTTGGTACTGAAAATGAAGATGGTGATGACACTGAAGTAAAAGAAATAACGAGAAAGAGAAAGACAATGATCCACCATGATCCTAATTGTGCGGAGACTTTATGGGAGTTGGGGATGGTGTTTGAGAATGTGCATCAATTTAGGGAAGCAATTTGTAATTATACTGTGAGGAATGGTGTGGAGTTGACAATAAGGCCAAATGATAGTGATAGAGTTAGGGCTAGATGTATCAAAACATATGAATGGCATCTTTTTGGAAGTTTAGATAAAAGGTCACATAATTTTCTCATAAAGACTTACCATCCAGTGCACACTTGTTATAGGACTAACATCAATAGGCATTGCAATGCAAAATTTCTGACAAAGTACTTCAAGGAAAAAGTTACTGAAAATCCAGGGATGAAGATATGGCAAATGCAAGACTTGGTGAAAAAGAAGCTTGAGATATATGTTGGTAGAATATCTTACAGGAAAGCCAAGAGTAATATATTAGAGGAATTGATGGGCAACTACAGAGTAGAATTTGCTAGACTATATGACTAGAGAGATGAAATTTTAAAATCCAATCCAGGTAGTACATGTGTGGTTCATGTAGACCCTAAAAGGATACCTCCTAGATTGATATTTCGGGGTTTCTACATTTGCTTCAATGCATTGAAAAAAGGATTCAAAGAGGGATGCATAAGATGTATATGGTTAGGTGGGAACTTCCTCAAAGGAATATGCAAAGGGCAAATGTTAGTTGTAGTAACAAAAGATGGAAATAATTAGATGTATCCAATTGCTTGGGCAGTGACGAACTCCGAAACAAAACACACATGGAAATGGTTTATCAAATTGTTGCAGGCAGACTTGAACTTGTCTCTTGGTGATGGATATACTGTAGTGGCTGGTATGCAAAAGGTACATTTTCATACTTTTCTAAATTTTTTTTGTACTACTAAATTGATGGAATGCCAATAGTAATAGTATAATTTAATACCAACCCTGCTAATATAGTAATAGTATAATTTTATACCAGCAGTTGCTGGGAAATTATACCAGCAGCACTGCTGGTATAATTTTACACCAGCAGTTATACCAGCATGTGTTGCGGGTATAAATTATACCAGCAGCACATGCTGGTATAATTTACACCAGAAGTGTTGCTGGTGTAAATTATACTTTATACCAGTAGGTGTTGCTGGTATAATTTACACCAGCAGGTGTTACTGGTATAAAATTACACCATCAGCACCTGTTGGTATGATTTACACCAGCAGTGTTGGTGGTATAATCTTATAACAATAGCACTGTTGGTGTAGATTATACCAGCAGGTGCTGCTTGTATAATTTATACCAAAACTGTTGGTGTAGATTATACCAGCAGGTGCTGCTTGTATAATTTATACCAAAACTGTTGGTAAATCTAGTACTAGCAGCACTGTTGGTATAATTGCTGCTAATAAATTTAATACACAGAATTGTTGATATATTTTTTTTGTTTTATTTTTATTAATAGGGTTTAATTCCTGCAATTATAGAGGTTCTTCCACATGCGGAACACAGAATGTGTGCAAGACACGTGCTAGCAAATTGGTCAAAAAAATGGAAGGGTGTAGAAAGAAGAGCTTGTTTTTCGAGATGTTCTAAATCCACTTTTGAAGCTGAATTGAATGATAATTTCACAGCTCTAAGTAAGTTAGGTAAAAATATTGTTGAGGAACTTTTGTGTTACGATAAAGAATGATGGTGTCACACTTATTTTTCAATGACAACTAACTGTGATTTCGTTGATAATAATATGTCTGAAACATTTAATGGGTGGATATTCACAAGACTATAATTACACTGTTCGAAGAAGTTAGATTGCAAATGATGAATAAGATAGTAGATATGAGAGAGTTTGTGGAAAAAATGGATAAATGACATATCCCCAATGTCTATAAATGTTTTGAAGAAAAATACTTCTCGGGCAATGAAATGTAGCATAACTTGGAATGGGGAGTCTGGTTTTGAAGTTGTGGAAGGAGCATACAGACATGTGGTTGATTTGAAGAAGCAATCTTATTCTTGTAGATCTTGGGGCCTTAAAGGAATTCCTTATGCACATGCTATTGCTGCATTGCATAGACAAGGTTTGGACCCCCAGAATTCCGTTGCTCACTAGTACCACAAGACAACTTATATGAAAGCTTATGCAAATTGTATTCAGCATGTTCTTAATATGAAAATGTGGCCAGAGTCAAACAATCCACCTATTGAACCACCCGAGGTTAAGAAATTGCCAGGTGGACCTAAGAAGAATAGACGCAAATCAAAGGATGAGCCAAAGAAGATTGGGAAATATTCACGCAAAGGAACATCAATTACTTGTTCATTTTGCAAGAATGAGGGGCATAATAAAAAGAGTTGTCAACTAAGAAAGGCAGCTGGAACAAGGGTAATGGATCAGAAACGTACTGAACTTGTGATTTTTTAATCAGTTTATTTGTTAACATGTAAAATATTTTTCATACAAGGTTTTAGTGCACATGTAGCAAGTGTTTCAACACCACCAACTAAACTGCCAATTAATAGGCCTACTATTGCTAGTACACAAAGAAACAATTCGGTAATCATATTAAATGCTATAAATCAAATTACTTTCTAATGTCAAGTTGTTATTAAAATCAAATCTTTTTATTAATTGCAGGAAATAAATGTAAATAAACAAGCAACATATAAGAGGCCAAGGTAGTCGGGGTATGGTGTTGTAATATCAGAGAGGACAAGATTTACAACTGAGCAAGTAAGAAATTATTTTGAAATCTTTTTTCTTTGCAAAATCTATGAAGTATGTATTAACATTGTTGACTGTTAATAGTTTGGTATACCGGGAGGAAGAGTTATTACAACTAGAGCAATGAACATCAAAAATTCTGCTGAAGTAACCGGAGATATTGGATTTCAGCCACAAAAGCTTAAGTTTTTTGGCAAAAAGTCTATGACTCCACAACAATTGCAGCAAGAATTAGCAAACAGACAAGTACAAGCAAGAAGGGGTTTCAATCAACAAGTCCAAGAATCTGTTGGATCAAAGCAGCCTGAAAATCAGCATACAAATGTAGTAGCCATTAGCCAACGTGTTACCTCCAGTCAACCTCCAGAAAGTGATACAAGACAAGCAAATCGTGCAACTGCCAAAACCAACTCACAACCTATGGTTGTGAGGTGGTTTAATTCATAGTACTATTATGTTATCTAGCGTGCATCATTTGTCATTTTGGAGTTTGTAATGAAGTAGAAACTACGAACTTAGAAAGTGATTGTCGTTTTGGACGTGATTTTGTGATGAAAGATTATCAATTTCTGATAAATTTTAATGATTAAAAACTTAAAAGCGATGACATTGTTATTATTTTTGGTTTATAAAGGTTGAATTATTGTTTAGTATTTACATTAAAGCTGATTTATGAGATAGAATTTACAACTTAGCAACGCTGATTTATTTTTAACTGTTGGGATTTTTACTCAACTACTATTACAGCTACTCAAGTAATTATTTTTTTTTGTAAATTCTCACTGGAACATTAAACCATATTAAAACCATATTCTGAAAATCAAAGCAAAGCAATCTCCATGAATTTCTTTAGACTTGTAGTCCATAATTTCAGTAAAAATCAAAGCACACTACACCAAGAATTAACATTTTATTGCTTTCATCGACGATTTTTGACTTTTTTATTGCTAGAATTCTTCCATCAATTAACATTCGTTTGAAAATAGTGCCTTGTCCGCCTTTACCAATAATTCTGTTACGATTGCAGTAACCAGTAGCTTTCACAAACTCCTTTGAAAAGAACATTTCAGTGGCGTCAACATTAGTATAAAAATGAAAATCAAATTGAAAAACCCAAACTCAGAAGTGGAAGAAAAATGAGAACGATGAATTAATCCGATGAGAACAAAGTACAAAGAACTTATGCTGATAAAAATGCAAAATTCAAACACCAAATTCATAAACCCAAAATCAAAAAGTCAAATTGAAAAACCCAAACTCAGATAATAAAAATAAGAAGACAAATTATTCCTTTCCAATCGGAAAAAAGAACCTATCCTCACAATGAGAAACGAAAACTTTTCAGATTAGAAGAATAAGAAATGAAAATATTGAAGATTCAGCAAAGAAGAAAAGAAAAGAACAGATTTAAAGAACAAAATTTGAAAAAACAAAAATACAGAATAAGATTGTAGAAACAAAAAGAGCAAATCCAGAATAAGACTGCATAATTCCAGAAACCCAAAAGAACATAATTTCACAAAGCAAACAAGATTTGTCAAATTTTATGTTATGAAATCCAAAAGAAGAAAAGGAAACCTTCTTTATTCTGCTTTTGATTGAATTCACACGCTTGTTTTTGGTGATTTTGTACGCACACTGCCAAATTAGATTGAATGAGCAGCTGGTTACACTTTTGACAAGTTTAGGGGCTACTTAAATACTTTTGACAAGTTCGGGGAGCTATTTAAACATTTGCAAAGTTCAGAGGGTCATTTAAGTTTTTTTGACAAGGGGACAAATGATGTATTAAGCCTTTAAATAATAAAGGGTAAAAATCTTACTAAAACAGTAAATTTCAAACACAATAAAATCAATAACAATTAAATATTCACAAGTAACATAAAAAAAAAAAGCCCTAATGCTCCCCCAACCCTCTTAACTTGTCCAAATTGGTCATTTTATCCCTCAAACTCATCGAATGTTTTATTTACCCCCCTTAACTCCATAAAAGTGGTATTTATCACCCCCTCAACTTGTCCATTTACCCCTCCAACTCATAGAATGTCATGTTTACACCATTAACTCCACAAAAGTGACATTTCTCACCCATTACAATCCGTTGTCGAGGTCTAAATTGATACATTTTTTAAACATTAAATCTATATTGATGTTATTTTGTACGTGAAACCTAAATTGATACTTCTCCAAAAACCATAGACCTATTTTAGTACATTATCCCCACATATAATGCCTTTAACTTATTTATATTAATATTCTTTTTATTTGTATCTTTTATTAATTCACTCTCTTTTCAATTTTTTTGGCTAGTTAGATTTTAATTATCCAATTATTGTAATACAATATTATTATAATAAACAAATGAAGGATCAATATAATTATCAAATTAAAACAAAATAAAAAAATAGATATTAAAAAAATATATTTTCAAACTCATTTAAACAAATCCTATTAATTTTGCATTATAAAGGGATAAGAAATACCACTTTTATGAAGTTAAGGGGTAAATAAGATTATAAGGGGTAAGAAATACCACTTTTATGGAGTTAAACGGGTAAATAAGATATTCGATAAGTTAGGGAAGGATAAAATGGCCAATTTGAATAAATTAAGAGGTGAGAAATACTATTTTTATGGAATTAATGAGGTAAATATATTTTATGAGTTGGAGGGATAAAATGCTAGGTAAAAAAAAAAAAAAACAGCGAGGGCTTAATATATATCAACTACAAAAATGAAAGATAAGGAATCTCATATGCGTTTTGCCTAAAAAAAATCTGAAGTGAAGGTTGAAGACCAATTGAGATTCCGATAAATGGTTGCAGCGTTGGCCACACCGATAGATAAACTAAAAACGATTGCTTGCTGATTAGTCCTGTACACCTGTAAGTTCTTTGGTTCCTTGTAATTGTCTTCTGTTTATTTATTTTTCAATTCAAGTTTAGATGGTAAAGAACTCTAGAAGTTCAATTCCAATGTATTTAGCAATACTGGACCAAGCAAGCAAGTCTCTTTAGTTCCATGTACGTTTCAGCTTCGTTTTTTTAGAGTTCTAGGGTGTAATTTGGCTTGGAGATGATAACAATGGCAACTGGACAAATGGGTTTCTGTTGTTCCGATAGAAGTTGGAATTTTACTTCTAATTGTAACTGGAGAACATATTCTTCTCACGGGTTTGTGAATTTATGGCGACCAATTTGTGTTTTTCCATTATACCCGCAGAGTGCAAAGACGATGAGAAGTTTTGGTTTAAGAATTAAGGCCGTGTCAAATGGAGATTCAGATAACGGGGTGGTTGGGGGTGGGCTTCTTGAGAAAGATCTAGAATTTAAGCCATCTTTTGATAAGTATTTGAAAGCTATGGAGTCTGTTAAAACTGTTAAGGAGAAGAAGCTACAGCATAAATTGAGTGGTCATAAATTGAAGGATGATTCAGAGAGAAATAACACAGCATTATTGGGTAGAACAGAGAGGAGTGCCAAGTTGAGGTTTCAGGAGTCTGTGGATAAAGAAAGTACATCTGAAATCCTGGAAAAAGATAAACCGAGGAAAACTGGTAATGCTGATGTTGCCCAAGAATACACTTTCTCTAGCAAACGTGACTATAAAGAAAGGGTAACTAGAGAATCAAATGTTAAATTTGTTGTTAAACAAAGTAGTGGAGATTCTAATGTGAAAAAGAGTACAAGAGGAGCAAAAAGAGAACATTGGTTGTCTAATAAACAAACCAGTAGTATGAATGCTGAGTTGGATTTGAATCGAGATAAGAATAAGAAGATCCAAAATTTGCAACGGATTCCAGTTGTACTGGGTGATGTTAGGAGGAATAGAAGCGCTCATGGCACAAACAAGGAATTTTCTTATCATCAAAGTTCCCCAAAAATATTGCGTAAAGACAGGGTCACTGAAGGAGTGGAAGTTGTTCTTCGAAACAATAAAATAAGTCGTAAACTTGTAAGAAATCAGGTCCAGATTGATGAGAACAGTGATAATGAATCCATGGAGAAAAAAGGATTACTAAGCAGAAGAAATCAGGTTCTCCTTGATAATGGTGGTGCTGAAGATATGGAAGTGGAAAGAGCTGCCTTCAAAAGTTTGGAGGAATACAGTGATATTGCTTTCAAGCCACGATCAAAGATGGAAATTGAGGAGAGACTCCAGAAGTTAGCAAAATGGTATAAATTTGTTCAACTATTATTATTATTATTTTTTTCCATTCATCATTGTGTAGAGGCCTGAATAGTGAATACAGCTGAAGTATTGCTAGGTAATTTGCTTGCTGCCTTGTTTTTCTTTAGTCCGTCCTTTTATATCACATGTATTGCAGTTCTGTTTGATGTGACCTCATCAAAACCCAATTTCTTTTGATAGTTTAAACGGTGCAGATATTGATATACCCGAGTGGATGTTCTCTAAGATGATGCGCAGTGCCAGAATCAAGTATTCCGACCATTCTATTGTGAGGATTATCCAGATATTGGGTAAATTTGGAAATTGGAGGAGAGTTCTGCAAGTCATTGAGTGGCTTCAAATGCGGGAACGTTTCAAGTCTCATAGGCTGAGGTAACTTTTTCTCCTATTCCTTGTTCTTCTGTAGATAGGTACACATGTTCTATTGTGGCTACTGGTTTACTGCATGCTAGATAAAAGTTTAGGTAAGGGTAGGCGCATCCATCCCCTAGGCAAGAGTAAACCTCAATTGAAAATTTAAAGTGAAGTTTATAGATTGTCTGCTAAAGAGAGCTAAATTTTGACAGAGTGGGCACTCAAAAACCAAACTTGACAAGCTGGGGTATGGTCAACTTATAAATGGACTATTTTCCATAAAAGAGTTTCAACCTTAACAATAAGCTGACAGTAAATGGATGTCCCGTTCGAGCTTGATGTCAAAAGCAACAACATTATGGTGGGTTTTGTTGTAGTGGCTATCCTCTTACGGGATGGTATGCATAAGTGCTCTAGGTGCATAAATTCAACAACAACAACAAAGCTTTAGTCTCGAAATGATTCGGGGTCGGCTAACATGAACCATCATATAAAACCGTGAAATCAAGTTGTGTTAGCGACACAAATTCTCTCCCTCCACTCTTTCTTATCTACTACCATATTTTCCTCAATCCCCAATACACTCACATCACTCTCGATCACCCTCGTCTAAGTTTGTTTAGGTCTTCCCCTATCCCTCACCACTACATCCCTTTGCCACTCTTCAGTCCTCCTAACCGGCGCATCAAGCGCTCTTCGTCTTACATGGCCAAACCACCTTAATCGATTTTCCCTCATTTTATTCTCAATAGATGTAACCCCTACTTTTGTCCTAATTATTTCATTACTCACCCGATCCTTTCTCGTATGACCACACATCCATCTCAACATACGCATCTCCGCCACCGACATCTTATGAGTGTGACAGTGTTTCACTGCCCAACACTCCGTACCATATAACAGTGCTGGTCTTATTGCCGTGCGGTAGAATTTTCCCTTCAATCTATTTGGCATGCCGGGGTCACAAAGGAAACCCGTAGCACTCTTCCACTTCGCCCAACCGGATTTAATCCTATGAGCAACATCTCCATCTACTTCTCCATCCGTTTGGATAATAGATCCTAAATGCCGAAAGCAATCTCATGCCTGAACAACTCTCCCATCTAGTGTGATTGTCCCTGCCTCCCTACTCTTATCGCCGCTAAAATTACACTCCAAATATTCTGTCTTACTTTGGCTCAACTTAAAACCTCTAGATTCTAAAGTCTGTCTCCATAGTTCCAACTTCCTCTCCACGCCTTCTTTCGTCTCATCAACCAACACAATATCATCTGCAAACAACATGCACCATGGTATACCCTCTTGAAGTGAACTCGTTAGTTCATCCATAACGATCGCAAAAAGAAAAGGGCTTAGTGCAGAACCTTGATGCACTCCAATCGTAATAGGGAACTCTTCAGTCTTCCCAAGACTGGTGCGTACACTCGTGCATGCTCCCTCATACATGTCCTTTATGATGTCAACATATTTCCGCGAAATGCCTTTCCTTATTAGGGCCCACCAAAGTACTTCCCTTGGTACCTTATCATATGCCTTCTCCAAGTCAATGAAAACCATATGCAAGTCTTTCTTCTTATTTCGATAGTGCTCCATTAATTGTCTCATTAGGTGGATGGCTTCCATAGTTGATCTTCCCGGCATAAATTCATAGGAAGAAAATTCATCATGAACATGTTTCTTTTAGAATGAGGAATTGTGAATTCTTGTGCGTGTAAATATCCTAGGTACGCATTTGACACTTTTATTTCTTCTGCATTGTCTACTACATCAGACATAAATTGGTTGAAATCTAAGCTAACAGGAAAACTTAAATTTTGGCTTTTTGGGCCATTTGAGTAATTAGTGCGGTTGGAGCTCATAAGCAGTGTAACAGATCAAATAAACATAGATCATTATGTGTAGGAATGTGTGTCACAGCGTTTGGAGAGAGACAAGCTGATACTACAATAAACACAATGTATATGATCTAGTTGGCCCAACTGATAGACACTCACATAATGAGCTTGAGAAGAGACTATGTTTCTGTGGCAAAAGTCATGATGGCCCATTTCCAAATTAACTAGTGGAAATTTTGGCCATTACATTATGTTAATGAATAATGAAATAGGACAAAAGTATCAGAAAGTGAGAAATTAACTAAGGAAAATAAATTATTTGAAAAGGCAAGCAACTACTAGGTACTAGCTGAACTTCTATGTCTAGAATGAGAATAGTTGCAACAGCAGGGATACCTACCACTAATGAGAATGACATGTCGATAAGTTAATTTGAAATGTTCCTTAAAGCTCCTTTGAGGAATTATGTGAAAATGGTTGCCATTTGTTGGGCTGCTGTGGATGTGAATCTCGAGGACTTTAAATGCTTGAATTAGACCTTCTAACTTCCTAATTGAATGTTGTTATTGTTATTATTATTATTTCTATAACTTATTATTACAAGGAAATTCCATGCCACTTTAAATGCTTGCAAAAAAAAGTCATGGTCATTGTATACAGGTAATCTGGACTTGCATGATCTTGCATTTTTATATTTTTTTTTTTTATTTTTTTATTTTATATACATCGCGACAATGTAGGTACATTTACACAACTGCACTTAATGTACTTGGGAAGGCACAGAGGCCTGTGGAGGCACTGAATGTATTTCATGCAATGCAGGTAATTATGTTTATTTGTAGTTTTTTCCTTTGTCTTCAATGTAATATCCCAAATGGCAATTTCCCTAACCTATGTAATGTCTGTTTCATTTATTCTCCAGCAACAAATGTCATCCTATCCGGATTTAGTGGCTTACCATTGTACTGCCGTTGCTCTTGGACAAGCAGGGCATATTGAGCAGCTTTTTGATGTGATTGATAGCATGCGATCTCCCCCCAAGAAGAAATTTAAAATGTCAGCACTTGAGAAATGCGACCCAAGATTGGAACCAGATATTGTTGTCTTCAATGCAGTTAGTAATAGTTGGCTGTAAATTGGTGTTTTTATATTTGGGAAATGTCAGATATTAATATGAAGTGGACCTTTAACTATTAGCTTAAGCTTTTAGTTCAATTGGTTCCATAACATGGTATTAGAGCCAGCTTAACCCAGTGAGCATTCACGTGTGGGAGTGTGTCGGATATTAATATGAAGTGGACCTTAACTATCAGCTTAAGCTTTTAGTTCAATTGGTTCCATGACAGGAAATAATATTTTTATAGCTTGTTACCTGTTTTGCTGTGTGGTAGCTGTGACTGTGATTGGTAGCAGTAATCATGTTGACAGTATATGCATATCAGTTTTGAACTTCTTTGCTCCTTTTATCTTTGGCTCGCATGGGTAATTTGCTTCAAAATGAACTGGATAACAATTTGGTCCTTTAAGGTAGCGTTTTTGGTCAAATTAGTCCAAAGTGACACATGTTGGCACTACAAACAACGAATCATATGTTGACACGTGCCTGTGCAGATTTTTCCACACGTTATTGGACATAGAAACGCTTATCAGGTGTTTATGGTCTAATAAAAAGGCTGCTAAAATTGTAGATGACTTCGAGGACTGCATTACGCTGTTTATTCTGTCTTTTGTGTTTGACCTGTAAATTCTGATTTTTACACAATTTGATTTGTTTTATATCCTTGTATTTATATGTAGCATTTTGGAATTGTATGTGTGCAGGTCCTCAATGCCTGTGTTCAGAGAAAACAATGGGAAGGCGCTTTTTGGGTTCTACAGCAGTTGAAGCAACAGGGAATACAGCCGTCAACTGCAACATATGGACTAATCATGGAGGTATATTGTCTGTACTTTTGCTCTTATGGGAACTTTTTGGTCCCCAATGATGATGTTGGCTTTGACAAAGCTTAGGATTTTGAAATAGGTGGCAATGTTAACTCTCAAAACTTGATAACTGCTTTGCATATTATGTGATTTACTGAAACTGACAAAAATATACCCTTATTAATTGGCTTCTTTTTTATTTGAATTTCCCAACTTTGTAATTGTGAATAGCACCCTGTTCTGTTAATTTCCCTTTTCTCCTTTTTCATCAAGTAAAAGTACAAACAAAAGAAAATAAGTTAACTAGGATAAAATTTGTAGCCATAATTAAGATTATGGTTTAAGTCCTCTTATTTCTAGCAAATAATTATTGATAACTTAACAGGTTGCATTTTCTTTTAATGAAGAGATTAACATTTATCACTTGTAATGTGAAATTTTGGATGTATTTTGGTTTTAACTAGGCATAATTTGAACTACTCAAACAATTAAAAGAAGACGTGCATAAAATAATATGACTAAAAACAAAAGGAAAATGAAATAAAATTTGTAAATCAAGTTGAGAAGAATTCAAAGATTGTCTTTGCAAAAGATAGTTGAGGATCTTAAAATAGAGTCTAACATCTTGATACACAAACAATTATCTCAATTTGACTAATATGACATGATTTTAGACTGAGAATAACAAGTAATGGAGTGACAGGCTTAGAAATGGATTGAAGCGGTTTAATCCTCCTCACTATAGGCTTACAAGTTATTGTTGTTACAACTCCAGAATTTATAATCAAATAGAAATGTGAAATCTATAGTTTCTGAAGGTTTGTTTTACTTTGAATCAAGGAAGCAGAAGAGGGTTTTCAAATATAGACAGCCTGCACTATGGTTAGGCATTGACCACTAGGTTGCTAGACCAGGATAGTTTTGGCAATTCAATAAAATACGTGCTTAAGCGAACATGTAAATTTGTCACGTATAACCGTAGGAATGCCTGAGAGTAATTGCTGAATTATGTTAGTTGTTGTTAATTCTGTTTTACTTGTTACTAATTCCCTAAAAATAGCTGTTAGGAAAGTTGTTAGGGTCCTGGACAGCTGTAGATTCTGTGTTGTCCTTTCATGTAACCGTTTCTGCCACCTCATCATATAGCATTGCTATATGAGGTCACAAGTCTGTGATGTAAGGCATGATTAATGAATTATCAGCTACTTCTATTCTTTTCCCTAAACATTTTTCTATCAGACCTCAAAACCTGACATTGGTATCAGAGACGGTCCTTCCCCTAAACATTTTTCTATCAGAGACCTCAAAACCTGACATTGTTATTAGAGACGGTCCTTCCCCAGGCCATTCCTTTGGGATATGGTCAATAGTGCTGCTAAGAGAACTTGAGCAGCTAGAAGAGGAAAATTTGGAACAACAGATTCGTTCCCTGAGCACCAAACTTGCCGAGCAAACTGAGGTCCCTGCCACGCGAATAGATGCT
Organism: Euphorbia lathyris; assembly: GCF_963576675.1. Classification (NCBI taxonomy): domain Eukaryota; kingdom Viridiplantae; phylum Streptophyta; class Magnoliopsida; order Malpighiales; family Euphorbiaceae; genus Euphorbia; species Euphorbia lathyris. The sequence continues at coordinate 68,546,904 of NC_088910.1, forward strand.
ATACATGCTGTGTTACGAGATGTTCGTACCATTCATTCTGAGCATAATAAAATAATGGACTCCATGCTGCAGGAGCGGACCTTGTTGAGCAAGGAACAACAAGTTTCTCACAGGACACTAGAGGAAATGATGCAGAAGACTCACCACCCTAGCCCAACTAGCCCAAGGAAGCCACATACCTTCTTCCTTTGTTCACTCCCCGTCTGGTAGTCTTAATGATACCAGAAGCAAGGACACAACTCATACAAAGACATTCTAGGCAACCCACCTGCAAGGGACAATGGGGAGCTAATTCCAGGGAAAAATAGTTACTTCAATAAGCTGCTACCTAGGTGTGACCTCCCTACCTGTGATGGTACAGAGGTTTCCAAACTCAAAATGGAGAAGCTACACCCTACACTTACTGAATCATTTTACCTTTCTTCTTTTACCACTAGCCTGAAACCCGAACTGACATCTGATGTGAGATCCAGTGAACCCCATAGACCTGTACGGAACCATTAGGCAATCAAAACTTCAAGAAACCCATTTGAAGGATCTCATAGAACTGCTTAAACCTAAACCTACATACAGATCACCACTACCTACAAGCCCCTAGACACAGACTCTTCCAACACCTCCAAACCCTTATTGGCTCCACCCACTACAAGTAATCACATCACTAAAACACTTGAACTCAAGACCCAAAATCCTACTCCATTTGTTAAAAAAAAAACCTCGTGAGTGTTGTGAGAAGTATTTCCCAGGCCATCAATGCACCCAAAAGAAGTTGCATCTCTTGAACATGGAAGAAGGCATGGAGGCAGGTTATGTGATTGTACACGAAGTGGAACAAGAGGAAATGGAGAGTCGGGGCTTAGATGAGGTAGAACATATAGCATTGCCATTGTCAATTAATGCACTAGATAGTGGTGTCAATGATGGAACCCTTAAGCTCAAGGGTATACTAAACAAGAAGCCCATCATGATACTCATTGACAGTGTGGTAGCACACACAGTTTTGTGGACCACAAATTGGCTAGAGAGGCCAAACTACCACTAGAGAAGATCAGACCTGCAGTTGTGCTTGTGGTTAATGCAGCATGCTCGTTTTAAGTTTAGTGTTAGGGTATTAGAACTAGGGGATTATGATATAATCCTAGGGGTGGATTGGATGAGGTGTCATCCCCCTATTACCTTTGATTTTGAAGGCAACAAGCTCTTAATTCAAAAGGATAGTAAGCAGCTAGAACTTCTAGGGATATCAGAGGCAACCATCCTCAAGATGATGCCCCTTAAATCAATCAACCAATTGGTAGCCAAAGGGTGGAAAGAGGTCACTTTTAAGCTATTCCTTATGTTGAATTACAAATACCAGAGCCCCCTTCAACTCAAATCCTACACAACCAACCCCATGATCAATTGTAACCTCTGCTTAACCAATACCAGCACCTATTTCAACCACCTAAATATTTACCCCCACGTAGAACCCATGATCTCTCAATTCCCCACAAGGCCTCAACTGATCTTCCGGCCATATAGATACTCACATCACCAGAAAAACAAGATTGGAAAATTGGTGGAAGAAATGTTAGCTAATGGGATCATAAGGCCTCACACCAGTCCTTAGGCATGCCTCTCCTGTGCTCTTAGTCAAGAAGAAGGATGTTATGGAGGTTTTGTGTGGATTACGGAGAACTCAACAAGGCCACCATCAAGGATAAATTTCCAATACTGGTTATTTAAAAGCCTATAGATGAACTCAATATGGCAAGAATTTTCTCTAAGTTGGACCTCAGGGCAGGCTATCATCAAATAAGAAGGCAGGAACAAGACATCTGCAAAACTGCCTTTAGAACACACTTTGAGCATTATGAGTTTATAGTGTTTCCATTTGGCCTCACAAATGGTCCTGCAACTTTTCAATCACTCATGAACTCAGTCTTTCAACCCTACCTTAGGAAATTTGTCCTAGTGTTTTTTTTTTATGAAATACTTGTATACATCCATTCGATGGAGTTCCACATACAACATCTTCAAGCTGTGTTTGATCTCCTAACTGTTCTCCAGTTGTTTGTCAAGGCTTCTAAATGTGAATTTGGAGTTCACCAAATTGATTATCTAGGTCATATCTCATCTAAGGTAGGGGTGGCAACAGATCATGTGATGGTTGACTGGCCTCTTCCTACTTCCCTTAAAGGACTGGCTCTAATTTTCAATCCCTAGTAATTACTATGATTGTTCCTACATGGCTTGAAAAGATTAAGGCTTCTTATGAAGGGGATATCCTAGCTACTCAGTTAATTCAGCAACATGTTGTCAATCTCCTTCTCATTCACACTACTCCTATACACATGGACTTCTAAGCTAGAAGCAACATTTATAGATTGGTTCCAACATTACATTGAGGCAGAAGTTAATCAAAGTTTGCCACAATTCACCATTGGGTGGTCACTCAGGCATTAGGGGAACCCTAACAAGGCTGCAACAAAGTTTTTTCTAGCCTAAAATGATACAATCCGTCACCACTTGGGTTGCTGCATGTGACACTTGCCTCAGGTGCAAAACAGATCATTCTGCCTATCCAGGCTTACTACAACCTCTTCCCATTCCACAGGGCACTTGGCAGGATATTGCCATGGATTTTATCGAAAATCGCCTAGGTCTACAGGGTATGATGCCATCCTGGTCATCGTGGATCGTTTCACCAAGGCAGCACATTTCATTCCATTAGCTCATCCATTCAATGCCAGCTCCGTAGCTAAGGTATTGTTAGATAACATATTTAGGTTACATGGAATGCCTAAAACTATTGTATCAGACAGGGACAATACAGGCATTTTCTGACGGGAATTCATGAAGCTATTAGGGACTCGGTTGCTTTACAGCAGACTGATGGCCAGTTAGAGAAACTCAACCAATGCCTGGAGATCTATCTGTGAAGTATGTTTTTCCCAGCTCCCAAGAAGCGGGCAAATTGGCTCAGTTTGGCTGAATACTGGTACAATTCCAGTTATCACATCGCCATCAAAATGAGACACTCTATGGTTCAATTCCTATCCTATGAAGCACAGACTTTTCCCTGAGGTCACTGTGGCCGTGTCGGACTCGCCGGTGACAGGTGGTGACATGGGACACGGATGGGACTCAGCAGTGACACAGATAGGACTTGGCAGTGACACGGTAGGGACACGGCGGGGACTCGGCTAATGGTGAAAATATGTAAAAGTTTAGGGTTTTTTTAAAATCTTTTAAAACCTATGGTTCAATTACAAAATTTGACAAAAAAAAAAACTACATCTAATTCTCACCTGTGTATCGCGATTATAAACGCTTAGGGCTTCTTTCTCTTCCTTCTTCGATTTGTTTTGCGATTTACAATTATTAGTGATTCTCCTATGATTTCATCTCCTGCGATTCTCCTGCAATTTCATCTTTTCTTCATCTTCTTTCTTGTCGTTGTCTTGTCTGATTTCATCCGCACCAAAATCCTTGCTATTAGAGAATGACTTATTTGTGATTTAGCAAGTTTTTTTATATATTTTATATCTAATATGTATATATATATTAATTATATAGAATTTGCCGTGTCCCGCCGCACCCCGTGTCTGATATTTTCTAAAAATGCCGTTTGCCGTGTCCGCACCCAAGTCGGTGCTGACCAATTCCTATCTTACCCACACTTCCTGACTACTGGGGTGGCAGCAGTGGAGGATCTCTTAATGGACAGAAATCACATGACTTACTAAGGAATGCCTATCCTCTGCTCAAAACCGCATGAAGCAGTTTGCAGACAGAAAGAGAACAAACCCTGAATTCTCAGGTCTTCCTCAAAATTCAGCCCTATAGGCAATCTACATTGGCACTCAGGAGTTCCCCTTAAACTCACTGCAAAATACTATGCGCCATTTAAGGTTTTCGAACGCATTGGCAAGGTTGCCTACAACCTACAACTTCTTGCAACTTGCAGAATTCACCCAGTTTTCCACATTTCACTACTTAAAAGGAAACCTGATCCCTCTAGTCCCTCCTTAACAACCCTAGCCTCCCTACAAGATGACACCTTCATCATTGACCCTGCTAAAGTCCTCAATACATGCAATGCCATAATCAATGACACTGCTGTCCCTCAACTCTCATTCAGTGGGGTTGGCCTGCCTACCATTGATGCCACGTGGGAAGATGTTACTATGTTCGCTGCTAAGTTTCCTGACTTCTATCATTCTTGGGGACAAGAATGTGCCGAAGGTGGGGGGAATTGTCACGTATAAGCGTAGGAATCCTCGAGAGTAATTGCTGGTTTATGTTAGTTGTTGTTAATTCTGTTTTACTTGTTACTAATTCCCTAAAAATAGCTGTTAGGAAAGTTGTTAGAATCTTGGACAGCTGTAGATTCTATTTTGTCCTTTTATGTAACCTCCACCTCATCATATAGCATTGCTATATGAGGTCACAAGTCTGATGTAAGGCATGATTAATGAATTATCAGCTTATTCTCTCTCTCTCTCTCTCTCCCCTCTTCTTTTCTCTTCTCTTCTCTTCGTCTTCTTCTCTCTTCTTTCCGACTCTTCCTAAATCTATTCTTTTCCCTAAACATTCTTCTGTCAGACCTCAAGAGCTGACAAAATTACTGCATTATTTTCTAATATGCTGGTATACAACTATTTGTGTGTCTCATTTTCTAATTAGGATCTCAATAAGTTACATGATTTGTATTTCTCTTTGCCCTCAAATCTCACCAAATTTAAGTAGTATATTTACATTAAAATCTTAGATTTTATCTTCTTTAAATGCCTGCTCTTGATCACTCAACTTCTTCACCTTGGGATGAAAAAGCAGGAATTAGATGTTAGGTGAGTATAACGTTCCTTATTGTTATAACATAAAATGGAATCATAGTAGCCTTTCTTAATATGGTATTGTTATGAAGGTTTGTTGCTGTGGTATATAGTAGTCTAGATTGTAAGTATTCACATTTTTACGAAATGAAACTAAGAGAAACAGTGAACATGAAAAGGATAATGAATTCGCTTTAAAAGTTGTTTCTACTTGAGCAGGTCATGTTTGCAAGTGGCAAGTACAACTTGGTTCATGAGTTTTTCAGAAAAGTGCAGAAATCTTCTATGCCAAATGCTTTAGTGTATAAAGGTACTCAGACTGATCAATCTTCTGTTCATCATGACTGTTAGAACTTCGTTTTGAATTTTTCTTTTTTATTTATTTTTTGTATAGTTCTTGTCAATACTCTTTGGAAAGAAGGTAAAATAGATGAGGCTGTATTGGCTGTTCAAGACATGGAAAGACGTGGAATTGTGGGTTCTGCTGCTCTATATTATGATCTTGCTCGATGCCTTTGTGGTGCTGGAAGGTGCCAAGAAGCATTATTGCAGGTAATCAGCCTTGTTCAGTTGACCAATTCAATAAGTAAAAATTCATAATATTATGTTATTATATGCAATGTTCTCGAGTTTAATGTTAGAAATCTGATGATCAGTGCAAATTTCTGACGGCCAATTTTATGTTCAGTGAATTGAGCTATTTAATGTCTCAGAATAATTCACCTTTATTTATTTATTTGGGTTTCATATGGGGATACAAGTACCTATAGTCGTTGCCAGCATTTACTTTGGGCTTCATCCAAGGTTAGAGGTGCACGTTCCCCAAGGCGAATCATAACTTTGTAGATGCACTATATACTTTTTGGGGTTCGTTATACATGTGATATATATTAATTATGCATCTGCTAAAGTTTCTTCCAATGTTCTCTGGGACTTTTGAGAGTTTTGAACGAAAACACTTTCTTTGACAGATTGAAAAAATATGCAAGGTTGCTAATAAGCCTCTTGTGGTAACTTGCACTGGCTTACTGCAAGCTTGCCTGGACTCTGGAAATGTCCAAAATGCTGTTTACATCTTCAACCAGATGACACAGTTTTGCTCCCCAAATCTTGTTACTTGCAATATAATGCTGAAAGCATATCTTGAACATGGATTATTTGAAGAAGCAAAAGAGCTGTTCCGTAAAATGACAGAAGATATCAGTAATATCAGGAGTAGACATGATGACAAGATTAGGGTAATGATAGATATCTATTCATTCAACCTCATGCTTGATGCATGTGCTACCAAAAAGAGTTGGGATGATTTTGAGTATGTTTATGAAAGGATGCTGTACCATGGTTATCACTTCAATGGGAAACGTCATCTTCGGATGATATTAGATGCATCAAGAGCTGGAAAGGTAAGTCCTTGAACTATTTTCATGTTTTTATTATTATTATTATTATCATTAATGCTTGTATGAAAAGGCTGACAAAGTGGATAGGAGTACTAAACAATATCTTAACTTTTGTGTGGCCATTGGAATAAATATTTTTCTTGATGCTTTAAACAAGAAAGAGTACATTAGGCCATTAAGATGCACTTTTAATCGAAAATTTCTGTGTTATCTTGATAGCAGAGTTGATTTCGGGGCAATTATAGTTATACTTATAGTTAGAATTGATATTGATAATGATAATGATAATGCATGGTTACATAAACATTTTGATGGAAGAAGATAATGAATAGAATAGTATGTTGTGTGGTTGCAGGGAAAAGCTTTGGAAATGACATGGAAGCACTTGGCCGCAACAAATAGAATTCCTCCGGTGCCTCTGATTAAAGAAAGATTTTGCTTGATGGTTGAGAAAGAAGACATAAGATCTGCAGTTGCGTGTATTACAAGTAAAGATATGGGGGATATGCAGGGATTTTGCAGGAATTCTTGGTTGAATTTATTAAAGGAAAATGCACAACGGTTTACAAGGGAAAGTGTCGTTAAGCTAATGTGGGAGGCGAGCGAGGTTGTTGACAGAGTCAGAAGCAACCAACCCAACCCTAACCCTATCCCTATCCCTTTATTGCAAAACCTATTTACTTCTTGTAATGATTTTCTTAAGACTCATTCCAGACTTCTTCAAGTGAATTCTAAGTCCTCAAAATAAATCAATTTTTTATTTGTAAGTTATATTGCATTTCTTATGTATGGAGGCTATGGACTTGGATTCATATGGAGGATGATATTGTAGAGCTAGCCGAGTAAACTTTTCCAATATAGGTTTACCTTTTCTTATTAGTTTTAACACTTAGATTAATTGCGTTGTAGTTATCTTTCCTTTTCTAGGTTTACATTCGTTGGCATCCTGAGTCCAGATATGTCCTCTGTGATCTTTGCGCACTTTCTCTTGTTAAGGGTCAAATGATACATTTGGCTAATTAATGATGTTATTACTTTCTGCTGTTATAAAAGGTCAAAATATACATTTGGCTATTAATTATGTTATTAACTTTCTGTTTTTAATAGCCAACGAGGGTTGGTTCGAGTGGTAAGGTGTTGAATCTCTTCTTGTCTAATTAGTTGGAAACAATCGAAACTCCATTCTTTCTCCCCTGCAACCTATTCAAAGATCTAATGCTTCCAACTGGTTCACCCCTTTTTGGATTTATTCAAATTACTTCTCTCAAGATTTCAACTCAAGAGAAATGGAAGAAATGCACAAATCATGAGACTAAGGTTGAAATTTGGGAGATTTACAACATGGTAATAGCTTGACTTACTCACAATGTTTCATCCACTATATATAAATATATTATGCTCATGACCTCTGCTAGGGAAGTCTAGCTTAATCTTGACAAATGATTTTCACGTCCAAATGGTTCTAGGAAGTATAGATTGAAAAAGAAAAATAGCATTTTGTGTCGGTGAATGAATACTATACTACTATGAAAACCTTATGGGAAGAAGTAGATTCAATGAATCTTTTATCCACTATTGAGAGACCAACCGATGAAGTTCAAAAACATTATTAGTCTTTCGAGAGATGAATTTAGATTATTCCAATTTCTGAATGGACTCAATGATAGTCAATAGTCCTTTGCATTCCGTTGAGATTACATCTGCAACAAGAAGAAGCACAAAGAGAAACGTTAATATGTTCAAAATTGATAATGGCATATCATCCATGTACAGTAGAAGTTAGTCGGACAAACCTTAGGTCTGTATTGTTTGTGGCGGTAAGAGACACAAGGTAATATGTGTTGAACAATTGTTGGATGCCCAAAATGGCATTCTAAACACAATACAAATCATGGCAGCAAAGCAAAAAAAAAAAAAAAAAAAAAAAAAACTTTATTCAACTCCAAATCCAACCTTAAACTAAAATTTTGGTGTGAAATACCTCACAAAAATAGCAATAACTTCTCAAAGTAACTTCAACACCAAACAAGACAATGCAGCAATTGGAACAACTCACCAAGCTCACGCCTCAATTACAACTGCAATAAGACAACCATTTTCTCTTAGTGAGTCACATGCAGCAGAGCCATTTGATCTTATCGATATTGACATATAGGGTCCTTACAATGTGTGTATTGTTGGGGGTTTAGTGTCCTATAGTCAATTGTTGTAGGATATGAACCAGCTGTAAATGAATTGTTCTTTTATGTCATTTGTTTTAATAAGATATAGTTTTCAACTATATAAAAACAATTACTTTTAAGAACTAAATAAGTCAAATAAAAGAAAATCCTTAAGTTTATTTAAAGTGATTATAAAGTGTTCTTACAAGCATTAAATGAGACAAAACATTATAATAAACTAATAAACTTAAAACCACCCCAAGTCAAGTAATATGTTTGAATAGGGATTGGCATAATACTGTTGACACTTGCATGTAATAATGTCTTCTGTTGTGAACAAAGAGCTGATCTCACAAGCTTCAGATATGTGGATATCTAGGCAATTACATGGATCTGGTGAAGGAGTTCATTAGGATTGGGGACCCGACTTGAGATAACAGGATGAATGGATTTATCCTATGTCACATGTTCATCACATTGGTATTAGTCGGTATAAGTAATCCTCAGACTCAGGAATATTAATTAGTGATTCTGGATTATAGAATGTGATACTTTGACTCTGTTCAAACACGATCCATAACAAGGAGGACCATGGGGTGTGTGCGGGCAGGCGTTGGGTATTACACGAAGTAATTGCAGAATAGTTAATGTTGGATTGAGCATTCGTCACTCCTGATAAATAGGAGATATGTCCAAGGATCGCTTGTGGAAGACTTGACTCTAAATCCTTGCAAGGTGATGGATTAAGAGTTGAAATGGAGATTTCACTTAATCTATCTATTCAGAGTTAACTCTACCTGTACAAGTAAAATGAACGTCTCGTTATATCTGATTTGACATTATCCATAGTCATAATATTCGTTCGAGGATGTAGTTGATGAAGGAGCGAATTATACTGGACCTAATACGGAAAGGTCAACGACGGAATCAACCTGTCTTCTTATAACTATGGGTGAATGTTTACGGTTCTGCTATTCACAGTCTGCGCACTCATTCCGATATACAAAGATTGAATGTAATTTTGGAAAATTAATTCAATGGTTGTATATGGCTAGTAGAAATAAGAACCTAATGGGTCACACATAAGACTTAGAACCAAAAGAGGACATAATAGTAATTAATGAATGGAAGATTGAAATTGTTTTAATTCCAACTATATGGGGGGGGGGGGGGGGCGGGGGCAATATTTATATGTATTTTATACATATATTAATTAATTAATTTAGACAATCATAATTGGATTATAGTTGTGGTTAAATTAATTATAGGAGAAAATAAGTTAGGAGATTTAATGTGATTATATATCTCTAATTATTATCCTATCAAATAAATAAATATTATCTTTTATATTTAGATATAATTATAGATAATATTAATATAGTATTATTTAGAATAAAACTCTGCTTAAGTAACCTAATTCTATCTAACTAGGGTTTAGATATAAGAGGCTATATACCCCCTTTAGTGTGAATTTCGGCCAACCCTAATAGCCACCAAGTGTTGGAATTTTCGACCACCCCAGTTGAGGAAGAGATTCACTCTGCTCGTCTCCATTCGATTAATTTCTATCTCTGTTCTCTTCTCTTTGATCTTGTGTTGATTTATTAGAGACAAACTTTATTGATTGTTATTCTTTGGTTGAGATTCTAATCGGTTTAACTGTCTGTTTTTGTTTGTGCACGTGAAACTCGGAGTAAGAGTTGTGGGAAATTCGTTTGCAACGGTAGATAGAACGACATTTAAGGTATTTCATTCTATCCCTCTTTATATGAAATAACGATTAACGGATCTTGGTTAAAGAAAATAGGTGAATTTTTTTTATATTTCTGTTGTCCTGTGTTTGCCTATTATCCTTCATGTACAAGCAATAAGCAAGAAGCAAGGACAAGTAATCTCTTACCATTGTTGATGACAACACAACACTAGATGATGGTATGCTCAACAATGAGGATTACCTCAACTGAGACGTTTCACCTTAAGGAAATAAGCTCCCTAGTCTGGATAGGTTCACTAAAAAAGATGACTTAATGGCAAATGTCTTTCATTAGATGACTCTAATGCATGCTCCTCCCTTTGATAAAGAGGAGATTATCCTTAACAGGAATTGCCTTTGTTTGGTACCAATCCCTTCCATTATCCATAAGGAAGGATTGGAACCTTATGGTGGTGGTATTTTTGGACCAGTACACTCTGTGGCTATGATGGAATTGGGGAACACTAAGCATAAACAAAAGGGACCCGTTCTTGGAATATGTGAGAATATGGAGAGCTGATACATTTATGTTTGAAGGCTAGATGGAGGAGATAGATGAAGTGCGAATTGTCATCCGGAACTCTTTGCCATACATCAAGATGTTGAAACACCTTTCCACATGATTTTGATTTGACAAAATTATTTAAGTAATGATAAAAATATTCTAACACATTAAATTTAAATGCTTTGATTTATTCAACTAATGTGTTTGTTCAATGTTGAGTTTAATTGTTTACAAGACATTAAGATTAAAAAGCCCAAAGGCCCATAAAGTGGAAGTCAAGCCCAAGTCAACACATCAAGACCATTCGGCCCAAGAGTTCAAAACGAAGTCGTATCAAGTAAAACGACGACTCAGCGAAAGAAGGATCGAGAAGCCTTCGAAGCAAAAGCTTCAAGAGGAAGCTGCTGAGTTGGACGACAATACAGTCTGGACAGCGGCAGGCAATGGTCAACTTCTAGACAAAGTATTTCTACTTTGGGAAAAGTTCAGAAGGCGCAGGAAGCTGTCTCGTGGACTTTTCCTTAAATGTCGGAACATTCTGCCAAGGACTGACGAAGACAGAAGATGCAAGAATTCTATTGGCCAACGACGCTGAGCACGCCCAGAGTGACAACGACAGGAAGCCGTTTCCCTCCAACGGTTATTTTGAAATCCGAAATGACCAGGTGCCTCAAGTGTCACTATATAAAGGCCATCCATTTACTTCAATCGATGCAGATCTTCAATTAGTCGAAACGCTGACCAAATTCATACTTGAAGTTTCTGTGAGAAAAGCTAAGCAAATACCTTACACCAATTCTTAATCTTTGTGTAAAAGTCTAGAGTGATTTTCAATCATCTAAAGTGTCTTAGCAATCGTTGTTTAGGACAAACACTTTATCATTTCTAGAAGAATAGAAAGGAGAGGCTGAGTACTCAGTTATAGTACTCAGCGTAGATATAGGAGTGAGTAGAGGTATAGAGGAAGCTACTCTTGTTATACTCAGCTTCTATCTGTAAAAGGTTTCGTGCTCTACCTTTAAAGAGCTCAGTAGAGAATTCAAAAAGCTCGGAACGAGTTCCCGGGACTGGATGTAGGCGGAGAGGCCGAACCAGGATAAGTCTGCTGAGTAACATCTTTCTAACCCTTAAACTCCTTTAATATATATTGCTTGCTATAAAACTGACTAAGTAAAGAACTCGCGCTGAGTTAAGTTTACTAAGAAGCTGAGTTCAGGAATAGACTCTAAGTGCTATTTCCTGACTCAAGTAAAGAAGCAGACTTAGTCACAAGTTGACTAAGCTTGTGTCTTGAATCTACTTAATGACGCTGGGTAAACCTTTTCATAAGAAAAGAAGTCAGCCTCAACGGACAAATTTTTAAATAGTTCCTATCCCCCCCCTTGGAACTAACTTGTCACGTTATAAGGGACCAACAAGTGGTATCAGAGCTACAAAGCTCATTGTGCAAGGTTTAACTACCTTGAGCTGATCCCCACTATGGATGAGAACAGCACTCGGTTTCTCCCAGGAAATCTGACAACTCAGATTTTACCTGAGGGTCTGTCCATAACTCGACCTCCTCTATTCTTCGGGTCTAACTATACCTTTTGGAAGAATAGAATGAAAAATTTCATTCAGGCAACAAAACTGAGTGCATGGCTATCTATAGTTCAAGGCCCATTTGTTCCTGTTGAAACTGTTGATGGCCAAATGGTTGTCAAAGCTGAGACTAGATGGACAGAGGATGACCTCAAGAAGCTACAAAATCATGCTTCGGCTATAAACATGCTTCACTGTGCTTTAGATGCTACAGAATACAACAAGATTTCAGGTTGTGAGTCATCGCAGGAGATTTGGAAGAAGCTGGAGGTCACCTATGAAGGAACCAACAAGGTGAAGGAATCCAAGGTCAACCAGCACATGAGGTTGTACGAGCTGTTTGAAATGAATGATGATGAAGGAATCTCTGACATGAACGCAAGGTTCACAAACATCATCAACGAGCTCAAGAGACTTGGAAAGATCTTCACTGAGGAAGAGCAAGTCAAGAAGATTCTTAGGAGTCTTCCTAAAAGCTGGCAAGCAAAGAAAACTGCTATTGAGGAAGCTCAAGACTTAACCACCTACAAGTATGATGAGCTCATTGGCTCACTACTGACCCATGGGATCTCAATGAAGAATTTCGAGGTGAAGGAAAAGTCTGAAGATAAGAAGCAAAAGTCTCTTGTCATGAAAGCTGACTCCACTGATGGGAGCTCAACAGACGATGAAGAAATGGCTATGTTCACTAGAAAGATGAAAAGGTTGTTCAGAAAGAATGACAAATATTCTAAGAAGCCTTACAAGAAGTTTGATAAGTACAAAGCTGAGTCCAACGACAGCAAGTACAAGAAGGACAGCTCCAAGCCCATTATATGCTTTGAATGTCATCAAACTGGCCATATCAAGTCAAGTTGTCCCACGCTGAGGAAAGAAAGAACAACAAGAAGGCAATGGTGGAAACTTAGAGCGACAGTGATGAGTCTTCATCATCAGAAGCTGATGCCACTGAGTCAGCAAAGATTTGTTTCATGGCTGACAAACTTGCTGAGCCATGTGTTTCTGAGCATGCTGACCCTTCCATTGCATCTGACGATGAGGAACACTCAACTGAGGTAATGTCACTACCCTTACTCAGAAATGAAATGGTTAATGCCCTGAGTGACCTCTACACACTTGTCAAAAAGTGTAATAAAAAGGTTAGAGCACTCAGCAGGCGATGTGACGAGGTTGAGGAGGTCAAACTGTGTGGCCTTCGATATATTCTCCAGGACACTTCAATTTTGCATAGTAATGTAGAAATTATGCAAAAGTTTGTCTCTGAGGTCCAATCAGATTCTAAGAAACTGAGAAAGGATATCACATCAATTCAGAACCAACTTAAGGTTCCAAATAAAAGAAATATTCCTCTGAACACTGAGTACCGAAGTACTAGTCAGCAGAGATGGAATACTCAGTGGAATGTCCAGTGTGACTTCTGTGGGAAGAAAGGACACACCACAAAGGTGTGCTGGCACGCTCAGCACTGAGGTGCTGACCAGTCAGTGAGACATCCTAAACGGAAGGTCAGCTGTGACTTCTGTGGAAAGAATGGACACACTGTCCAAGTATGTCGTCATAAAATGAAATATGATGCTTTACCTGTTGAACCTAACAAGCAAGTGTTGGTCCCTTATAACGTAACAGGTTAGTTCCAAGGGGGGATAGGAACTATTTAAAATTTTAGTACGTTAAGGCTGACTTCTTTTACTTTGAAAAGGAATTACACAGCACGCTGAGTGAAGTAAGACACTGGCTTAATCAACTGGTGACTAAGTCAGCTTCTTTCTTTGAGTCAGGAGATAGTACTTGAGTCTATTCCTGAACTCAGATACTCAATGCACACAACTCAGCGTGACCTCTTTACTTGGTCAGTTTTGTTTAAGCAAGCAATATATATTAAAGGAGTTTAAGGTTAGAACGATGTTACTCAGCAGATTTATCCAGGTTCGGCCTCTATGCCTACGTCCTATCCCCGGAACACGTTCCGAGCTTTCGAATTCTCTACTGAGCTCTTTAATGGTAGAGCATCAAACCTTTTACAACAAGAAGCTGAGTATAACAAGAGTACCTTCCTCTATACCTCTACTCACTCCTATTCTATTGCTGAGTACTATAACCGAGTACTCAGCCTCTCCTTTCTAATTCTAGAAATGATAATAAGTTTATCCTAAACAACAATTGCTAAGACACTTTAGATGATTGGATAATCACTCTAGACTTTTACACAGTAATAAGGAAATTGGTGTAAGTATTTGCTTTGCTTTTTCACACAGATTCTTCGAGTAGAAATTTGGTCAGCGTAATGGCTTGGTGAAGATCTGCATCGAATGAAGCAACTGAAAGGCCTATTTATAGTGACACTTGAGGTATCGGTTATTTCAAATTTCGAAATAACCGTTGGAGGGAAACGGCTTGATGTCGTTGTCACTCAGTACACGCTCAGTACCATTGGCCAATCAGATTATTGTATCTTTTGTCTTCGGTCAGTGTTAAGCAGCTTTTAGACAGACAGTCAGAATGTTTCGCCTTTTATGGCAAATTCTTCCAGACAGCTTTCTGTGTCATCTGAACTTTACCCAAAGTAGAAATACTTTGTCTTGAAGTTGTTCCTTGCTCAGCTGTTGTCTTGTACTCTTTGTCGTCCAACTCAGCAGCTTCGTTCCGAAGTAGATAAAGAAAGTCTTCCAGATCCTTCTTCATGCTGAGCTGCGTTTTGTCCACAACGACAGCGTTTTGTTTGCACGGGTCGAGTTATCTTGGGCCTTTGACTTTCCTTTGGGCCTTTAGCCTTTTAGTCTCTATGTCTTATAAACAATTTAACTCAACATTGAACAAACACATTAGTGTAATAAATCAAAGCATTTAAACTTAGTGTGTTTAAAATATTTTTAATCATATACTTAAATAATTTTGTCAAATCAAAATCATGTGGAAAGGTGTTTCAACAAACTCCCCCATTTTGATGTTGGCAAAACTATTCAGTGAAGAACTCAGTTTTGAGCTCCCCCATGATAGTTGACCTTTTATAACTTAATAAACTCCCCCGTAATGGTTGATCTACTGACACAGTTTTACTCTAAACATTTTAAGGTTTAATCGAGTAAGTCCTAGGTCAGTTTTCAAATAAAGGTCAGCTCATGAAACATATTCTATTAACTCAGTTTTAAGCGGAAGATTTAACTATCAGAGAGCGCTGAGTATTTTGTTGTTCAATGAGTCTTATAAAACAATGTTTTAATCATACAAGACAGTGTTAACAGCATACAATCAGAAGTCATTAAGAATGATAAACACAGTTGATGTATGCAAAACATAATAGCTCAGCATCGCATAAGATTTTAATCAAGTTGAAAAATTTGATGCAAGCATAGTATTAATAAGTAGTCAGCATTATACATAACAAAGATACTCAAGACTTAGAAACTAGCTATCCAAACTAAGCTATTTTTTCTTATGTATCAGTTTTCCCTTTCCCTTAAGCTGACTACTTCCAGCAGCCTCATGCTGAGTTCTTCCCTGACTACTTCCAGCAGCCTCATGCTGAGTTCTTCCTGTTTGTTCTTTCTCCCCCGTTTTGGCAGCATCTGGAGGAGGAGGAGGCCTGAAGGTGCTGTTTTGAGCAGCTTCAGATATGTGAGCTGAGAATTCCTTAAGCTTGAAGGTGCTTTCATTGATGCCATCAAAGATAGCAACACCATCATCGAATACCTCTTGAGGCACACCAATTTCAGCAGCGCTGAGGATGCTCAGTGCGTAGGCTTGAGATTTACCCATCCAAGTGAGTGTATCAGTCAGCGCAGCATAAGCTTGATGAAACATCTTGAGCAAAGATGAGTCATAGAACTGACGCTGAATGTTGGAGTAAAGCACATGGGTGAAGATTTGATGTGTATACTGGAGAATCTCATTTTGCTTCATCTGGTCAGTGTCCATCTCTGCCTTGTTTAGATTCAGAAGACGAACAGCTTCACCGATCTGTTCTACTGAGCATTGGGAGTAAGAGGAAAGCTGATGGTTTGTCTTCTCTTGCTCAGTTTGAAGCTGGGTGAATAATTGATGAACTTAGGCAGAAGTTGCATACCCTGAGTTCGCAGCTGACAAGGCTTGAAATTGTCCCTGAAGGGAGTTGATATGTTGAACCATGGTCAGCTGGAGTTCAGCCAGCTTTGTTATGGACGCCTGCTTTGGTTGTTGGGCTTGGGTATTGATCATTACACTCAGCAAGTCTTTTAGACCTCGAACCTCGTTGAGAAGTTGAGTGACTTGTGGAAGCTGAGTGGATTCATTATCGGCAGACCCAGCAGCAGTGTCAGAAGTTTGATGAAGGTCTTGGATCAAGGCCTGAGCCGAGTTAATTATCCTTCTACCAGACTCAGTGGCAGTGAGGTAGTTGTATGAGTCTTCATTAGTTTGACCAGCTGGTGGAGGAGTGAGATTCAGTGCATCATTTGTAGTGCCAGTGGGGTCAGTTACTGGTCTTAGTGTTTCATCATGCACTTGTTCTGCAGAATGGAGAGGTGATTGAACAGCAGCATTGGATGCAGGTTCAGAGTCAGGCTGAAGCTGACTTTCTGTTGAAGGTTGGATAGGTTCAGTGCTGACTGGAGCAGGAATTTCCTTAGCCGGCAGATGGCTAGGTTCAGCATCTGCATTGAGAATTGGCTCGGTTTGAGTTGGGTTCTCAGAAGCATCTAAGTCGGCTTGTTCCTGTGGAAGAGAAACAGAGGCTTGCTTTTCAGTGTGCTCTGGCAGAGTAGTAGAAGATTTCTTGAAGAATTTTAGCTTTATAGTCGATGGATCGGTGGATGATCTTTTTTGCGTTAAGTTATCCATGACATCAAGCACAGTTGTTGGGTGTGCCTTGACAAGTCTTCTTATTTTTCCCTAGGTCCTTGGAGGAGTGGGATCAGCGTGAATTGATTGAATTGAATGAGATGGAGAATTTACTCCTTCATCAGCATCCTGCTGTTTAGTTTGCTCAGCTTCTTCTGCAGTTAACTCAGTGTGAGTTGGCTCAGCATCTTCTTCACTTGTTGTCTCCTCAGTGTCATCCTGACCACTCTCTTCTCCTTCTTCTTCTTGCTCATCATCCTAATCTTCCTCATCTAATTCTTCTTCCAACTGTTCAATGAACTGATCATCTAGTTCAACTTCATCGTTCTGTTGCTCAGCGGCAACACCTTGACTCTGAGTATAGTGAGAGTCGTCGGGAACAAAGAAGCCAGCAGGAATGGCATCGATTGGATTTAACTCTAAAGAGTTCTTCTGCTTCTTACTCAGAGGTTCGTCATCAACGTTTTCCCTTTCATCTGCCTCAGGCTCATCTTGCCTAGGTCTTTTCTCAGCTGACTTGGGCTCAGCTTGTGCAGTCATTCCTTTGGACACAATCTTTATCTTCTTAGGAGAGGGAACATCTTCCTTAGAGGTGCCATGCACAGCTTTCCTCTTCCTGTCAGAAGGGGCCTTAGTTCTTTTGCCCTTTTTGATTACCGTCCCCTCAGCGTTTGGGTCAGCAGCACCTTTTGCTTTTTTGATTGGCTGATCAAACTTTAGGGCGAATAGAGCAGCAGCAGTTATTTCTGATCCTCGGCCCTTGGTTTCCTTGGATAGGTCCACTCGGTGGTCCAAGAGGATTTTGGTGATGAGTGAGCCCAGCCTTAGAGTTCCAGTGCTCCTTTGAAAGCCGGCAATCAAGAATACTGACATGTTGATGGGCTTGTATGTCAACATATGCCATATGAAGCATTGCTCAAAGTTTGTTGCTGAGCTGGTGCAATTTATCTTAGGGTAGATGTAATTGGTCAGCAGGTAGTGTGCCATCTTTTGGTGTTGGCCCATTAAAGTACTGGAGATTTCGCCAGCATGGCCAGTCGGTTTGTAGAACATAGTGGAATACCCAGTAACGTCCTGATCTCCAGACTTTCTAAGAATGGCTCCTTCATTCTTAAGCTTCAGAAGGTTGGCTAAGTAGTTGGGATTTATGAAGATGGTTTTGTCCTTCACCTTGGTGACTAAATAGTCCTGGTTATCATCAGCAACACGAAGGTTGTGGTAGAATTCCCTTACCAAGTCAGGGTAGGTATTGTAGCTTATTGAGAACAGCTCGGTCCAGCCATTCTTCGAAATCCACTCACAAAATGGTTGCTCTTTTTCCACAAACTCTTTCGAGAACCACCTTGAGTAGTCCATCTTGTACTTCCTGACGTTCTCATAGACCTTGGTGTAGGTTCGTTGCTTAGGTTTCTTTGCCTTGGAAGAGTTACCTTGGTCAGTCTGGTTTTTCTTGCTCGGTGTGGTAGCTTTGGTTTGATCATGCTGGGTAGGAGACTTAGGGTTTCCAATAGGTTGGTGACCGACATCGGAGATGTTTACAGAATCGTTCGTCATTTTCGCAGAGAAGATATGAATGATTTGAAGTTTTTGAGAAAGGAAATATTTATGCCAGAGAATTCTGTAAGCGTAAAAAGATAAAAATGGGGATTTGCCCATTATTTATAGATGTGAGTGATGGATCTTATCGAATCCATGTGTCAGTTTTGCCCTTGGGATATTCAACCGACAAGAATCCTGGCATTTATGACACATTCGGCGCATACGTCATCCTAGGTGGCTATACGCGTGCTTTTGCATTCAATGCAACGGATCAATTTACTCAGTGTGATAATCCTAATCGTTCTATATTCTGAGTAGTCAGTTTTATACAAACGGATGATTTAAGTAATTGGTTGCTCAGTTTGAGATAACTACACAGTGCGCATATTTGCTCAGTATGTGATATTCAATTAACATTAAACACTCAGCATACATCTATTCACTCAGCAAATAATAGCATAGATCATTCGGCATGGTAATTCACTCAGCATGAATCTATATTTAGAACTGGAATTTACTGAAGAGGATTAAACATACCAATGGCTTCTCTCAGTATGCTGAACTGCTCACGAGCCAGTGGCTTCGTGAAGATATCCGCAAGTTGCTCATCCGTTGGGACATAGGTCAGCTTGATCTCACCTTTGAGTACATGGTCTCTAATGAAGTGATGTCTGATGCTGACATGCTTCATCCTACTGTGCTGAATTGGGTTCTTTGATAGATCAATTGCACTTTTGTTGTCACATTTGACCTCAATTGTCTTTGTTTGAACACCATAGTCTTCAAGCTGTTGCTTAATCCAAAGGACTTGAGCAACACAGTGTCCAGCAGCAATGTACTCAGCTTCAGTGGTAGACAAGGCTACTGACGCTTGCTTCTTGCTGAACCAGGATACAAAAGAGCTTCCTAGGAAGTGGCATCCTCCAGAGGTGCTTTTTCGTTCAAGCTTGTCTCGTCCATAGTCAGCGTCAGTATATCCAACGAGTGTAAAATCATGAGTGTTGGGATACCATAAACCTGCGTTCACTGAGCTTTGCAAATATCTAAGGATTCTTTTTACAGCTATGTAATGAGATTCCTTAGGGTTAGATTGATATCTAGCACAGTAGCATACTGAGAACTGAATGTCCGGTCTACTCGCTGTTAAGTAAAGTAGAGAGCCTATCATACCTCGATACAATTTACTGTCTACTGACTTACCATTCTCGTCAGCACAAAGGACAGTGTCAGTGCCCATAGGAGTAGATATTGGCTTGCAATTTTCAAGATCATATTTCTTCAATATCTCCTTGGCATATTTAGCTTGACTGATGAAGATGCCATTTTTCCCTTGTTTGATTTGAAGCCCAAGGAAGAAGTTGAGTTCTCCCATCATTGACATTTCAAACTCAGTCTGCATTTGCTTGCTAAATTCCTTGCACATTGACTCATTAGTAGCACCGAAAATAATATCATCAACATATATTTGAGCCAGCAGGGTGTCTTTACCCTTTCTCTTAATGAATAAGGGTGTATCAGCTTTGCCTCTGACATAATTTCTAGTCAGCAGGAAACTGGTCAGCCTCTCATACCAAGCACGTGGTGCTTGCTTGAGGCCGTACAGAGCCTTTTTGAGTTTATAAACGTGGTTTGGGAATTTAGGATCCTCAAACCCTGGAGGCTGATTAACATAAACTTCCTCGTTTATAACTCTGATAACATCGGGATATTATCGCAAGGACCAAAAGAGATAATCGCCTCAAGAATGCCATGTGGCATAGGAAGCCGCCTGGCGGATCCCCCTGGGTTAGCTCTAAGAGATCCGCTGGCGGATCTCTAAGGCGAATCTCTCCATTTACTTAAGTAACGGCCAACCGTCAACTCGGCCATAATGATCATTAAATGAATCCAGGTTAAGAGTAACTTGTAACCGCCATTAAATGAGCATTAATGGAGACTCTCTAGTTACCTAGAAGTTACAAATCCATCTACTATAAATAGCCCACGTCTAGGCTATCAAGGTACATGCACTCATACTTACTCTTCGCTAAGCTTTGTCCATTCAGTTTATTCTCCATATTTGTTACTGACTTTGGCATCGGAGTGTCCCCGGCCGATCCCAACGGCGCCTCACAGGGACGTGATCCGATCAGAAGTTTCACTAGTGTTATCAATTGGTGCGGTGAGCGTGGAATCCTTAACCCAATAAAGGATTTTTCGGTCACATTGAAACATCATGAACGATGAAATACTAAATCCTCCTCAGGGATCGAGTCGCCAGTAATCACACCATCCAGTGCTGGGCACACGAGTACGATCGCTCCCACAATGAATATCGATGGAAATATGCCCCCAGCATCCTTCCTTGATATGTGCGTTCTGGATATCGAAGCGCGATATGGGATTGAAATTGGAAACCGCCTTCGAGCGTTCACGACTATTCCTCATAGTAGTACGGTTTCTACATCAGTGGCCTCGTCTCTACCTCCGTTAAACTTTGGTCTGGGACCAGGGGCTCGTAGCTCTTCATTTCTTCAAGCTCATAACGTTGACTCTACGGTAACTACCACGGCGCCAAGTGGATCACGACCAGTTATGAGGGAGATGTTTCCTGGTGAAGGAAGCCGTAGGAATGACGTGGTCCCCCCTGGCGGATCAGAAGTTCCAAGGTTTAATCTTGATGGGCCGAATGTACCCAGACGACCACGGACGAATTCGTCCCTTGGGGGATTTAAAGAGCCCATTCGCAAAAAGCACAGAAAGAACAAAGATAAGCAGCCAAGATCTCCTTCGCCCCGGCAAACGAAATCTTCACGCCGTGGTAGATCTCCTCCATCTACTGGTCGTAAAAGGCGTAGTAGACCGGAAAAAACGTCTCATTTAGGAGGACCGCCACCCCATCCATCTTCGGGAACTGTTGGGCACACTCTGACAGGAGGTCAACAAGGAAGAAACGAGCAGAATCCTCCAAACAAAGGAAGTGGGGAAGGAGGCAATGGAGGAGGAAGGGGAGGCGGGCGAGGAGGACATTCGCCATCGGATTCATCGTCCGAATCAAGTTCTTCATCTTCTCCGAGCAGATCGCCACGAAGAGATCGTCCCAGGGCGGAGCCGGAGAATTTCTATGACAGAGTCAGAGCCCTAGTGCTTCAAATGAATGAAGAAAATGCTAGGCATAATCCATTCGCCAACAGGGATTCGCCCTTTGCGGCTTGGATTGAAGCAGAGGAAACCGAAAGAGCGTTTAAAATCCCTAATCTGGCAATTTATACAGGTAAAGACAACCCAGAGGCTCATGTTCGAAAATACAGAATCATGGCCAGACTCAATCGAGCCACCGAACCTGTGCTTTGCAAAATGTTTGTCACCACGTTAGGAGGCCCGGCTTATTTGTGGTTTCAATCTCTACCTCCAGGCTCAATAAACAGCTTCAATCAATTGAGCAGGGAATTTTGTGCTAAATTCGCCGGTTGCATTCCTGCAGTGGTGAAATCCGGAAAGCTTTTTGAGTTAAAACAAAAGGTGAATGAATCCCTCCGAGACTATGTAGACACTTTTAATCAATTGTGTATACAGATTGTTGACGTAGATATCTCCGTAGCTGTGGAATGCTTTGTGAGAAACACTACTTGTAAAAGTTTGCAAGAAGACCTCATCCGCAAGAAACCAACCAGCATGGCGGAGTTAATGGAACATTGCAAAGATTTTATAGAGGTAGATGATATTCGCCGAGGCTCACCATCATCGCCAAAGAAGGATCGGGGCGAATCCCGCTCCCGAGACCGAGATCGGGACAGAGACAAACGTCAGGATTCTCCTCGAAACAAACGAAGAGATTCCAGGAACAAATCAACATTTGTCACTTCCTTCACACCTCTTAATGCTTCTAAAAGTGAGGTTCTTATGTGGATCGAGAACAGCCAGCACAAACGGAGCATTTCATACCCCGAGCCAAAAGGGGGGGAGTATACCAACAAAGGAAAGGATCCTAAAAATTATTGCAAATATCACAGGAAAAATGGTCATGATACGGATGCTTGCTGGGAGTTAGCTCGAGAAATTGAACGACTCATTGAAAGAGGTAAATTGGATCGGTTCATCCAAACGGAAGGAAAAGACGATGATAGATCCAAGGAGGATTCAAAGAAGAAAGGAAAGGGCACTATTAATGTCATAGCTGGCGGACCTGGTTATCAGCCAGCATCAAAAAAGGTAAAAATGATCAACCTTGATAGGATATCGTTAAATCGCCCTTTCTCAGACGCAGGTCTGGAGATTGCACCCCATGCGGATGCACTGGTCGTCACAATGATAGTTGAAGGCTGGGAAATTAGGCGGGTGATGATTGATACGGGAAGTTCATGTAACTTCATCACTCGAGAAGCATTCATCAAACTCAAAGTTGATCCTGTCCAAGTGGAACCAACTATGGTCGATATTCTGGGAGTCACTGGTCATACCATTCAGACGAAAGGCCAAGTTATTTTGGAGTGCGAACTTGCTGGGGATGATCAAGTTTGGAAAGGAGATCTGGAGTTCTCAGTCCTAGATAGACAATTGGCCTACAATATTATCCTCGGACGACCATTTATCTCCGAAGTTGCAGCCCTTATCTCTATTCGCCATCTAACACTTTACATTCCTACGGTCAAGGGGGGAGTGATGGTTAGAGGTTGTCAAAAAGTGGCTCAAGAAACTTATTCGGCTTCGTTAATGATTCGCCCTCAATCTAAAAAGGAAACAGAAGAGGAATGCACCACAATAGCAGTGGATGAGGATGATGCGGAGGACAATACATTACCACACATGGCGAATCTCTCGAGCCGACATAAACACTTGGTCAGAGAATGAAATACACCTATGGTCTTGAGTACTCTTTTTTCTTTAACAAGCTTTTTCCCACGAGGTTTTTCTTGTTAAAGGTTTTAATGAGGCTCATTTGCAAAGACCTATTTCCTGTAATAAGGTGTTTCTTCCATTAATAAAGATTGTTGGTTTTATTATCCATTTTCTTTTTTATGATTCACTACTGCAATATCAATATTCCAGTCATAAAAAGGAGGCATCCAACGCTCCTCACAATCACAACAGATCCGCCACTTGGCAGATCATGGTCACCAATAGAGTTAAAACGATCCTTGGACGCAAGGTCTTTACACTCTCTTGTCCTTCCCTAAGAAGGACTTACAAGTCCTGCGGGCGGATCGTTTCACCTCAAAGATAGGTGGCAAAACGAACCCCTGGGCAGCTTTACTTCCTCTAAGGAGGAATAGAACAGCTTCAAACCTTCACAAAGGTTCATACGGTGAAGTATGGCTGGCCACCTACTTCAAACAAAAATCCTGAACATATTCTCATTCAAAACACTATCGGGCACAAAGTGTAAAAGTGAATTAAATAGCAATGTTTGGAATCATACTGGTTTTTACAAAAACTTATACAAACAAAAACTAAATGATAGCAGGGGCATCCCCTTTTGTGCTTCCCTCACCCGCAGGGCACATCGGAGGATCCTTTTTCTCCACAGTTGTAGATTCGCCACCAAGAGATACCTCCTTGTCCCCTTTTGGTTCTGAATCAGCCTTAGACGGTATCTCCTGAGGATCATCCTCCACAACTATGGTAGAAGGCTTAGCCTCAGGCAAGGTCCCTTTCATCCATCTTCTTACATAATCGCGGAGATACCCCTTGGCATCAGGCATCTTCTTGAACCTCGCCACATCCTCCGGCTCAGGAACGGCGAACTCAGGATCTGTGAAATCGATTCCGGGATGAGCTAAGGAGAAGTACGCCATAAGCATCTCTCCATAAAAGAATGCTTGTTCGCCTGCCGTGTATTCCGCCTCCCCGAGAGCATCTTCATGATTTTTAGCATCGGAGGCTATCTTTGCCTTTAGCTTCTGTATCTCCTCGTCTCGAAGAATCAAAGCAGCTGTGGCAGAGGCCAAGTTCGCATTAGCAGAAGCAAGGTTGGCATTGGCGACGGCAAAAGAAGAATTGGCATTTGCCAACTCTTTCTCCAGCTTCTCAACAGTAGCCCTATCCTGAAGCATCCCGTTCTCCAAGGTACGTAGGCGGGCGTACAGCTGAGAAAAGCAAAATAAGTTAGTCAAAAAGCAGAAACAAAGAAATCATCACACTCTTCCAAAAACTTACTGAAAGAAGCTCCGATTTTCCCTTTTGGACGTGGATCGATCCGGGGATTTGGTCATAGCCCCTTTGTACTTCTCCTACTTGTCCTAGAGCTTCGTCCAGGTTATTCAAAAGCGATTCATCCTCGAAAGTTCGTCCAGCAAACTTGGCGGACCAAGACTCGCCAGTACTGGGCTTCACCGTCTGCACAAGTAAGAAAGACCATACGCCACTTCAAAATCCAACGAGCAGGAAAAAGAATTAAGAGATGCATTACCTGAACCGTTTTTTCAGTAGTCTTGGCAGATTTAATGGCATCCGCCATTATCTTGGTACTCCCAACGGTATTGGGCCGCCTCTTCTTTAGTGGCGGGTCAGCAGTCGTCTCCATAGGGCGTTTGCCCATATCAGTTTGAGGGATAGCCTCTTGATTTTTCTTGCGGGCTTCCTCTTCTCGAAACTGCCTGCGCGTCTCTGCAAGAGCATGATTTGCCTTAAATGCAGCCCTGCCAAAAGAAGATATCAAAATAAATTAAAGCTCCAAAAATAAATAAGGTACCTTGATCAAATTGAGTTATTTTCGAGTAAACAAGTTGATCCTCCACTCGGCGGATCAAAGGAACGTCGCTCATCATGAAGGCTAAGGCATCCTCATAGGTCCAGGCATCCGCCTTAATTTGCTTCATGAGATCCGCCACAGTCTCATCACCAAGCGTTAAGATTCGCATGTCTCCCGCCATGTGTAGTGGACGAGAGTTCCAGACTAAAGGAAAGTCCAATGGCTCGTCCTCCTTTATCCTCACATAGAAGAAACTCTCATCCCAGCTGTGCACGTTAGACATTTTGTGGTAGAAGGGCGAATAAACACCAAATTTGGCGAATGTAAGATAGGACTGTGACTTCCTCTTAGAAGGTTTATGAAGGGCTCTGAAGATACGGCCATTATACGCTACGTCTAAATTCGACGCCAGATAACAATCCAAGGCCATATCAAGCCAACCATTAGGATGTAGTTGGCTGACAGCGATGTCAAAATACGAGAGGATATCTGCCAACATCTTGGGAAGAGGAAGGCGAAACCCTCTCTCAACATGACTACAAAAAACAGTAAAAAAGCCTGTCGGCGGATTGGAAGGGCGTTGATGTGAAGCAGGGAGTTGGGTTTCGTAGTTTTTAATCCACGGAAAGCGATCCGATAGGTTCGCCAAATCCGCGGCACTCATGCGAGACGAAGTGGATTCTGCTCGAGGTTTCTTCTTCCTAACAGGAACGGAAGAAGAAGCCATTGAACCTAGAAACCGGTTACGGGCACCGGCCGGAGCGAAACTAGAAGGAAAAGAAGGATTTCCAGAAGAACGAGTTCGATAATGGCTCCGCGCCGAGTTATTGAACTCAGCTAAACCGGAATTAATTTCTCCGGCGAGAGATTGGGAATCCTCCGACGAAGACGAAGACGAGGACCAACTAAAATCTACTTCAATGCGAGGAGAAGATGGCAAATTAAAAAGTTCTGAAGTTGACCCCGAAGACGAAGATGAACTTCTAAACATTCAAAAAATGATATAAAGAACACTTACATGGAAACGCAGAAGCTTGAGGTTTCTGAGAAAAAGCTCCGAAAAGCAGAAGAAAATGGAAAGCAAGGGAGAAAGAGAACTCCGGAGAAAGAAGACGGCTTTTTAAAACGCTCCTAGGGCAGTGTGATTACACGTGTCAACCATCAAAGAACCTCGAACAGAGTGCTCATTAATGCGGAAACGTGTGACGGCGCGCAGAAGTCTAAAAGCCCTAAAGGACTTTAAAGGCATTTTGGGGGGGCTTCTGATAACATCGGGATATTATCGCAAGGACCAAAAGAGATAATCGCCTCAAGAATGCCATGTGGCATAGGAAGCCGCCTGGCGGATCCCCCTAGGTTAGCTCTAAGAGATCCGCTGGCGGATCTCTAAGGTGAATCTCTCCATTTACTTAAGTAACGGCTAACCGTCAACTCGACCATAATGATCATTAAATGAATCATTAATAGTCTTAACCCGCCAGGTTAAGAGTAACTTGTAACCGCCATTAAATGAGCATTAATGGAGACTCTCTAGTTACCTAGAAGTTACAAATCCATCTACTATAAATAGCCCACGTCTAGGCTATTAAGGTACATGCACTCATACTTACTCTTCGCTAAGCTTTGTCCATTCAGTTTATTCTCCATATTTGTTACTGACTTTGGCATCGGAGTGTCCCCGGCCGATCCCAACGGCGCCTCACAGGGACGTGATCCGATCAGAAGTTTCACTAGTGTTATCAAACTCCATTAAGGAATGCACTCTTAACATCCATTTGAAACAGTTTAAAGTTCATATAACTTGCATAAGCGCATAAAATTCTAATAGCTTCTAGCCTTGCCACTGGGGCAAAGGTCTCACCGTAGTCAATACCTTCTTGCTGACTGTAGCCCTAAGCTACAAGTCTTGCTTTGTTCCTGACTACATTTCCTAGTTCATCCAGCTTGTTGCGGAAGACCCATCTTGTTCCAATGGTCTTTGATGCTCGTAAAATATATAGCGGTTAATAGGACAAGTGTATCCTATCGCAGCAAGTAATATAGTGCTAAGCACAGGATCGAACCACAAGGACTATTTATCACAACTAGTCGGCCCAAGGTAGGGACACAATTGTTCGGAAGGTTAAATATGTGGTGGAGTGATTAAAGAGGCAAATTTTCTAAAATAAAAGATAAAAACGTTTGACAGGGAAGAATTCGAATTAATTGATGACA
Source organism: Euphorbia lathyris (assembly GCF_963576675.1). Taxonomy (NCBI): domain Eukaryota; kingdom Viridiplantae; phylum Streptophyta; class Magnoliopsida; order Malpighiales; family Euphorbiaceae; genus Euphorbia; species Euphorbia lathyris. The sequence continues at coordinate 68,574,360 of NC_088910.1, forward strand.
CAATCTAAGATGGGGATTCCCTTAATTGGATCCCATGTATGATTTACTGGGATTTAGTTTCATATCATAATGATAATTGACGGTAACCACCTAATTAACCACGTGGAGATTGTCAGTCTCCTATAGTCTATTCACATGCATTTGGTTGACGGCTTGATTAGGCATATAACCTAGGGCATGCAAAGCATTAGGGTCTGTGGTGATTAAGGCTAAAGTCGTAGCCCAGCCACTAGCCCGCACTCCTAGTGATCTCTAGCGAGGTCAGATTATGCTAATTCGGATTAGGTAATTCCTTGGTCAGGTATCTACCTATCTGCAATCCTAAATTTGTCAGACTCAAGGCATTAGGTTCTGCTATGTCAGACTAGTTGATCATCATCGAATCTCATTCTAGCAATCATCCTATCTCTAACAAATCTAGACATTAAGCTCGCATAATCTAATCAATTGGAAACAATCCAGTAAACTAAATCCCTAATCATACATGGTTACGCAATCAATTCATCGCCATCCCAGATTGGATGGGGATTAGTTCATAGTTAAATTAAACAAGCAACTATAACACGCATTATAAGCCTGAATCATCATTAATTCAAATAAGCAAAAAGCAAGAGACAGAGTAAGGAATTAGGAATATAAAACCCGATTTCGTCTGATTCTGATTACAAATCGGGAGAGCACTATCCTATATCAATCTTCCCCCCCAAGCTAAGAACTGTTACAATGGAAGTAAAATAATAAAATTGAATACAAGGAAAGAGAGAGAGAGAGAGAAGAACAAAAAGGAAAAAAAAAAGAAGAACCCTAACAAAGATGCCATCATGTTCTATTTATAGTGCAGGCTTAGTTAGGGGTAGTTTTGGCATTTTGCAGGTTGAAATTCGCGCCTAGGGAGTGAGGAAACGCTGGGAAATTACTTCCCAGTGTTTCGTCTCGTCAAGACAAGAGGTGTCTCGACGAGACACGAGGGTGTCTCGACGAGACACTAGGCGTCTCGTCGAGACACCACGCGATGGTTCCATTTGGGAACCATGGGCCCGCCTCGTCTCGTCGAGACGGGCAGTGTCTCGGCGAGACGAGGGCCTGTCTCGACGAGACAGGCACTGTCTCGGCGAGACAGGCACTAAATTGGGGTTGAGTCCGGTTTTTCTTTGATTTGGTCCCTGGACTTCCGAAATTTACTCCGACGGTCCCTGAATTGTCCGGAGGTGCTCCACAAGGCACGGGTCTGGTTCGAAAAATGCTCAAACAGTCCCAAAACACCTGAAAATACAGAAAATGCCATAAATAATGGAAATTACTGATTTTGACTGAAAGATAGCAAAATGATACTGAAATTGAATGGAAATAAAGCAAAAACGAGCTAAAACAATCCTAAGAACCCTATATAAATGGGAGATATCAACCCCCCCACACTTGAATCTTGCTTGTCCGCAAGCAAGAAAGAATCAAAGGCAACGAAAACTCAACAAATAGCTCCCGTACACAGACAAAGATCCACTGCACTTTTATCATCTATACGGTCTCAGACTACTCAAGTTACAATTAAAAACAAAGTGAACCTCAGATAAATCTCCAAAACTGATTAATTAGTTTTATCAACCAACACTTTGCGAAAACGAAGAGGCGAGGACTACGATTGCTAGCTCACAGGTGGTCGCTCTTGCACTCAAGTGTTTGGGTGAAATATGAATTTGGCAAACGCTCTACAGTCTATTGCACAAAATCGTCACGTTGGAATTGCATCATCCATCCGGTCGAAATTACGCATCACAATCAAACAAGATTATAGGTCTTCAAAGGGTTGTAACATAGGCTAAGGTTTGGGGGTAGGAAAAAGGGAATTTAGGCAAAAAGTTAACGACTCAACTAGCTGGAATATTTTTGCAAAAATTGATACTTTTCCCACTATATGCGAGATAGAAGCTCAAGGTTGATTTATTTCACTATATGCGAGATAGAAGCTCAAGGTTGATTTATTTCAGTTTGGGACGTAATTAAAGAATGCCTTTTATCATTTCCTCCATAATTTATTCGGTTCAATTTTGAACCATATATATTTCTTTTCTTTTCTTTTGAGATAGAGGGGACAAAGGGTCAATTTGAATTGGTTACTTCTTCTATTTAGAATTACAACCTTTCAATGGTAGCTAATGGAAATTTGAAGGATGTGTGCCTAAGGATTTTCTAGCCGAAATTGAGTCAATTAACTTGGGTGAGAAAGGGTATTTAGGAAGGCTAAGGGCTTGTAACAAGGTTGATCAAAGAAAAGGGGTAAATAAGGCTCAAAGGGGCTTATCTAGTGGAATTGGTAAGGGATTTTGGCTAATCAAAGAATAGGCTAAGTTCACAAAGGGCTAAACCTAGATTGCCTAATCATTTCAAGTTCAATTATAACACAATATTCAACCAGTATTGGATGCAATTCCTATGAGCATAATGACAATAACTGTAATCCCACACCTAATCGGACGATTGTTCCTAAAAATGAGTCTAAAATATTGACCTTTAGGCTCTAGCTCACAATTTAGGGGTTATTTGCAACAATCCTAGCCTCACCTAACGAAACGTTCCATGTCAATCTTAGTTAAATAACACTCTTTGGAGACTCAAATGTTGTTCACAAGTTTTTGCATGCATCGATTTCAACTGAGCTTTTAGACTTTCAAAGCACAATTTCAACTATAATGTCAGGATTGCTAGATGCATCAAAAATCAACTGCCTAAGATTCTTTTTATTTCTAACTACTGAAAGCGAAATATTGAAAGCAAAAGCTAAACATGCCACAAAACACAAATACAAATAGTGGGATAAAACATGCAATTGGTACATGTACAAAATGTCCTATCCTATTTCCTCCTCCCCCACACTAAATCATGCATTTAATTCCAAAAGATGCATATTTATAAAATTGAACAGTAAGTGAAAGAAAAGAGATAGGATAGGAAAAACTCCCTCAGGGGGCCTCTATGTAACGCAGTGTTTCCACTACGCCCAAGTTATCTTCATAAATTTTCAGACGCTGCCCGTTGACCTTGAAAGGGGCATTGTGGCCGTCTGTGATCTCGACTGCTCCGGAGGAGAATAACTGGGTGACCTCAAATGGTCCATACCACCTCGACTTCAGCTTACCAGGGAATAATCGCTGCCTGGAGTTGTACAGTAAAACCTTATCCCCTACCTCAAAGTGGCGTTTGATTATTCTTTTGTCATGCCATCTTTTCGTCCTCTCCTTGTAGATCCATGAATTCTCATAGGCACTGAGCCTGAACTCTTCCAGGGCATCCAGCTGCAATAACCGTTTCTCACCTGCAACTCGTGTATCAAAGTTTAGAAAACGGGTAGCCCAGTAGGCTTTATGTTCGAGTTCTACAGGGAGATGACATGCCTTACCGTAAACTAGCCTGAATGGGGACATGCCAATTGGTGTTTTGAATGCTGTCCTATATGCCCACAAGGCATCATCTAATTTGAGTGACCAATTATGCCTAGAGGAATTTACTGTTTTTTCAAGAATGGTTTTGATCTCTCTATTTGACACCTCAACTTGACCACTGGTCTGGGGATGATATGGGGTAGCCACTTTATGAGTGACCCCGTATTTATGCAGGACCTGTTTAAAAGCTTGGTTACAAAAATGAGACCCGCCATCGCTAATAATGGTGCGGGGGGTGCCAAACCGTGTGAAGATATTCTTTTGCAAGAATCGGATGACAGCCCGCGCATCATTACTAGGCAGGGCTACAACCTCCACCCATTTAGAAACGTAGTCCACGGCTACAAGGATGTACTCGATATTGAACGACTTTGGGAAAGGTCCCATAAAGTCTATCCCCCAAACATCAAAGATTTCACATACTAAAATTGGTTTCATAGGCATGGCATGTCTCTGTGAAACGTTACCAGTTCGTTGACACTTATCACAGTTTTTAACAAAATTAAAAGCGTCATGGAAGATTGTGGGCCAATAGAACCCACTCTAGAGTACCTTAGCTGCAGTTCTGTCAGCGCCATGGTGGCCACCTACCTCTTTAGAATGACAGAATGCAAGGACGGAAGCTACCTCCTCCTCAGGAATGCACCGACGGATGATGTTGTCGCCACAAACCTTGAATAGGTAGGGATCATCCCAGAGGTACTGCTTTGCGTCGTGCAGGAACTTCCTCCTCTGCTGGTAAGAGAGGTCTGGAGGGATCAGCTTTCCTACAAGGAAATTAGCAAAATCGGCAAACCAATGGACATGTCTAATTGACAGTAAGTGCTCGTCGGGAAATGTCTCCTGGATGTCTGCATCGGTGTCTGTATCCACCTCCTCTTGTTCCACTCTAGAAAGATGATCAGCAACCACATTTTCAACTCCCTTCTTATCTCATATCTCCAGATCAAACTCCTGTAGTAATAGAATCCACCTAAGGAGTCTAGGTTTGGCATCCTGTTTTGAAAACAAATACCTCAATGCAGCATGGTCAGTGTAAACAATAACTTTTGAAAGCACCAAATATGAACGAAACTTGTCAAGTGCAAAAATCACAGCTAATAACTCTTTTTCTGTGGTGGTATAATTTAATTGAGCATCATTCAGAGTTCTACTAGCATATGAAATTGGTCGGCAAATTTTATCCACTTTCTGACCTAAGCATGCACCTACAGCTGTGTCACTGGCATCACACATTAGCTCGAATGGTAAATCCCAGTTGGGACTAACCATTATGGGAGATTTAATCAATTTGTCTTTTAAAGTGTTAAAAGATTCAAGACATTCAGGTGTGAAAACAAAATTGGCATCCTTCAGCAACAATTGGGTCATAGGCCTGGCAATTTTAGAAAAATCCTTAATAAAGCGCCTATAAAACCAGCGTGGCCTAAAAAAATCCTAACTGCTTTGACATTGGAAGGGGAAGGTAGTTTTTCAATGACCTCAACTTTAGCAGGGTCTACCTCAATCCCTTTTCGTGATACCTTATGCCCTAAAACTATACACTCAGTGACCATAAACTGACACTTTTCCCAGTTTAGGACTAGGTCAGTTTCCTCACATCTTTGCAGCATTAATCCCAAGTTATGCAAACAGCTATCAAAAGTGGTACCAAAAACAGAAAAACCATCCATAAAGACCTCCATGAATTTTTCTATCATATCAGAAAATATAGCTGTCATACACCTCTGAAACGTAGCAGGTGCATTGCATAACCCGAAGGGCATCCGTCTATATGCAAATGTCCCAAAAGGGCAAGTGAAAGTGGTCTTTTCCTGATCGTCAGGATCCACTGATATTTGCATGTAGCCCGAATATCCATCCACACAACAGAAGAAAAACTTACTTGCCATGCGTTCAAGCATTTGATCAATGAACGGAAGAGGGAAATGATCCTTCCTGGTGGCGTCGTTCAATTTCCTGTAGTCCACGCACATTCGCCACCCGGTGGTTTTCCGCACCGGGATTAGTTCATTCTTCTCATTCAATGTCACTGTTGTGCCCCCCTTCTTTGGCACCATATGCACGGGACTCACCCACTGGCTGTCAGAGATTGGATAGATCATCCCTGCATCAAGCAACTTAATTACCTCAGCCTTCACTACTTCCTTCATTTTTGGGTTGAGTCTTCTCTGTGGTTGAGCAGTCGGCTTCACCTTATCCTCCATATAGAGTCGGTGTTCACAAAGAGACAGGCTGATTCCCTTGATGTCCGACATTTGCCATCCAAACGCTCCCTTGTGCTTCCTCAGCACCTCTACCAAGCGATCTTCCTCAGGACCTGTAAGTTCAGCCGAAATAATCACAAGTAAGTGTAAAGGAGGTGCCAAGAACACGTATTTTAAATGGGCAGGTAAGGGTTTGAGGTCGAGGGTTGGCGGTTCTTCAATCGAGGTCTTAGGCCTTGTCTTTGTTTCTCTATCCAAGAGTTCGTCGTGCTGGGCCCAATGACAACCCTCTTTACCTTCTACCTCGGTCTCCAAATCCAATGGCTCCTCATCTAGTTCAATACTCAGGTTCCATTCTTCAGTTTCCTGGAAAACATTCTCAACCAAAGAGTCAGTTACGCTCAGAAAATTACAACATTCATCATCAACAGGAAATTTCATAGATTTTAGAATGTTGAATTCAACTTCCTCGTTTTGAAGCCTGAGAATCAGTTTGCCTCCCTCAACATCAATCAGTGTTCGTCCAGTGGCAAGAAAAGGCCTCCCTAACAAGATCGGGACTTGATAATCTTCTTCAATGTCCATGATCACGAAGTCAGCTGGGAAGATGAACTGATCTACCTTGACCAAAAGGTCTTCCACCACTCCAACCGGACGCCTTATAGACCTGTCAACCAACTGAATTGTGACTGACGTAGGCTTTGGGTCTCCCATTCCTAATTTCCTGTAAACAGACAACGGCATAAGATTTATGCTTGCACCAAGATCACATAAAGCACGTTTAAAATGAACCTTGCCTATTGTACAGGGAATGCTAAAACTACCAGGATCTTTAGATTTTTTAGGTAACGGATTTGTTAGCATGGCAGAACATTCCTGGCTTAGCATTACAGTCTCATGATCTCCTAGTTTTCTCTTTTTAGAGATCAGCTCTTTTAAAAAATTTCCATACACAGGCATATTCTCAAGAAGTTCAAGAAACGGGAGGTTAATCTCGATTTTCTTAAACACATTTAACATTTTGGAATAATCCTTGTCTAACTTAGCTCTCCCAAAAGTAGGATAAGGCAAGGTAACCTGTGTTGGTGGTACATCAGTTTCAGTAATCGGAGTTGGATCAGAAACACTTACCTGTGGAGCAGACGGGGTAGAGATATTACCAGGAATGGGGTCTGCCTTGTCTTACTGAGGCACAAAGGCTGGTGCGCTTACCTATATTCCGCTCCTAAGCGTGATTGCTCGTGCTTCCTCTTCTACCAATTTATTCACCTGTGTTTGAAGCCTTTGGCAGAAAGCTTCATTGTGTGCCAATCTCCCTTCTATGGCACTCAGGCTCTCTCTCTGGACATCTATACTTCTCTCCCATTCAGTCTCAGAACCTGATCCTCGATGTCTGTCCTGCTGCCAATGCGTGCTATTTGACCCATACTGTTTTAGATAATGGATCTGTTCAAGTACAATCGGGCACTCCACGTTCTTGTACCCTCCGCTGCAGACCTCACAGCTTGCTACTGGTTCCGATGATTTCAGGTGAGTTCCTAGTAGATCTACTTTTTCTGTAAGCGCTGCTATCTGATGATTTGATTCTGAAAATATTCCAGGGAACTCTTTGGCTGTTGTGCCTCTTCTTGGAGCCGGCTTCTCAACTTGCCAACATGCGCTTCGTTCAGCTAATTCTTTCATCAGATTGTATGCTTGAACTGCAGTCTTGTTGAATAGATTTCCTCCCGCTGTTGCATCTAGAAAGGCACGGCTGACAGGAGATATTCCTGAGTAGAACATGTCAACAAGCTGGTACCGCTGGTAACCATGGTGGGGGCACCATCTTAACAACTTCTGGAACCTCTCCCAGGCTAGATGCAGGTTCTCACTGTCGGACTGCCTAAACGAGGTGATGTCGCTTCTGAATTGTGCAGTCTTTGACGGAGGGAAGTACTTTGCTAGAAATGCTGATACTGTAGTGTCCCAGTCAGTGAGAGACCCTGGCTCAATGGATTGTAGCCATTCTGCAGCTTCTTCTTTCAAAGAAAATCTAAACAGCTTCTGGAAGATCTGTTCAGATGTGACGTCTTCGCACTTGAAAGTGCTGCAGTATTCCATGAATTTGTCAAGATGTGAGTTAGGATCTTCGTAGTAATCCCCACCGAACTGTCCCGAGTTCTGGATCATCTGAATCATTATTGGTTTGATTTCAAATGACATTGCTGTTATTGTCGGATCGAGGATGCCAGAGGTGCTTATAGGCCGCTTTGCCCTCAACAGCTCCATGACCGACGGATCTTTGGCCATTGTGTCACCCTTTTACGTCCTCCAAGAACAATATCAGCTTAAGAATCAAAATGCAATGATGAGTAATTCCCAGAACCTCGGTTCTTGGAATTCCAAACAATTATATAAACCTATCACCAAAAGTAAACTAGTTATAAACAAAAATAGTCCCCGGCAACGGCGCCAAAAACTTGATGCTCGTAAAATATATAGCGGTTAATAGGACAAGTGTATCCTATCGCAGCAAGTAATACAGTGCTAAGCACATGATCGAACCACAAGGACTATTTATCATAACTAGTCGGCCCAAGGTAGGAACACAATTGTTCGGAAGGTTAAATATGTGGTGGAGTGATTAAAGAGGCAAATTTTCTAAAATAAAAGATAAAAACGTTTGACAGGGAAGAATTCGAATTAATTGATGACACAATCTAAGATGGGGATTCCTTAATTGGATCCCATGTATGATTTACTGGGATTTAGTTTCATATCATAATGATAATTGACGGTAACCACCTAATTAACCACATGGAGATTGTCAGTCTCCTATAGTCTATTCACATGTATTTGGTTGACGGCTTGATTAGGCATATAACCTAGGGCATGCAAAGCATTAGAGTCTGTGGTGATTAAGGCTAAAGCCGTAGCCCAGCCACTAGCCCGCACTCCTAGTGATCTCTAGCGAGGTCAGATTATGCTAATTCGGATTAGGTAATTCCTTGGTCAGGTATCTACCTATCTGCAATCCTAAATTTGTCAGACTCAAGGCATTAGGTTCTGCTATGTCAGGCTAGTTGATCATCATCGAATCTCATTCTAGCAATCATCATATCTCTGACAAATCTAGACATTAAGCTCGCATAATCTAATCAATTGGAAACAATCCAGTAAACTAAATCCCTAATCATACATGGTTACGCAATCAATTCATCCCCATCCCAGATTGGATGGGGATTAGTTCATAGTTAAATTAAACAAGCAACTATAACACGCATTATAAGCCTGAATCATCATTAATTCAAATAAGCAAAAAGCAAGAGACAGAGTAAGGAGTTAGGAATATAAAACCCGATTTCGTCTGATTCTGATTACAAATCGGGAGAGCACTATCCTATATCAATCTTCCCCCCCCCCCAAGCTAAGAACTGTTACAATGGAAGTAAAATAATAAAATTGAATACAAGGAAAGAGAGAGAGAGAAGAACAAAAAGGAAAAAAAAAGAAGAACCCTAACAAAGATGCCATCATGTTCTATTTATAGTGCAGGCTTAGTTAGGGGTAGTTTGGGCATTTTGCAGGTTGAAATTCGCACCTAGGGAGTGAGGAAACGCTGGGAAATTACTTCCCAGCATTTCGTCTCGTCGAGACAAGAGGTGTCTCGACCAGACACGAGGGTGTCTCGACGAGACACTAGGCATCTCGTCGAGACACCACGCGATGGTTCCCTTTGGGAACCATCGGCCCGCCTCGTCTCGTCGAGACGGGCAGTGTCTCGGCGAGACAGGCACTAAATTGGGGCTGAGTCCGGTTTTTCTTTGATTTGGTCCCTGGACTTCCGAAATTTACAACGACGGTCCCTGAATTGTCCGGAGGTGCTCCACAAGGCACGGGTCTGGTTCGAAAAATGCTCAAACAGTCCCAAAACACCTGAAAATACAAAAAATGACATAAATAATGGAAATTATTGATTTTGACTGAAAGATAGCAAAATGATACTGAAATTGAATGGAAATAAAGCAAAAACGGGCTAAAACAATCCTAAGAACCCTATATAAATGGGAGCTATCAGTCTTCTGAATCCTTGGATGTGGCACTAACTCCCATACATCGTTTCTTCTGAATTGATCAAGTTCCTCTTGCATTGCGCTCATCCAGAATTCATCATGCTCAGCATCAGCAAAGTTCTCTGGTTCCTGAACTGACACGAAGGCTACGTTGCTGAGGTATCTCCTGAGTTGATTTCTTGTCATCAGGGTATTCTCAGCGGCATCAAGAATAGCACTCTCTGAGTGTCCTCTTGGTATCCTTATCTCCTTTGGTAGATTGATGTCTTGTGCTGTCTGTGTTTCAACAATCTCTGCAGGTGTAGACTGGCCAGTGAAAACAATTTGAGGTTCACTTTTACCTTTGGTCAGCCCTTGAGGGAATGACTCAGCGGCTATATCTTGATCAGCGGGTACTGAGTGTGAATCATCCTTGGTCAGCGGCTGATATCTTCCTGCAGGGTTAGTTTCGTCGAACTCAACATGTACTGACTCTTCTAAAACTTGAGTTCGTTTATTGAAAACTCTGTATGCTTTGCTGTTGTTGAGTAGCCTAAAAAGATAGCTTCATCAGCTTTTGAGTCAAACTTAGCTAAGCTATCTTTGGTATTCAAAATAAAACATTTACAGCCAAAGGCACGAAAGTATCCAATATTGGGCTTTCGTCCTTTCCAAAGTTCGTAGGGAGTTTTCTTTAGTATAGGTCTAACAAGAGCCCTATTAAGAATATAGCACGCTGTGTTGACAGCTTCTCCCCAAAAGTACTTTGGAAGCCTATGCTCACTCAGCATTGTCCTGGCTATTTCAACCAAGGTTCTGTTCTTCCTTTCAACAACCCCATTTTGTTGAGGCGTTCTAGGAGCAGAAAAATTATGGTCAATGCCGTTGGTTTCACAGAATTCAACAAACTGTTGGTTCTTGAATTCTCCACCATTATCACTTCGGATGTGAGCCAATTTTAGGTCTTTATCATTTTCAAGTTTTCTAACCAAATTTGAAAATGTCTCAAAGGTCTCATCCTTGCTACTCAGAAAGATGATCCAAGTGTACCGAGAAAAGTCATCTACAATGACCAAGGAAAATCTTCTTCCACCCAGACTCAGCGGCTGGACTGGACTGAAGAGATCCAAGTGTAGTAACTCTAATGGACGCTTAGTTGAGACAATGTTTTTGCTATGAAAAGATTGTTTGGTTTTTTTTCCAGCTTGGCAAGCGTGACATAGTTGATCTTTTTCAAATTTAAGTTCTGGCAGTCCCTCAACCAATTGCTTTCTTGCTAATTTGGCCAGGAGGTCCATGCTTACATGACCAAGTCTCATGTGCCATAGCCAAGAATTTTCTTCCTTTGATACTAAGCATACAGTTTTTGAAAACTTTTTCTCTAAGTTCAGCATGAAGACATTATCAATGCGAGGGGCAGTTAAAATTAACTCATTAGTCTTACCCTCGAATATTTTACATCCAGTGTCATCAAATATAACTTTTCTCCCATTGTCACATAGCTGAGCTCCGCTGAGTAAGTTATATTTGAGTCCGCTGACTAGGGAGACAGACTCAATAGTAGGATTACCTCCAATGGTTCCTGACCCTACTATCTTACCCTTTTTGTTGTCTCCAAAACTTATGCTTCCTCCTCGTTTACGCTCAAATGTGATGAACTGAGTTTCATCACCAGTCATATGCCTCGAGCATGCGCTGTCAATATACCACATCTTTGACTTCTCAGCACACCTTGGGCTTACCTGCAATGTAACTAGTTACTTTTAGGTACCCAATTCTTTTTGGGTCCTTGCTTGTTAGGTTCAACAGGTAAAGCATCATTGAGCTCGTTGATGATGTTTGTAAACCTTGCATTCATGTTAGAGATTCCTTCATCATCGTTCATTTCGAACAGCTCGTATAATCTCATCTGCTGGTTCACCTTGGACTCCTTCACTTTGTTGGTTCTTTCGTAGGTGACCTCCAGCTTCTTCCAGATCTCTTGCGCTGACTCACAACCTGAAATCTTGTTATATTCTGCAGCATCAAGCGCACAGTGAAGCATGTTTATAGCCGAAGCGTGATTTTGTAGCTTCTTGAGATCATCTTCTGTCCATTTGGCCTCAGCTTTGACAACTGTTTGGCCAGCCACAACTTCAACAGGAACAAATGGGCCTTGGACTATTGAAAGCCATGCACTCATATTTGTTGCCTGGATAAAGTTTTTCATCCTATTCTTCCAGAAGGTGTAGTTAGACCCGAAGAATAGGGGAGGCCGAGTAATGGACAGCCCCTCAGGTAAGATCTGAGTTGTCTGGTTTCCTGGGAGAAACCGAGTGTTGTTTTCAGCCATAGTGGGGATCAGCTCAAGGTAGTTAAACCTTTCACAGTGAGCTTTTAAGCTTTGATACCACTTGTTGGTCCCTTATAACGTAACAGGTTAGTTCCAAGGGGGGGATAGGAACTATTTAAAAAAATTTAGTACGTTAAGGCTGACTTCTTTTACTTTCAAAAGGAATTACACAGCGCACTGAGTGAAGTAAGACACTGGCTTAATCAACTGGTGACTAAGTCAGCTTCTTTCTTTGAGTAAGGAGATAGTACTTGAGTCTATTCCTGAACTCAGATACTCAATGTACATAACTCAGCGTGACCTCTTTACTTGGTCAGTTTTGTTTAAGCAAGCAATATATATATATATATATATATATATTAAAGGAGTTTAAGGTTAGAACGATGTTACTCAGCAGATTTATCCAGGTTCGGCCTCTATGCCTACGTCCTATCCCCGGAACACGTTCCGAGCTTTCGAATTCTCTACTGAGCTCTTTAATGGTAGAGCATCAAACCTTTTACAACAAGAAGCTGAGTATAACAAGAGTACCTTCCTCTATACCTCTACTCACTCCTATTCTATTGCTGAGTACTATAACCGAGTACTCATCCTCTCTTTTCTAATTCTAGAAATGATAATAAGTTTGTCCTAAACAACAATTGCTAAGACACTTTAGATGATTGGATAATCACTCTAGACTTTTACACAGTAATAAGGAAATTGGTGTAAGTATTTGTTTTGCTTTTTCAACAGATTCTTCGAGTAGAAATTTGGTCAGCGTAATGGCTTGGTGAAGATCAGCATCGAATGAAGCAACTGAAAGGCCTATTTATAGTGACACTTGAGGTATCGGTTATTTCAAATTTCGAAATAACCGTTGGAGGGAAACGTCTTGATGTCGTTGTCACTCAGTACACGCTCAGTGTCGTTGGCCAATCAGATTATTGTATCTTTTGTCTTCGGTCAGTGCTGAGTAGCTTTTAGACAGACAGTCAGAATGTTTCGCCTTTTATGGCAAATTCTTCCAGACAGCTTTCTGTGTCATCTGAACTTTACCCAAAGTAGAAATACTTTGTCTTGAAGTTGTTCCTTGCTCAGCTGCTGTCTTGTACTCTTTGTCATCCAACTCAGCAGCTTCGTTCCGAAGTAGATAAAGAAAGTCTTCCAGATCCTTCTTCATGCTGAGCTGCGTTTTTCCACAACGATAGCGTTTTGTTTGCACGGGCCGAGTTATCTTGGGCCTTTGACTTTCCTTTGGGCCTTTAGCCTTTTAGTCTCGATGTCTTATAAACAATTTAACTCAACATTGAACAAACACATTAGTGTAATAAATCAAAGCATTTAAACTTAGTGTGTTTAGAATATTTTTAATCATATACTTAAATAATTTTGTCAAATCAAAATCATGTGGAAAGGTGTTTCAACAGCAAGGACCCAAAAAGAATTGGGTACCTAAAAGCAACTAGCTATATTGCAGGTAAGCCTGAGGTGTGCTGAGAAGTCAAAGATGTGGTACATTGACAGCGCATGCTCGAGGCATATGACTGGTGATGAAACTCAGTTCATCACGTTTGTACGTAAACGAGGAGGAAGTGTAAGTTTTGGAGACAACAAGAAGGGTAAGATAGTAGGGTCAGGAACCATTGATGGTAATCCTACTATTGAGTCAGTCTCCCTAGTCAGCGGACTCAAATATAACTTACTCAGCGTAGCTCAGCTATGTGACAATGGGAGAAAAGTTATATTTGATGACACTGGATGTAAAATATTCGAGGGTAAAACAAATGAGTTAATTTTAATTGCCCTTCGTATTGATAATGTCTTTATGCTGGACTTAGAAAAGAAGTTTTCAAAAACTGTATGCTTAGTGTCAAAGGAAGAAAATTCCTGGCTATGGCACAGGAGACTTGGTCATGTAAGCATGGACCTCCTGGCCAAACTAGCAAGAAAGCAATTAGTTGAGGGACTGCCAGAACTTAAGTTTGAAAAAGATCAATTATGCCACGCTTGTCAAGCTGGAAAACAAACCAAACAATCTTTTCATAGCAAAAACATTGTCTCAACTAAGCGTCCATTAGAGTTACTACACTTGGATCTCTTCGGTCCAGTCCAGCCGCTGAGCTTGGGTGGAAGAAGATTTTCCTTGGTCATTGTAGATGACTTTTCTCGGTACACTTGGATCATCTTGCTGAGTAGCAAGAATGAAACTTTTGAGACATTTTCAAATTTAGTAAGAAAAATTGAAAATGATAAAGACCTTAAGTTAGCTCACATCCGAAGTGATAATGGTGGAGAATTCAAGAACCAACAGTTTGTTGAATTCTGTGAAACCAACCGCATTTACCATAATTTTTCTGCTCCTAGAACGCCTCAACAAAATGGGGTTGTTGAAAGGAAAAACAAAACCTTGGTTGAAATAGCCAGGACAATGCTGAGTGAGCATAGGCTTCGAAAGTACTTTTGGGGAGAAGCTGTTAACATAGCGTGCTACATTCTTAATAGGGCTCTAGTTAGACCTATATTAAAGAAAACCCCCTACGAACTTTGGAAAGGACGAAAGACCAACATTGGATACTTTCATGCCATTGGTTGCAAATGTTTTATCTTAAATACCAAAGATAGCCTAGCTAAGTTTGACTCAAAAGCTGATGAAGCTATCTTTTTAGGCTACTCAACAAACAGCAAAGCATACAGAGTTTTCAATAAACGAACTCAAGTCTTAGAAGAGTCAGTACATGTTGAGTTCGATGAAACTAACCCTGCAGGAAGATACCAGCCGCTGACCGAGGATGATCCACACTCAACACCCGCTGACCAAGAAACTGCCGCTGAGTCATTTCCTCAAGGGCTGACCAAAGGTAAAAGTGAAACTCAAATTACTTTCACTGACCAATCTACACCTGCAGAGATTGTTGAAACACAACCAGCGCAAGACATCAATCTACCAAAGGAGATTAGGATACCAAGAGGTCACTCAGAGAGTGCCATTATTGATGCCGCTGAGAACACCCCGATGACGAGGAATCAACTCAGGAGATACCTCAGCAACGTAGCATTCGTCTCAATCCAGGAACCAAAGAATTTCGCTGAAGCTGAGTATGATGAATTCTGGATGAATGCAATGCAAGAAGAACTTGATCAGTTTGGATGAATGAAGTATGGGATCTAGTGCCAAAACCAAGAAGCCAGAAGACCATAGGAACAAGATGGGTCTTCCGCAACAAGCTGGATGAACAAGGGAACATGGTCAGAAACAAAGCAAGACTTGTAGCTCAGGGCTACAGTCAGCAAGAAGGTATTAACTACGGTGAGACCTTTGCCCCAGTGGCAAGGCTAGAGGCTATTAGAATTTTATGTGCATATGCAAGCTATATGAACTTTAAACTGTTTCAAATGGATGTTAAGAGTGCATTCCTTAATGGAGTTATAAACGAGGAAGTTTATGTTAATCAGCCTCTAGGGTTTGAGGATCCTAAATTCCCAAACCACGTTTATAAGCTCAAAAAGGCTCTGTATGGTCTCAAGCAAGCACCACGTGCTTGGTATGAAAGGCTGACCAGTTTCCTGCTGACTAGAAATTATGTCAGAGGTAAAGCTGATACAACCTTATTCATTAAGAAAAAGGGTAAAGATACCCTGCTGGCTCAAATATATGTTGATGACATTATTTTTGGTGCCACTAACAAGTCAATGTGCAAGGAATTTAGTAAGAAGATGTAGACTGAGTTTGAAATGTCAATGATGGGAGAACTCAATTTCTTCCTTGGACTTCAAATCAAACAAGGGAAAAATGGCATCTTCATCAGTCAAACTAAGTATGCTAAGGAGATATTGAAGAAGTATGAACTTGAGAATTGTAAGTCAATATCTACCCCAATGGGCACTGACACTGTCCTTTGCGCTGATGAAAATGGTAAGTCAGTAGACAGCAGGTTGTACCGATGTATGATTGGTTCTCTACTTTACTTAACTGCTAGTAGGCCGGACATTCAGTTCTCGGTATGTTATTGTGCTAGATATCAATCTAACCCTAAGGAATCTCATTACATAGCTGTAAAAAGAATCCTTAGATATTTGTAAGGCTAAGTGAATGCAGGTTTATGGTATCCCAACACTCATGATTTCACACTCATTGGATACATTGACGCTGACTACGGACGAGACAATCTTGAACGAAAAAGCACCTCAGGAGGATGCCACTTCCTTGGGAGCTGTCTTGTGTCCTGGTTCAGCAACAAGCAAGAATCAGTAGCCCTGTCAACCACTGAAGCTGAGTACGTTGCTGCTGGAAGCTGTGTTGCTCAAGTCCTATGGATTAAGCAACAACTTGAAGATTATGGCGTTCGGACCAAAACAATTGAAGTCAAATGTGACAACAAAAGTTCCATTGACTTATCAAAGAACCCAATCTAGCACAGCAGGATGAAGCATGTCAGCATAAAACATCACTTCATCAGAGATCGCGTACTCAAGGGAGAGATCAAGTTGACCTATGTCCCAACGGATGAGCAGCTTGCTGATATCTTCACAAAGCCACTGGCTCATGAGCAATTCAACATACTTAGAGAAGCCATTGGTATGTTTAATCCTCTTCAATAAATTCCAAGTATATTATGCATGCTGAGTGAATTACCATGCTGAATGATTTATGCTAAATCAATTACTATCACATGCTGAGTAGATTTTCATGCTGAGTGTTTATCTTAAGCTGAGCAACTAAGCATAAGAATTACTCCTTTGCGTAACAATTGTCTACTCAGAATCTTAAACGTTTGAGATCCTTAACACTGAGTAAAGATCCGTTGCAAACTTTAATGCAAAGCACGCGAATTAAATAGCCACCTAGGATGACGTATGCGCTATAATTAGAAAACACACGCGCCGTATGTGTCATAAATGCCAGAATCTTTGTCGATTGAGAATCTCGAGGTCAAATTGACAACCCAACTCTTTAGATCAACTCAATACTTCTATAAATTGTGGAGGAATTCCCACTTTTATCTCTTTACGCTTAGAAAACTTTGGCATTCCAATTACTCTCTCTAAAAATTCCCAAACCTCCCAAAAGTTCTATGAGAATATGACGAACGGTTCTCTAAATATCTCCGGTGCTGGTTTACCCGACAACCGCTCCTATGAAAACCCTAAATCTCCTACCCAGCGTGACCACGCTAAGGTCACAACACCGAGCAAGAAAGCTCAAGCTGTCCAAGCCACCTCTTCGAAGGGAAAACAACAACAAAAGGACAAGGGAAAGAAAGTAGTGGAACGCACCTACTCTCAGGTCTTCGAGAGTGTGAAGGGATGTAAGATTGATCACTCGCGATGGTTTTCAAGGGGATTCATGGAAGCCGAGCAACCCTTTTATGAGTGGATCAAGAATAATGGTTGGACCGAGCTGTTCTCAGTTCGTGATGCTACTTATCCTGAGTTGGTAAGAGAATTCTACGCCAACCTAAAGATCGCCGATGATAACCGGAACTACCTGGCTTCTCATGTTCGAGGGAAGGACATCTTCACCAACCCTGCATATCTTGCCTCACTGTTCAAACTGAAAAATGAAGGAGCTATACTTCGTAAATCAGGTGACCAAGATAAAACCAACTACGTTCAGACCTTCTGTAAACCTGCTGGTCATGTAGGTGAAATCTCGAGTACCTCAATGGGTCATCATCAAAAGATGGCCCATTACATACTGACCAATTTCCTTTTCCCCAAAATCAACTGCACCAACTCAGCAACCAATTTTGAGCAGTGTTTTATATGGCACATGCTGACCTACACGCCGATAAACATGCCCGTCTTCATAATCGGTGGGTTTCTACGAAGTACAGGAACCCTTAGGTTAGGCTCCTTCATCACCCGAATCCTCAAGGATCACAATGTGGACACAATTGCGGAAATCCACACTTGGGGAATCGAGATTATAGCTGCTGCCCTATTCGGTTTGGCATATGATCAACCTATTGTGCCAAAGAAAGGAAAAGGGAAAGCTGTCCATAACGCTGAGGGGGTGGTAACTAGAAAGGGAAGAACTCAAAGAAAGAGGAAGGCTGTCCAGAGCACCTATAAAGGAGCTGCCTCTACGCCAAAAAGGCTTAAGGTTGTATGCAGAGGAACTCAGCCTCAGATTCAACAAGGTCAGGGTGGATCTAGGTCAGCTGAGAAAAGACCTAGGCAAGCTGAGCCTGAGGCAGAAGAAAGTGAGGTTGATGAGCAACCATTAAGGAAGAAGAAGAAGAAGCTCAATTTTTAGTTAAGACCTATAGATGCACTTCCGACTGATGTCGTTGTTCCTCCTAACTCACATTATGCACAGAATCAAGGCATTGACGCTGAGCAACAGTTAGATGACCAGGAAGAACAAGACCAATTGGGTGGTGAGTTTGTCGAGGAAGAAGAACTGGATGAACAGTTTGAGGAAGAAGAATTGGATGATGAGTTTGATGAAGAAGAAAGTGGTCAGGATGACACTGAGGAAACAGCTGATGATGAGCACCTTGAACCAATCAACACTGAGTTGGTTGACGAAGAAGAAACTGAGCAAACAGCAAATGCTCCCGCTGTTCAAAGGGAAGCCTCACCAACTGACTCTATTGAGTCCATTCCTTGTGACCCTACTCCTCCAAAGCTAAAGAGACTGAGGAAGAAGAAGGCATTTTGAGCACCCGTCATTGACCTAATGGGTGACTCACCGCTGAGGGATGAGATCTCTGACCTTACAGATGTACACCTTAGGTTCTTCTCAATCCCTCCTGAGTCTCAACCAGAGCAACAAGAAAATCAAGCCTCTGTTTCTCAACCAAAGGAACATGCCGACTTAACTGCTTTCCCCAGCCAAAATAATGCTGAGCAAGTTCTCGAAGATTCCGCTCCTCAACACGTTGAGCAAGCCAAGGAATTACCTGCTCAGGTGAACACTGAACTTACTCAGCTTCCACAATCTAGTCAGCTTCAGCCTGACCCTGAGCAAGTAACACTTTCTGCCGATCCTCCACTTCCACAACTCAATATGCATAATCAAATCCAGTCAGTTTCTACTGACAATCCAAATTCCAGGCCAGCCGCTGACAATGCTGGGCCTTCTAATGATGAGCAGAACCAAACAACGCCTCTATTCGGCTCTACTCCTCCTCTGGCATTTGGGCCAACACATGATGGATCCTTTAGCTACCTCAATGCCTCTGAGTCTGGTCGAAGAATCATTGACTCAGCTCAAGCTCTCATCCAGGACATCCATCAATTAAACACCCATGCCGCTGGGTCTACTAATGTTGAGACAAGTCAACTCTCGTCTGTCACTCAGCTTCTAACTGAGATCAGAGGTCTGAAGGATCTTCTGAGTGTCATAACTTCATTGCAATCTTAACAGCCCAGGCAGGACTCTATAACAAAGCTGGCAGAACTCCAGCTGACCATGGTAAACCACATGAACTCACTGCAAGGGCAGATTCATCAATTGTCAGCTGCGAACTCAGCATATGCCACTTCTGCCGAAGTACATCATCTCTTCAGCCAACTTCATACTGAACAGGAGAAAACAAATCACCAACTCTCTTCCTCCTCCCAATGCTCCATTGAGCAAATTAGCGAGGCTGTGCGTCTGCTGAATTTAAACAAGCAAGAGATGGACACTGACCAGCTCAAAACCAACGAGATTCTGAAGTACTCTCGAGTAACTTTCAACCACGTGCGCCATACCAGCGCTCAGCGTGAGTATTTTGATTCATCTTTGCTAAAGATGTTTCATCAAGCTTTTGCAATGCTCACGGACAGCATACACTGGGTTGCAAAGGGTCAAGCATATGTCCTAAGTATGCTGAGTGCTGCTGATGTCAGAATTCCTCGCGCTATTTTGGATGATGGTGTTCCTATCTTTGATGGAATAAATACAAGCACACACAAGCTGAAGGCATTCTCTAAACGCCTAACTAAAGCTGCCATTGAAGACACTTTCATTGCTCCTTCTGCTGATGGTGGCAAAAAGGGGGAGAAAGTACAAGCTCAAGGAACCCAGCATTCAGAAGAAGCCTCAGGTAGTCAGCAAAGACAAAAGGGAAAGGATAAAGCTAAAGAGCATGAAGCACAACTCAACTACAAGAAGAAATAGCTTTAGCTTTACTAAGGACTGACTAGATGTCATGTTGTTAAAACTTGTAGTCTTTCCCTTGTGTACTTTTGTTGTGCTGACCCTGAATATAAAACCTTGATGCATCTATCTCTTTAAATTAACCAATCTTATGTGATGCTTACTTATGTTTTGTATTGAATAGTTAATCGCATCTTCACTAAATCAACTGTGCTACTTGTCTACATTGCTTTATGATTGCATTCTGTGTTGATCAAAATGTTGACCGCTTTTACATGTCTTCTTAAACACATTGAACAAAGAAATACTCAGCGCTCTCTGATATATAAATCTTTCGCATAAACTGAGTTAAATAGAATATGTTCCATGAGCTGATCTAAGTCAGCTGCTCAACCCTTACGGGGGAGTATACTGAGTAAGACAAGGTCAACAATCATGGGGGAGCTCAACACTGAGTTCTTGACTGAATATTTTTGCCAACATCAAAATGGGGGAGTTTGTTGAAACACCTTTCCACATGATTTTGATTTGACAAAATTATTTAAGTAATGATAAAAATATTCTAACACATTAAATTTAAATGCTTCGATTTATTCAACTAATGTGTTTGTTCAATGTTGAGTTTAATTGTTTACAACACATTAAGATTAAAAAGCCCAAAGGCCCATAAAGTGGAAGTCAAGCCCAAGTCAACACATCAAGACCATTCGGCCCAAGAGTTCAAAACGAAGCCGTATCAAGTAAAACGACGACTCAGCGAAAGAAGGATCGAGAAGCCTTCGAAGCAAAAGCTTCAAGAGGAAGCTGCTGAGTTGGACGACAATACAGTCTGGACAGCGGCAGACAATGTTCAACTTTTAGACAAAGTATTTCTACTTTGGGAAAAGTTCAGAAGGCGCAGGAAGCTGTCTCGTGGACTTTTGCTTAAATGTCGAAACATTCTGCCAAGGACTGACGAAGACAGAAGATGCAAGAATCCTATTGGCCAACGACGTTGAGCATGCCCAGAGTGACAACGACGGGAAGACGTTTCCCTCCAACGGTTATTTCGAAATCTGAAATGACCAGGTGCCTCAAGTGTCACTATATAAAGGCCATCCATTTGCTTCAATCGATGCAGATCTTCAATTAGTCGAAACGCTGACCAAATTCATATTTGAAGTTTCTGTGAGAAAAGCAAAGAAAATACCTTACACCAATTCTTAATCTTTGTGTAAAAGTCTAGAGTGATTTTCAATCATCTAAAGTGTCTTAGCAATAGTTGTTTAGGACAAACACTTTATCGTTTCTAGAAGAATAGAAAGGAGAGGCTGAGTACTGATAGGGGTCAAAAACTCCTATCTTTGGGTACGATTTTAGGACGGGCTTTAGTGTTATTTTGTGAATAAGCGAGCAATTCTCGCATTTATATGCTTTTGTGTGAGTTAGTTAGAAATTGGAAATGTTTTATTTACTTTTCGTTGTTTAGGCTCGTTTTCTGATCAATTTAGGCAAATATGGCCAAAATGGCATGTATGTTATAATTCCATTATCTTTTATAGCTAATTGATCCGCCAAAAGTCGCACCAATCGGAGCGTTTGCTCAAAATGAGCGATTGGCGGGTCAATTTAGCCTTGGGACTGATGCTATTTGGAGTTTTCGTGCATGCGCAGGGATAAGTTCGGGCGAAAAATACATCTTGGGACATCCAGCGACCGTGCAGAGGCGTGCCGGGCAAAACCGCTCGTCGAACTGGCCTATTTAGGCCAGCTCCCGGCGCGCTAGCCATCGTAGGCCAGCTCGCCGAGCAAGCCTCTAGGGGCCTGCTCGGGCGAGCTGGCCATGCCAGCTCACGGTGAGCAGGCCTGCAAGGGCCAGCTCGGCAAGCTGCTCGGCGAGCTGACCTGCAGGAATTAGTCAAAAAGCTGATTCCCGGCCCCACGAAGCCACGATCGGTCCCACGACTTCCCACCTACAAAAGGAAACAAGTTAGGTCAGAAAGAGGGCCCGAACCGCAGCTATAAATAAGACTTTTCAATTGTAAATTAGATATCTTTTATCTTTGTAATTTTCTTAGCTTTCACCTTGAGAAATCCTCTCCACCTCCTCCATATCCTTCAAACCTCCATTGAAGACACCTCTGAAGCTCTGCTCACCGAGGATTGCTCAAGCTCCATCCTTAAGTCCTAGGAAGACGCCTGCATTGGTAGACAGGTTCCCTGAAAGGGATTTTTCTTCTTTTATATTCTGTCTAGCCTCTGATCTATGCTATGAATCCTAGGGTCATTGTATCTTCGTGACAATACTTTTCATCTTTGATATATATTATAGTTTTGTTTATTCAATTGCTTTATTGCTTTAATCTTTGTCTTACGCTTTGTCTGATTGGTTTAACTCATTCGATAATCCCAAAATTAAGTTGGCACATATTGCGAGCTGAATCTGACCTAGTCAGTGCCTATAGGATTAACGACCCTATAGAAGATTAAGCCCAAATTGTTGAGCATTAGAGCTAGTTTCGGCCTTACAAGGGAATCACGAACTAGGGACCTCAGGAGGATAGGTAGGGTTAATCGCCTCAGACACTAGTGACTTAGATTAGGTTTTAATTCCATTGTTTAAACAATCTATTTTCAGTATCATCGTATCCCCTCATGTTCCTTCGGGTAATTACATTGGTAAAAGATCACTTAGGAGTAGTTTAACTTAACTAGGGGTAGAGTAACTTAATTAGGCGTAGAATAACTTAGCTAGAATTAGAATAACTTAGCTAGGAGTAGTATAATTCAACTAGGAGTAGATGAACTTAAACAAATCAAACTCAAAACCCCCAAAACCTAGATAACACCTGAGACCAAGTAGCTCGATACTTGCAGAAATAAATCATGTGGACGATACCTGGACTTTTCCAGAATTTTATTACTTGATAACGACGGGGTACACTTATCCCTTAGTGAGCCTTCTTCAACTGAAGGCGCATCAAGTTTTTGGCACCATTGCCGGGGATTTATTTCTTCTGTAATATCGAACCAAAGGTCGATTTGTTAGTTTAGGCATTCCTTTGTGAATACCCTTGTGAATATCATCTATACTTGTTCATATCATTTATACTTGTTTATATTTATACTTGTTTATACATATACTTGTTTATATTGTTATACTCATTTATACATATATCATTTTATAAACAAACTTCTTATATACTTGTAAAATCTTTCCTTCAGCAATTATGGACAACAGAACTCCAAAACCGTCCATGACTGACCTTAACAAGAAAATGGATTTCCTTGTGGCCTCCTTTGGCCGCAATAACCAAACAGGAATACCATTTTGTGCAGGATGTGGCCAGCGTCACCCAGGTGAGGTATGCCATATCAACCACCATATACCTAGAGGTGAGAATATAAGTTATTCGGGTCGTCAAAGGTATAATTCTGAACCCCCAACTTACAACTTCCACAATTGGGAGCACACACAATATCCACTAGGGCCATATGTGGCACCCACAGATAACCTTCCATATTCCCCTTATAGTTCTGATTTTTATGACAGGCAAGCAGAGCGTTCGGAAGGAATAATGGCTCTCTTAAGAGAGATATCCGTCCGACTTGCAGCCAATGAGGAGGCATGTAGAGCCCTGAGCAACCAACTCACCGCGATCAGACAAGAGGAAAGGGAATGCCAAGAGGCGTTCTTCTCTCGAGAGGAAACGGTGCAAGCCATCGCTTTGAGGAGTGGCAAGGAAGTGGACACACTCATGCCACCCCAATCACAAACATAACCACCACCTCAGGTAAGTAGGGAACTGGAAGCGGTAAGCAACCCCGGTCCCGTGTCTGAAACTTCAGCTCCTGGAGTAGCTGTAGAAAAAGTAGTTAGGCCTTATGTACCAAAGCTGCCATTTCCCCAGAAATAGAAAAAGGCCAACCTAGATAAGAAATTTGCTAGATTTTCGGAGATCCTTAGTAGATTAGAAATCAATATTCCATTAATGGAAGCACTAGAGGAAATGCCAAACTATGCAAAATTTCTTAAAGACATGTTGTCGAAAAAGAAAAAGTTTGGGGAGAATGAGATAGTGGCCTTAACAGAACAATGTTCGGCCATAATCACTCATAGATTACCCCCCAAGCTTAAAGATCAAGGGAGCTTCACCATCCCGTGTAGGATAGGCAACATGCAAATAGATAGGGCATTGTGCGATTTGGGAGCAAGTATTAACTTAATGCCTTTATCTATTTTTAGGAAATTGGGACTCGGAGAACCCAAACCAACAAACATGACATTACAGCTGGCAGACAGGTCAATCGCACGACCCCGGGGCATAGTTGAAGATGTGTTGGTGAAGGTGGATAAACTGATCTTCCCGGTTGATTTCATAGTCCTCGACATGGAAGAAGATGACTCCGTCCCCATTCTCCTTGGAAGACCGTTCCTTGCAACCGGTAGGACACTGATAGATGTTCATGGAGGTAAATTGGTCCTAAGGGTGCAAGATGAAGAGGTAACATTTAATGTTTATAAGTCTATGAAATTTCCCCAAGAGCGTTCCAAAAGCTGTAATTTTGTGGATGCATTGATAGACGAATGTGTTGAGGAAGTTAACCATAGCCTTAGAAATGCCTCTTTAGAACTCGATTTAGGTGGAGAGGAATGCGAAACCTTGAATGAACCGTTCGAAGACCTCCCACCTGAAAAGTGTTATTGGGTAAAAGGTAGAAAAGAGGACCTTGACCGTGAGATCGAACCTAAGCCTAAAACCTCACTGGAGGAACCTCCAGAATTGGAGCTTAAGCCCTTACCTAACAACTTAAAATACGTTTTTCTTCGGCCTCCCACAGATTTACCCGTTATTATTTCTTCTTTATTGACAGTTGAACAGGAAGAAAGATTGGTGGAGGTGCTGAAAAAACATAAAGGGGCCTTTGGATGGTCAATCCACGACATCAAAGGCATCGACCCCAAAATCTGCACGCATAGAATTTTCCTTGAGGAAGAGATTAAGCCATCTGCCTAACCTCAACGACGGCTCAATCCTAACATGAAAGAGGTGGTAAAAGCCGAGGTTATAAAACTCCTCGACGCAAGTGTCATCTTTCCAATTTCTGACAGCCAATGGGTAAGCCCGATACAATGCGTGCCCAAAAACGGGGGAACAACGGTAATGGAAAATGAAAAAGGGGAATTAATCCCAACTAGAAAGGTTACGGGTTGGCGTGTATGCATAAATTATAGGAAATTGAACGAGGCCACCCGTAAAGACCACTTTCCTTTACCATTTATTGATCAAATATTGGAACGATTGGTAGGACACGAATTTTTCTGTACTTTAGATGGGCTATCCAGTTATATGCAAATTCCTGTGGACCATTTGGACCAAGAGAAAACCACATTCACTTGTCCCTATGGAACTTTTGCATATAGGCGGATGCCTTTCGGATTATGTAATGCCCCTGCCACATTCCAATGTTGTATGATGGCTATGTTTTCTGATATGGTCGAAGAGTTCCTAGAAATTTTCATGGATGATTTTAATGTTGTAGGACCTACTTTTGATCAATGTCTTGAAAACCTGGACCGAGTCTTAGAACGTTGTGAAGACAAGAACTTGGCACTCAATTGGGAAAAGTGCCAGTTTATGGTCCAAAACTGCATAGTGTTAGGACACAAGGTGTCGGGAAAGGGGATTGAGGTCGATCCGGTAAAAAATGAGGTGATTGAGAAACTGCCTCCTGCTACCAGTGTAAAATTGGTTAGGAGCTTTTTAGGACATGCGGGGTTTTATAGACGATTCATAAAGGATTTTTCAAAAATCACTAAACCCCTCACTCAATTATTGCTGAAAGATGCTGAGTTTAATTTTAGTGAAGAATGTATGTCTGCATTTAAATTATTTAAAAAGAAATTAATCGAAGCACCTATTATGGTAAGCCTGGATTGGTCCCTTCCCTTTGAATTGATGTGCGATGCCAGTGATCTAGCTGTAGGGGCCTGTCTTGGGCAGAGGATAGATAAACTTTTTCGCCCAATCTTCTACGCTAGCAAAACCTTAAATGATGCACAGCAGAATTATTCAATAACTGAAAAGGAATTGCTAGCTGTAGTTTTTGCCTTTGACAAGTTCAGATCTTATTTAGTGCTATATAAAGTAATTGTTTTTACTGACCATGCAGCCTTGAGACATCTAATGAGCAAGCAAGACGCGAAACCCAGATTAATCCGCTGGATTCTGCTACTCCAAGAATTCGACATTGAGATCAGCGATAAAAAGGGAGTGGAAAATGTGATAGCGGATCGCTTATCTCGACTGGAGTCAAATCAACAAGCTTTAGAACATAGAGAGATCAAGGAGGTATTCCCGGACGAAACACTATATTCGGTAAAAACTCTCCCCTGGTTCGCAGACATCGCGAACTACAAAGTCGGTAACATTCTTCCTCTTGATTTAGATACAAACAAAAGACGTAAGTTTTTATTTGAAAGCAAACAATATTTTTGGGAGGAACCGTATTTATTTCGATTCTGCACAGATGGCATGATTAGGAGATGTATACCCGAAGAGGAGGTAGAGTCAGTGATTAACATGTGTCATTCTAGAGAACCAGGCGGCCATTTTGGGCCAGATAGGACAGTGGCAAAAATCCTTCAAAGTGGATTTTGGTGGGGGTAAATTACACCAATGGTACCTGAATTATACCTCAATTCACACTTTGGTACCTGAATTACATTTTGTCTCAAAAATATA
Organism: Euphorbia lathyris; assembly: GCF_963576675.1. Classification (NCBI taxonomy): domain Eukaryota; kingdom Viridiplantae; phylum Streptophyta; class Magnoliopsida; order Malpighiales; family Euphorbiaceae; genus Euphorbia; species Euphorbia lathyris. The sequence continues at coordinate 68,601,163 of NC_088910.1, forward strand.
CCCCAAGTAAAGATGACTGGACAATTTAATGCATTTAACCGGTCACTGACCAGTCAACGCAGGGTCAATGCGGGTCAACGCGAGTTTGACTATTTTTAATTAATAGTTGGGACCCACCATGCTCTTTATCTCTCTCCATTAATTCTTTTTTTTTTTATCAATCTCTCCTCACTTGTAGTTAAATTGTTAGTCAAAGATGAATTTAATTTACAGTGCTAAAAATTACAAACTAGAGCCAAAATATTTTCTTTTTTTAATAGTTCTACTTTCTTCCTACTCTTCACTTTGCATTTTTTTCTTCTCCAGACAAGTCTGGACTCTTCCTCTCTTATCTATTCAAAGACACACTCCCATGGCCTCCTCCATCTGCATCCTTCATCTTCCTTTTCCTTTCTATTTTTAGGTATCGAAAGTTTGGAATATGGCTATTGTCTCCCTTTCCTTTTCTATAGATCTGACAATTCGTGGCGATCGGAGAACTAGCATGACGGTGGTTCTGCTAAAGGAAAAATAGGGACATACATCTTCAGAAACTCAAATACTAATTTCATTATCCTCTAGCTCGATTCAGTAACAATGGAGTTATTGATTTGTAATTGTTGATTTTGAAATTTTAGAAAGAGGGAAACACTATTACGAAGAAGAAAATGGAGTAACAAGAACGTAAAGAGGGAATGTGTTTTTTTCTCGATCTGAGATTGAGTTTAACGCCTTCAATTTTTTCCTGGATATTGAGTTTAAAGCTTCAATTTTTTTTTGTTCATGGTGTTATTTCCTTCGTTAGTTCTTGAATTAATTTTTTTGACAGATTGGAATATGAGGAGTTTTGGGATAAACCCAGAAATTGTATATAAAACAAACTCAGAAACATAAGCAAATAGAGAGAGGACAACTTAACAAATCAAACTTGTTGGGTTTCTTAGATTTGTATGTGTTCTTGAGTTTCTGGAATTATTGAAGAGGGATAGAACAACAATGGAAATGAAACGTTAGGAAGAGAGTTAGGGAGGGAACCAAGGGTAAAATTGTATTTACAATGAATATGGCCCCACATTTAAACTCAAGACCTGGTCAAAATATGCCATATCATCATTTTTAATAATTAACCTATTGTAGCAGGTCATAAATATTATATTGTCCAGTCACCCTTACTTGAGGTATATTTTTGAGACAAAATGTAATTCAGGTACCAAAGTGTGAATTGAGTTATATTTCAGGTACCATTGGTATAATTTACTCTTTTGGTGGCCACAAATGCATGGTGATGTCAATAGTTATATCAAATATTGTGATGCATGTCAGAGAGTAGGGAATATCTCCCGGAGAAACGAAATGCTTCAGCAAGGCATACTCGTCTGTGAGCTATTTGATGTTTGGGGCATAGACTTCATGGGACTCTTCCCTATGTCACACAACAACCAATACATTCTCGTAGCGGTTGATTATGTCTCCAAATGGGTAGAGGCCGAAGCCCTACCCACAAATGATGCTTGAGTAGTGATGAAATTCATAAAAAAGAAATATCTTTACTAGATTTGGCACCCCCCGGACCATCATTAGTGATGGGGGATCCCATTTCTGCAATAAACAATTTGACACGTTGCTCCAGAAGTATGGTGTGGCTCATAGGGTGGCAACACCTTACCACCCTCAGACGAGTGGTCAGGTAGAAGTGTCGAATAGAGAGCTGAAACGTATTCTTGAGAAAACGGTAGGGAACGCTAGAAAAGATTGGAGTCTTAAGCTAGATGATGCTCTTTGGGCATATCGGACAACTTTCAAAACCCCTATAGGAATGTCCCCCTACCGTTTAGTTTTCGAAAAATCTTGTCATTTGCCTGTTGAACTAGAGCATAAAGCCTATTGGGCACTGAAATTTCTAAACTTTGACCCTAACCTTTCAGGTGACCTACGATTAACACAGCTACATGAACTGGATGAGCTCAGATATAACTCTTATGAGAATGCTAAACTGTATAAGGAACGAACCAAAAGGGTGCATGATAAGAAAGTGCAGCGGAAAACCTTCCATAAAGGCGATCAAGTACTGCTTTATAACTCCCGATTGAGATTCTTTCCTGGCAAACTCAAAAGCAGATGGTATGGGCCATACTCGGTTATTGACGCACATCCCTCCGGTATGATTGAGATCGTGGGAAAAGACGGGATCACCCAGAAAGTGAATGGACATCGACTCAAGCTTTATCTCGGCAAAGATAATTCAGATGTGCAAATCCTGCGTCTACAGGACGATCAGTAAGTTGTCTTCTCCACCCTAACTTCTTTCACATGTGTTTTGGTGTTTTATATGCAATGTTGGAACTTATTGCATGATTTTAGTGTGAAGAGGAGGGGTAGACAAACTTACAAAAATTTGTATAATTTTTAAATTTTTTTCTGCGTCGTGTCTAGTTTAGTTTAGCGTTTTCGGGTTTTATTTATGTTTTTGCATGTTTAGGACCTAAAACCGTGAACCTCCTTCGAATCTAAACTTCGTTGCTTCTCCTTGAGGGCTGAGAACCGAATCTAAAATTGCATGACGACTAGTTTAGGTGTAGGACACAATCCTTGTATCTGTAAAAGCATGAGCTAAAGTTTGCATTTAGACCCTACTTTTGAAGAAATACTAAAATCATTACTTAGGTAGATAACTTAAGAATTGAAGGCATGTGATATTAAACTTGAGTTTGGGGAGAACTAGTAAGCACAAAATTGAAACCTAAGAACTGTGAGTTGAATTTGAGCCCAAGAGCGAACATCAAAAAGCTCTTTTTCTTGACATTTTTGTGTGAATGCTTTGACTTGTGGAAAGATTACAGATTTTGCACCTAATACTGAGTTGAACCTACATGCAATGATTTGAGATGGTAAACGATAAATCAGCCTCATTAGAATTAACCCTTTTCTTTACCTTATTTTCTCTTTTTCATCCACTCTAGGAAGCCCCTTTGAGCCTGTATTTTTGTAGTTTGTAGATTTTTTCTTTCGTTCTAACCCAATTTTTGCAAACCATCACTTGGTTTGTTACTTAACCCAAGTTTTTGCAAAGCTCACATTGAGCCTTTGTTTTCTTCTAGCGCTTTATCTTTGTTTAGGGCATCATATTAACAAGCCAAAAGGCTAAGAAGTGAATGAGCATTACTATCCAAAAAGAAAAAAAAAAGAGAGAAAAAGAAAAACAGAAAAAGAAAAGAAAAGAGACGAACAAAAGAAGGAGAACTCTATCTCCTAGTTCTTAAAATTAGAACGTCTCAGAAAAAAAAATGTAAATAAAAAGCTCAATCACTTCATAATTTGCTAAAGCCATTTTAAACTTTGTTTTTCTAGCGCTAGAACTCCTAACCCTTGTTGTACCTTTAACCCTCTAACCACATTACAACCCCAATTCGAGGCTGTTTTTGATATCATCGGAGTCATATAGCATAGTAGAGGAACTCAGATGAACGTGCAAAATCAACGTAATCCTAAGCAAGAACATAAGCCGAGAGTAAACACTTTAGCCACCAAAATTGTGTGAATTGAGTGAACTACCTATGGTGAGGTGTTTTACTTAGCTATCCCCTTAAGCTCGTTTAATTGAACATGTGTCCTTTTTCTTAAACATATGACCTGTGATAATTGAAATGCGGCTTTTGGATATCGTGTCTCTACTTTGTATTTCCGAATGCATGTAATTACAGATGCTCGAAATTGTGTCAATCACCTAGTCAAACCAGGAGGTTTTCTATCTTTCTTGTGATTGCGGGTTTAGTTTTTTTAGTTTACTTGGGGACAAGTAAAGTTTTAAGTGCGAGGAGGTTTGATAGGGGTCAAAAACCCCTATCTTTGGGTACGGTTTTAGGACGTTTTTTAGTGTTATTTCGTGAATAAGTGAGCAATTCTCGCATTTATATGCTTTTGTGTGAGTTAGTTAGAAATTGGAAATGTTTTATTTACTTTTCGTTGTTTAGGCTCGTTTTCTGATCAATTTAGGCAAATATGGCCAAAATGGCATGTATGTTATAATTCCATTATCTTTTATAGCTAATTGATCCGCCAAAAGTCGCACCAAACGGAGCGTTTGCTCAAAATGAGCGATTGGCGGGTCAATTTAGCCTTGGGACTGATGCTATTTGGAGTTTTCGTGCATGCACAGGGATAAGTTCAGGCGAAAAATACATCTTGGAACATCCAGCGACCGCGCAGAGGCGTGTCGGGCAAAACCGCTCGTCGAACTGGCCTATTTAGGCCAGCTCGCGGCGAGCAGGCCTGCAAGGGCCAGCTCGCGGCGAGCAGGCCTGCAAGGGCCAGCTCGCGGCGAGCAGGCCTGCAAGGGCCAGCTCGGCGAGCTGACCTGCGGGAATCAGTCAAAAAGCTGATTCCCAGCCCCACGAAGCCACGATCGGTCCCACGACTTCCCACCTGAAAAGGGAACAAGTTAGGTCAGAAAGAGGGCCCGAACCGCAGCTATAAATAAGGCTTTTCAATTGTAAATTAGATATCTTTTATCTTTGTAATTTTCTTAGCTTTCACCTTGAGAAATCCTCTCCACCTCCTCCATATCCTTCAAACCTCCATTGAAGACACCTCCGAAGCTCCGCTCACCAAGGATTGCTCAAGCTCCATCCTTAAGTCCTAGGAAGACGCCTGCATTGGTAGACAGGTTCCCTGGAAGGGATTTTTCTTCTTTTATATTCTGTCTAGCCTCTGATCCATGCTATGAATCCTAGGCTCATTGTATCTCCGTGACAATACTTTTCATCTTTGATATATATTATAGTTTTGTTTATTCAATTGCTTTATTGCTTTAATCTTTGTCTTACGCTTTGTCTGATTGGTTTAACTCATTCGATAATCCCAAAATTAAGTTGGCACATATTGCGAGCTGAATCTGACCTAGTCAGTGCCTATAGGATTGATGACCCTATAGAAGATTAAGCCCAAATTACTGAGCCTTAGAGCTAGTTTCGGCCTTACAAGGTAATCACGAACTAGGGACCTCAGGAGGATAGGTAGGGTTAATCGCCTCAGACACAAGTGACTTAGATTAGGTTTTAATTCCGTTGTTTAAACAATCTATTTTCAGTATCATCGTATCCCCTCATGTTCCTTCGGGTAATTACATTGGTAAAAGATCACTAAGGAGTAGTTTAACTTAATTAGGGGTAGAGTAACTTAATTAGGCGTAGAATAACTTAGCTAGAATTAGAATAACTTAGCTAGGAGTAGTATAATTCAACTAGGAGTAGATTAACTTAAACAAATCAAACTCAAAATCCCCAAAGCCTAGATAACACCTGAGACCAAGTAGCTCGATACTTGCAGAAATAAATCCTGTGGACGATACCTGGACTTTTCCAGAATTTTATTACTTGATAACGACGGGGTACACTTATCCCTTAGTGAGCCTTCTTCAACTGAAGGCGCATCAAGTACTCGGTTATAGTACTCAGCGTAGATATAGGAGTGAGTAGAGGTATAGAGGAAGGTACTCTTGTTATACTCAGCTTCTATCTGTAAAAGGTTTCGTGCTCTACCTTTGAAGAGCTCAGTAGAGAATTCAAAAAGCTCGAAACGAGTTCCGGGGACTAGACGTAGGCGGAGAGGCCGAACCAGGATAAGTCTGATGAGTAACATCTTTCTAACCCTTAAACTCCTTTAATATATATTGCTTGCTATAAAACTGACTAAGTAAAGAACTCACGCTGAGTTAAGTTTACTAAGAAGCTGAGTTCAGGAATAGACTCTAAGTGCTATTTCCTGACTCAAGTAAAGAAGCAGACTTAGTCACAAGTTGACTAAGCTTGTGTCTTGAATCTACTTAGTGACGTTGTGTAAACCTTTTCATAAGAAAAGAAGTCAGCCGCAACGGATAAATTTTTAAATAGTTCCTATCCCCCCCCCCTTGGAACTAACTTGTCACGTTATAAGGGACCAACACAAGAATTTCATACAATTTATTTATCTACTGAGGAGATGTGTGAGTAGGCACGCATAACAGGCCCAAATATTGAATATATGAATTATAAGGGTAAAGAGCAGAGCAAGGGTACACCAGCTATCAACACACCGAACCATCAAGGAAAAGAAATTATTTGCCTTTAGCTAAGCATTATTCAAGTGGGATTAGTTTTAGAAACAATTGGCGTTAGTATATTAACTACACGACATTCATTTTTTATAACAACTAAACAAGTTAAATAAAAGAAAATATGAAGTTTATATAAGCAATTGTAAAATGTTCATACAATCATGAAGTGACACTTTACCTTATGATTATAAACTAATAAACTTAAATTGCTCCAAGTCAAGTATTATGTTTAAGGATTAACATAATGTTGTTGAGACTTGCATGTAATAATATTTTCTGTTGTGACAAGAAAGCTGATCTCACAAGTTTTAGATATTCTGATATCTAAGCAGTTACATGGATTCGGTGAAGAAGTTCATTAGGATTGGAGACCTAACTTGAGATAGCAGAATTAATTAATTTATCTAATGTCATATGAGTCTTCTCAAATATATTAGTAGGTATAAGTAACCTCCAGACTCAAACAATCATTAATTAGTAATTCTAGATTATGGAGTATGATGCTCTGACTCTGTTTCTAACATGATCCATACAGTCAGGCTGCCTGGGGTGTGTCCGGGCAGATGTTGGGTATCACATAAAGTAATTACGGAATAGTTAATGTTAGATTGAGCATTCATCACTCTTAATAAATGGGAGATATATTCATGGCCTCTTGTGGAGAATTAATTTGAAATCCTTGCACGGTGATAGGGTTAAAAGTTTAAATGGTGATTTCACTTAACCTATCTATTCAGAGTTAATTTGTGAGAAATTTATTAAGGGCTAAATTCACCCAATAGTTACATTCACCTCCTTTGGAACTAAACTCTAACTCACAAGGGATCAACAACTACTACCTGAGCCTTGGTAGTAGCTGCTTTACAAGTAGCTAACATCTCATCCTCATCCATTAAAACAACATAAGCAAGCTCCACATAAGTCTCTTCGGAGTCAATGGACCAAAATAGGAAATGGGGACAGGTGCAAAGGGCTCGATGTTATGCCCAAGAACATCAACAATTTGAGTCATTGCTTCAACATAAATAAAGCAAGTATTAAAATGTTTACCTAAAAGATACCAAAAAGCAAAAACTATAAAAGCTCGCTAGAAGAAGAAACCCCATCAGCAGTCCCCAAAGAGCGAGTTGGGCCCAAGGCTGGAGGTGAAGATATTAGACCACTGGGTAATGAATCAGAGGAATTGTGAGCTGCTTCAGCCTCCTCTTCAGCAGCCTTTTGTGCAGCCAATTCGCGAACTAAGAATGTTTTCTACAATTTACTCATGTTAGAACCTGCACACACACATGAATCAAAAATCAAAATAACTGAAAAAGGAAGTGTTCCAAATATACGAGTATATAGGGTCATCCCCTCTTGATGAGCTTCGCCTTTGCATCCATTGTCACAAACGGTCAGTTTTCTGCCATATGACTCAACATTTTCTCCCAAGTAAAAGTGAAGCGTAGGCCCGTTAGGCAATCATACATGCTTTGTTCAGCATTGGTAAGAGAGAACCAACTCGCGAAAGTTGTCTTTCTTCATCCCAGCCGAATCCAGGAGCCCCGAAAGGGAAAATCAATTGGGGAGAGAGAGGTCTCTAAAATTTTGCCTCTTTCTTCCCATGGTAGACATATCCAGAACCAACGTGGTGTAAACTTTTTTGTTGCTGAAGGGTTTATCCTTAACGAAAGGTGGTAGGTTGGTAGGAAGTTTGGAGATCCACAAGGAATCGTCAGTATCCCTCAAGGTAGGAGTTCAAATATGTCGAAGCAAAGGGCTCGTCAACCCAAAACCTAAGTCCTCACATACTTTTGCCAAACCTATAAGGTCTAGCCAACCACTCGGAGAAAGTTATGTAGGGCATATCTCGAGTTCCCATAAAATGTTCAAGATATTATTAGAGAAGGGGAGATGAACCCCATTTTCTAAGAAAATTTCATAAAAACCCAAGCACCCCTCGGGCGCCTTCGTTATTACTTGGTCTTGGAACCCTAACATCTAAATGGGCAAACTTTGGATATCTAGACACCATCATGGTTAGAGAAAGTTCGTCAAAAGTGGAAGGTTATTCAATGTTTCGAAGACGGGGAATTCTAGGTTTCTTAGCTTCTTCAACATCTTCACATTTCCTCCCTCTAGACCTACTTCCCTTACCAGTCTCAAACTTCTTAACTTTTCCACTAGATGAACTCGCGCGAACAATTATAGAAAACATAAGAAGGAAATAGACAGAAAAGGAAAGTAAATAACTTACTTAAGCAAGCCTGTGGAAATAAACGGACAATGTGGAACCAGAAAAGATAAAATCGAATTCCAAAACGGACAGAAAGGAAGAATGAAGAAAGCAACAAAAAAATGAAGAAGAAAAGGCAACTAAAACTTATAAAGCATAAAGAAGAAAATGAAAAGACATATGAAGGTCTCTTTGTTCTCCTTTAAAGAATACCAACTTGATACATTAGTTCATCAGAGAAATTTCTTACATAAAGATGACTAATAAAAACTCTTGAAATACTAACAATTTTCTACAAACAATAATATAATAAAAACTCTTGAAATACTAACAATTTTCTACAAACAATAATATAATAGTTAAGAAATATAAAAGTCAGTGTTTGCAAAAGCAACTGTCTTAATATCCCATAATTAATGTACATTTTAGGATTTTGAGCATAAAAAAATGATTTTTATTTACCTTCATTTTGAGTTCATATCTAGCATAATCTAAATTGCTTCAAGAATAAACATCTTATCAAGTGTATTGGATGCTTAAAATCTCAATGTCTAAATGATTGGACAAAAAACACTTAAATCCTTGATGATGATGATGATGATGATAATAATAATGTAGAATCGAAATGAACTTAAAAATGTAATCATTAAAAAAAGATGATTTATAATTGAAATAAACTTCACTGTAGTCTGTAAGTATAGTTTTTCAATACTTCTTTAATTATTTTTTTCAATATGTCTTCAACTTGAATAAACAACTATTATGTGAAACTTTATATATATTCGTACTTAAATGCATAAAAATAAAAAAAGTTCAATCTATATGAGTTTGATAAACTCAAATTAAAAAAAGTAGTGTACTTTACCAAGTCCTGAATTTGGAAAATTAATGTAACTCCAATTAAACCTAACAATTGAGTTTATATAAAGCTGAAACTCCAAATTTTAGTTAGAGTTAACAATCAAAACGGCTACACCTAGCAACATATACTAAAAAATAATGTAAATATACAAAATCTTTATTTTAGTCATTTAAAAAAACATAGATAAAAGAAAATCGAATAATTACTTTTGGAAATATACAAATTTTCTGTAATTTTTGACACATTTGTTTTTCTCGATTTCATCTCTTCTATTTTCATCAGATTTTTTTCAATTGAAGATATCAAAGTCTAAATTCTCACAATTTTTAAAGAAAATGCTATTAATACAGTTTATCAATGGAACTCGCTCCTAAAGAAATCTGAATCTCTTAAGTAAAAACAAAATTATAAAACTATATTATTTGAAGTAAGAACACAATTATATATTATATTATAAGAGTGTGAGAATAAAACTAATATATAATCAAAATTGAAGATCGATATAGACTTTGATTTTTAATGGCCAGTAAATATAATTGTGGAATACTATCTATCATATTTTATATATAGGTTTATTTGTGACATTTGGATTTATTTCGCTTTGTGTATTTTTCATTTTTCTGTAATTCTTCTTTTATTACTTTAAATAATGAGTTAGGCTCTGTTCTTTATCGCTGAAAAAAATTGAACTGAACTGAACTGAATTGAATTGAACTGAACTGAACTGAACTGAACTGAATACTGCTGAATACTGAACTGAATTTAACTGAATACTACTGAATACTGAACTTAACTGAATGCTACTGAACTTAACTGAATGCTACCGTACTTAACCGAACTTAACAATAATGATGATATTAGACTTTAAAATAATTTTCATGATACTATTGGACATTAATGAACTTATAATAATAATAATAATGGTTCTAATAAATTTAATAATATCAATAATAAATAAATATATTATTAAAGATAAAACTAAATTGAATATCAAATAAAAGCCCGGGATGATAAAATCTTGGCTCGATAAAAGCATGTGACATTAAATAAAAATAAGTCTAATTTAAATTAAAAATACAAATTACATACAAACACAAATTTATATATAATTTAAAGCCTATGAAATTAAATACGAATCTTCATATGAATACAAAACTCTTAACTTTTTATTTTAATTAAGGATTAAAGTGCAAAAATAACGTTTTGGGTCAGAAGTAATTTTACCTCTAACTTCTAAAATGGTAGAATTTTATCCCTAACATTGATAAATTGGATAAATTTGAGAAATAATTTATAATATGGATGCAATTCCTAATTTTTAAATATGGATGCATACTTTAGTTTTATTTTATTTTTATTAAACCATATATACTTTAATAAACTATCATTTCTTGACTTTTATCTAATTTATAGATAATGATAAACTATAAATAATAATAATAATAAATAATGATAAATAATAATAATAATAATAAATTATATATAAATAATTATAATATAATAAATAATGATAAATTACTGAATACTGAAACTGAATGCTGAAACTGAATGCTGAACTGAATTGAACTGAACTGAATTGAACTGAATTGAATTGAACTGAACTGAACTGAACTGAACTGAATTGAACTGAACTGAACTGATTGTTACTGAAATTAAGTGATAAAGAACAGGGCCTTAGTAATTGATAATAAATATTGCATTAATATATAAGATTATTTTTTTTTTCTCTTAGTGCCAACTTATCCGGAAAAACCGCTATTTTATTTATATATATATTTTAAGGACATCTTCAATTAGTTGAATGACTACCAGGGGCGGATCCAGCCGAGGGCCCGGGGGGGCCGAAGCCCCCTCGGCCATCGGCTCCGCCCTTGAGTGTCATTATTTTTGTCCCGTGTAGCCCCTCAAATATTAGTATATATTTAATCTATGTAGTATTATCTCAAAGTTTAAAATAGTTGAGTTGGTTAAAAGCCTTGTTTTTAGGTGAGAGGTCATGGGTTCAAACCACACCAAACTCATTTTTTATTTTTATATGAAGTTATTTTTATTATATCTATTTTTTTAAGAATTTATTATCTTCTTTTCTATAGAACAAATCAATTTCTTATTTTGAGATTCAATTTAACTTAATTTCTAAATTAAATTTTATAAAAATTATAGCTAAAAATAAAAAAAGTGAGAGGTCATGGATTCAAACCACACCAAACTCATTTTTTGTTTTTATATGAAGTTATTTTTATTATATCTATTTTTTTAAGAATTTATTATCTTCTTTTCTATAGAACAAATCAATTTCTTATTTTGAGATTCAATTTAACTTAATTTCTAAATTAAATTTTATAAAAATTATAGCTAAAAATAAAAAAATCATTCGTGACTGTCATGGGGATTGGGTGGTTGGTTTTGGTCAGAAGATTGGTAAAGGATCTTCCTATGATGCGGTGGGCTTTTCTCTGGTATCTCTCTTGCTTCAAATAAGGGCTACCGTTTGATTGAGATTGAATCAGATAATTCTAAGATTGTGGATGCTCTTAATGGAGATGGCGTTGCTGGTTGCATTGGTCGAAATCTTTTTAAAGGTATTAAGCATCTTATCAGAAATTTTGAGGGTGTTCGGGTTCGTCATGTTTTCCGAGAGCAGAATCGGGTTGCTGATTTTTTGGCTGGTCTGGCTCATGATTTTGATTTCGGAGTCTCTGTTCTTTCTGTCCCGCCAAATGAGGTTCGAAAGCTGCTGTTAGACGGCCTTTTGGGTGTTAGCTTCCCGAGGATGATTATGCCTTAGTCTTTTTTGTGTGTTTTCTTTTCATGTTTACCAAAAAAAAAAAGTGTGAAAATGTTACAATTTTTAGCTAACATACCAAAACCATAAAGTTTAAGTGTGCTAAAAGCTTAAAAAAAAATTTCACCCCTAACAGACTGGACTTCAAAAAATTACTCCCAATAATCGGACTAAAATCAGCCCCCCGGACGTCGATTCCTGGATCCGCCACTGACTACCTTACTCATAAAACATAAAACGGGGCGTTTCGGTTGAAGTACTGAAAAATAAAAGGCCTAATGCTTCCCCAGCCCCCTTAACTTGTCCAAATTGGTCACTTTACCCCCTCAACTCATCGAATGTCCTATTTACCCCCATTAACTCCATAAAAGTGGTATTTCTCACCCCTCAACTTGTCCATTTATCCCTCCAACTCATAGAATGTTCTATTTACTCCCTTAACTCCATAAAAGTGGTATTTTTCACCCCTTACAATTCGTTATCGAAGCCTAAATTGATAACTTTTTTTAAACGTTAAACCTATATTTATGATATTTTGTAAGTGGAACCTAAATTGATACTTCCCAAAAATCATAGGCCTATTTTGGTACATTAACTTGTTTATATTAATGTTTTTGTTATTTGTATTTTTTATTCGTTCTTTCTCTTTTCAAAATTTTTTACTACTATAAATGGATAAGAAATACCATTTTTATGGAGTTAAGATGGTAAATAAGATCATAAGTGGTGAGAAATACCACTTTTATGGAGTTAAGGGGGTAAATAGGATATTCGATGAGTTGAGAAGGGGTAAGATGACAAATTTGGATACGTTAAGGGGTAAGAAATACCATTTTTATGGAGTTAAGGGAGTAAATAAGATATTCAATGAGTTGGAGGGCTAAAATGACTAATTTGGACAAGTTAAGTGGGCTGGAGAAGCATTAACCAGTAGTTGCATTACTTTTGCCGCACAAGTCTAGTCTGTACTCTCCATTCGGTGAAGTGGGTATGTATACTATACAACTCTGGATTTACCCTCGTAGCTTTTCGCTCTGTGAAGCTTTCTGCAACTTCAAACAGGTTAGGTTGCTCAACTCTTTTTTTTCACTTGTCATTGTTTGGTTACTGAGAAAATGCGTTGTGCACCTTTTCTTTTCCGGTTACTCTCAACGCACAGTTAACTCAGCTAAATAATCCGCAGCTATACTGGCTTTAGCCTTTGATGTTTTTCTGTTACCCCATTTTAAGGATATTGAACGTTAAAGAAATCTGTAATTCAGAATCGTTTCTTTTAGTGAATCTTAGGAGTTCATCCTCCAATTTGCAAATATTTATGAGCGGAAGCTAAAATTGACTAGCTTATTAGTACATGTAATTAAGTGATCGAATTAGACTAGTTCTGTTAATATGGTAACCCAGAAATTTGACTTTGAGTCCATTACATGGAGTTATCCAAAATCATAGGGTTGAGTTTTTGCTTTTGTTTTCAGCTGTTCTGGCACAAATTAGCCTGAATGAAACACGGTTTCGTGGTTAGAATTCTTTCACCTCTTACCTCATCAGCTTTTATGCATTGTAATGATCAAGCAATCCTGGATACATAATGCCCGAAACCTTCTATTTTTGTTTCTTTATTCCTAGGTAATACTTGTCATCTTGTTCAAAGAGTACCTGTTTTCCATTTTTTTTTTTTTCTATTTATCAAGTGGCTTTGAAATACCAGAGGACCTTTCTTTGGCATATAATTTACAGGATCCCTCGATCCTTGGATATCAATGTATTGCCTTCATTTCCCAGTCAAGGAATTTTTACTTGATGCTATCACATGCATAAATACAGATATGTGTAGTATATTATTAGATTGTCGGAAATTTTTGCTTCAAGATCTTATCAAAATTTTCCTTGCAATCATTGAAGGAACTTTTATGGATTGTTGACAAGAGTATACTAGTGTACCTTTTATGGACATGAGCCTCAAAATTTAACTCATTTTACTTTTTGGTTCTTAGCGATTTGAATTATTATATTAGGAAAGTTTCAGTTCCACAAGTCAGTTGATAGGAATGCAGTTTATTTTTGTTTGAAGACTTGAGGAGATCACGTAATATTGATATTGATTATTAATAAAAGGCCATCACATAATGTGATGACCAGTAGATAACAAGTTTCTTCCCTTTGATGGACTTTTTTGTTAATGGGCATCTCAAATTGTGATGCTCATGGCTGTTATTTAATAGCGTTAACTGTCGTTACCATATAAAAGCATGTAACTCAGTTTTTCTTGCCCTTCGCGCAGAATCTCAGCTGCCTTGTTTTCTTTCACTTTCTCAAATTTTCTTCGTCCAAAATCCGTCAGAAACACCAGTTCAAAGTGATACTTGATTTCACTTATTAACAAGGCAGAATCAAGTAAAAAGGAATTTTTTTCGCACTCGATTGAGGTTATATGTTTTGATGCATTATTTTTTACTTGCATGCATTTGAGGAGCATATTTGTTTTCTGCTATTGTTGTAACCGATCTGCAAATATGTTTGTTTACTGGGTTCATCGTTCTCTGTGAAGCCCCGACAATAGTGAGGGTAGGGTGCAACATAGGACATTTTAAAAAAATATGAGACACGGTATAATAAGATAGGCCAATTTTATATATAATTAATATATATATATATATATATATATACTATAATGCACGGAAACTCATCATGACATGCGTTTCACCGTTTCCGGTAGATGTGGGAAACGGAAACTGATAGAAAATGTTTCCAGGCACGTTTCCGTAATTACCCAAAATATGAAATGCGTCTAGTTTTTAAACCGTTTCCTCTGCCCTTTTCGACTAAAATTCTGGAAATCCAAACTTTCTAATTTGCAATTCCTATTCGGTCTAAGATTAGGAAAATTGAAACTTCTTATTTGACTGATAATTCCTTCCTTGTATCCTTCAATTTACAGAACTTACCTATATTTCTTTCTCATGTAATTCTTGTCCTATATTTCTTTCTCCTATAATTATTGTCTCTTAAATCTCGAATGAGCTTGGACTTTCTTCATCTTGTTCTTCGTTCTTGTTCTTTTTAAATATGCCCCTATATTTTTAATATTGACACGTTTCGTCCATGTTTCCGTTTCCTATGTTTTTTAGAAATTATGTTTCCCGGTATCTGTTTCCGTGCAACATAGATTCCATCCTTCTTGTTTTATCTTTTCTGTAATCAGTTTGTTGCTCTCTTCTTTAATCAGCTATTTTCTTTCCTCTCTTCTTTTCTCTTTCCATTCCAGAGTTATTTTCTCTTTCAATTCCGGTGGGTTCTGTTCTCCTCTTTTCTGAGTTGTTTTTGTTTTAATTTCAGTTAGTGTAACTTACTAGGTTTCTTTGGTGTTATTATGAATGCTTTAATGGTTTGTAATGACTTATGAATGTCATTTGATATATATATATATATATATGAAAGCAGCGACGCTTCTAGGAGGAGGTTGGAGTATCCGTGTTGGACACTACGGACACGGCAGGACACGCACTGGGCACAGCAAATAAGTGTCCCCAGATTTTTTTAAATGGGTACACTTGGGGGACACTTTTTCCAAAAAAAAAAAAAAAAAAAAAAAAAACAAATCTAAACCTATGATTATAAGTTTTGCACTCACCCACCCAAACCCAAATAAGCCAAAATAAAAGTTAAAAGACAAAAACAGAAAAACAGAAACTTAAACCTAACTTTCTTCTGCAGTAGCACTAAGGCGCACCCAAGTCTTTCTTAAATCATTCTTCTTGGTTCATGATCGCACCCAACTTTATGGCGAGTTCCATAGTAGTTCTATAAGACATTTGAAGAATACTCTAGGGTAGATTGCATATAGACTTAATTATAAACAAATAAAAAACTTAGCTAATTAAAGTTTGGCATATACATCTATAAATCTTAGAAATTTGGGTACAATTTGATTTCTGATTTATTTCCTATATGACCAAAATCTGTATTAATCCCTAAATGTAAGAAGTAGTTACATTACACTTGTACAAATTATGCCTGCATAGTCATAAGGTGACACATACGTGGACTGTGATATTTTTTTTTTCTCCGTGAGTTTCATATCTAATTAGTGTTATTTTCATGCTCTTTGTAGTCATTTTCGTCCCTTTGTGGATTTTATAAGGTTTTTTATTCCTTGTGGTTTTCTTATTGTATTTGTAAGTTTTTCATCTAATGAAAATACAAGCATAATTAGTGTTATTTTCTATACATATCTCCTTGCATACGTGTTTTATTCACACACCTATAGTGACAGAATGGAACTGTAAAAAAAGAAGATATTCATATAAATAAATTTCTTTTGTTATTCTCTCCAGGTTCCTTGAAGAATATTTTTAATGGAAGTGTAATATAGCATCCCATTGATTCGCTTAACCCAGGAAGACAAAAGATGCTTTCTTCTTTGCAGGATGTACTATTACTGTAGAAAAGTATATCCCATCCATAAACAAATCTCTTGTGTTTTTGATTTGGGGAAAGGAAAATTTATCAATACAAGTTCTATTAAAGGCTTAATTAATCCAGTTTTCTCATCCAAGACAACTGAAGAGGCTTTAGCAAGCCAAACTGAATTCTTCTTGCAAGCTTGTCCTAATCCTTCGAATCTTCAACAAGCCAAACAAATTCATGCGCAGTCCATTGTTAATGGGATCACAAACAATGGCCTGTTGGGAGGTAAGATTGTGGGGATGTATGTTCTTTTGGATAGTTTTACAGATGCCAAGAAACTGTTTTATCAGCTTGAATTATATTTTGCCATGCCCTGGAATTGGATGATCAGAGGGTTTATTAAAATGGGTCGCTCTGATTTTGCTTTGTTATTTTACTTCAAAATGTTGGGTTGTGGAGTTTTTCCTGATAAGTATACTTTTCCACAAGTGATTAAGGCTTGTGGTTGTTTGAATAATGTGAGATT
This sequence comes from Euphorbia lathyris, assembly GCF_963576675.1. Lineage (NCBI taxonomy): Eukaryota > Viridiplantae > Streptophyta > Magnoliopsida > Malpighiales > Euphorbiaceae > Euphorbia > Euphorbia lathyris. The sequence goes on from NC_088910.1 coordinate 68,618,025, forward strand.
GGCCAAGATGGTTCATCATACAATGTTGTTGATGGGTTTTGATATGGATGAGTTTATTGGTAGTTCGTTGATAAAGTTGTATTTAGAGAATGACTATCTAGATGATGCTTGTTGGTTGTTTGGCAAAATGCCACACAAAGATTGTGTTTTGTGGAATGTGATGCTTAATGGTTTTGTTAAATGTGGGCAACCGAGTAGGGCTATAAAGGCTTTTGAGGATATGAGAAATTGTGAAATCAAGCCTGATTCAATAACTTTTGCTGCTGTTCTTTCTGTCTGTTCTTCACAGGCAATGTTTGACTTCGGTAATCAGCTTCATGGCCTCGTTATTAGTTGTGGTTTTCAACTCAATCCTCTAGTGGCGAACACTCTAGTTGCTATGTATTCTAAATTTGGGCAGCTGTCTGATGCACGTAAACTGTTTAATACAATGCCTGAGACAAGTGTGGTGACTTGGAATGGGATGATCGCGGGGTATGTACAAAATGGGTTTATGGATGAGGCTAGGCATTTGTTTTCCAAGATGATATCTTCTGGTGTTAGACCAGACTCTATAACATTTGTTAGTTTTCTTCCATCAGTATCTGAATCAGCAAGTTTCATGCAAAGTAAGGAAATTCATGGATATATACTGAGACATGGTGTAAGTTTAGATCTATTCTTGAAGAGTGCACTTATTGCTACATACTTTAAGTGCAGGAATGTAAAGATGGCATGCAAGATATTCAGTCAAAGCACCACTGTGGACGTTGTAATATGCACATCTATGATTTCTGGTTATGTACTCAATGGATTGAACAATGATGCTTTAAATATTTTTAGGTGGTTACTTAAAGAGAGAATGAGTCCAAATGCAGTAACTATGGCAAGTGTTTTACCTGCATGTGCCGTTTTGGCTACCATAAAATTGGGCAAGGAATTGCATGCTAACATCCTCAAGCATGGGCTTGATGGGAAGTATCATGTGGGAAGTGCAATTCTCGATATGTATGCAAAATCTGGAAGGCTGGATCTTGCACATCGAATTTTTAGAAGAATGTCTGAGAAGGATGCTGTTTGTTGGAATGCAATAATCACAAGCTGTTCCCAGAATGGCAAACCACAGGAGGCCTTACACCTTTTCGGTCAAATGGGTATGGAAGGGATGAAATATGATTGTGTGAGTATGTCAGCTGCTCTTTCAGCTTGTGCGAACTTACCTGCACTCCATTACGGGAAAGAGATTCATACTGTCATGATAAAAGGTGCCTTCATCTCTGATATTTTTGCTGAAACTGCTCTAATTGACATGTATGGAAAATGTGGAAGCTTAACTACTGCTCGTCGTGTCTTCGACATAATGCAAGAGAAGAATAAAGTTTCGTGGAACAGTATCATTGCTGCTTATGGTAGCTATGGCCATCTTGAAGACTCTCTTACGTTGTTCCATAAAATGTTGGAAGACGGAATTCAACCTGATCATGTTACATTTCTCACTATACTGTCTGCCTGTGGACATGCTGGTCAAGTTGATAAAGGAATTCAGTACTTCAGATGCATGACTGAGGAATATGGTATCCCAGCTCAGATGGAGCATTATGCTAGCATGGTGGATTTATTTGGCCGTGCAGGCCGTTTGAGTGAAGCATTTGAAATCATAAAGAGCATGCCATTCTCACCTGACGAAGGTCTATGGGGGACATTGTTGGGAGCTTGTCGGGTGCATGGGAATTTTGAGCTTGCTCAAGTGGCCTCAAGAAATCTTCTAGGCTTGGACCCAGGAAATTCTGGCTGCTATATACTGCTTTCTAATATACATGCTGATGCTGGACAATGGGGAAACGTACGGAAGATACGTAGTTTAATGAAAGCACGACGGATTCAGAAGCTACCTGCATACAGCTGGATTGAGGTTAACAACAGCACAAATGTGTTTGTTGTTGCTGATAAAACTCACCCACAGTCTTGTCAGATCTATTCATTATTGAATAATCTTCTTTTAGAACTCAGAAAAGAGGGTTATGTACCTCAATCTTACCTTACAATGCACCTACAAACTTTGGATTGACAGATAATATTGACTAAGTTTTATTTTTATAGCCCTGGCAGCTAACAGGATAAAGACATGGTTTGCATATGAGCCATCCTTAGCCAGGAAGTTGCAAATTTCTTGAAGTATTATAATGTTTTTTCAAATACTGTGACATTTTTATAAATCTCCTAAATCAGAGGAGGAAATCCGACTTCAGAAGTTCAACTTCTGCTCATGTTTTAGGTATTATTACAGGAACAGTTAACTTTCTGGAAACTAATATTAAAAGGAATCTTGAGATCAAGTTTAACCAGTACAATGTTGATATAACAGCATAATCTCTTGTTCTCTATGTAACATCATTTATCAGAGGAAACAGTTTTATTGTTTTTTCAAGAAAGTTTATACTGTGATCTGGAAGAATATATAATGGAAACCTATCCCAGTCTCAATGGTTCTACTGACTTTTTCCTCACTTTTGACATGTGCTAGTTGCTTTGTTTGTTAGTTAAACATTTGTGGGTTCACAGGATTTTTTCAGGCCCGAGATTATTCAAGGAGGTAGAGATATAAGCAGTGAAATTAATTATGAAGAAAGGGGAACTAGAGTCGAATGTTAAGTATGCTGACAAGAAAGTATGCCAGATACAAATGCAATGAGTATGGCGCAAGGACTGACAATTGATTTTTCCATCAAATTAGTAGCATTAATTCTGAGCTGATGGGCTTGTATTGAAGACATAGTTATTAAAGGCGCGCCTATAGCGCACCAGGCGCAGACCTTAGCGCCATGACACCCCCATGGCGTGGCGTACGCCTGGTGTGCCATTTTGCGCCAAGGGGCAGTTGCCAAAGGCGCACTAAGGCGTGCCTTGGTGAGTTAGGGGCAGTTTATGGGGTTTTTTTACAGTTACATATATGGAACAAGTGTTCTGAAAGGTCCAAAATGAGAAAAAAAAACAAATATTAAAATGAAAGAGAGAGATTAGTAGAACAAAATCTTATTATAAGAGGAAGAAGTTTAGTAGAACAAAATACAGAAAACGAATTCAAACAGAAACAAAGCAGCTAAGGAAATTCAAATTCAACATGAGTGATTAATTTGGAGAGTTTTGATGAGGAGTAGAACTTAGGATTTAGTATTCAACTTTAGCTTTCTAACATGGTGTTTATTTTGCATTTTAAAACTTATTTATGCTTAATATTGTCATGATTTAGTATTCATTGTATTTTCACATTAGTTTTATAATTTTTGTTTTTATAAGTGCGTCTTGTCTCGCTGTGACCTGCGCCATCGGCGTGCGCCATGCGCCAAGGCTCCAGGACCCTAGCGCCTTAGTGCGCCATGCGCTTTTAATAACTATGATTGAAGAGCAAGAAGACTCAAATTGAGCAGGAAAGTCTTAGTGGTATTACATGATTTTAAAAGAAGTGAAATCCTTAAGTTAAAAATTTCCATGTCAGTGCGGGACAGCCATTGAAGGAAAGTTAGCTGGTGTCAGAGTTATAGTTTGGCGTCAGAACAATGAAGAGTCATGTCTTCATTGATGAAAACATAATTAAGGAATTATGGAGTATGATAGTTTGGTAAATGCAATCTATAATTTGACACTCTTGGTGATGATGATTGGGAGCTGGAAAGAGCTGCGTTAAATGTTGAAGATGCAACGTTGTTGCTGTCTGGTTGCTGGTGATGAAAGCTGTGGACATAAATGGGGGAAAGACTCCAAAAACTAGAAAAATGGTATTTCATCAGTGCGTCCTTTTCTTCATTCTGTCTCTTCTTTGTTTTTCAAGCTGTGCGGAACTTGAACAAATGCTTATTTCACTCTAGTCTTGATCTTTGTAGGTACAGACAAGGATATTGGTGGATAGCTCAATAATCACTATCAAGGTTAGATTTACTTTTCATGTGGTTACCATGTCATTACTTGTTGAGCTCTATATATTGTTTCAGCATTCTATTGATTTTCTTTGATAAAATGTTTTGTTCTTTCAGTACTTGAAATCAGTAGGTGCTTACACCATTTTACTGGTCTCTATTCGTGCAAGTGTGTAACTTTCTGAGATCGTCAATAAAGGAAAGATATTTTTCATGACTCACATCTGCGGTCAGGCTGCTATCTTGTGAGTCTGTTCTCTTTCAAAGTCCCTAGAGAAACCTTTGTGCTTAAATTTCTCATATATAAATAATCATATTTCTATATACAAATGAATTTTGATACTATATACATTGATCAATAATGCATTTGTTTTATGGCTTCTATATCATTTATTTTTCTATAGTTTTGAGATACCTTGTATTGAAACTTTTGGGCATCTTCTGAGAGATGTATTTGAGGACTTCAGAGGTTTTTTTTTCTTAAATATTTGATTTTAAGGCATATGCCGTATGAGTAAGAAAAGGAAAACAAAAGATTACCCCGCAAATGTTTTTTTTTTTATTTTTTTTTGACTTAGACTGAGTAAATAAATAATGTTATTTTTTTACTATTATTTGACACATGAATTTTTTTAGAGTTTTTAGGAGCTTGCATGATTGATAAGAATAAAAAAGTTTCTTAAGAATGAACAGAACCCTAAAGGAAAGGGTACAGTTAGAAACAACTGAAACTAGTACGCTACTATCCTCTAATGAATGATATAGAAACAACTGTTAAAAATAGTAGAGCAATATAAGCTGCAGTGAACCATTGATAATATTTGCTTTTCCAAAATTTTCTGCATCCATCATGGAAATAAATAAGTAGAGATGCAAGAACACTTCATATTATTTAGGGTTAATACACATATTTGCCCATATATTATCACCAAAAAACAGATATGCCCTTATATTAAATAAACCAACAAAACTATCACTGAATTTTCCACAAACCTGCAATTATACCCTAATCTAACAGATTTACTTATTTGGCATAAACGGCGTCATCCCCATAAATACCACCTTCTTATTCTTTCTTCCAAAGTTCAAAAGCTTAGAAAGACTTCATCCATGGCAGCCATAGCATTCATTCTCTCTTCTTCCCTCACTTCATCTCCTACATTTCTCTCTTACATACGGTCTTTGTGTGAACAGTGGCCACAGGACAGGATACGTAGATAGAAAAGATATTGAATGGCTTCTTGCACGTTGGTGAAACCATTGATGAGAAAAAGCAACGAACAAGTGTTAGATAAGGGTTTCCACCCACTATAAATTGCTGGAGAGAGATTAAAGAGCCCAATTGGGATGGAATTGAACCATTGATGAGGATTTAGCAGATGGGTCAGGTGCAGATAGAAGAGAAAGAAGTGTTTGTCCATCAGAAGAAAGAGGCGATACATAAAGGTCAGAACTTTCCATTGTTAAGACCAAAAAGAGCCACAAGAAAAGAGAATGCTTCAGTTTCCCATTAAATTTGGGTTATCTGGTGTAGAAGTGATGGCGGTAGAGAAGGGGAAGTGGAAATCTAGGAGACAAAATGCATGTGAGAGAGATTTTAGGGATGCTTTAGTTTTACACTAAAGGGTTGAATAGAAAGAAACCATGCATGTGAAGTGAAGTGAAATATTCAGAAAAAGCCATTAAAGCTTAGCTTCAGGTGATGAGGATATATTCAAAATAGTCAAAGTTTCCATTTTTAATGTTGAAAGAAAGTTTTTTTTTTTTTGATAAAAAATGTTGAAAGAAAGTTACCAAGACATATTAATGGAGTATCGTGAAATTTCCTCTATAATAAAAAATTGTACAACATTTTGGTGAATTAATGTATTGATAACAAACTTAACGAACTTACGAGAGAAATGTAGGAGATGAAGTGAGGGAAGAAGGGAGAATGAAGGAGATGGCTGCCATGGATGAAAGCTTTCTAAGCTTTTGAATTTTGAGAGAAAAAAGAAGAAGACAATGATGTGTAGTGTGTTAATTGGTGGTATGTCAGTAGTCTAATGACTAGACTAATGGTGTTAGGTCAAATAAGCTTAGTTTGTTAGATTATGGTATAATTGCAGGTTTCTAGAAAATTCAGGGATAGTTTTGTGGGTTTATTTGATATAAGGGCATATTTGTTTTTCCGTGATAATACAGGGGCAAATATGTGTATTAACCCTATTATTTATAATAATTTTGCTTGAAGGTATCGTGCCTTGCTCTTAGAGAGCTCGGTGCTTGTATATAGTATCTGCTGCCTTGCTTTTAGAGAGTGTACCTTGAGTTATTTGATGTGATTTTATTATGACCTCACTTTAAGTTGAAGTAGTTTGGTTTAAATGGTGCATATGCTGATGGCTTCAAATGAATAAAGGCTTGTAAGCTAAGATATCACTTTTCCCCTCTTCAACTTCCACTTCTGAAATAGGTTTTCTTACTTCGCCTTGTGACTCGTTTTCTATACTGGATGGGCTTTAAGATCCATACATAAGGACTAGTGTCTAGATTTCATATTCACATGTCTGTTAACAAAGGAATGTGCTGGTAGCAATTGGAGATAAGGTACTCAGGCTTGTTTTTTACCTGCAACTCGTGTTGCAGAACAATGGTCAAGACAGCTTTGAAGTTGTAGTTATGTTCTTGATACCCTAATATGCTCCAGGTGCACCATTTCACATGGAGATGAATATATTGTTTTAAGAATCAGAGAATGTGATTTCTTTGCTTAAAAGAGAATATAGGTATATATGCCACCGAGTGGAGAAATTCCTCATACAATCGGCTAATATCAGAAAAAAAAAAGACCTGGAATGAGAAAAATTTGTAGGTTCACCTTTGTTGTTTGTGTCAATTTGGTTGATTGTTAGCTCATTGGAGTTGCACAGTTAAATAAGCTACGAACAATTTTAGGAGATAAAGAAATGGGATACAATGTGGAATGCAATTGGTTCTTCTGGCGGAGGCTCAGATAATGGGCTGGAGAGGAGAGTTTTATTCGTAAACACAGTAATTTACAGGGGAGATGGTGTCAGTTTAACTATCTTATCAAACCTGAATAAGTACAAGTGACAGAATGTGAGAAATCAGATAGGGAAAAGGAAGTCATCTAAAAAATGCAGGTGCTGGCTACTGACTAGTCTTGTATGCCTACAATAGAATATGTTGCAATAGAGACACCATCCATTAAAAGCTTTTAAGTGCGACAGCACGCAATCAACTATGGAGTTATTTTATGTGTAATGTTTGTCACTTGGCTGTTCTTGGGATTTCTTTCCTGTAATAATTTTATCCACACAGAAGACTTTGTTTGGCTTTAGGTTCCTGATATAACTATTGTCAATTAACGATCACAGCTTGTGCCTTGATTGGAAATGACAGAAAATCCTGTGGTCTTTTTTCTTTTTCTGTCTTATTCCATTTCCTCTATAATATTGTTATCTCTGTTCATCTTTTAGATGGCTTGGTTTTTTCTTATTCCATTTTTACAGTCTAGTTCTGATATACAAATGGATCTAGTTTCTCATGGCATATGTCCCACTCAACTGTCGCCCTGTTATTTTAACTATGATGAGACAATTGTTATTGAAGTAGATAAAACAACAACAATAAAACTTTAGTCCTGAAATGATTCGGGGTCGGCTAACATGAACCATCATATAAAACCGTGAAATCAAGTCGTGTCAGCGACACAAATTCGCTCCCTCCAGTCCGTCCTATCCACTACCATATTTTCCTCAATTCCCAGTAAACTCATATCACTCTCGATCACCCTCCTCCAAGTTTGCTTAGGTCTTCCCCTACCCCTCACCCCTACATCCCTTTGCCACTCTTCGGTTCTCCGAACCGGCGCATCAAGCGCTCTACGTCTCACATGGCCAAACCACCTTAGTCGGTTCTCTCATTTTATTCTCAATAGATGTGACCCCTACTTTTGTCCTAATTATTTCATTACTGACCCGATCCTTTCTCGTATGACCACACATTCATCTCAACATACGCATCTCCGCTACCGACATCTTATGGATGTGACAGTGTTTCACTGCCCAACACTCCGTACCATATAACAATGCTGGTCTAATTGCCGTGCGGTAGAATTTTCCCTTCAATCTATTAGGCATGCCGGGGTCACAAAGGAAACCCGTAGCACTCTTCCACTCCGACCAACCATCTTTAATCCTGTGCGCAACATCTCCATCCACTTCTCCATCCGTTTGGATAATAGATCCTAAATACCGGAAGCAATCCGAGGCTTGAACAACTCTCCCATCTAGGGTGATTGTCCCTGCCTCCCTACTCCTATGGCCGCCAAACTTACACTCCAAATATTCTGTCTTACTTCGGCTCAACTTAAAGCCTCTAGATTCTAGAGCTTGTCTCCATAGTTCCAACTTCCTCTCCACTCCTTCTTTCGTCTCATCAACCAACACAATATCATCTGCAAACAGCATGCACCATGGAGATGTTGAAATTGAAGTAGATAGTTGAAATAAAAAAAATTACGCTTTGGGACATGGAACATAGCTTCTTTGACAGAAAGATTAGTTGAAATTGTAGATGTTATGAAGAGGAGGAGAATAAATATAATGTGCCTACAAGAAACCAAGTGGGTTGGAGCCAAGGTTAGAGAGATAGCTCCTTGGGGTTATAAGCTTTGGTACTTAGGAAAGGATAAGGGTAGAAATGGAGTAGGTATTCTTATTGATCGGGAGTATATTGATGATGTAGTAGCGGTGTCTAGAAAGAGCGATAGAGTTATGAGTGTTAAGCTTGTGATAGGGGATGAGGTTGTCAATGTCATAAGTGCATATGCGCCACAAATAGGATTAGATGTCGCTATAAGACAAGCTTTTTGGGAGGATTTGGAGGAAGTGGTGCAACAGGTTCCTAGGGATGAAAAGATGGTACTAGATGGTGATTTCAATGGACACGTGGGTTCTAGGCGAGATGGGTTTGAGAGTGTTCATGGAGGGTATGGTTTTGGAGATAGAAATGTTGAATTTATGCTTTTTAACTGCTATCTTATCCTGTATTTTTTATCAGTATGATTTTAGTCAGTTGCAGTGGTTATTAAATCACTGATTTGTAGGAAGTAGTTATTGCACAGTTATTCTGTAACTGTGTTTCTTCTGTATTTAAACTGAGTATCAGATCAATAGTAAATATACTTTTCCACAGCAAAAGAGCAGAGGAGACTTTTGAGGTCTGAGAAAAAGGGATGAAGTACAAGAAGAATAAATCTGACTTTCCTCCTTGTCATCATTGTGGGAAGAAAGGTCATCCACCTTTTAAATGTTGGAGAAGACCAGATCAACAATGTGAGAAGTGCCAAAAGATGGGACATCATCAAAAGATTTGCAAAAGCAACATTCAACAGAAAAATGTTGCTCAAGTTGCTAATCACGAAGATGAGTATCTTTTTGTGGCTTCATGTTTTGCTCCTGGAAATTCAAGTGATAATTGGCTTGTAGATAGCGGATGTACGAACCATATGGCTTATGATCGTGCTTTGTTCAAAGAGCTAGATACATCAGCAGTTTCCAATGTCAGAATTGGAAATGGAGAATACATTCCAGTGAAGGGAAAAGGTGCAGTGGCTATTAATAGCACTTCAGGTACAAAAATAATCAAAGATGTATTATTTGTGCCTAACATAAGTCAGAATTTGTTAAGTGTTGGACAACTTCTTGAGAAGGGTTTCAAAGTTTTATTTGAAACAAATCACTGCATTATAAAGGATTCAGCGGACAAAGATGTCTTCAAAGTGAAGATGAAAGGCAAGATCTTTGCATTGAATCCATTGAAGGAGGAGCAAAAAGTGTTTACTGAAATACAAATTAATTCAGAAGTCTCTGAAAAGATGATCTCATCAGGTTTGAGTTCAAAATATTTGAAAGAGGCGTTGATTCAGCAGAAGGAAATTCAAGAGGAGGCTGAGGAGAAAAATCCTACTTGTACTACTGCCTTTGTTTTAGCTGAAGAAGAAAATGCCAACGATCAAAAAGAAGATGAAGAAGGGGACTTTCACGATTTTAATAGTTTCTCTGAAACTCAAACTCAGTTTGGTGATTATGATGAGATTGATGAGCATGAGGAGAAATTACTTGAATCATTTTTGTCCAAAGACTCATGTCCACAGCGCACACTTGCAGATCTCATTATTAAAAAAAACAAACAGGACACAAACAGCGCACACTTGTTGAATTTATGCTTTTGTAACTGCTATCTTATCCTGTATTTTTTATCTGTATGATTTTAGTCAGTTGCAGTGGTTATTAAATCACTGATTTGTAGGAAGTAGTTATTGCACAGTTATTCTGTAACTGTGTTTCTTCTGTATTTAAACTGAGTATCAGATCAATAGTAAATATACTTTTCCACAGCAAATTGTGTTGTTATAAAATCATCTCATTCATTTTCCAATAAGAAATAAAGCAGAAAATGATATTTTGTAATTCGTATCAGCCTATGACTTGAGTATCATGAACACATGGTTTATGAAAAGAACCTCCCACTTAGTGACTTATCAGAGTGGCGGTAATGAGAGCCAAATTGACTTCTTCCTAGTAAGGAGTGCTTGGAGAAAAAGTTATACTGATTGTAAGGTGATCCCTGGTGAGAGTACAACAACCCAACATAGAGTAGTGGTGCTTGATTTTCGAAGTAGGAGATGTATAAGAAAACGAACACCACAAGTGGAGACTAAGATTAAGTGGTGGAAACTGCAAGGGGAGAATCAACAAAAATTTGTGGATGAGATGTCCATAAAAGATATTTGGACTTGTAATATGGATTTAGATGTAGATTCGATATGGACTAAAATGGAGCATAGTATAAGGGAAGTAGCGAAGGAAGTTCTAGAGGAATCTAAAGGTAGCATGCCACCGGGTAAGGACACATCTTGGTGGACAGGAGAATTACGACAAGCAGTAAAGAGTAAGCGAGAATCCTATAAAATATTGGGGAAATGCAGGAGTAATGAGAACTACGAAAAGTACAAAGAGGCTAAAAGGGAAGCAAAGAAGGTCATACAAGATGCTAGAGCAAAGGTGAATCGGGATCTGTATACAAGATTGGATACGAAGGAAGGGGAAAGAGACATATATAGATTTGCTCGGATGAGAGATATGAAGACGCGAGATCTCGGAAAAGTTAAATGTGTGAAGGATGTGGACCAAAAAGTCCTAGTTGGAGATAAGGATATCAAGGAACGATGAAGGTCATATTTTGATGACTTATTTAATAGAGATCGCATACAAGATGTTGGAGATATAAGTATCCCGCACGATATGATAAATCGTGACTGCATGCGGAGAATTCAAAAGGGTGAAGTCAAAATGACATTAAATAAGATGAGATTGAAGAAAGCAGTAGGACCGGATGACATCTCTATTGAGATTTGGAGATGTTTGGGAGAGAGGGGAATTGAATGGTTGACAATGTTCTTCAACAAAATTTGGAGAAACAATAAGATGTCATCAGAATGGAGGAAAAGTATCCTAATCCCTTTGTATAAGAACAAATGCGATGTCCAAGATTGTGCCAACTATCGAGGAATCAAATTAACGAGCAACACTATGAAACTTTGGGAGCGAGTGATCGAACAAAGGCTAAGGAGGACGGTGAAGATCTCAGAAAACCAGTTTGGCTTTATGCCGAGAAGATCAACTATGGAAGCCATCCATCTAATGAGACAATTAATGGAGCACTATCGAAATAAGAAAGACTTGCATATGGTTTTCATTGACTTGGAGAAGGCATATGATAAGGTACCAAGGGAAATACTTTGGTGGGCCTTAATAAGGAAAGGCATTTCGCGGAAATATATTGACATCATAAAGGACATATATGAGGGAGTATGCACGAGTGTACGTACCAGTGTTGGGAAGACTGAAGAGTTCCCTATTACGATTGGAGTGCATCAAGGATCCGCACTTAGCCCATTTCTTTTTGCCATCGTTATGGATGAACTAACGAGTTCACTTCAAGATGGTATACCATGGTGCATGTTGTTTGCAAATGATATTGTGTTGGTTGATGAGACGAAAGAAGGCGTGGAGAGGAAGTTGGAACTATGGAGACAAACTTTGGAATCTAGAGGCTTTAAGTTGAGCCGAAGTAAGACAGAATATTTGGAGTGTAAGTTTAGCGGTGATAGGAGTAGGGAGGCAGAGAGTGTAAGTTCAGGCCTCGGATTGCTTCCGGTATTTAGGGTCTATTATCCAAACGAATGGAGAAGTAGATGGAGATGTTGCTCATAGGATTAAGTGGAAAAATGCCACGGGTTTCCTTTGTGACCCCAGCATGCCTAATAGATCGAAGGGAAAATTCTACCGCACAACAATTAGACCAGCATTGTTATATGGTAAGGAATGTTGGGCAGTGAAACACTGTCACATTCATAAGATGTGGGTGGTGGAGATGCGTATGTTGAAATGGATGTGTGGTCATACGAGAAAGGATCGGGTGAGTAATGAAATAATTAGGACAAAAGTAGGGGTTACATCTATTGAGAATAAAATGAGGGAAAACCGACTTAGGTGGTTTGGCCATGTAAGACAAAGAGCGCTTGATGCGCCGGTTAGGAGGACTGAAGAGTGGCAAAGGGATGTAGGGGTGAGAGGTAAGGGAAGACCTAAGCAAACTTGGAAGAGGGTGATCAAGAGTGATATGAGTTTATTGGGGATTGAGGAAAATATGGTAGTGGATAGGATAGAGTTGAGGGAGAGAATTTGTGTCGCTGACATGACTTGATTTCACGGTTTTATATGCTTGTTCATGTTAGCCGACCCCGAATCATTTCGGGACTAAGGCTTTGTTGTTGTATTTGGTAATTTTAGAGGTTGTCAAAATTGTTCAAAGCACTGAAGTTAATGATTTTAATATTGGTGGACTAAAAGGAATAAAACATTCTCCACATGTACTTAATAAGGTCGGCTTTACATATTAATTTTCTCACAATGCCTTTGTTTTCATTGTGGAAACTATTTTCCTCATATGGTTATTAGGATACCCGGGAGAAGTACATGATAATTATATAGGGATATATTTTATATTTCCTAACTGCGATCTCTCTTCCATGAAACATTCACGACATAGCCTTCAGCATGGAGATTGTTAGGTCCTGTTTTTTGTTACTTAATTTCAGTATCAGTAGCATTCAGTTCAGTAATTTATCATTACTTATTATAATTATAATTATTTATTATAATTATTTTTTTATTATCATTATAGTTATTATTATTATTAGAACCATTATTATTTTTATAAGCTTTTTATTTTAGTTATTGCTATTTTTAAAGGATTATATTATTACTTCAGTTTCAATAGAATTCAGTTCAGTTTACTTAATTTCAGTAAAAAATAACAGAGTCTTAGACCTTAACGTTTATTATTTCATATTTTTCCTGATTTGTGCTTTTTTTATTAATAAAAAAAGTGTCTTTTATAAACTACTATTGGGATGAGTTAAAACTTAGCATGGCATCTTTAGAAAAAGAGGTGAGGTTTGAACAACTCATTGAGTAAAATTCCCATTTACTTAAGGTAGATATGAACACTAGTATCACAGAAATTCATTATGACTGTCGGTAAAATGAGGCCTAAATCACCAGTCCATTACCCTGTATCAGCAACAGGATCCTTAAAGGTGTTGAGAACCATATAACATTGTACATATGCCATCTCTTCCTTTTGCATTAAATTAATAGCTCTTTTTCATTAATGAGAGAGATCCCAAACCAGATTTCTTTCCTATAATAGGTTGAAAATTTTCAACAGCTTACTATAAGAGCACAACGGATTTGTGTTCTTCAAACCAGGTTACTTTCAAGTACTTTCCTATCCTAATTTTCGCTTGGAATTTAGAATTCTATTCTTCAAATTCTACGATGGATTATTTTAGTAACCAAACTGGTGGTTCAGCTGCTTCTGACAAGCAAGGTATTTTTGCTAATGTTTTCAAACAATTTCTAGTTATGAAATTGATATATCTATTATTTTGTGGATTTTTAAGCTTTAATTTGTTCATAGATATTCTTATATTCTATATAATGAGTTTGTAGAATATTCATGAGTTAATATAAAGTAGGTGCATATGCATCTGAAGTCAAATCTTCTCAATGTGCAGATGTAAAATTTGATGCAACTCAGTACGAATTTTTCGGTAGCAATGTGGTGGAGCATGAACTAGGAGGTATGAATGAAAATATTGAATATGCTCCTTCTGAGGATGCTGGAAATGAAGACTTCCTGTCATCTGGGAAACAGAAGGTTAGAAACTTGTATTTCGGTGGTGGAAATAAAGTCCATCTCTAGTTCTTTTATTGTAATAAGTATAGTATCTTTTTGTTGTTCAATGAGAAATGCATCATATCCAGGGTAAACATGCTCTGCCCTTATCGTATGTGGATGATATTGCTGATTCTTTTAGGATGGTAAGGTTTTCAAAGAAATTTTTATGATAAAATTCTTTTAGGAAAATAAGATTTTCAAAGTAATTTTTATGACGAAATGAAGCTCTCCAGTTCTTGGAAGTCTTTATCATTTGTATTCTTCACTAATCTTTCAATCTCAGCAATTTCTGTATCTATATTTCTTTTCAATTCATTTGACATCTATTTTTTCTGATTTCATGAGTGAGTTGTCACATTCGATTCCAACAATTTTGTATTCTAAGACGCTGATAATGAATCAATGTTGTGGTATAATCGGTTTGTTTAACTCTAGTTATCCATACATAAATAAGTTGTTTCGTAACTCCAGTTAGTAATCCCTTCCCACCTCAAAAGGTAAATTTAGCGGATGTTCTATTAACATTCAATCACTAGTTGTATTTACTATAACTCTATTTTGGTTTGAGTTTTTATTCTGTTTTCCAGTTGAATAAGATCAGGGAACCAAAAAGAGCAAGAGATATTACTGAGAGAGTATCGTCCTCAAAAGAAAGTAAGTAGAAAGTGAACCTTTTGGTATTTAATAGTCCATCCACTGCCAATTTTTAAAAACCATATTGGTTTACAAAGAAAATTTAGGTTTCCTCATTTGCCGGAACTTGAGATATGCATCGGTTCTCTGTTATTTATTTTTGGTGTTCAGGTTTCAACAAGTCTGGGTCAGAAGTGTCACTGAGCAATCGGAGACTCACAGGAAGAATAAGATGGTATAATAATCAAAGAGGCTTTGGGTTTATAAAACCAGATGATGGGGGGCTGGAGTTATATGTTCACTGCTCGTATCTGAAATCTGACGGTATCATACACATCTTGCCCGGAACAAGGGTGGAGTATGAAAGCATTGTTACATATGATGGTAAAATGCAAGCAATTAATGTCACTGCTCCTGGTAATAGACTGCTTCAAGACAGCCGAAAACCTGCTCTCCCAGACCTAAGCACCTTAATCCGGACCCATATGGGATCATCTCAAAGTTCCTATGGAAATCGTGGGGGTCTCGGTCCTTGCTTCAATTGTGGTAAGTGGGGTCATATATTCAGGGACTGCACTGATGCTGCAAAAAGGGGTGCGCCGGGGGATACAAGTAGTCAGTTGGAATCTGGAGGATTATTGTCTGGTTTTTGGTGCTACTTTTGTGGGAATGTAGGTCATGTTGCAAGTAATTGCCCTTGGATATGACCTTAACCTGCCTGGTTCTGTTTCTGTTTCTGCAACAAGTTAAATTTAAAGATGATGCTGGTTTTCTTCTTTCTTTCATTTCAGTTAATTTAATCATGTTTTTGTTTTTATATTAAGTGTTTTGTCTGCAGCTGTATCATTTATATCCTTTAATGTCAATGCTGAACATTTATTTATATTTTCAAGTTCTGCTTAAGTTTTACTAATGGCAGGAAGGTCTTTTCTAGTAAATATTTCAATGTACCATTAGCTATATGATATGGTGGTGTTTGGGTAAAATCAAACATTAGTTGAAAAATACAAGTAATAAACATTGTTTATACATATTGCAACATTTAACTTTCAAAATTTTCTAGTGGTTGTTGAAAAAAAAAGTATTAAAGACAAGCAAATAAAAATGATTTTTATTATGAGAAGCAATAATAAAAGGATATCCTATGTTAGGTTATGCTTTTGTTTCTAAGTTTAGCTTATTTTTATTGAGTTTGAGGTTTTGAATTAGATATTTATACCAAGTTAATTAAAACTTTTTTTTATATATAAACTTGACTAAAACTTTTTTTTTTAAATAAACTTATCACTACCAACAGCTTCGGAACTAACAACTCTACTAGAACGTCGAATTACTAACTATTACACAAATTTGGAATCGTGTGTTTTTCTAACAGAATCTTGTCTGACACAATGACGGCTCGCAACTGGTCTTGATCGGTCTGCCTGGGAAAGAAGAAAGGCCCGGAAGGGATTTAATTAGACCCGCTTGAATTTATAGCTAAGAGCCTAAAAAGTGCCTCAAAATTTGGGAATTAAGCGAACTTCTTTATCACTTTGTTTTACAGTCAATATACTAACTCACAGTATCCTCATTGATTTAAGCATCACATCAAGGATACCGAACTTCGACCCCTCCTCTAATAGTTTGCTGATCTCATCTATCAAAAGGCACTCTATGAAGCTTGTATTGGAGTTTGAAGATAGAAATGTATAGAGATTGAGAGGAGTAACTTATATTTGAGTAGGTTTATGTGTGGCAATGTCTTACTGGCCCATGTATCCATGAACTTTTAAGCCTGATTCCTCACTCGGTTAGTTCCGACGTATTTTGGGGAACATGAGCTTACATATATAATTCAGATCATTCTTTATGAATGGGACGAGGTGTCTCTGACGATTATACCTTTTGAGGGAAGGTGCCTCATTGGTTTATGTATAATCCTTTTGGCTGTTATTTTTGTGATATGACATCACACGTCTTAAAAATTTCATGGTCGGGTTGTGGAAACTTGTACATTAAAAATTAAAGATTTATGATTTTGAGAAGGCTAAATAAAAAAAAGCATCATCTTAAGTGATTATAAGTTATATAACCATAAAGAAAAAAATAGTATGGGCTGAAATTATAAATATATAATTTAAAAATAATAGTTGGCGGTTTTGATAAATTTGATGAAATGATGGTGAAAAATCGGAGAAAGAAAAAGACAAAGCATAAAAATGATATAGATGATTGTGATGAGTCACAAGAATAAGAAAAAGGTTCACGCAAGAGAATGACAACAAAGGACAACCTAATTCAAATCACAAAACATGCATGCATTTTCTCACCATCACCATCAATATGAGCTAGATTAAGTTGCCAATAATTATTCTATTCTATTCTATCTAAGAAAGATCGAATGGAGAAGAAAAGAAGCTTAGAGGGTATTCCTGTTTTGGTATTGGTTTCATTAGCTTTAGGCATAGTTTTTAAAATGGGTCCATTAGGTGGGCATGAGTTCAAGCCACTGAACCATGACATTGCACCTTACAAGCAAGTGATGGAGAATTGGCCAAGAGATCCTATGGGTCATCTTGGTAATGGAACGTTGGAGTTTATGAATGAAGTTTTTGGTCCTGAATCTTTGGAGTTTGATAGCTTAGGGCGTGGGCCTTACACGGGACTAGCCAACAGACGCATACTTAGATGGATGGGGGAAGGTGTGGGTTGGGAGACCTTCGCAGTGGTTACTACAAACTGGTTAGTTTTTACATTTCTTATTAAGTTTCCTTCATTGTTATCCATTATTAAGTTAATTAAGATATGGTTGTGTTGTGTTGTGATGAAAGGTGAAAGAAGAGTTGCGCTAGAGGTGTAGAGTCGACAACAGAAAAGCAATGAAAACACGAGAACAAGTGTGGGAGACCACTTGGGTTAAGTTTTGATAAAAAAAAAGAGTGTAAATCTATACATAGCAGACGCATACTATGGTATATTAGTAGTAGGAGCACAAGGAGGAGTTGCAACTCCTTTGGCAAATCATGCAAATGTCACCCAATACTGTTTGCCAATGATCTAAACATTCATAACAATGGATCTATCTTCTTTACAGACACTATTCAGAAATATGGTAGGATGTATATAATTACTTTCATTATATATACCAAATGCATAGATCTATCTTTCTCACTTTGTTTTGTTATGTTTTTTCAGGAATCATTTCTTTATTCTTTTGGAAGGAGAAGCAACAGGTAGGCTTCTTAGATATGATCCACCTACTAAAACAATCCATATAGTAATGGATGGTTTAGCATTCCCAAATGGAGTTCAACTCTCCAAGGATCAATCTTTCCTTGTCTTCACTAAGACCACAAATTGCAGAATAATACTGGCTTGAGGGTCCAAAGACTGGAATTTTACAAGTAGTTGCAAACCTACCAGGTTTTCCAGACAACATAAGATCAAATGAGAAAGGAGAATTCTGGGTAGCAATAGATTGTTGCAGAACTCCAGCACAGGAAATACTTACACATAATCCATGGATTAAGAGCTTTTACTTTCGCCTTCCCATCTGAATGAGCTTCTTAGCAAGAGCTATGGGGATGAGAATGTACACTGTTATTTCACTATTCAATGACAATGGAGATATCTTGCAAGTTCTTGAAGATCCTAAGGGACTTGTTATGAAATTAGTAAGTGAAGTTAGACAAGTCAAAGGTAAGTTATGGATTGGTGTTGTCGCTCATAATCATATTGCTACTCTTCCTTATCCTTAAGTACCCCCTCCCCTCCCCTCCCCTTCATTAATAATGCCTTCTGTGACACAATCATTATTAATTCACTTTCTCTTTTTTACTTATATTCCATCAAAACATATTCTATATTATGTTTCCAAACTAAATTTTTTGATAACTCATCTATCTATCTAAACAATAAATAATACCGGAAGCAGAGAGAAGTGAGGACAAGTGTTCTAGAGCCTTTTTTGATGAGTTGTCAAATAGTTAAAGATCAAAATTAAAAAGATTATTCAAATAAACAAAATAATAGAATTAATAACAAAATAGAAAAACGTGATAGTGTATTAATTATCATTATATCAAATAGTTAAAATGAGTATTAATTAACATTATAAAAAATGTGATAGTGATAATGTGGTATTAATTTGGTATTAATTAACATTATATCAAATAGTTAAAATGTGTATTAATTAACATATTATACAAAAACGTGATAGTGTGGTAGTGTGGTATTAATTAACATTATATCAAATCGTTAAAATGTGTATTAATTAACATTATAATAGAATTAATAACAAAATAGAAAAATGTGTGGTATTAATTAACATTATATCAAATCTTTAAAATGTATATTAATTAACATATTATACAAAAACGTGATAGTGGATTAAAAAATCGAAATTTTAATTAATTAATTAATAATAACATATTAATTATAAATTATTTGATTCAAAAAAATTATAAATTTTACATTCCAAAAGAAGTTTATTAAATCTTTATAAGGCTGTCACTAAAATTGTGGTTAATAGACTCCGTTATATTCTCCCAGATATTATCAGCCAGAATCAAGGTAGTTTTGTACCTGGTAGACAGATGATGGATAATGTCGTTATTGCATAGGAAATGGTTCATTCGATGAAAGTTAAAAAGGGAAAGCGTGGTGTTGTAGCTTTAAAACTTGATCTGGAGAAAGCCTATGATCGGCTTAACTGGAGTTTTCTTCTTGAGAGTCTGAGGAGAGCTGGGATCCCGGAGGTTTGGAGGAGGTTAATTGAGGATTGTATTACTTCTTCTGTGTTTCAAGTTATGATAAATGGGGATATGTCCGATGATTTTACTCTTTCCTAGGGCACTCGTCAGGGTGACCCTTTGAGCCCTTTCTTGTTCGTTATTGCTATGGAGAGGTTGACTAACCTTATACAGAAGGTTGTGATCACTGGGAGATTCCATCCTGTGTCCATTAACAAGTTTTCCCCCCAAGTGACGCACTTGTTCTTTGCGGATGATGTGATTATTTTTGTCAAATGGAATGAGGAGCAAATTGGTGTGATTATGGATACCCTCAATTGCTTTTGCTCTGCTTCAGGACAAAAACTTAACATCCAAAAATCTCGGATGCTGTATTCTAATAATATGAAGGTCTCTGTAGACGGCTGAGTGAGTTGTCGGGCATTCCTCTTACCAATTCTTTGGGCAAATATCTTGGGATTCCTCTCCATAGTGAAAGAGTGTCTAAAGCGTCTTTCAAGGATGTTTTTGACAGAATTAAAGTAAGTGTGCTAACTGGAAAGCGAAATCGCTTTCTCTTGCGGGTCGTCTTACTTTGATTCAGTTAGTGAATTGTGCGACGCCCAATCATATTATGCAAGCTTGTCGTCTTCCTGAACCAGTACTTAATGGTTTAGATAAAATTAATCGGCGTTTCTTGTGGGGAGACTCGGTGGAGGGAAGGAAAATTCATCTTGTTCCTTGGAAGGAGGTTTGCCAACCTAAAAGTATGGATGGTCTTGGGATTAGACAGGCTAGGGATAATAACAAAGTGTTGTTAATGAAACTCCTTTGGAGGATGTGGCAATCTCCGTCTGCACTGTGGGCCCGTCTCCTTTGCGGGAAGTATCAGAATGACAGGATTTTTGGGGGGCATAAAGAAAATGTTCAGGTATGTTTCTTTTTATGGAAAGGGGTTAATGCAGTTTTTTCAGAGTTCTGCACCGGTATTGGTTGGTCAATTGGTAATTGGAGATCGATTAGTTTTTGGAATGATACCTGGTTAGGGAAGCGGCCTTTGTTGGAGATTTGTACTATTCCTCCGCCTTCGGAGTTTCATAATTGGAAAATTGTGGATGTTGTGGCTGAGGATGGAGAGTGGGAATGGTCTAAATTTGATCTTTTTTTCGATTTTGAAACTCTCCTGAGAATCCGGGGAGTTAAAGTTAGCAATTTGGAGGAAGATGGCGATACTCGCTATTGGACGTTTACTAATAACCGTGCTTATTCTTGTAAATCTGCAATTGATGCCTTTAATCACGATCTGGATGTTCCTCCTTCGAACCTTTGGAAGGTTATTTGGTCCTTGAAGGTTCCTTATCGTATTAGAAGTTTTCTTTGGCTTTGTGCTAAGAATAGGCTCCTGGCGAATGTTGAAAGAAAAAGACGCCACTTGGTGGACTCTGATGCGTGTAGTAGATGTAGAGCTCATGCAGAATCTAGCTGCCATGTTCTTAGAGATTGTGCTGGGAGTAAGGCCATGTGGAGAAAAGTTTTGCCTGAAGAGTGTCTTTTTGCCTTCTTTTCCTATTCGGAACAAGACTGGTTTAGGAAGGGTGTTGAAGGAAAGATGTTGGTTGGGCACGAGCATGGAGTAATTCTGTTTGCTATGGTCTGCCACCAAATTTGGCATTGGAGGAATGTAGATGTGTTTGGAGAAGGAGTTATTGTCATTCCTAATCAGCTGGAGTTCTTCTTCAAGAAAATTAAATCAATTAATGAGAGTTTTAAGGTTGATAGTTTTGCAGGGTCTATCCAAGGAACGACTGTTCATCTGATAGGCTGGGGAAGACCAGGTGAGGGGGTGGTGAAGTTGTATACCGATAGGTCGTGTAAAGAGAATGGAAGAATTGCTGCCGGTGGTGTTTTGAGAGATGCAGGAGGAGCTTGGTTGTCGGGTTTTGCTCAAAACCTGGGCTTGGGTTCTTCGTTTATTGCTGAGCTCTGGGGTATCTTTTCAGCGCTTAGGATGGCTGAGGATCTGGGGATTAGGAAGCTGCTCGTGGAGTCAGAAAATCTCGAAGCAGTCAATATGATTTCTGATAAAAAGGGCTCTGTGTTTAGGGAGCCAGAATTTAGTTAAAGCAATTAGAAGGATTTGCTCCTCTTTCGATACTATCAATTTTTTCCATGTTTACAGAGAGCAGAATCGGGTGGCGGATCAGCTTGCTGCAGAAGGCCATGAGAGGGCTTTGGGCATGTCTATTTTCTCTTCTCCCCCTGCGTTCCTGCTGTCTTTGCTTTTTGAAGATAATGTGGGAGTTAGCTTTCCTAGGCTAATCTCGGTCTAGTTTGTTTTGGTGTTTTGTTCTTACTTTCTTTTCCCTACAAAAAAAAATGAAGTAGGTTAAGAGGTATTATATTAGTTAATGTTATAACAACAAATTACTAATGAAGTAGGTAAAAAAGTATTTTATTAATTAAGATATAATAATAGATTAATAATTTATATTTAATACTCTCTCCGTTTTTTTTTATTATATGACGTTTTAGCTTTTTTATTTTGTTCTTTTTTTATATCGTTTTGTATTACCAATGCACATTTTCTCAATTTTACCCTTATTTATGGCAAGAGAGAAGTTAGAATTAATGCAATTAATCCTAACTAAGCCATAAAATTAAGAAGAGAGAGATTTTTGCATAGAAAAGTAGAAACTTAGGAGAGATGTAATAAGGGTAAATTAGTCATTTTAATAGTATAATTAATGTTGTATTGGTTTTGATGAAAACCCTTAAACGACATATAAAATAGAACGGAGGGAGTAGGTATTATTATTTACAATATCAGTTACAATTTACATTATTATAGGGTAAATTACATCCATGGCCACTGAACTTTATCCATTTTCACATTATGGCCACTGAACTTCATTTCTTCCCGGTATGGCCATTGAACTTCACACTTTTTAACACAGGTGGCCACTTAACGCCTCAAAACGACCGTTGACGGCTAAAAATAAAAAATCCAAAACGTTAATAATATTTTAAGGAACTTTAATTCTTGAAAATTTTCGTTTTGAGGTCATTTAAGTGTTGTTTGGTTAGGAGAGAGAAAGTGAATTTTTAGAGAGAGAAAGCTCCAAGAAATGTGATTTTCAAAAATAAGAAATGTGATTTTATGGTAAATATCGTTCTGAACAACTTTAATTCTTGAATATTTTCATTTTGAGGTCGTTAACAATCGTTAACAGTCATTTTGAGAAGTTAGTTAAAATTGAGTGGCCATCGGTGTTAAAAAGTGTAAAGTTCAATGGCCATACTGGGAAGAAATGAAGTTCAGTGGTCATAATGTGAAAATGGGTAAAGTTCAATGGCAATGGGTGTAATTTACCCCATTATTATGTAATATAAGGAGTTTGTGATTTTTTTTCCTTCACAAATTTACATCCCCTTAAACTAAAAACTTAAGGTACGACTATGTTGGATTTTGTTAGAGTTATATGATTCTTTTTAATTATTTTATGTTTTATGTTGTACATTGTTATTTGAAAAAATCGTTTATTGGTGTAAGTTATGATTAAGTTGTTATACATTTCTTACAAAATTCAACTATGTAAAAATTAACTTTATTTGTTGTATTTTTGTGTGTGTTTTTAATGAATTTGTTTTTATGCAGTATGATAATGTTGTAATTGAAACCTCGCTTCAACCAAATTAATCATCTCTCTGTCGAAACAGACACCTGGAGAATAAGAGTCAGGGTAAATAGGCTATGGGAAGCACTTAGCACAAAAGATAATAATTTCATAATGAGTTTGGTTATGATATTGCTAAATGAAGAGGTATTTATTTCACATTTTTATATATTCATTAAAACTGTAAATATATTAATACAGTTTTTATTGCAAAACAGGGTAGCACCATTTATGGAAGCATCCGTAAAGCCCAAATTGATAAATTTCAAAGCAAATTACATGAAGGGAAAATTTATGTTATTGAGAACTTCAAAATTATGTCAGCTTTACAAAGCTACATGTCTATTCCTAATGAACATAAGATTATCTTCCTTCTAACAACTAAAGTAACACGAGTTGATGAGATTGGTTGCAAACTTTTCAGTCAGGGACAAATATATATCACCATATCAAGACTGACAATAAAGGTTGGACTAAAAATCTTGATCACAGATGAAGAAAGCACCGCAAAAGTCATGCCACAAATATAGTGTGCAAGGAAGTTCTTCAAGCACTTTAATATATTTGTAAGTATGCAAAAATAATAATATGAATAATATATTTATTAAAAAGTATTTAACTTCATTGATTAAATATATTACTAATAAATTTAACAAAATATTTTGCAGATATGCAAATAATGAGATAACAACAAAAGTTATGTTCCTTTACGTCATAAAAAAACTTTAGGTAAGATACAATGTACATTTAAAAGGACAATTGCAATTGATAATAAATTTACAAATTGCAATTGATAATAAATTTACAAATTGACATATTCAATTAAAATAACATATCACAATGACGAAAAAAATTAAGACCTTACAAAATTTGGTTATTTAAAAATAAATTTAATTATCATTAAAATATTACAAATTTTCAAAATTTACTTTTATATATATTGTGAATCTATCTATATAAAAAGGAACATAACTTTTGGTGTTATCTCACTAGAAAAAGGAATATTAACTTTTGTTGTGAATATTTACTAAAAAGGAATTTAATTACACTAGAAAAATAATAAATGAGTTCTCGTATAAAATAGAGACAAAAATATAATAAAATATAGATTCACTTAAAAAAAATTAAGTTAAATATTATATTATTTATAATGAAAACTCACTCATACTATTTTTTTATGCATGAATTTATAAAGCTTATTACATATCAAGCAAAATGTTTCATGAAACAAAATGTTGTTCGAATCATTATGCTCTGTTTTTTATAAAATAAAACAATTACTACTTATTACTTTGCTTTATAATTTAATTATTAAAATATATTATTTTCAATATAATTACTACACATACATTAAAGATAGATGAGGTTTAAATTTGTCATAAACTATTCAAACAAAAAATTATACAAACTCATTTTTAAAAGTAATTATTTTATTAATTTAAATTATTTTAAAACAAAAAATTCATATAATTGGATGTCAATCTAATCAATACAAAAAAGGGAGCTTGATGACCTAGTCGCCGCCGTCCGCCCCGCTGCCATGGCCGCCGCCGTCGTCGTGGATGACTCGTTCTCTATTGCTCACCTCTTCGACCGGCGTTCATTCAGTCGCCTCGCCTCTTCTGAATCGAGCAACAAGCAGCAGCCCCGCCTTAATTTTGCAAATGCCCTGAAAAAGTCCATCGCCTCCACGGGCATCCCGGCGCCGTCTCACCCGGTGGTCTCCGAGGAAGGAGGTTTTAAGTCGGTTAAGATACCACAGGTCATTTACAAAGAGCGGATTAAGTCCTTCCAGCACTCTGTCATCGGTCTGATAACGTTAAATAAGGGTGATCGGCCTTGGAAGCACGCCGAGTTGAAACAGAAATTAAACCAAGTATGGAATCGCACCATGGATTGGAATCTTATTTCTCTTGGTCGGGGTTTCTATCATATTATCATGCCGACTGGGGAAGCTATTCAATCGGTTTGGGGATTGGGAGCTATCTCTTTGAAACCTGGTATTATTAGGTTCTCGCCCTGGACCCCAGGGTTCAACCCAGACTCTCATAAAACCACCTCAGCTCAGGTTTGGGTGCGATTTTACAATCTGCCTTGGGAGTTTTGGGATACCCAGATAATTCTAGCATTGCTCGTGTGGTTGGAATACCTATTAGATTTGATCATAATACAGTCAATGGTGAGTTTGGGCATTACGCCAGAGTCTTGATTGATGTGGATCTTGCTCGGGATATCCAGACTAAGCTCCGAGTGGACACGGATTCTCTCAAGCACTGGGTCTATCTAGACTACGAGCATTTACCATCCATTTGTAGTACATATTCTGCTATTGGTTACACCTCAGCGTCATGTCGACGTAATCTCAGAACGCAGCGGCCGCCCGAGCTTCACACGAAAAATGCTCCCAGGAAAAATGCACCTGTTGTTCAGGTAGTTCCACAACCTAATGTGCAGGGGCGGGATTCTCCTCGCCAAACCGAAGAAGCCACTTTGGAGGAAGGAGAGGTAAATGAAGCGGATATTGAGCTCGGGATTCAGAACGCGTCAACCGGGAATGGGGAGGAGTATGAGAATTCTCTACATATGGTTTTGCATCAGCCTGTGGCAAGTATTGAGGGGTTGGAAGCTCCGAATGATGAGAAAAATGGGGTGATTACACTGAGGAGGAGAATTCGGGCTATGAAGGTTATGCTTTGCAACCGCCAAAGGTAGGGAGGGTCGTGACCAATAAGAAAGACGTCGTTTGCAGCTCTGGTGTTTTAGAGTCTGGAATAAGGAGGTCTTCGGTAGAGTCGATATGAATATTACTGCAGCTCAGATCAGTTTGGGGAATATTCAGAAGCTTATCTTAGAGCAAGGGCTCAATCAGGAGAGATGTGATATTGAGGCAGAGGCACTAAGGGATCTTGACCTGCAACTGTACAGACAAGAGCTTTTGAACAGGGAGAAAAGCAGGGAGAAATGGTTGGTTGCAGGAGATCGAAATTCAAGCTTTTTCCACCGTTCAGTTAAAATGCGAAAGGTTCAATCCTCTCTGAGCTCTTTAGTTATTGATGGGAATTTATGCAATGATGAAAATGCTATTGCACAACATGTAGTGGATTATTACTCGTCTTTATTCACCGGGAGCCTCCTGAATATCGATTACGCAGCTATTACGGAGGTCATTCCCTCCTGTGTCTCCAGTGAGGCCAATGATCAGCTATTGCGCCGTCCTTCTGATGAGGAGGTTAGGGCTACTATTTTTGGTATGAGTCGCGACAGTTTGCCTGGCCCAGATGGGTACGGAGGCGTGTTTTATCAACATTTCTGGGGCACTATTGGCAAGGATGTGTGCAGGATGGTTCAGAGCTTTTTTGATTCGGGGTGTATGTTGCCAGGCATGAATTCCAGCCTCATGACGCTCCTTCCTAAAATTGAGGGCGCTAATGAAATCCATCTGTTTAGACCAATTGCTATGGGTTATTTTAACTACAAAATTATCTCTAAAATTCTCTCTGACAGGCTGGCTCCAATTGCTTCGAGCATTGTTTTAGAAAATCAATTTGGGTTTATTCATGGTAGAAGTATCCACCACTGTATTGCAGCGGCATCTGAAGATGTTAATATGCTCAGAAAGAAATGTTTTGGAGGGAATATGGCCCTGAAAATCGATATCAGAAAGGCATTCGACACCCTAGATTGGAACTTTTTATTGGCGGTTTTAGAGGCATTCGGTTTTTCTCTGCAGTTCAGAAATTGGATCCTGGAAATCCTAAGATCGCCTAGAATTTCAATTGCGCTTGGTGGCGGTAGCAAAGGCTATTTTCGCTGTTCTTGTGGAGTGCGTCAAGGGGATCCGCTATCGCCTTTGCTGTTCGGGTTGGCGGAGGATTTTTTCAGTCGGTGGATGGTTTATCTTGTGAGAGAAGGTAAATTCACACCTATGAGCTATACTAGAAACTCCAATTTCCCATCTCATCTTTTGTATGCAGACGATATGCTGTTTTTGGAAGGGCTACGGCCAGCAATATGAATTGCGTTAAGGAAGTCTTCGCCTTCTACGCGTCCATATCGGGCCAATTGGTTAATTAGGAGAAATCGGAGGCTATTTTTGGCTCCTATATCAGCGCTGGTCGTCGGAACAGGTTGATGGATATTTTAAGCATTCGGCAGGCTTCTCTTCCTTTTAACTATTTGGGCGTTCCGCTTTTCCAGGGGGCTCCAAAGGCTCGGTTTTTGCAGCCTTTAGCTGACAAATTCCTTACCAAGTTCAGTCTCTAGCGTGGGAATACCCTTTCCTTTGTTGGTCGCCTTACCCTTGTCAAATCTGTAATGACGGGCGCGTTAATCCACTCATTTCTGATTTATAAGTGGCCGATTTCCCTGCTCTCGAAGATTAATAGAGCCGTCAGGAACTTTCTATGGACCGGTAACAGAGATTGTCGTAAGCTCGTTACTGTCCCGTGGAAGCTTTGCTACAATAGAACGGATGAAGGTGGTCTGGGCATTAAGGATTTCAGGGCTTTTAATACAGCGTTGCTTGGGAAATTTAGTCGGGACCTGATTCAGAATGGCTCCTTCATCCCAAAGCTCCTCCGCTCGAGATTTTTTGAGCTCTCAGACATTCCAAGGAAATTTATTGGTAACTCATCTGTTTGGATGTCGATGGGAACTACAACTAATCTGATCAGAGATGATGTTACGTGGTGGTTTGGTACGCATTCCAACCTTAACTTTTGGTCTGGTCTTTGGATTTCTCCAACCGTTGTAGATCAGCTGGGGATTCCGCATCACTTACAACGAGGCCTTGTCGAGACTATTAGTGACTTCAGGGAGGAAGGTGCTTGGACGGACCTGCAATGGATGCCCGAGCATGTGCATCAAAATATCAGGCAGGTTCGTCAAAACCACGATGGGTATGATGCTTGTATTTGGAAGCATGCGGATTTAGGAAAGCTTACAGTGCGGGATTTTTATAGGGTTATTAGACAGGCTCCAAAGGTCTCTTGGCATAGATTTCTTTGGAATTCATATGTTCCTCCTAGAAGAGCTATTGTATGCTGGATGCTAATCAACAATCGGATTTCGGTTCAAACTTGCCTCCAGATGCGCGGTTTCTCACTTGCATCCCGTTGTGAACTGTGCAAAGGGGGGGTTGAATCGTTGGATCACCTCTTTATCACTTGCTCGGTTTCCACGAGACTTTAGCATTTGGTTTTTACCTATTTTGGAGTGGTCTGCTGTCGAGGAATGACTTTTGCGGAACTACTGCTGAATATCCGTTCTGTCCGTGTTATGAGAGGGATGAGAAGAGGGTGGAATTATGCTGTTGTTACGTGCTTATGGTTTATCTGGCAAATTCAGAATAAAGCTGTTTTTGAAAATGAGCTCTCTTCGATCCAAATTTTACAGCAGCGCCTCTGGTTTTATTTCCGCGAGTTCCCCTGCTGCGAGCGCCCGCCACCTGCGCCTGATATCCTGGTCGTCCGATGGTGCCCGCCGGCTGCGGGTTGGACCAAAGTTAATACAGAAGCAGTTTCTGGTGCGCCGGGTAACGGGGGTGCGGGAGGGATTTTCAGGAACTGCAGAGGCTTCGTTAAAGGTTGTTTCACCTTCCTCATTTTGGACTCCTATGCCCATATCGCAGAACTCCTGGCCATCATTTTTGCGGTTGACACGGCCTGGGAACGTAACTGGCGGCAACTTTGGATAGAATCTGATTCTCTTTACGCTGTGTCCATGCTCAATTCCGGTTCAAGCGACGTTCCTTGGAAGGTTAGACAGGATTGGGTCAGATGTATCAATCGTTTTTCAGCTATGCAAGCTAGAATTACACATATTTACAGAGAAGGAAACCAGGCTGCAGATCGTCTCGCAAATTTTGCAAAAACGGCTACTGCACTTACTTGGTGGCCGAATGCTCCCTTATTCTGTCAGTCCTTAGTGTTCGATGATATCTTTAACATAGGGCATATTCGTTTTCTTTGATTTTTCTTTCTTCTCTCCTCTTGTTCTTCATTCTTTGTATTTTTTCATTTCTTTTAATAATATACGGGTTGTAGGTTGTGTGTTGGGGGTGCCAACATAGTTGGGATGTCCAACCCTTCCTGCGCGTCCCATCCTTTCATTAAAAAAAAACAAAAAATTCATATAATTATATGAAAATGATATATAATTAAAATAAATAATACATTAAATTTTTGTACAAAAATTTCGTAAACCCGTGCAACGCGCGGGAACAATACTATAGTAATTAATAATATTACTACAACTTAAACAAAGCTATTACATTTTTCAGAATTTGCTAATTTTAAATCATAATATTCCTTCATGTATAATTAAATAAGGGAAAAATTACAAAATGGGAGGCCCATTTACATATTTAGACCAATTACCCAAACCATTGCATATCTAGACTATATATTTGTGACTTTTCCAAAATACCCAAAACCTTTCATCTTCCCCCATTCCTGTCTATCGGTTTCATCTTCCCTTTCCTTTATATTGTGCGAATCACCAAGAAATTCTTCATCATCATGTCTCTTCTTCCTCTATTTGTCTCTCTGTTTTTGTGAAGGCATGGTTCTTTATCTTCTTGTTTCATCTTCGTCTCTTGGTTTCTTTCTTCTTGTGCGAACCAAATGCATCTTTATTCGACGTTCTTCTGCATTTATCATATGTTTATTGTCGATTTCAATGGCAAAAGGCGGAAATAAGGTAAGTATATGTTGTTTCATCTTCCTCTTTTTCCAGAAAATTACTTCGCAAAATGAGTTTGCGTCACATTTTGCAAAGTCTGCGAAGAGAAATTCACCTGGAAAATGATGATTTTGCTTCGCAGAAAGCGAATCTGTGAAGCATGCGAAGCAAAATCATCCTTTTTCAACTCGTTTTTCTCTTCGTAGATTTGCTTTTTGCGAAGCAAAATCATCATTTTCCAAGTGAATTTCTCTTCACAAACTTCGCAGATTCGCTTTCTACGAAGTAAAAATCATCCTTTTTTACGTGTCTTTTTCTTCGTAGATGGTGAAGACCAAGACATCAATCACAGTGAGGGGTGATTGGGATGTTCTAGTTCATTTTGCTTCTAAACTTCCTCCCAATGACCATTAATTCTGTGTGACACTACCGATTTGTCTTGCTTCTGTAAAGCCTATAAGCACTCCAATGTTATGATTGTTTAGGGTTTATGGTTTGAATTATTGTTGCAATCTTGTTGTAAATTTTGATAATGTTATGATTTTAATGTTATAATTATTGTTACAATCTTTTGTTGTTATGATTTTAATGTTATATACCACTTCATATTTTTCACAAACTGCGAAGACGATGAAGGTAAATACTACTTCAATACATGATTTTACTTCGCAGTTTACGAAAATTGCAAAGTAAAAGTCATTCTGTGAAGTAGTATTTACCTTCGCAAGCTTTGCAGTTTGTGAAAAATGCGAAGTATAATCATATACTCAAGAAGGATTATCATGGGAAAAACTTACAAAATAATAAAAAAACGGAGTGCCAAGTTTGCAAGAAAATTTTTTTTACGTATATATGAGTCGATACTTAAAAACGGAGTACCAAGTTCGCAAACTAAGAAAGAAATGAAGAGAGAAAGAAGAGAGAGTAAGAAATTTTTAAGTGGTTATATATATATATATATATATATATGAAGGGTATTTTGGAAAAGTTACAAATATATAGTCTAGATAGGTAATGGATTGGGCAATTGGTCTAAATATTTAAATGATCTCCCATTTGACTCAGTTTTGCAATTTTCCCTTAAATGAATAAAGCAATAAAAAAACGTCTTTGAAGTTAATGATTATGATTAATTTAATTCAAATTAAATTTTAAATGTCTACTCACCTTTAAGTGGGCACATTTGTCAAGCTGATCCAAATTGTACACTTTTTATAATATTATACAATCTATAATAGCGGAAACTGAGAGAATTTACACGCTTTTTGGCTCAGTTGGCATCATATGAGCAAAAAGAATAAATAAGTTAATGATGTTTAATTATCTCGATATTGTGAGTACTATATTAAGAAATTATTTATTGTCAATTACAAGCTCATTAATTAAAGTAATAAAAGAAAGTAGAAGTTACAGAAAGATGAAAAAATACAAAACGAAGGGAATCCAAAAGTCACAAATAAACATATATATATAAAGGATGATATATAGTATTTTATCATTATATTTATTCGCCACCAAAAATTAAAGACATCCTCGACTTTTAATTTTGATTATGTATTAGTTTTGTTCTTAATCTTATAATTTTGTATGTTTACTTCAAATAATATAGTCTTATAATTTTGTTCTTATTTTAAATAATATAGTCAAATAATATTAAAATGTTAAATTTCTGTATAAAAAATTTATCCACCCACGCAATGCGCGGACACAATACTAGTTAAAACTAATTGTATATGATTAATTTGTCAAAATATACAAACTTCAAGCTAAGCTAATTCTTTTATGTACGTAAACTTTGTTTTGATCTGATCTTGTACATGTTCAGTTATAATCCGCTTCTAATGTCACATTTGAATATGCACAACAATTCAATCATCTATCATAATTTCAACACAATTTTCATCATAACATAAATAAAGTTTTCCTTTAACTATTAATATGAAAAAACCTTATATTCAAAGCATTAAATAGATATTCAAGTTAACCAACTATTTTTTTTCTCTTTCTCAAACTCTTAATTGAATTGCATATATCAAAACCGTTAATTAAACTATAGAATGATAGAGAAGAATGCCCAATAGAGAAGAAGATGAGATAAACAATATTGATTAAAATGGGAATTTGGAGTTCTTTCATCTCTGTTGTTGTTCAATGGATATAGGTCTTGTCATCTGACAAGTTTGATTTTGTCTTGTCCTTTGACAAGTTTCTTCTTTTCTTTTCAATTCTTACATTAAAAGTTTGTTTCCATCTATAGCATCATCAAGTAATCACTCTGGAGAATGCATTCTAGCTAAGATGGGAGCTTTTCAAGAAAATGTTAGTCCTCAGCTAGCTGAGGCCATGACTATCAAAGAAGCTTTAAGTTGGATTAAGAAGCATCGCCCCAGTGAAAAAATTCAAATTCAGCCAGATTGTCTCGTCATAGTCAAGACAATTCAAATGGGTTTAGAAGGTCATTCGTTTTAGTTGACATTATTTCTGATTGTATTCATTTATTACGAGATTTAGAGTTGTGTTCTATCTCCTTTATTAAGTGTTCAGCGAATTCGGTTGCCGACGCTCTAGCAAAAGCGGTCAGTCTTGTATCTGTTTGGGATGAGTAGGCATGTCCACCACCATTTCTTAGCAATATTCTTTCATCTGATTTAAGTTAATAAAACTTGGCATTATTTAAAAAAAAAAAAAGCTAACCAACTAATAATATCCTCTTTACTCTAAACAAAATAATCCTAAGTAGAATATAATGATTCATATTGATAATATGTAAATGCAGATGAGAAATGAGACACTTGTAATGGACGACCTGAATATACAAAGTTAAATCTAACAGAACTAGCAAACTTACGATCTTATGATCATAGCCTAAAAAATAGATGTTAAGGGTTAGCTACCTGAATATACACACGTTGAATATGGTCCAACCATTGATTTGACTTTAACGGATGCTTGTTCAATTGCGTTGGGGTGGGCCCTCAACATATACTCTGATGCCAAAGTAAATGACCAATTAGAATAAAGAAAGTAAAATATCACATAATGAAGAGAGAGAAAGTAGATATATATTACCTATTTATAGGTTTCCATGCATCTAAACGTACTGTTCTCCCTCTAGACTAGGTGGTGCGGTGGTTCCCTCCATTCTAGATCTTATAGAGTTCTCTTTTATCGGTAGCACTATGCCATTTTCCCTTTCACATGACACAAGATACATGACAGACATTTATTTTCGTATCGTCTGAATATTTTTCATGACAGTATTTTAACTGTATGTCATCTTAAGGCGAAATAAAAAAATACGCTCGATTCTCAGATGACATTACGATTACAGAATCCTGTCATCCAAAGAAAACACGCGTTTTCGTTAAATTTGATGCGCTCAACAGATGACACTTCTAATAAATGAATGTCATTGTATGCCGAAAACAAAAAAGCGGCAATTGAAATTTCACTTACGCGGCCATGCCAAATTTTAGGCGCTCTATATCATTTGACTGAAATTTCAGCTCATATATAAACCCTCTCTCAATCCCAAACCCCAGTTTAGGTTACACAAGCTTCATCCCTCTCATCCCTCTCATCCCTCTCTATCTCCATGGTTGATTTGAACATGCAATCACTGGGTGAGCTCGAAACACGGTACTGGTAAGCCATATTTTCTTCTTTCCTAGATGTATCATTGTTCCTTACTCTATCTTTTCCTCATCCGATTTACTTTTGTGTATGTCGATTTTAGCAGCTGGTATAAGGATCTTGTGATTTTTAGACCTATCATTGAAAGGTTTAGATCTCTCGCTTAGTTACACTGATTTTATTGTATTTAGATTCAGTGATGTAAAGCTTGGGTCTTTATCTTTTTTAATCTAGGGCAAGGCAATGCCTGATACAGTAGATGGTATGAACTCATCTGATTCCTTTTTATTTGAACACTATTTGCAGGGATAGTAAGAATGCTTCAGTACATGGGAAGGCTGACTGAAGAGATTGTCAATCGGTTCATGCCTTTAGCATATGGGAAGATTTCTTTAACTTACTGAATATATATTAATGTTATTTTGGTTTAAACTGATTGGTCATGCCTTTAGAAGTAATTGTGTATGTTTGATGTACTGTTTTGGAACCTAGAACTCATTGATTTAGGAAACTAGCCTGATTTAGTATATATATTGTTATGTGGGTTTGAACTAAATGATTACATATATGTATGATGTTTTGGGTGATGATGAAATTATTGGTATGAACTGGTTGGTTAGATATAACTGTTTAGGAAGCTAGGACTCATAGAGTTTATGTATGAATGATCATTAAGCATGTGGCTGATTAGGCATACTCTAAAGCTTTGAATGTTCATTGACATTGGCACTACTCTTACACCTATGAGCTATACTGCTAGAAGTGATTGAGTATGTATATATGTATGAAACATGTTTATGTTTGATGTTCTGTTGATGTTTATGTTTGAGGTTCTGTATGAGTATGTGTACGATTGTTCATTTGGCATGTAGCTTATTAATCATGCATCAAGTATTAGAGGAACATTGTA
The DNA here is from genome assembly GCF_963576675.1 of Euphorbia lathyris. NCBI lineage: Eukaryota > Viridiplantae > Streptophyta > Magnoliopsida > Malpighiales > Euphorbiaceae > Euphorbia > Euphorbia lathyris. The sequence continues at coordinate 68,652,478 of NC_088910.1, forward strand.
AAAGGGTCATTAAGCATGTGTATGTGTATGAAACATGTTTATGTTTGATGTTCTGTTGATGTTTATGTTTGAGGTTCTGTATGAGTATGTGTACGATTGTTCATTTGGCATGTAGCTTATTAATCATGCATCAAGTATTAGAGGAACATTGTAAAAGGGTCATTAAGCATGTGGCTGATTATGCATACTCTACAGCTTTGAATGTTCATTGAGATTGGCACTACTCTTACACCTATGAGTTATACTGCTAGAAGTGATTGAGTATGTGTATGTGTATGAAACATGTTTATGTATGATGTTCTGTTGATGTTTATGTTTGAGGTTCTGTATGAGTATGTGTACGATTGTTCATTTGGGCATGTAGCTTATTAATCATGCATCAAGTATTAGAGGAACATTGTAAAAGGGTCATTAAGCATGTGGCTGATTAGGCATACTCTAAAGCTTTGAATGTTCATTGAGATTGGCACTACTCTTACACCTATGAGTTATACTGCTAGAAGTGATTGAGTATGTGTATGTGTATGAAACATGTTTATGTATGATGTTCTGTTGATGTTTATGTTTGAGGTTCTGTATGAGTATGTGTACGATTGTTCATTTGGGCATGTAGCTTATTAATCATGCATCAAGTATTAGAGGAACATTGTAAAGGGGTCATTAAGCATGTGGCTGATTAGGCATACTCTAAAGCTTTGAATGTTCATTCAGATTGGCACTACTCTTACACCTATGAGTTATACTGCTAGAAGTGATTGAGTATGTGTATGTGTATGAAACATGTTTATGTATGATGTTTTATTGATGTTTATGTTTGAGGTTCTGTATGAGTATGTGTACGAGAAACATTGTAAAAGGGTCATTGAGCATGTATGAAGCATGTATTAAAAGGTAAATTTAGGCTAATTGCATGTACTGATATGGCTTGCAAATGATAAAATATCACCATACTCTTTTTGAAATTGAACATGACCTATGATGATAAGTAAGGAATAAGTTGTCTTGAATAAGTAAGGAATAGACATGCACGAATAAGTTGTCTACTTGTTATAGCATGTTCACTTGAATATACATGTCTACTTGAATAAGTTGTCTACTTGTTATAGCATGTTAGGCATACTCTTAAAGCTGAAAATGTTATGAACTCAACTGGCTCATTTTTATTTGAAATGATAAGTAAGAATGCAATTCGTTTATGAAGCATGTATTAAAGGGTAAATTTAGGCTAATTGCATGTACTGATATGGCTTGCAAATGATAAGATATATTTTGATTAGATAGAATATACATATACATACGAACTGAATAACAAGCTCTACATAAAGGGTTATGTATGTGCATTGGTCATACTCTTACTATGTTCCTTTCCACTCGGTTTGATATCGTAACAACAACATTAAACATGGTGATATGTTTATGATGCATTCAGCACAAACAGAGTCCCTTGTTTTGACAACATCATAAACCTCATTACCAAGTTTAGAGTACCACGAGTACAACCCAAGTGGAAGGAGCATTGTAAAAGGGTCAGTTTAGTCTACTTACACATACATACAAACTGAATAGCAAAGCTCTACGTTATATTATAGAAGGGGGGATGAGTGTTGCCTTTCGGTTGTAATTGATAGTCCAAAGTTCCTTAGCAGTTCTGACTAGTGAAAGGAAATTTGGAATTGGAATGAGAACCACATTTGGAGCTCACATTGCCTTTCGATTCTCCTTTCACTTAGTTAGGACAGCTTAGGAGATTTGAACACCCTTCATATTCAGCACAAACAGAGTCCCTTGTGGTGACAGCATCATAACCCTCATTACCAAGTGGAAGGAGCATTATAAAAAGGGTCAGTTTAGGAGCACAAATCTCTACGTTATATATTACAAAAGGGGGGGAATTAAAGGTCCAAAGCTCCTTAACTATTTTGACTAAAGAAAGGAAATTTGGAATTGGAATGAGAACCACATTTGGAGCTCACATTGCCTTCTGATTCTCCTTTCTTTTAGCTAAGATAGTTTAGGAGATTTGGACACCCTCATATACACTTTCCATACTCCTCATTCCATATCCGGGCGATCCCCTCATACTCTTCCTTGTTGCTGCGGTATTGCTCAGCAACTGCTTCTTGCCCAGGAAATGGCTCCTCACTGTGGGGCTATAGAAGTAGATCATATATGTGCCACGGACACTACAAAATGCATAGAATAATTAGAACAAAAATATGATGTTGTATGTTTATCAAATGAAATAGATAAATGGTTGCATTATACCGTGGCAGTGGAAAAGCGATGGTTATTAAGGATACGGGGAAGATGAATCGACCCCTGAGGAGCCACGTTAGGATGATATATCCTATTCCGGAACCAAAACTGAGAATAAGAGGAGAGATGTATTAGTGTATGTTTCATATAGGTGATTATATCTTACTGATCTGAGTTAATATTACTCTTGCAGGTCTGTTTGGGAAATCCGGATGGTAGCTGATTCTGATTTCAAATACACCCCTTTCATATGGGGTGTATTGGGGGCCTTTCATTCTGATTGACCATTTGAAGAAGTTACCATCGAGAGGACATGTACGTTATCATCTAAGAAGAATCATTAGAAATACATAGAAGAAACCAGGAAGGGTTACAAAATAACTATGGATTGACATACGTACCATTGATGGCCAGAAGCCACTCTGGGTTCTCCATGTACAACTTAATCAAGTCAGCAATTATTTCTCCTGGAGTTTCAACACGGGGATCCATTGTTGGTAAGTTTTCTGGTTGTTGAAGGTATGATTCTGAATTATGATGCATATATTTATAGTGATATGATTGTGGTAAGTGAAAGGCCATGTTAGGGGAAGGGTCACGTAATTACTACTGAGTTTAGGGTTGTGTGTAATATTAATGACCTACTTGGCTTTTGCAGATAGCAAGACCTTTGGGATTATAGGCCTAATTATTACTCCAAGATATGGATTGACTTATGGAAGATATTGGTTATTATTTTTGTGTTTTAATTTAGAAATGTATTGGTTATTCAAGATATGGATTGACGTTAGGCACAAATGTAAACATATTATGAGTATTGGTCTCCAATAAAATTAAAACCATTGATATACAGAATTTAATCTTCATACTTTAGAATGTTTCTGTATTCAGGTATAAAAACCAGAAATTCAAACGAAGAAAAAGGCATAAAGTGACATTTTAATTTTTAAAAATGACATCTAAACATCAATAAAAAGACATTAAAATTAATGTTTCTGTCACATGAAAAAAAAAATCCCTTGACATGATTGATTAAGATGTGTTCCATCTAAACAAGCTATAACGGCAGAAATTATTATACGAACTGTCATCTCAAATTAAATATGCCAATTTTCCACACACTAACCTGACGGTTTTAATTGTAAAAATGTCATTTGATGACATTAAAGGTGACGGCAGTAATAAATTAGCTACATCGTAACAAGGGTAAAATGACAGTAAGAAAATAGGCTAATGTCATGTGTGATGACGAAACATGACAGAACCCGACCTTCGTCTGAAGGTGCAATAGACGGCAGCGAGCCCCGTGACAGATTTATATCTCGCGGGACGACGGTTTTTAACCGTCGTCTGAAAAGGGTTTTGGCGTTGTGTAGGCTTCTTAGATTTGAATATGCCTCAAAAGATTAATTGGGTCTCTATTTAGACTTGGTCCGAACCAGATGTCCCTTGTTGGGGTTTAGTGTCATATAGTCAATTGTTGTAGGATATAAATCAGTTGTAAATGAATCGTTCATTATTGTTTGTTTTATAAGCTATAATACATTTAACTATATTTGCATTCATCTTTTATCAAAACTAATTAAGTTTTAAATAAAATAAATTCCGAAGTTTATTTAAGTGATCATAAAGTGTTCATACAAGCATGAAGTGAGACGGAACTTTATAATAAACTGATAAACTTAAAACAACTCCAAGTCAAATTATGTGTTTATGGGATTAATATAATACTGTTGAGACTTGCATGTGATAATATCTTCTATTGTGAATAGAGAGCTGATCTCACAAGCTTTAGATTTGGAGATATCTAGACAGTTACATGGATCCAGTGAAGGAGGTCATTAAGATTGGGTACTCGACTTGAGATAACATGATGAGTGGATTTATCTAATGTCACCTGCTTCGTCTCAAATGGTATTAGTAGGTATAAGTAATCCTCAGACTCAAATAAACATTAATTAGTGATTATGGAGTGTGATGCTTTGATTCTGTGCAAGCACGATCCACTATAGGGGGTCTGGGGTGTGTGTGAGAAGGGTTAGGTACCACATAAAGTAATTGTAGGATAGTTAATGTTATATTGGGCATTCGTCACTCCTGATAGATGGGAGATATATCTATGGGCCTCTTGTGGAGAATTAACTGGAAATCCTTGCAAGGTGATATGGTTAAGAGTAGAAATGGAGATTTCACTTAACATATCTATTCAGAGTAAATTCTACCTGAACAAGTAAAACAGACGTCTCAATATATGTAACTTGACATATTCCATAGTTACAAATTTGTCTAAGGATATAGCTGATGAAGGATCAAATTATACTAGACCTAATACTGAAATGTAAACGTCGGAATCAACCTGACTTCTTATCGCTCTGGGGGAATATGACGATTCTGCTATTCACAATCTGCGCACTCATTCCGTTATATTTTTAGGTTAAATTGGTTCAGTTGAATTAATTTAAATAAACATATATGACTAGTTGCGGTAAGAACCTAATGGGTCACACATAGAATTAAGGCCGGAGGATGGAATGATAATTTAGAGAGAGAGAGATGGGGGGGCCGAAATTTATAGTGAATAAATTAAGATGGATTAATTGATTTATTTAGATAAATGTAATTAGATTATATTTATGGTTAAATCAATTAAAGGGATAATGTTAATTAGATAGTATAATGTGATTATACATCTATATTATTATCCTAACTTAATTAAATATTCTAATGGGATTAGGATTATTTATTAAATATAGGCTTAATACATACGCAACCCCCTGAACTTGTCCATTTTTTTCATTTTACCCCCTAAACTTAAGGGACAACCTATTGACCCCCTAAACATTCAAAAATCCACCCAATTTACCCCCTCCTGTCCGTTGACCAGAAAAATGGTTGACCCGTACATGACACGCGCTTGACTTTGACCCACGTGGCACTTTTGTCAAAAAAAATACTTGCCATGTCAGCGTGTGTGCGGAATTGACGTTTTTGCCCTTATATATATTCCTGAGCTTCCTCACATTTCCATTCCTTCAAACGAAAACCAACAGCTAATTCATCTTTCAATCACACTTTACTGATTTCTATATCCATTAAGATCTTCTAATCTGATTCAATTTACTTCCGATTTTGTTTTTCTTATAAGCAGAAAGAAGGCGATGGAGATAGAAAGGTTACCGCCGGTGCCGAGAAGAAGGATGAGCCAAGGAGATAGAAAGGCAATGACGGTGGTAATAAGAAACCGGATGAGAAATCCACCGAGAAGAAACCGAAAGAGAAGAAACCAGAGGAGAAAGCCACCGAGAAGAAACCGGAAGCGAAGAAACTAGAGGAGAAATCGGCCGAGAAGAAACCAGAGGAGAAGAAACGTCAAGAAGAAACCGGAAGCGAATAAACCAGAGGAGAAAGCGGCCGAGAAGAAACCGGAGGTGAAGAAACGCCGAGAAGAAACCGGATTGTGAATCGAACAAACCAGAGAGAAGAAATGCCGAGAAGAAACCAGAGAGAAGAAACCACCACCAGATAACTCAGCATTCACGCGCGTCTAGCGTGTGAAAACTAGACGTTTGCCAGGTCAGCGACATGTCAGAGAGGAGGGGGTAAATTGGGTGGGTTTTTGGATGTTTAGGGGGTCAATATGTTGTCCCTTAAGTTTAGGGGGTAAAATGAAAAAATGGACAAGTTCAGGGGGTTGCGTATGTATTAAGCCTTAAATATAATTATATTTGATATGGATAATATTTGATAAATATATTTTATTATCTAATTAGAAAATCTAATATAGTTAGGATTCTAATTAACTAAACCTAATAGACTTGGGATTGATTAATAAAAGACTATAAATACACCCCTAAGGCCATATGGAATTCGGCCAACACAAAGTAAAAGATAGAAATTTCTTATCGTCCCTCTTTCGATAAATTACTTATCTCATACCATTCGTTTCTTAGTTCATGTGGATACTGTTAGAGGCAATCTACACTTGGTTGCTATTTTGGTTGATTACAAACATTTTGGTTTTGTTTTTGTTTATGTTCGTGATTGACGTGATATCCACGTGGGCACTTTGTTCGCAACGGTAGATAGTTCGTCAACCAAGGTACATATGTTTAATCCCTCTTTATATGAAATAACGATTAACGAATCTTGAGAAAAGGGAAATAGATAAAATTTTATATTTCTGATGCGCTTAGGCTTGTCTATTTTCCTTCATCTCCCGTATTACTCTCATTTCAAACCTTAAGGTGAAGAGGCGATTGAGGACTGATGTCATTTGCTCTTATCTTGGGGTTCAATTGGTGTTGATTGAGGCCTTTGTAATTATTCAATGTAAAATTAACAGTCACCACTAGGTGGTGAAAAGGTATATATGCTTGTGTTGAGTCACATAGAACCTTTTTGCATTAACTGGTTCTTGACTATAAGACGCAAACACTACATTTCGTTGGCATTTGAATCCAAGAACGAAAGAACATTCTCCTCTTCACGTTAGTTTTGCTTCATAATTCCTCTTTATCTTTTAGGTATTTTGCTGATGACTGGTGGTGAATTCTCGATCGATATCTTCCATGTGGGGGCGCCGTTGGGATCGGCGGGGGGAAGCTCCGATGCCAAAGTCAGTATAAAATAATAGAATAAACTGTAAGCACAAAGTAGGGTTTAGGAGAGCGTGAATGTGTACCTCAATAGCTTGGGATGCAAGCTATTTATAGTCATATAGTTGTAACCATTGGTAACCTGAAAGTCCCCATTAATGCTCCATTAATGGCGGTTACTGATCTCATTCAAGTATAACCATTAGCTCATTAATGGATTATTAGTTGCCTTTATCGGGAATCGGCTCGGCCGTTCTGGGGGCGGATCGAGATGTGATAGCGGGTCTCCCGTAGGTTTGACTACGGATAGCGTGTGGAGAAATCTATATGATCCGCCTCCTTGGTAGCTTACTTGATACGCCATAGTTTTCCCGATTGCCTCGATACGCGGTCGTTTGGTTAATTTCCCTTTTAGTCCCGTAAATAATATTAGGATGTTATCATTTGCTTATTTTCATCATATTCGATTTGAGATTACTTGGTCGGTCATCCCTTTTTAGAGTCTTAGGTTTTGCTCCCTTTTCCCTTTTTTCTATGAGATGCCCAAACTTTCTTCCTTTTTATAAATTTCTTGGACTAGCGTTTCTAAACGAGGAAGATAAGAATCATTCTATCAAAAAAAGTCAAAGTCCCGTGCCAAAAGAAATCCATTCCAAACATGGTCAAGTATACAAAAGAATTCTTTATCTATTGAGCTTTTAAGGATACTAATAACGATCTAAGAACCATAGATAAAGATGCTAGGAGGCCATGGTGGATTGAAACAAAGCCCCAAAGCACACTTAACAGCAGATTCAAGCACTTCCATTGTCCTACACCATCGAAAAAACTCTTTCATGTTGACGAAGTTGCTAGGGTATTAATTCTAGAGAATTTGGCCTTAATAGCCATTGTATACAAATTTGGAGAGGTCTACAAACTAGAGGCTCCTAGACATGAGATTCAAGCGAATAGTCAAATGCCTAATAACATCTTCACTCTCTATGACGCACATCTTCTATGCGGATATTGAGTTCTGTAGGTATCGTTCTTTTGAGAAGTTCTTTAAGATCTAGACATAGCTTTATGCCAAATAAGACCTATCACCTGGTCCCAATTGGTAGCGATGTATCAATATTGTTGGTGTGAAGGACACATGCTCACTATTGCCCTAACAAAAAGAGGGTTTTTATCATTATGAAGAACACTAACTTGTGTCATCTACACTAAAAGAAACAGAGATTCCTCTTCCTTTAAGAACCCACCATTAAACTCCATAAGTGGAGAAATAAATTTTTTTTATTATGAGAAAGGAAACATCTTTCCCATTTCCTAAAAAATGGAAACATGTCCCCTTAGACTGGCCACTCACAAGTCATGAAAGTCCCTTATTAAAGTTGGAAATGAGATATGGGGGTGGATATTGGGTGTCAAGAATAGGCCCCCATCCCTATCGATAATCGGTAGAGGATTTGCTGGATGAATTTGTAGACGATTGCCAATGGATATAGAAGGGGTGGAATTTCCTAGGATACCATACTTGGATAAGAAACATGTAGAAAAAGTTGCTCGGGGATCGTGGTTTTCTCTTAGAAAGGGTAAAGACGCGTAAAGAATTCAGAATCGTTTTAATTTTTTTATTCTAAACGATGAAGTATGATGTTAAGCCCAAAATATACCTAAAATATCATTAATATTTACATCAGTTTTGCTATGAAATCATGCTGTTTATATCTATTTAGAGTACTTTTACATCCGAATATGTTTCTTTCATGCAAGGTACCTAAATATTTGGTAAAATCCAAATAGGAACGAAAACGGATCAAAAACGAAGGAAAAACCCTAAGTTACGAGCCAAAAGATGAAGAATTCAGCACACCGATACGAGAAAGACGGGAACGGAGTCAGAACCAAGAGGAACATCCCGGATCTCGGCAGAGATTCTGGAATCTCAGTAGAGATTCCAGAATCTCGGTAGAGATCGCGACCGAGATTCCCATATCTCGGTAGAGATCGCGACCGAGATTCCCTAATCTTGGTCGCGACATGCCTTTTCAGGCACTTCGCCTATTCATTTCGAAGGATAAAAATTGCTTCCTCAATCTCGGTAGAGATTCTTGAATCTCGGTAACATCAGAAATTCTGGCAGCACATCTTTCACATGTTTAATTTCAAAGAAACGCGTCCGTTCGGGTGAATAGAAATGTGTCTTCGCAGCGGACACGACCCTTAGACACGACTCTTCAACACCTATAAATAGAGAGTTGATTTCAGAGTTCAAAGAGAGTTAGAATTAATTAAGAAGAGTGCAGAATTTATGCAGAAACTCTGACTAAAAAATGAGTCAAAGATTAGATTTCATTTTTGTAAAAGCAATCTTGCCGTACACAAGTTATTCTTAAATTAAGTATAAACACAGTAGCAGTTAGATTTAGTAAGATCTGTTCAAACTAGTTTACATTTTGGTAGTAGAAGAACCATCTCTATTCCGAAGATTCAGCGAGAAGATTAAGTAGCGGATTTGACCCCGGAGCTTGACAAACTCTAACGAGGTTTGAGGAAAGGATTGACGACTCGGAACTCCAATGTCGTTTTGAATGTTCCATGCTTTTTATTCTCTGTAAACTTGTATCAAATTCACACTTCATCTAATAAAGTTCATGCAATTCAATATAATTTTATGTAGCACTTCTGTAAATGATCTGAAGTGAGTTCTAGTGTTTTCATTAAAACGTAGTTAAATTCAATATCTTTACAAGGAAACTTTGTTGAACACTTAGACAAATTCATTCTTTGAGAATTAATTTGGTTAAGGTAGCAATCTAACTCGGCCGTAGGAGGATTGTCTGCGGTTCAAAGCCTTTTAATTGAAGGAGTTTACGTTATTACACTTTTATAATTTATACAAAGTTTACGTTCTATTTAAAACACATTTTCTTCTTCCACAATCAATTCCACACCATACCACCTTTACTTTTTACCGAATTTTTACCTATCCAACATACTTCTTTCCCAAACACAAACTCCATAACCTAACCCTCTATTTTTCTATCTCTCTCACAATTTTTCTATTTTTCTCTCATAAATCCGACATTTAAACACCATGCCTAGATATAAGAAGGTTACTCACAAGGTTTCCTCTACCCCTAATAATTGTTTGCATGTTGAATATGGATCCATTCAACATTATTTCAGATGAGGACAGGCAGCGGTACAAGCACTTTTATGGACATAACACATAGTGAACAGACATTATTGACTTTTTTTTGTTGTTGTTACTCTTTCCTATGCTAAAAAGAATCAGAGATTTACATTTAGGAATTAGGTTCCAATTTATGAAGTTGGGGATGAAGAGATGAGTATTTGGTTTGGATATCATACATAACAATTTATTGTTAAGCCCATCATTTTTCAAACCAATCCGGTTTGGACATATTTTTCCTAGATTAGATGAATTTACTTCCAAGCACACTTCTAGCAGGCTTATTAAGGATAATAGTAATTTCTATTTCAATAAATTTTTATCCTTTTTGGGAATGTTACAAGGTAAAGGGTTCCAAGTCAGGATTTATTTGTTCATTTTGGATTACATCTTCAAGGGTTTCGTGGTAGATTAACATTGGAATGCTTTTTGCCAATTAAGTCTATGTTTCTGTTTCAACCAAATAAGCAAGTTACTATGAGTACTTTGATTAAGGGTCTTGTTTTGGATGCTACGAGTATCATGGAGCAGTTTTCATTCACTTACTCCTAATTATTTTCCTATGTTGGATTATGCCGCAAGTTTACACATTCCTTTAGTGGTTAGCCAATGTTGGCTAGTTTTTCCAGTTCGATGTTGGTACTTCAAGTTCACATGGTCATGGTATTAAAGAGGATGGTAATGAGCAGACGTATTTTGGTGGGGATGACGATATGCATGAAGATACCGAAGATGAAGAGGGTGCGAAGGAGGGGCATGTTGAAGCCCAAACACAAGCACACGAGCATGTTGGAGAAGAACACAATATTGATGATCCAGTTGATTTGCCAAGAATTTTGAACCAAATGAATGCACACAACCCGCAAATGAATTTGCGGTTAGATGATATTGATGAAAGCAATCAAGAAATTCGAGGATTACCGCGGTTAGATGATATTGTGGAGCATAATCAAGGGATGAGCTCACGATTAAACGCGGTGGATGAAAATATACATACTTTGAGGAGCGAGAACGCGTCAACCCGACGCCGGTTGTTATCATTTTTCTTTCATCAAGGCGTCGTGACCACACCGTCTCCACCGGGTTCACCTTCACAAGAATAAGTTTTATCTTATCTTTTCTCAAACTCATTTATCTTTTTGTGTTGTTTTTACTTAGGTTTGGTACACTGCTTTTATTATTACGTTTGGTACTATTCCAATTTTAATATCGTATGTTGGATGCTTTGAATTCATAATTTTTCTTTCTTAATTCGTATGATTTATTTTCGTACCATTTTTCGTGTTTTATCAATTTTTGCACCAATGAGGACATGGTCCAAATTAAGTGTAGGAGGAGATATTACATATATCGTTTTATTTTTAGTACGAATAAATGCAACGAATAAGAATGAATGACATTTGTTCAAATATAAATGCATGTTAATAATTTTTAGTAATATACAAAATGCAACAATTGTTTTATGCAAATGTAACACATTTTGCAACGTTATTTTCCAAAAATTATATTATTTTATAAACATTATTTTTCATAAACTTTACATTTTCATATGTTTAAAAAATATATATAACTTATTATTATTTTTAGGTTATCATTATCGATAGAAATAACATTTCTATACGGGCAATATTTTTCAAAATTTTTACAAATCTCCGAAACGATTTTAAATAAAATTGTCTCGAGTGAATGTATTTAAGTAAAAAAATCCTTATTTCAATCTCTATCTTATATCATGAAATCCATTATACAATAAATCTTATTTTTAATTTTCAATTAGGTTTATAGGCATTAAATTGAACTAACAATTTTTAGCTCGGTTTGATTTCGTCTTACATTAACAGCAATTGAAGTTTTTAAGGAAACTTTAGTCATAATACATGTTGAATTTTAAGTCAATATAGGATGAATGTTATATTTTTCTTTTTCCCAATTTACAATTTTAATTTTATAATTCGTGTTAATTAAATCAAGTAGTCGTATTCTTAACTTTTGGCCACGATTGAGACCAACCTTATCACAATCGAGGTATGAAAGGGAAGAAAATTAAGTAAACGGTACTTTTGGCCACGATTGCGACCACCTTTATCACAATCGAGGTATGGAAGGAACGTTTAAAGCAAAAATTAACCGTGTTTAAGTTTAAAGTAACGATTGCGTCCACCCATGGCATAGTCGGTACCTCTTAAGTGAACACAAATAAAATGCATATAAAGTTACGATCGAGACCACCCTTATCTTGGGCGTAACTAAGCAAATAAATTAACCTAAGTACTTATTCCTTTAATATATTTCATATAACAGTTTAGGTTTGGGAAAGGAAATTTTGTGTTTTGAAATGCCTTGAGACGAAAGACTCAAAAACATGCATGCTTATATCGTCCCGAATACTTCAATTTAAAATTGAAAATACAAGACGAATGATATATCGCCTTTATACTAGTTAGTTCGATATTTTGCGTATAACTTTGTCATGCGAAGTTAATCTTTTTGGCTTAACTAATTTTAAAAGAAATACAAAGATATATGTTTTATTTTTATAAAGAGATTAGTTAAAGAATAAATTCAGTAAAATTTTGCTCGGGACTAGCAAAAGATTAAGTATGGAGATTTGTTAAGCCCAAAATATACATAAAATATCATTAATATTTACATCAGCTTTGCTATGAAATCATGTTGTTTATATCTATTTAGAGTACTTTTACATCCGAATATGTTTCTTTCATGCAAGGTACCTAAATATTTGGTAAAATCCAAATAGGAACGAAAACGGATCAAAAACGAAGGAAAACCCCTAAGTTACGAGCCAAAAGACGAAGAATTCAGCACACCGATACGAGGAAGACGGGAACGGAGTCAGAACCGAGAGGAACATCCTGGATCTCGATAGAGATTCTGGAATCTCGATAGAGATCGCGGCCGAGATTCCCATATCTCGGTAGAGATCGCGACCGAGATTCCCTAATCTTGATCGCGACACGCCTTTTTCAGGCACTTCGCCTGTTCATTTCGAATGATAAAAATTGCTTCCTCAATCTCGATAGAGATTCTTGAATCTCGGTAACATCAGAAATTCTGGCAGCACATCTTTCACATGTTTAATTTCAAAGAAACGCGTCCGTTCGGGTCGATAGAAATGTCTCTTCGCAGCGGACACGACCCTTAGACACGACTCTTCAACACCTATAAATAGAGAGTTGATTTCAGAGTTCAAAGAGAGTTAGAATTAATTAAGAAGAGTGCATAATTTATGCAGAAACTCTGACTCAGAAATGAGTTAGAGATTAGATTTCATTTTTGTAAAAGCAATCTTGCCGTACACAAGTTATTCTTAAATTAATTACAAACACACTAACAGTTAGATTTAGATTAAGATCTGCTCAAACTAGTTTACATTTTGGTAGTAGAAGAACCATCTCTATTCTGAAGATTCAGCGAGATGATTAAGTAGCGGATTTGACCCCGGAGCCTGACAAACTCTAACGAGGTTTGAGGAAAGGATTGACGACCCGGAACTCCAATGTCGTTTTGAATGCTTCCATGCTTTTTATTCTCTGTAAACTTGTATCAAATTCACACTTCATCTAATAAAGTTCATGCAATTCAATATAATTTTATGTAGCACTTCTGTAAATGATCCGAAGTGAGTTCTGATGTTTTCATTAAAACGTAGTTAAATTCAATATCTTTACAAAGAAACTTTGTTGAACACTTAGGCAAATTCATTCTTTGAAAATTAATTTGGTTAAGGTAGCAATCTAACCTGACCGTATGAGGATTGTCTGCTGTTCAAAGTCTTTTAATTGAAGGAGTTTACGTTATTACACTTTTATAATTTATATAAAGTTTAAAGTTGTTTTCTTTGCTTAATGCAAACGAATACAATTATTCTCTTATTTTAAACACTAAACGTTTCTGTTTTGTAATTCATATTCAAAACAGAATTGATTTCTAACATTCTACATATTCTAACCTAATTCTTATTCAATCAATCTCAAAACCAATTTCAAATAACGATTATCTATTTTTATAAACCTTAAGTCGAATTTAATCTACACATAAATAAGTTTTTGTTGAAAAACATTCCTTGTGGGATCGATATCTTTTTATTACTACAAGCGAAATCGTGCACTTGCGGAAATCGCTCAACATGTGAACTTCGGTGATTTTTATAAGTAGGTGCCTTTTTTAGTGATTGCAACGAGAAAGATCAAGAGTATTAGTGTAGATCTCAAGCTAACTAAGTTCAACCCATCCCTCCCCAATGACCATAAGGGCATCACCCTTCAAACATTCAAAAGTGGTTTGAGTGGCATCCTAGGTGTTGTTATCCTATTGCTTCCCCTTTTAGCCTAGATTTTCCAGCCAAGAAGAAAAGAAAAGAATCACCGAAATTTGTTTCCCTAACCAAGAGAGCCTACTATAAGAGTTTAACGGAGGTATGCTTTTGTTGGAGAAGAAGAAGAAATATTTCAGTGTGAATACCCAGCACACGATATAGAAGAGTCCTAACAAGGAATCTTCCAAGAAAGTTGTAAATGTCGAGATCATAACTCAAAGCTCTAATCAGGGCCGGTCTTGATAATTCAGGGGCCCTGGGCGAAATAATAAATAAGGGCCCCTTTAATAAAAAATATCTGAAGTAAAAAAAATTAAAATATATTTCAATACATGATAAATAAATAAAAGTACTTTATCAGTAACTATATGGTACGTATTATTACGTTCACTAAATAAATAAATAAATAATTCCTTATTTATCTATATATTAAATCTATATGGTAAAAAAATTAAATCAATTTCCGCGTGTATATATCGCATGTAAAAAATTATATCATATGGCAAAAAAATATACAAATCGATTAATTTTCCATCCAAATGTCACTTGTATGGAAATACTTCAAAGGGAAAATGTTGCCAAATGATATTACAAAATTTTGGGTACCACAAAAATTAAATATGAGTGTAATTCTTAAATTAACCCTCAATCTATATTCAAAAAACCAATTAGGTCTCTTTTGAGTTTAAAATATTAATTATTTGGGCCTTTTTAAAACCTGAATAATTTTTACAGCTTTTGATATGAATACCACAATTGGTTACAAAATTACAATTAAATCATATCATCAAAATTACTTTTCAATATGTCATTATTTTTCATACATAAGAAACAAAGTATGATTTTGCTAGGAATCGAACGCACAAAACTCTGGGTTGATGTGGTAAGCGTTACCACTAGGAACCTGTTTAACTTTGATAAGTTTTGGTTTTTATATTTTATATATATAAATACTTATCTAATAAAATATTTGGGCCCCTTACAGCCTTGGGCTCTAGGCCAAGGCACTCCTAGCCTAGGCCCAGGGCCGGCCCTGGCTCTAATGTACACGCTTATTAGACTAAGAAACACATGTATACATCCCCTTTAATAGAAGAAGTGCCCCGACTAATATTACTTGTGATAAAGTAAACACGGAAAGATATTCCACTTTCCCCTCTCAAAAGAAGAGCAAGAACGGAAGGATCCAACTAAGAAGAAGCTAAAAAAGTCCAAGAAGATGGACGTGAATACTAACAAGTTTAAAAAGGAACATGTTGCTGAAGTCGTTAGAGAGATCACAGAAGCTAGCGAGGCTGAGGAAACCAATGATCACCCTAATTTCGAGTTCTCAAGTCTAAGAGGTTGAGAATGGGAGAAAACATAAAAGCACACATGGCCTAAAGAACATTCTTAAGCCTGTTAGAAGATGTACAATAAGATATGTCAAGTAAAAGAAATGAAGTTGTAGATGAAGGAGATGAAGAAAACAATAATGAATAAATAGTATAAGACCTTATGTTTTCCTCCTCCATTTTTATAAAAGTTTCCTTACTATTATTTCTTGTATTACTTTTTGTTTTATTGAATATTCCTCTTCGTTCCTTTAAGCCTCTTGCTTGTGTTGTTATTACCTTTTTCATTACCCAACCTACTACATATCTAGACTATATTATTGTGACTTTTCCAAAATACCCCAACTGATAACAACCCGAATTATTCCTTATAAAAGTAGAATTAGTGATAATTAATGCAGGATTAATGCAGGGGTGAATATGCAAATAATGAAGAAAAAGGAAGGAGTCTCTAGCATTATGCCACGCCGCATGGACCATGATGAGACACGCCATAGCAAGATACGCCCAATGAGAGCAAGTAATGGAGACCCGCCATAGTTCTCAAGGAGAGCATACATACGCCTCGACGGTTCTAAAGAATACCAAAAGGCGCACTTATAACCATCCATGAAGGAAATAAATATAATTAAATGGCAATTAATAGCCATCAATAAAGAGATCAGTATCCGCAAGGTGAATATAAGGAGGTTTCTTGAGACAGGTCCATCCAAAGGTCTCTAAACCATTATCAAGGAGAAACCTCCGACATTGATGATACTAATAACTCCATTTAATACTTAAACCATCAAGTATAACTAAAGTAACATCAAAACCCACATTCAAGGACAATAAAGGGGATTAATGCGATTGTTACAGAATTACATATAAATACCTCAGCTTCTTGAGATTAAAGGTACACACTTACACACTCTTCTTAGCTTTGCTTTGTCATTACAGTTTATTCTCTTGAGAAGTTTACTGACTTAGGCATCGGAGTGTCCCCGGCCGATCCCAACGGCGCCTCACAGGGAAGGGCTCTAATGAAGAATCTTTTCACAAGATATCAATTGGTGCGGTGAAGGTGGAATCCTAAGATTAATAGGATTTACACAATGAACATAGAATGTCTTCAGAGTTTCACGAAGAACAAAACAATGGAGTCAACGAAACAGAAATCTCGATCTCAAACCTTGGCTCAATTAGTACAAACAAATCTATCCAAAGATAAGTTTCTCTATATATTGGTGGGAAAGAGTTTTCTACATTAAATCTGGAATTTTATGATAAATAAGATAAGTTTCCTCCCCTTTCTTATTCCATTTTTAATTAAAGAAAATTGAAGTTTCTTACCCTTGTGAAGTGTTATGAATATCATTATGATAAATCTAATAAGCTATGAAAGAAAAAGTCATAGAGACATATCTTCATTAAATCTTGCATGCTCAATATGCCTTTTATTTTTATGCATGACGAGTATAATATGTCATTATCATTAAAATAGAAAAAAATGCATATATAACTATTAGAAGAAATTGCAAAAAAATCATACTTGGTTTTTCTTGTACAATTCACCATCTATGTATGGCTTTTCTCATATATAGTACTTTTAATATCAGATATTCATATTTTTTAATATTGTTTTTTCAAACAGTTATTTCATCCCCTTTTTCACAAGGATGTGTTTATTCATATAAAAACTGTCTATCTGACATTGTTAGAATTTCTTTTACCAACGTAAGAGACTTGAACATATTGAATCTATTTGTGATTATCATGTAATTATCCCTAACTATTAAAACCATTATGGGCTGATAAATTACCAAATTGGATAGACAAAACTTTCATGTCCTTAACTAACTACAAAAGAGTACAAGTGTTAGTTTCAAATAAGAACATTAATTTAAGCAAAGTTCTTAGGATATACATAAGAGTTCTTTAGAGATTGTTTGAATGATGACACTTGGAGGTATGCGATGGTGAATTTTGAGTAATTTTCCTTACATGAAGGATATAAGATTAATTTTATATATAAATATATTATTAAATCACCACTTCTCTTACTTTAATTATATTTCATCCAAACGAGGCCTTAATGATCTCTGAATGTCATTATTGCATGGTAACATAATATAGGTTACAAGTAAAAAGTAACTATATCTTACCCAATATTGAAGGTTATAATGTTTATGATATTTAAAATAAATTTATTATCTTCGGTGATAATGTGCATTAAAATGCAAAATGCATTGTTTTTAACCTTTGTCATTATGGTTATTTATTATTAAAAATTCATTATGTGTAATAGTAACCTTTATGGTTATGACCGTTATATATGGTATTATTGAAGCAAGCACGATTAAAATTCTATTATGAATTTGTTTGGCATATAATATTTACTTGGTTTTATCCTTTGATTAAGTTCATTCTAGAGTCAATGACTAACGTGAAGGAATTAATGAGTTGATTCCAAGATGAACTAAAAATTCCATAAGGAGACATTGCATCATATATGATATTTGCCAACAAGGCTAATGCAAACAGTCTTTCGCTATGAAGTCTGTTCCATGGATCAAGCCATTGATCCCTAAAGTAAGTGAATATAGCTTTAATGCCTTACCACAATCTTTTAATAATGGACAGGGTATGATCCACTTCTGGAGTTCTTTCAGTACTAACCCACAAGTACAAGGGAACCACTAATACTACAACTACACTGACATGAAAAGTAAAGCTCAATCTAGAGAAGTGCACATTCATAGCCACTTCAAAAAAATTCATTGGTTATATCATTAGCCAAAAAGGAAAGATCCAAAGGTTGACCAGGCGGATCATCGTACTAGGAAGGTTCATACCTTGTTAACAGGAATTCTCCATCCACAGCACGGATCCTGGGGTACAAGGATGACAAAAGGTTAAAAGCTCCCAACTTGCCATAATATAAAGAAGAAGAGTCAGTATAAACTGGACATTACATATCTCGAACCCAAAGGAGGGGGAGCATGTACGCCAAGGCGAATTGCAGGTTCCATAGAAGAAATGGCCATGACATAGAAGCTTGCTGGGAGCTGGAAAAATAGAAGATAGATTTGTCTAGAATAACAAATAACAAGACAACGACAAGAAAAAGATAGAGCCTAAAAAGAAATCTAAAAGTGCCATTAATGTCATAGCAGATGGACCAGGGTATCAGCCACCCGTGAAAAAAGAAGTCAAAATATCCGCCCTGGATAAAACATGCCTCAATCACCCTTTTTGCAGGAACAGGTCCAGTAATCTCTCCACATGTAGATGCATTGAAAGTAACAATGGTGATTGAAGGAGGAGAGATGAAGAAAGTCATTATTGACACGTAGGCTAAACATGGTGGAAGATGCAACTGCAGTTGCTCAGAAAAGACGGAACCATGGGCCTAAAAATCAGTATTTTTACATATTCTTATATGTGCATTCAACTGTTATAGTATCTTATATTTTATAACTTATTCTTTCTCGCCATATTTCTTATATTCATTTGCCTAGTTTTGTTCTATTTGTTTCCAAATTCTATAGAAGAATAAATAGTAAAGCTGAAGAGGGCGGATGCAATCAAAGAGGTAATATACGCTCAATGGCTAGCAAATGAAAATCCCACAGGCGGATCAGCTACCTCAAAAATAGGACAAAGTGATCCCCCATCTGAGGCGGGTCCACATACCTCAAGGATAGGACAAAATGATCCCCTATCAAAAGCGGGTTTTAACAAAGCTCTCAGAAAGACCGGTATCCATTCTAATAAAGACAATGACATTGTCCCATTAAATAAACTAACCTTTGTTATCAAACATGTTTATCCTTTTGTTTGCAGAGTTCACAGACAACATAAATGTCTCCATACATTGGGATCCCAATGAAAGAAATCCATAAAGCTTATCATAAGCTTCTAGGGGACGGCTGGCCACCTACCCTAGTAATTCGGAGGAAATCTAAGGCGTCAAAGTCCCGCCAAAGGGCAGACAAAGTCCTCATCAAGAAGCGTCACATTTTTTACCAATGTGTCACATTGCTTACTCTATCGATTGAAATAAAGGCAAGCCATTTCTTGCTCAATGAATAAATTGCTATTGAATAATTGATTCTTTGCTTGCATGTTTCTTTTTAGCGTATTATACATAAATGTCTTCTAACCAAGAGGGAAGGCATAGATTCTCCATTTGTGTTCTCCATATTTCTCCCGTAGTGAGATTTTATATAAAGTCCCTCCGCAACAGGGCAGATTCTCCATTTGTGTTCATCATTGTTTCTCTTGTAAAGAGATTTTATGCAAAGTCCCTCCGCAACAGGGCAGATTCACCATTTGTGTTCATCATTGTTTCTCTTGTAACGAGATTTTATGCAAGTCCCTCCATAGGGCAGATTCTCCATTTTTGTTCTCCATTTTTCTCAAGATGAGATGAGATTTTATGCAAGTCCCTCCATAGGGCAGATTCTCTATTTGTGTTCTCCATTTTTCTCATGATGAGATGAGATTTTATGCAAGTCCCTCTATAGGGCAGATTCTCCATTTGTGTTCTCCATTTTTCTCATGATGAGATGAGATTTTATGCAAGTCCCTCCATAGGGCAGATTCTCCATTTGTGTTCTCCATTTTTCTCATGATGAGATGAGATTTTATGCAAGTCCCTCTACAGTGCAGATTCTCCATTTGTGTTCTCCATTGTTTCTCCTGTGAGGAGAATTTATACAAAGCCCCTCCATATCAAGGCAGATTCTCTTCCCCGTGAAAGAATCTTTTAAAAGTCCCTTCATAGGGCGGATCTAAATTATAAAATGTCCCGCAATGGATAGACACTTCTTTGCAAAGTGGTCATTTATATATCCTATTAATGGGCGGATTGTCCTACACAAAGGAAATCCTTAAAAGCTTATCGCAAGCTTACCGGGGGACGGCTGGCCACCTACCCCGGGATATGGAGGAAAAGTTTAAACAGTGGAAAGATCAATAGCATGTGATATGCTGGAAAAGTTTGAACACTTGAAAGATCAATAGCATGGGATATGGTGGAAAAGTTTGAACAGTTGAAAGATCAATAGCATGTGATATAATGGAAAAGTTTGAACACTTGAAAGATCAATAGCATGGAATATGATGAAAAAGCGTTAAAACACGCTTTAGACAGCCCTAAAGAGCTTTTTATACCTTTAGGGTGGGCTTCTGATAACAAACTGAATTATTCCTTATAAAAGTAGAATTAATGATAATTAATGTAGGATTAATGCAGGGGTGAATATACAAATAATGAAGAAAGAGGATGGAGTCTCTAATATTATGCCACGCCGCATGGACCATGATGAGACACGCCATAGCAAGATACGCCCAATGAGAGCAAGTAATGGAGACCCGCCATAGTTCACAATGAGAGCATACATACGCCTCGACGGTTCTAAAGAATACCAAAAGGCGCACTTATAACCATCCATGAAGGAAATAAATATAATTAAATGGCAATTAATAGCCATCAATAAAGAGATCAGTATCCACCAGGTGAATATAAGGAGGTTTCTTGAGACAGGTCCATCCAAAGGTCTCTAAACCATTATCAAGGAGAAACCACCGACATTGATGATACTAATAACTCCATTTAATACTTAAACCATCAAGTATAACTAAAGTAACATCAAAACCCACATTCAAGGACAATAAAGAGGATTAATGCGATTGTTACAGAATTACATATAAATACCTCAGCTTCCTGAGATCAAAGGTACACACTTACACACTCTTTTTAGCTTTGCTTTGTTATTACAGTTTATTCTCTTGAGAAGTTTACTGACTTAGGCATCGGAGTGTCCCCGGGCGATCCCAACGGCGCCTCACAGGGAAGGGCTCCGATCAAGAATCTTTTCACAAGATATCACCAAGCTTTCATCTTCCCCTTCTCGTTCCTCTTCTAATTACACGGTTTCTCTTCCCCTTCCCAGACCTTTGATCTTCCTCTCTTCCTTTATATTGCGAAATTTATACCAATTTCTTCATCACCATGTCTTTCTCTTCTTCCTCTCTTTTTCTCTTGATTCCTCATCTTCCTATTTCTAGAAAATTAAAGCCATGGTTCTTCATCTTCCTATTTCTTCTCGTCTCTTGGTTTCTTTCTTCTTGTGCGGATGTTATTTTGATTGTTTTTCTGCATTTATCATATGGTTATTGGTGATTTCATTGGTAAAAGGCAGAAAAAATGGAAGTATTTACTGTTTAATCTTCATCTTTTTCCAGAAAATCACTTCGCTAAATGAGTTTTGCGAACGTCAGTGAGGAAAAAGAGGCTGAAAAGGACGATTTTACTCCACGAAAACAGATTACGCGAAGTCTGCGGAGAGAAATGTTTATGATTTTTATCTTCATAGACTTTGCGTAATCTTGTTTCACGAAGTAAAATCGTCCTTTTATTGTTACTTTTCTCTTCACATGCTTCACGTATTCGTTTTTCGTGAAGTAAAATCCTCCGTTTATTATTACTTTTCTCTTTGCAGATTTCACGTAATCTTCTTTCTCGAAGCCAAATCATTTTTTTCTTGCTAACACGACTTAATTTTTGTAAAGGTGGTTGAATACAGAGGCATCAATCACAATAGGTGATGTACCGGGATGTAGGGGAGGTGGGAACCTGCCGATTTTTCTTGGATTCTTTCCTGAAAAGAAAAAAAAATCACCACAAACTTTGGATTCCATTTCTCAAACTTGGGGTTCCATTTCTCATCTCAAAAGGATGATTATTCCGCCGATTTGTGTTGAAACACCGTTCCACAAGATTTTGATTTGACAAAATCATCCAAGATTAAGGAACAATTACATTTAAGTGCTTTGATTTAATTGTACTAATCTGTTTGTTCAATGTTGAGTATAAAACAAAAAGATATAAAAAGAAAGACAGGACAAAGTCAGCATGAGATCAAAAGACAAGGCATGTAGAATTGAACTCAGTACCAAAGAATAGAAGCCTGAAGTTCAATAAAGCTAAGTGGAATGGAACTCAACATCAAAAGCTCTCTTACTAGTTGTCGTGCAAAACAAAACTGACCAAAAAGGGAACTCAGCATAAGAACACAACATATAAAGTAGAGGACAAGTAAATCCTCAGGACAGCATGAGAGATCCGTTCACTAGAAGACAAATGTTGTGAACTGTCTGAACCAATAATTGAATCCTCGGAAATACGTAATAGACACATTCCGAGATGTATGGATCAATGGATTATTGCTAAAAGACAACTGCCACAAAAAGACGAAGACTGCAGGAACAAGACAAACCTGACGTCTGAAGATTTCAGAGGATAGGATTAGCCTGCAACATCTGAAGCTGACCAGAATCTGTCTCCTAAAAGAGCCGTTTTGGAATCAACGGCTAAATCAAATTCATATGATCCTCCTACAGGTCTTCATCTATATAAAGACAATCAAAACTCTTAGATCATTTACCGAAAATACAAGAGAGCAAAATACAAGTACAAAGCACTTCAAAAAAAGAAAAAGATCTTACACTCATCTTCTATTCCTGTGTAAATGCTAGTGTGATTCTCTGTAATCATCTAAAGTGTTCTTCCTCTGAAGAGAACAAATTGTATCAATTGTAATATTGAGAGTGTTATGCTGAGTGTTTGGTTGTAAACATTCAGTGGTAGAGAAATCTAAGTACCGGGCTGTGGTGCTTAGTAGGAGTTGAGTAGAAGAATAGAGGACGGTACTCTTGCATATTCAACTGCCTGTAATCGGTTTGTGCTCTACCTTTAAAGAGCTCAGTATTGGATTCCAAAAGCCCGGAGGATTCTGGGGACTGGACGTAGGCAGAGAGGCCGAACCAGGATAAGTGATATTGAGTAATTTCTAGCTTTCTCAAATATATATATATATGTATATGTGCTTGTGTTGTTTGTTGCATTTACTCAGCATATAAATTGTTAGAAACAAACACGGAGTAAATCGAAGTGCTGAGTTGGAAACTAACTACAAGAGAGTCAACTCCCATCTCTCAAGTAAAACAGTCTTAGTCAGCATCTGACTAAAGCTGTCTTACGCTAAGCTCACCCAAGCTGACCAAAGCTGAGCTGTTCAAATTACTAAAATAACTAAGTGAGCAAGATTAATTAGCGAAAAAGTTATATTAGTTCCTAACCCCCCTTTGGAACTAATCACACGGGACCAACAAGTGGTATCAAAGCCTAAGCTCACTACTCAAAGATCTAACAATCTTGAGCTGATCCCAAAAAATGGTTGAGAATAGCACTCGTTTCCTTCTAGTGAACCAAACAACACAGATACTCCCCGAGGGATTATCAATCAGTCGGCCTCCCCTATTCTTTGGATCAAACTATACATTCTGGAAGAATAGGATGAAGAACTTTATCCAAGCCACAAACATGAGTGCATGGCTTGCAATTGTTCAAGGGCCATTCGTGCCATATAAAACTGTTAACAATGAGAAAGTTGTTAAGAGTGAAACTGAGTGGTCAGAAGATGACCTTAGAAAACTCCAAAATAATGCTTCAGCTATAAATATGCTTCACTGTGCTTTAGATGCTGCAGAATACAATAAGATTTCAGGTTGTGAGTCAGCACAGGAGATTTGGAAGAAGCTCGAGGTAACCTATGAAGGCACAAGCAAAGTCAAGGAGTCAAAGGTGAATCAACACATGAGATTGTATGAGCTGTTTGAAATGAACGACAACGAAGACATCTCCAGCATGAATGCCAGATTCACAAATATTATAAATGAGCTAAAAAGACTCGGCAAGAACTTCACCGAAGAAGAACAAGTGAAGAAAATCTTGAGAAGCCTACCAAAGAGCTGGCAAGCAAAGAAAATTGCAGTAGAAGAAGCTCAGGACCTGACTACATACAAGTATGATGAGCTAATCGGATCTCTGCTGACTCATGAAATCTCAATGCAAAACTTTGAAGCTAAAGAGAAAGAAAAGTCAGAAGACAAGAAACAAAAGTCACTAGTCATGAAAGCTGACTCGACCGAAGCTGACTCAACTGATGATGAGGAAATGGCTATGTTCACTAGAAAGATGAAGAAGCTGTTCAGAAGAAATGACAGAAACAGCAAACGGCCATACAAAAGAGGTGACAGATATAAAGCTGAGTCAAGTGACAAATACAAGAAGGACAGCTCCAAGTCCGTCACATGCTTTGAGTGCCACCAAACTGGACATATCAAGTCAAGCTGTCCGAATCTCAAAAAGGATAAGAAAGGAAACAAGAAAGCAATGGTAGCAACATGGAGCGACAGTGATGAGTCAACCTCATCTGAAGCTGAGCAAAATGAAACTACCAATATATGTTTCATGGAAGATGATGGAGCTAACCATTCTCAATCTGAGCAAGCTGACCTCTCTGATGAAACTGACCGGGAGGTACACAACAATGAGGTAACACCCTTACTCTTGTTTAGAAATGAGATGGTAAATGCCCTGAGTGATTTATACAAGCTAACTAAGAAATGCAATAAGAAAATAAAATCACTCAGCAGGCGATGTGAGGAGATTGAAGAGGTCAAGCTGAGTGACCTCCGATATCTCCTCCAAGACAATTCAGACTTACATAGCAACATTCAAATAATGCATAATTTTGTCACGGAGGTCCAATCTGAGTCAAAGAAACTTAGAAAGGACGTTACATTCCTACAGAGTCAAGAAAAAGGCTCAAATAAAAATAAATCCCATGCTGAGTACACAAGTACTAGTCAGCATAAACAGTTCACCCAGTGTGACTGTTGCGGGAAAAGGGGACACACAAAAGATGTGTGTTGGTTCAACAAGCGGATTGTCCAATGTGACTTCTGCGGAAGAAAAGGACATACCACTAAGGTATGTTGGCATGCTCAGCATAACAATGCTGAGCACACTCAGCATCACCCTCAAAGAGTAAGTTATTGTGACTTCTATGGTAAAAATGGTCACACTATAAAAGTATGCCGTCACAAACTGAAATATGACTTTGCACCTGTTTATACTAACAAGAAAGGACCCAAAAAGAATTGGGTACCTAAAGATGAATAGTTTAAAATGCAGGTTAGCTTGACATGCGTGGAGAAGTCAAAACTTTGGTACATAGACAGCGCATGCTCAAGACACATGACAGGTGATGAAACACAATTCATCACACTAGAGCCTAAACGAGGTGGAAGTGTAAGCTTTGGAGATAATAAAAAGGGTAAGATAGTCGGCTCAGGAACTATCGGAGGTAACCCAACTATTGAATCTGTCTCCCTAGTTAAAGGTCTCAAGTACAATCTGCTGAGTGTAGCTCAGCTTTGCAAGAGCGGCAGAAAGGTTGTATTTGATGATACCAAGTGTCAAATACTCGAGGGAAATACAAATGAATTAATTTTTACTGCCCCTCGTGTAGAAAATGTGTACATGCTAAATTTAGAAAAACAGTTTTCTAAAAACATATGCTTGGTGTCTAAAGAGGATAACTCCTGGCTATGGCATAGAAGACTTGGGCATGTCAGCATGGATCTTCTTGCCAAATTAGCTAGAAAACAATTAGTTGAGGGATTACCCAAATTAAAATTTGAAAAAGATCAATTGTGTAAAGCTTGTCAGCAAGGCAAACAAACTAAAAAGTCATTTCATAGTAAAAATATTGTCTCAACCAAGAGACCATTGGAATTACTACACTTGGATCTTTTCGGACCTATCCAGCCACTCAGCTTGGGAGGTAAAAAAATTTCCTTGGTCATTGTAGACGATTTCTCTCGGTACACTTGGATCATCTTGCTGAGTAGCAAGGATGAAACATTTGAGATGTTTACCACATTGATTAAAAGGCTTGAAATTGACAAAGACCTAAAAGTAGCTCATATTAGAAGTGACAATGGTGGAGAATTCAAAAACCAACAGTTTGACGAATTCTGTGAAACCAGTGGTATTGACCACAATTTCTCTGCTTCTAGAACACCTCAACAGAATGGGGTTGTTGAAAGGAAGAACAGAACTATTGTCAAAATTGCTAGAACCATGCTGAGTAAAAATAGGATTCCAAAGTACTTCTGGGGTGAGGCTGTCCACACAGCATACTACATACTGAATAGGGCTCTAGTTAGACCTATACTTAAGAAAACCCCATATGAACTTTGGAAAGGATGAAAGCCCAACATTGGCTACTTTCGTGCCTTTGGGTGTAAGTGTTTTATACTCAATACAAAGGATAACCTTGGAAAATTTGATGCTAAAGCTGATGAAGCGATCTTTTTAGGGTACTCAACAAACAGTAAAGCATATAGAGTATATAATAAAAGAACTCAGGTTGTAGAAGAGTCTGTACATATTGAGTTCGATGAAGCTGACCCCACATGAAAGTTAGCTCAGCTCGAAGAAGATGAACCAAGCTCAGCTTCCACTGATCATCCAAGAGCCTCTGAGTCATCAATACAAGAGCTGACCAAAGGTAAGCAAGAAACTGAAATTACATTTGCTGACCAATCTATTCCTATAGAAATTGCAGAAACACCTGTTCCAAATGACTCAACATTACCCAAGGAAATAAAGATTCCAAGAGGACACTCAGAGAAATCCATTCTTGATGCTGCTGACAACAAGGTAATGACAAGAGATCAACTTCAAAAGTATCTAGGCAACGTGGCTTTTGTATCAGTACACGAACCAAAGAACTTTGCGGATGTTGAGCACGATGAATATTGGATCAACGCTATGCAAGAAGAGCTAGACTAATTCACAAGAAATGAGGTTTGGGATTTAGTACCTAAGCCTAGAAATCAAAAGTCCATAGGAACTAAATGGGTCTTTAGAAATAAACTAGATGAGCATGGAAACGTAGTCAGAAACAAAGCTCGACTTGTAGCCCAAGGCTATAGTCAGCAAGAGGGTATTGACTATGGTGAAACCTTTGCACCAGTTGCTAGGCTAAAAGCCATACGTATATTGTGTGCTTATGCTAGTTTTATGAACTTTAAATTATACCAAATGGATGTTAAAAGTGCATTTCTTAATGGCTTTATAAACGAGGAGGTATATGTCAATCAACCTCCTGGGTTTGAAGATCCAAAATTTCCAAACCATGTTTATAAACTCAAGAAGGCCATGTATGGCCTGAAGCAAGCTCTAAGAGCTTGGTATGAGAGGTTGACAAACTTCCTGCTAACCAGGAACTATGTTAGAGGAAAAGCTGACACAACCTTGTTCATTAAGAAAAAGGGTAAACATACCCTACTTACACAAATTTATGTAGATGATATAATATTTGGTGCAACTGACGAATATTTGTGTAAAGAGTTTAGCAAACAGATGCAAACTGAGTTCGAGATGTCCATGATGGGTGAACTCAACTTCTTCCTTGGACTTCAAATCAAGCAAGGTAAGAATGGCATCTTCATAAGTCAGTCTAAGTATGCCAAAGAAATGTTAAAGAAGTTCGATATGAAAGACTGCAAACCCATATCAACCCCTATGGGTACTGATACTGTCCTATGAAAAGATGAGAAGAGTAAGTCAATAGATAGTAAACTTTATCGAGGTATGATAGGCTCCTTACTTTATCTCACAGCTAGTAGACCTGATATACAGTACTCAGTATGTTATTGTGCAAGATATCAAGCTGACCCCAGGGAATCTCACTTAATTGCTGTAAAAAGAATTTTTAGATACTTGCAAAGCTCAGTTGATGCAGGTTTATGGTATCCAACCTCAAATGACTTCACGCTCATTGGATATACTGATGCTGACTATGGACGGGATAAGCTAGAACGTAAAAGTACTTCAGGAGGATGTCATTTCCTTCGAAGCTGTCTAGTATCTTGGTTCAGCAAGAAGCAATCATCCGTAGCCCTGTCTACAACTGAAGCTGAGTACGTAGCTGCTGGAAGCTGTGTTGCTCAGGTCCTATGGATAAAGCAACAGTTTGAGGATTATGGAGTAAAAACAGAAACAATAGAGATCAAATGTGACAACAAAAGTGCCATTGATCTATCCAAAAATCCAATCCAACACAGCAGGATGAAGCATGTCAGCATAAGGCACCACTTCATTAGAGATCACGTACTAAAGGGTGAGATCAAGCTGACCTATGTGCCAACAGACGAACAGCTTGCAGATATCTTCACCAAGCCATTGGCTCATGAACAATTCAACATACTAAGGGAAGCTATCGGTATGTCTAATCATCTCCAATAATTCTATGTGTAAAATGGAATGTTGAGTGAATGCCATGCTGAATGAATTCAAAATTAGTAACTGCAACTTACTTGGCTTAAAATTTAGAAGACCACTCTATGCTCAATAGATACACATGCTGAGTGTCTATTCTACGCTAAGATACTAAGAGACAAGAAATTTATCCACTAGGTACTTAGAATCACAAACGTTCCAGATTCTAGTAAAACTTAGTGAAATCCACCTGCACCATTTAATGCAAACACGTGTAATAAAAAGGGCTTCTGGGATAACGCAAGCAATAAAGGCAAAGCCCATGCACCGAACATGTCATAAGTGACAGAATGTCTGTCGATTGAATATCCCAAGGGAAAAACAGCTAGCCCAACGAATAGGATCGATTCAAAATCTCTATAAAAAGTGAAAGATTTCTCACTTAATCATCTTTACGCCTGAATCCTTTGGTATCCCAATCTCTCTCTCTGAATTTCAAAAACCCTCAAAAATCTCTGAGAAAAAGGATGTCGAACCATCAGAATGTCTCCGGTGGTGATTCCGGCAAACATCACACCGATGAAAATCCAAAATCTCCTCAGCCTAACCAAATTCCAGACAAAAACCATCAAGCTGAACCGGCAAGCTCCTCAAAGAAGCCCAAGGAAAGAAACATGGTCAAGGTCTATAAGAAAGTCAACAATCTGGAAGTTCTGAAATGCAAGTGGTTCTCCTCCAACTTCGTCACAGCTGAAAAACCCTTCTGTGAATGGTTTGAGAAAAACAAATGGGTAGGTCTCTTCTCTCTCCCTGGAAAAACCTATCCTAGGTTAGTTAGGGAATTTTATTCCAATCTTCGTGTTGACAAGGAGGATGCTGACTACTTGGAGACTTCTGTCAAGGGCCACAAGATTACAATCACCCCATCTTACCTAGCAACCTTACTCAACATGCCAGAAGAAGGAAAAGAGTTTAGAACAACCAAGGAAGCGCTTGACCATGTCAAAGGATTCTGCAAACCAGAAAATCACAAAGGAGAGATACCCAGCACCTGCATGGGGCAAAATCAGAAGATGGCTCATTACCTGTTGACCAACTCCATCTTCCCCAAACTCAGCTCATTATCATCTGCCTCAAATTTCGAGCAGTGCTTTATATGGCACATGCTAACTTACAAACCACTCAACATGCCAGTATTTCTAGTCGGAGCATTTCAACGAGGAGGCAAGAAACTCAGATTGGGCTCCCTAATCACCAAAATCCTTGAAGATCACAAAATAGAAACCATCAATGAGACTCAAAGTTTGGGAAGTGAAATTACAGCGACTCTGCTGTTGGGGTTAAAATTCGATCAGCCGTTGAAGGGATCCGAAGATGTTGAGGAAGTCGAAGAAGAACATGATGTTGAACAAGAAGAGGAACCAAGGAAAGGAAAGCAAGTTGTTGAAAAATCTGCTGAGTCAGTAAAAGCAAAGAAAAAGAGAAAGGCACTCGACACATGCTCAAAAGATATTGCTGCTGTTCCAAGGAAGACACGAGCTGTCTCTAAAGGGAAGAAAATTGATGCTGATCAAACACCTCGGTCAGTAAGGAAACGAAAAGGGCAAGATGAGCCCGAAGAAGAAAGTGAAGAGACTACAGAACAGCCCCTGCAGAGGAAAAGAAGAAGCTCTGCATTACAAATTGTTGAAGCCAACCCCCTCGACTGGGTTGTTCCCCTAAAGTCACACTTTGTCCAAAGTCCCGGGATTGATCTTGAGCAAACCCCAGTGAATGAAGAAGAGGAAGAACAGCTGAATGATGATGATGCTCAACCTGATATTGAGGAAGGAGAGCATACTGAGAAAACCCCCATTGAGCAAAAAGAGGAAGAAGATCAGGCTGAGCAAACTCAGCCTGAGGATAATGCTGTGGAGGAGGAGAATCCAAATCTGGCCCTTCAAATAGTGAATCCTGAGCTCACTGAAAACAACATAGAAGAAGATGAGATCAATACTGAGATCAGAGACAATTCCTCCTCTAATTCCAGTGAAGATATTCAAGCTGATCCTTCACCGCCTCGAGCTAAGTCTTTCAAAAGGCTAAAGAAGAAAGCCTACAGAGCACCTGTCATTGATTTACTAGGAGATTCTCCGCTTCGAGACCCAATCACCGATCTGTCTGATATCCAGTTCACGTATTTTTCCAAGAATGCCGAGTCTCCTCCTATGGACCCTGCGGAAAATCAAGCCTCTGTTACTCATATTGAGGAACAAGCCAAGACTCTAGATAATCCAAATCCTACCGAGCAAGAGCTCGAAGTCCCAGATAGTCAAGCTGCGGAGCAATCCATGGAACAACCTGCTCAACTCCTCCATCATGCTGAGCAAGTACATGACTCCGTAAGTCCTTTGCCACCAACTCCAAATACTCAAGCTGTTGAACACTCAGCTCCTTGTACTGAGCTTCCGCAAGGTTCACCTATTCATCCATCTGATAAGCAGCCAACTCCACCACCATCCAGCTCCACTTTAATTCCTGCTTCTGTGACAAATCCTGCTGGCACAATGGCCTATTTGAGTGCTACTGAGACTGGACGCAAAATTATTGCCTCTGCCCAGTCTCTCCTTCAGGATTTAAATCCTACGACTGTGGATGCTGCTGAAACTGCAAATCTTGAGTCCTTCCAGATCACATCCCTCACTCCACTTCTGCATGAGATTCGGAGCCTCAAAGATATTATCAGTGTTATGAGCACACTTCAGACACAGCAACCTAAGCAAGACCAAATTGCAAAGATCATTGAACTACTGCTCATGATGGTCAACCACGTGAATGCACTTGAAGGCAAAGTCCAGAAACACCCTGATGTAAATCCAGGATATGCTACTTCTTCTGAGCTCAAATATTATTTTGATAAGCTAACCACAGACATGGCTACCAGTGGATCTACGGGTCATCCTGCGTACGCTACCTCTGCTGAGCTGAGTCAATACTTCTCAAAGCTGAATTCTGATCTGAACTGCACTCGTGAACTCATTTCCTCCATTTCTCAGTGCACTATTGATCAACTGAGTGAAGCTGTGCACCTCCTCAATGTCAATAAATACCAGATGGATATTGACCCCGTCAGTACTGTGTTAGGGTTTAGTGTCCTATAGACAATTGTTCTAGGATACAAATTTAATATAAATGAATTGTTCTTTATATCATTTGTTTAATGAGATATATGTTTTATAACTATATAAAGGCAATCCCTTTTAAGCACTAAATAAAGTCTAATAAAAGGAAATCCGTAAGTTTATTTAAAGTGATTATAAAGTGTTCATACAAGTATGAAGTGAGATAAAACTTTATAGTAAACTGATAAACTTAAAACCACCCCAAGTCAAGTGATATGTTTGGGATTGACATATCACTGTTGAGACTTGTATGTAACAATGTCTTCTGTCCGACAGAAAGCTGATCTCACAAGCTTCATATATACAGATATCTGAACAGTTACATAGATCCGATGAAACGTTGTTCATTAGGATTGGGGATCCGATTTGAGATAACAGGATGGGTAGATTCATCCTTGTCACCTGTTCATCTCATTGGTATTAATAGGTATAACTAATCCTCAGACTCAAAGGAATATTAATTAGTATTCTGGATTACAGAATGTGATGCTTTGACTCTGGTGTAACACGATCCTTAACAGAGATGACGCTGGGGTGTGAACAGTAGACGTTGGGTATCACAGGAAGTAATTGCGGAGTCGTTATATATTGGATTGAGCATTTATCACTCCCGATAAATGAGAGATACATCCATGGATCGCTTGTGGAAGACTCGACTCTAAATCCTTGCAAGGTGATAGCTTAAGAGTAAGAAATACAGATTTCACTTAACCAATCTTTTTGAGTTGACTCGACCTGTACAAGTAAAACGAACGTCTCGCTATATGTGACTTGACATTACCCATAGTCATAAGATTCAGTTCAAGGATGTAGTTGATAAAGGATCGAATTATA
This sequence comes from Euphorbia lathyris, assembly GCF_963576675.1. NCBI lineage: Eukaryota > Viridiplantae > Streptophyta > Magnoliopsida > Malpighiales > Euphorbiaceae > Euphorbia > Euphorbia lathyris. Next base: position 68,685,298 of record NC_088910.1, read on the forward strand.
CTGTAACTAATACAGAAAGGTTAACGACAGAATCAACCTGTCTTCTTATAGCTCTGGGGGAATGATTACGGACTTGCTAATCACATACTCTGTACATCATTCCGTTATGCAAAGATTAAATATAATTCTTTGAAAATTAATTTAATAACGTTGCATACGGCTAGAAGCAATAAGAACCTAATGGATCACACATAAGACTTGGAACCTAAAAGAGAGATAGATGTTAATTAATTGATAGAAGCCCAATTGAGCCCAATAAGGCCCATGGACATAAGGGGGTCGAAATTCATGTAGTGATATACATGAATAATTAATTTGATTTTGTTAATCCTAATTAGATTAGGAATATGAATTAAATTAATTAAGAGATAATTAAGTTAGGAGTTTTAATTAGATTAATATACTTCTATTATTATCCAATAAGGTTATTATTATTATCCTTAATATATTAGATATATAGTGAGATAATAATTAGGAATTCTATTCCGAATGGAATTCCTATTCAGTAACCTAATTCTATCTAACTAGGGATTAGATACAAGAGATTATAAATACCCCTTCCTTGAGATTTTCGAAATCCAAGCAAGCCATACCCCACTTGTGATTTTCGAAATTCACCTAGTCCAAGAGAGAGAAAATTCGACACCCCTAGTTTGAGGACGAGATTTCTCTACGGCTTCGTTTGATCAATTAATTTTCATCTATTTCTTTTATCCTTGATCTTGTGTTGATTAGTTAGAGGCAATCTACTTTGGTTGCTATTCAACGGTTGATTCCAAATTAATCCTCCCGTGTTTTATTTCGTGTTTGGGAACTAGAAGAAGAAAAACAAACAAAAGGGAGAAATTCGTTTTACTACTCCTACATCAGGTCAGTTCACGATTTCGCGGATTCCCGGAGATTGAACCGTCGGATCGTCGCGATATTTGGACAGGAGCTTCTAGACATATTCTTCCACGTTTCCACCGAAGGGATTGTCGTTCGGAGGTCTGAAAGGTCTGTTTCGGATAGGGGCAGATTGGTAGACAGTTTCTATCTCTTTTGAAGTTGTGGGCACTTCGTTTGCAACGGTAGATAGAACTTCTAAAGGGTATTTCTTCTTATCCTTCTTTATATAAAATAACGGTTAACGGATCTTGTGGTTAAATGGAAATAGATTAAAATTTTTATATTTCCGCTGCTATACCTTAGCCTAATTTCCAACAGTGGTATCAGAGCCATCGTTAAATCTGTTATTTCATATATGAAAATTTAGAAGTTTTTCAATAGGATTGAATAAATATTTATAGTTAGTATTAATTAACAAATTATTTTGATTAATTAATTCTAAGGATAAATAAGTTTTAATTAATTGTTAATTAAAATAGATTATTCGTATGTTCCTAATTATTTTGGTTGATAATCATGATAACGAAATCTATTAGTTTTATAGTTATATTGATAAAATCAGTCTTATTAATTCTAAAGATAAAACGGAAATCTATAGTAGCTTTTTCTATTTTCTGAAAATCGTTTTAAAACCGTTTTAGAACTGATATATATATATTTAAAATCGTTTTTATATTTAAATATATATGTTTCAGAAATTGATAGTTTTCTGTTTTGATTATCGAATGAAAATTTGTTTAAAAGTTTGTTTTACCAATTTGTAAATCAAAATGTTAAATGAATTAAAATCAAAATAATTGGGACGTGCATAATTAAGGTTTTGTATAGTTATATTAATCTAAAGTTTAATATAAAAGATACGAAACTATTAGAAGTAAAATTGGATGAAAGTTAATTTGATATGTTAATGTGATTAACATAAATATTTGATAACATTGAGATATTATCCTGAGGACCAAAAGGGATATTCACCTAAAGAACGCCGCGTATTGATCCTCCAAAGAGATCCGACTGGCGGATCACCAAGGTCCCATCAAAAGAGACCCGCCAGCGAACCTATGAGGCGAATCTCCTTGAACACTCATTCGCCATTAGAATGGCTGGGCCGACCCGACCATAAAGACCATTAATGAGCTATCAATTGGCTAACCGCCGGCTTAAAGGTAACTTGTAACTGCCATTAATGGAGCATTGATGGAGACTTTCTAGTTACTGAAAGTTACAAGTTTCTAGCTATATATAGCCTACGTCTCAGGCTATCAAGGTACACATTCATTCTTACCCTTTGTCAATTCAGTTTGCCCTTTTGTTCTACCTTACTGACTTTGGCATCGGAGCTTCCCCCCGTCGAACCCAACGACGCCCCCACAGGGACGGAAGTTAATCAGAATTTCCTCGTGTGTCATCAATTGGTGCGGTGAACGTGGAATCCTTAATCAAATAAAGGGTTTCCATTCACGTTAGAAAGAATATGGCAAACGAAGAGCAGAACCCCACATCGGGGGAAGAAACACCATTAATAACACCATCGAGTCAACCAATAACCAGTGCTGGGCGCACTGATCCAAATGCTCCCACAACGCAAGCTGAAAGTAGTATGCCCCCAGATGCTTTCATCAATATGTGTGCAGAAGCAATAGGAGAAAAGTTTGGCTCTGAGATAGGTAATCGCCTACGGTCATTCATGACCATTCCTCCGTTTTGGAGCATGGCGTCCACATCTATGATACCTTCTTGGCCCCAGATGACTCTAGGACCAAACACCCACAATTCTTCATTTCTCCAAGCTCACAATACAGAATCCATGGTAACTACCACGGCGGCGTTTAGAGAACGACCGATCAATCGAGAATTATTCCCCGCTGGCGCAGGAGGAAGTCAAAGGAGCGATCAGCCTCTTCCTGGCGGATCTGTAATCCATGGGATCAATCTAGGCAGATCAGGTATCCCAAGGCGACCATGGTCGAATCTCTCCTTGGGTGGACCAGAAGGGTGAAAACACAAAAAGCGTAGAAAAGAGAAAAGTAGGCTGTCCGAATCACCTTCGCCCTGAAAACCGAGATCCTCCCGCAAAGGCATATCACCCCCATCTATTAGACGTAGACAGAGCAAAAGGCCAGTGGAGACACCCCGTTCGAATGGGCCACCGCCACCACCACACCAAGGAAATGAAGGGCACATTCCTTCAGAAGGCTCTGGAGGGGGAAGCGGTCAAGCTCCCCCAGGCGGTCAGGGTGGAAGAGGTGGAGGTGGAGGTGGAGGTGGGCGTGGAAACGGGGGCGGACGCGGAAGTGGAGGCGATCGATCACCCTCGGATCCATCTTCGGGATCCAGCTCTTCATCTTCTCCAAGCAGATCTCCACGGAGGGGCCGCCCAAGAGCGGGTCCGGAGAATTTTGAAGACAGAGTTCGAGCTGCGGTGCTCCGCATAAATGAGGAGAATGCCAAGCATAACCCATTCGCTAATAGAGATTCGCCCTTCACGGCTTGGATCGAGGCAGAGGAAACAGATAGGCATTTTAAAATACCTAATCTCCCTATATACACAGGTGCTGACAACCCAGAAGCCCACGTCAGAAAGCATCGAATACTGCTTCGCCTCAATCGTGCAACTGAACCAGTGCTATGCAAAATGTTTGTCACCACGTTAGGAGGTCCCGCTTATGGCTGGTTCCAATCTCTACCTCCTGGCTCGATAGACAGTTGGGACCAACTAAGCAGAGAATTTTGTGCTAAATTCGCCGGCTGTATCCCTCCAGTGGTCAAGTCAAGGAAGCATTTTGAATTAAAGCAGAAGGCGAACGAGTCCCTTCGAGAGTATGTAAATTCTTTCAACAAATTGTGTATACAAATTGTTGATGTGGATATCTCCATGGCAGTGGAATCTCTGGTAAAAAAACACCACTTGTAAGAGTTTACAGGAGGATCTAATTCGAAAGAAGCCCAGCAGCATGGCAGAATTGATGGAGCGCTGCAAAGACTTTATGGAGGTAGATGACATTCGCCGTGAATCATCATCTCCGCCTAGAAGAGACAAAAGTGAATCTCGCCATCGGGATAGAGAAAAGGACAAGCACCATGATTCCTCCTCTAGAAGCCGGCGAAGGGGTTCAAAGAACAAATCGGCATTTGTCACTTCCTTCACACCTCTCAATGCTTCTAAAAGTGAAGTGCTTACATGGATCGAGAACAGTCAACACAAACGGAGCATTTCATACCCCGAACCAAAAGGGGGGGAGTACACCAATACTGGTAAAAATCCTAAAAATTATTGCAAATATCACAGGAAAAATGGTCACGACACAGATGCATGCTGGGAGTTAGCTCGGGAAATAGAGCGTCTCATTGAGAGGGGCAAATTGGATCGGTTCATCCAAAATGATGGTAAGAAGGGAGATGGTGATAGACCTAGAGATGACCCAAAGAAGAAAGGAAAGGGGACCATCAATGTCATAGCAGGCGGACCTGGGTACTAACCAGTACTGAAAAAAGCAAAGACCACTGCCCTTGACAAGGCATCGTTGAATCGCCCCTTTGCAGACGTAGGTCCAGAGATCTCTCCTCATGCAGATGCTTTGGTCATTACTATGATAGTGGAAGGCTGGGAGATGAAAAAAGTGATGATCGATACTGGGAGCTCGTGTAATGTCATCACAAGAGGAGCTTTCGCTAAACTCATGGTTGATCCAATCCAAGTGGAACCAACCGTAGTGGATATCCTGGGAGTGACAGGACATACCGTCCAGACAAAAGGCCAGGTAACATTGGATTGTGAGCTAGCAGATGAGGATCAAGTCTGGAAAGGCGATCTGGAATTTTCTATCTTGGATGGTCAGTTGGCCTACAATATTATCCTCGGACGGCCCTTTATCTCCTAGTAGCAGCCCTTATCTCCATACGCCATTTAACTCTTTACATCCCCATAGCCAATGGAGGTGTAATGATCAGAGGGAGCCAAAAGGTGGCTCAGGAGACGTATTCCGCATCACTAATGATTCGCCCCCAATCTAAAGACGAAGACGAAGAGGAGCTCGTCACAATGGCCTTGGGCGAGACAGAAATGTACCTCATGGCGGATGAGAAGCAGGTGCGAATGGCTAAAGGGCTCAAAGGTGAAGTTAAAGAAGCAATCACCAAGGTTCTCCATGAAGCGGAAGACGTCTTTGCATGGAAAGATCAGATCCTCCCAGGGATTAGTCCAGACGTGATCACTCACAAACTTAACATCGACAAAGATGCAGTTCCCGTAGCTCAGAAACGGAGAAACCATGGCCTGGAAAGGCAGAATGTGATAGAGGAAAAGATCGCCAAGCTCCAACGGGCGGACGCCATTAAAGAGGTACTTTATACACAATGGTTGGCGAACGTCGTTCTGGTGAAAAAGGCAGGCGGATCCTACCGCATGTGTATTGACTTTACGGATCTCAATAAGGCTTGTCCCAAAGACAACTATCCTTTGCCATGTATTGACATACTCGTAGATGGAACCGCCGGACATGCTATGTACTCCTTTACGGACGTAAAGTCAAGTTATCATCAGATCCCCATGGAGCCTTTAGATAGAATCAAGACCTCGTTCATGACTCACCAAGCCACTTATTGCTTCAAAGTCATGCCCTTTGGGCTTAAGAACGCAGGTGCCACCTATCAGCGGATGATGAACAAAATATTCGCAGAAAGCAAAGGTGATAACTACTCTGTCTATGTGGATGACATGATCATCAAAAGCACCACTGTGGAAAAACATGCAGATGATGTAAGGGAGGTACTGGCCGTACTCCGACGCCACAATATTAAGCTGAATCCAGAAAAATGTACCTTTGGTGCGACATATGGAAAGTTCTTGGGATTCATGATTAGCGAGAAAGGAGTGAGCCCGAATCCTGGCAAGGTTAAGGCTGTTCTGGAAATGCAAGCACCGCAGAACATCAGGGAAGTGCAACGCCTTAACGGGCGGATCGTGGCCTTGGGTCACAGATAAAGCTGTATGCACAGTCATGATAAGAGAAGAAGATGGCCAGCAGTATCCAATCTATTACGTGAGCAAAGTACTGAACGATGCCGAAACCAGGTATTCTAAACTTGATAAAATGGCTTTGGCCGTCGTCACCACGGCAATCCGCCTTAGGCCATAATTCCAGGCCCACACTGTCATAGTTCGCACGAATATACCTATGAGAAAAGTATTGCAAAAGCCGGACACTTCGGGGAGATTGATGGAATGGGCAATTCGCCTGGGAGAGTTTGATGTGCGATATGAGAGCAGGTCCGCCTTGAAGAGTCAGGTCTTGGTAGACTTTGTGAATGAATTCACCGAAGAAGGGGTGAATCTCCCTAAATCTCCAGTAGAAGAGTGGACGATGTACACAGATGGAGCTTCCTCAGCAGATGGAGCTGGTATAGGTATCGTGATCAAGGGCCCCCAATACATAAAACTACGGTACGCAGCAAAGTTGGATTTCCATACAACCAACAATGCTGCAGAATACGAGGCTCTAATATTGGGGTTGCGCCTGCTAAGAGAAATCACTCCCGAGCGGATCGTGATCTATAGTGACTCCAAGTTAATGGTCAATCAAGTGATCAAAAATTACGAAGTAAAGGATGAGGTTTTGGCCAAATATGTGGCCGAGGTTAAAAAATTGCTGGATCACCTCGAAGCTAAAGAAACTAAATGGGAATTGATCCATGTGCCCCGAGGATCAAACACTGAAGCAGATCACCTAGCAAAAATGGCTTCCAGCGAAGAGAATTGGACAGATCCGCAATGTCCATTCGAGGTTAAAGCTGCTCCAGCCTTCGCCTCTGAAGAAGTATCCCTACTCACAACGGTAGAAGATGATTGGCGGACAGTCATTCGCCAGTATTTGTCAGATGGAGCTCTACCCATCGATAAAGAGGAGGCTCGGCGTATCGTCAGGAAAGCGGCCTATTTCTCCATAATCAACGATTGCCTCTACAGAAAGTCTTTTAGCCATCCTTGGTTAAAATGTATTCTACCAGAAGAGGGACAACAAGTCCTCAAGGAGCTGCACGAGGGATCATATGGGGCCCATGAGGCATCCGCCTCCATCTTAAAGAAATCCAGGTTAGCAGGATTTTATTGGCCCACTGCCGAGCTTGATGCACAAAAATTGGTGGAATCTTGCCATAGTTGTCAGATTCATGCGAACAAATCACACACTGCCAAACATCTCCAGAGGCCCATCATTGAAGGGTGACCCTTTGCCCTCTGGGGAATTGACATCGTGGGACCATTTCCTCCTACTCGTAGACAAAGAAGGTATGTGGTAGTGGCAGTAGATCACTTCACCAAGTGGGTAGAAGCCGAAGCTGTCTCCTCCATCACTGCTGAACGAATGGTGGAATTTGTTAAAGACAATATCGTGGGAAGATATGGCGTACCTCACACAATCATCACTGATAATGGAACGCAGTTCAACTGCGGCGAGTTCAAAACTTTCTGTGAGAAATTGGGCATTTTGAACAGATTTGCATCCGTTTATTATCCTCAATCCAACGGTATGACTGAAGTTACGAATCGGACGATCGTAAAAGGAATAAAGAAGAGATTGGGGGAGCATGATAAGAAGTGGGCGGATCAGTTGACGAGCGTCTTATGGGCGTATCGCACCACTCCTAGAACGGCCACAGGAGAAACACCATTCGCCCTCTCTCATGGTGTAGAACCTGTAATCCCAGTTGAAATACTGGTCCCAAGTGATAGAGTCGCATTCTATTGCGAGGAGGACAACAGCCGCAGATTGAAAGAAAGTCTTGATCAAGTGGAAGATCGAAGAGACAAGGCTTATGTACGTATGGCGGCATACAAGCAACGGCTCGCCGCTTATCATGACAAAAATGCCAAACTTGTAAAATTGAATGTGGGAGATCTCGTGCTCCGCAAAGCCGACAAAATCCAGTCTCGAGAAGGGAAGGGCAAGCTAGGGCTCACCTAGATGGGTCCATACCAAATAGTGGACAAGATTGGGTTCGCCACATTTAAGATTCAAGACATGGAGGGGAACACATTGCCACGCACGTGGAACATCCAAAATCTCCGCAAATATTTTGTCAGAAAATAAAGTGTACATACGGTCTTGAGTACTCTTTTTCCTTTAATAAGCTTTTTTCCCATGTGGTTTTTCTTATTAAAGGTTTTAACGAGGCTCACATGTAAGACCTGCTTGCTGTAATAAAGCATTTCTCCTATCAATAAACATCAATTGTTCTATTATCTATGTTCTTTTTAAGAGTTTTTATTGCAGCAATATCAATATTCCAGTCTTAAAAAGAAGGGGGGCATCCAACGCTCTCCACATTAAAAAAAGTACTGCTATCTCATAGCTACTTTTTTCTCCTCAAAGATAGGAGAACAAATCTCATGGGCGGATCCATCTCTAGCGGATCCCCATTCGAGATAGAGTTAAAACGATCCTTGGACGCAAGGTCTTTACACTCTCTTACTCCCTTCCCAAAGAAGGGTCCACAAAGTTAGGCGAATCACTTCACCTCAAAGATAGGTCGCAAGATGATCCCTGAAGGCAGCTTTACTTCCTCTAAGGGAATAAAACAGCTTCAAACCTTCACAAAGGTTCGCATAGTGGAGTATGGCTGGCCACCTACTCCAAAATAAATCCTAGACGCTTATATATCTACTTACGCAAACATAAAGGTAATATAAATAGCTACCATAAGGATTAAACAAATTGTACTTAAAAAGTTTTACAAACAAAATAAAACATCAAGTAACCGCAGGAGCATCCTCCTTAACATTCTTCTCGCCAGAAGCACCTGCTTGAGAAGCTTCCTTCTCGACAGCCTCGGACACGCCCGCCAAGGAGACTTCCTTTTCCACGAAAGGTGTTTCCCCAGGAAGAAAGGTGCCATCGGTTATCAGCTCCTCACCAGATTTCGGAGGCACTTCCTCGAGATTCACTAGCTGGACGTTGGTGGCAGGTTTGCTTTCTTCAGCAGGTCCCTTCATCCATTCCCGAACGCGATCCCGAATTTAGTCCTTGACATTTGGAGTTTCGCGATATTTAACAACTACATTCGGATCGGGAACAGCGAATTCCGGATCCGTAAAATCGATCTCAGGATATTCTAATTGGAAGTACGCCATAAGCCATTCACCATAGAAGAAGGCTTGCTCTCCAGCCATAAATTCGGCATCCGCTAAGGCCTCTTCATGCTCCTTAGCATCCGCTGCAATCTTCTCCCTTAACTGTCGAATCTCAGCATCCTTCTGGGCGGATTCAGCATCCTTAAGAGCAAGAGCTGAATCGGCATTCGCCTTCGCCTCCGCAGCTTTTTTTTCCAACCTTTCTATGGTGGCCTTATCCGCCACCCCTTGAAGAAGCTCAGCCTCTGCAACTCGTAAGCGAGTATACGCCTACGAAAGCCAACAAAAGCTTAGTCGATATTTATCCCCAAAAGAAATTGCCTAACAATTAAACATATGGTTGAGAAAGCACTTACGGACAGAAGCTCCTTTTTCCCAAGTTGGATGTTGGCAGCTCCTGAGATTAGAGTTTGACTCTCTCGAACCCTGCCTAATTGCCCAAGAGCTTCATCCAGATCATTGATTACCGACTCATTCTCCAGGGACCCCTCATCTCCATATTTAGCGGCCCAATAACCGCCCAAATCAGGTCTCACCATCTATACCATAATCTCCAGGTCAAAACCTAAAATTAAAATGTAGAAAGAAAAAACAAGTAGAGCAATTTACCTGTACTTTGTTCGACGAAGGTATGGCGGATCTCAATGCATCGGCCATCAACTTTTGTCCGGCCGGAGCAGTGTATCTCTTCTTCTTCTGCGGCGGATCAATTGTTGGATCCGCAACACGTTTTCCTACATTCTTTTGAGGCTCCAGCGCCTGCGCCTTCCTATGGGCCTCCTCCTCCTTCATCTTCTTACGCATCTCTACAAGAGCGTGATTGGCCTTAGATACACCCCTGTCCAAGAAGAACAATCAAATAATCAAGGTTCAAAGAAAATTAAAGTTACCTTGATCAAACTGAGCAATCTTGGAGTAAGTGAACTTGTCTCCATCTCGGCGGATCAAGGGAATGTCGTTCATCATAAAGTCTAAAGCATCGGCGTATGTCCAAGCATTCGCCTTAACGCTCTTCATGAGATATGCCACAGCCTCATCGCTATCCGTCATAATTCGCATGTCACCCACCATGTGTAGAGGTCTGGCATTCCAATATGATGGAAAGCCTAACGGCTCATCCTCCTTAATCTTCACATAAAAGAACCTCTCGTCCCAAGAGTGGACATTCGACATCTTGCCACTAAATGGCGAATAAACTCCAAATTTGGCAAAGGTAAGAAACGACTCAGACTTTCGTTGAGAGGGTTTATGAAAGGTCCGGAAGACGCGAGGTGTACACACTATACCTAGATTTGAAGCTAAGTAGCAATCCAGAGCCAGATCTAACCAGCCATTAGGGTGCAACTGACAGGCGGTGATATCAAAATAAGCAAGGATATCTGCCATCATCTTTGGGAGAGGTAGACAAAATCCCCTCTCTACATGACTACAATACACGGATAGATATCCGCGTGGCGGACAGGCTGGTCGCTGATGGGCGTCCGCTAGTTGAGTTTCATAATTTTTAATCCGCGGAAAGCGATCCGTCAGGCTCGCTAGATCCGCAGAGCTCATACGAGATGAGGTGGACTCGGCACGGGGCCTCTTTTTCCTAGGAGGAACTGACGAAGAAGCCTCCATCCCTAAATATGACCTGAAACCGGTGGCCGGAATACAGCGGGTAATGCCGATGGGAGGGTTTTGAACCTCGTCGGAACGAGTTCGACGTTTATTACACGCCGAGTCACGCAACTCAGCTAAATTACAACTAACGGAATCCTCAGAAGAAGAGGAATTCTCTGAGGAAGAAGAAGTCCAGCTAAAAATGGGTTCGAAAGATGAGGTTAAATCAAATAGCTCGCACGTAGATTCAGAAGAGGAAGAAGAACTCCTAAACATTCAGAAAAAACAGAATGGGAAAAGATGAACTTACATGTAAGCGAAAGCTTTGAAGGAACTCTGAAACTCCCAGAAAAAGCTTCGAACGACAAAAAAGTAAATGAAGACAAAATGGGGAAGAGAGAGAAAGAGAAGGAAGAAGAAGGCGTCTTCTCTTTCCTTGGACAATGCGCTCGTTACACGTGTCGCTCTGCGATTGGCATCGAACAGAGTGCTCATTAATGCAGGTAGTCATGACAGCGCGCAGAAGCTCAAAAGCCCTAAAGGACTTTAAGGGAACTTTGGGGGGGCATCTGATAACATTGAGATATTATCCCGAGGACCAAAAGGGATATTCACCTAAAGAACGTCGCGTATTGATCCTCCAAAGAGATCCGACTGGCGGATCACTAAGGTCCCATCAAAAGAGACCCGCCAGCGAACCTATGAGGCGAATCTCCTTGAACACTCATTCGCCATTAGAACGGCTGGGCTGACCCGACCATAAAGACCATTAATGAGCTATCAATTGGCTAACCGCCGGCTTAAAGGTAACTTGTAACCGCCATTAATGGAGCATTGATGGAGACTTTCTAGTTACTGAAAGTTACAAGTTTCTAGCTATATATAGCCTACGTCTCAGGCTATCAAGGTACACATTCATTCTTACCCTTTGTCAATTCAGTTTGCCCTTTTGTTCTTCCTTACTGACTTTGGCATCGGAGCTTCCCCCCGTCGAACCCAACGACGCCCCCACAGGGACGGAAGTTAATCAGAATTTCCCCGCGTGTCATCAATATTACATAAGATAGTTATCTCATCAACCAATTAAATTTATTTAATTGAGTCTATGCATGTTTGGAGTTATGGACATATTTGGACCCTCTTTAGTCTTTTGGTATTTTTGAAATAGGGCATGCGAGTCCTGCCTTTCTACTATCTATTGTAATTTCTCCTCTCATCTGATTCCCTTCAATTCAATTGAAGTTTTCTTTAGTAGTATAGAAATTAATATGTAATTTCAAGGCGCCATGGAGAAGACGGAGGACCTAAAGAGAAATATGTAATAGTTAGTATTTCCTTAGATTTGCCCTTTTATTCCGTCTCTGGCTCGACAGAATAATTTAGATGATATGTCCATAACGCCAATGTATGTGAATGTATGTGTCTGATGTATGCTAAAGGAAATCAAGACTAAGTTAGATTATGAGACCTAAAATAAAATCCCTCATTAAAAAGTTAAGTAAATAAACAAGTTATTAAAATCGGTTGCCCCTCCCTAATATTATAATTCAGCCGGCAGTGCTGAGGGCCTTTGGGTTGTTGAGTAAACTCAAGCTCGGGGTCCTTTCGGTAACACCTGAATTATCAAAAATCATTTTTCATGAATATGGGGTAATACTTAAATTAGATTATGATAATTGGATGAGTAAACTCATGTTGTCATAAGCTAATGGGCAAGACGGTTGGGATTAATATGAATAGCATATTAGTTACTAATGTGGTTAGTAACCCAATAACCTAGGAATCACATTAAAGATGTGATTGATTACATGAATCTACCTAATGAATGAGACTAGCTTGTTGAGTAAACTCAAGGCGAAATCTCAGGAGTTAGGATCCTAGCTCACTAAAGGATTTGTGAAATTCTTCGAATTAATATGGAGGGCTATTAATTTGGTAAAATAGTGGGAGCAATCTAAAATAAACTAAAAGGCCTATAATTTTAGATTGATATACTTTAAGCAAATGAATGACATACGTTTACTCTTTCTCACTCTCAGGTTTAATTAAACCCACTCTTCTAATCATGACTAAAACCAATCTGCAAAACATTCTTACCGATAACAAATTGAATGGTTCAAACTTCACCGACTGGTTTCGTAACCTCAAAATCGTTTTGAAGTTCGATAAAATAGGGTATGTACTTGATACATCAATACCCCCTGTCCCTGCTGATGATGCTCCCATTGAGGAAATTGATGCTTACCAGAAGCACAAGGCTGATTATGATCATGCCGAATGCATCATACTTGCATCGATGACACCGGAATTACAAAGGCAACATGAGGAAATGGATGCCTATTCCATCATCATGCATCATCATGCCTATTACATCAATTACTAGGTGCGAACGCTATGAGATATCCAAGTTGCTATGTCATTGCAGGATGCAAGAGGGCACATCTGTCATGACACATTGTGTCAAGATGATTGGCTACATTACCAAAGTTTCTAGTATTGGAATTGTGATGGATAACGAATTAAGTGTAGACTTAATTCTTCAATCCCTCCCAGAGTGTTATTCACAGTTCATCATGAACTATCAGATGAATGACTTGCAAACCTCTCTTGAAGAGCTTACAAATATGCTCAAGTCAGTTGAGCCCAATATGAAGAAAGACAAAGCCATACCGGCTCTTGTCATAGAGGGATCAAAGAAGAGGAAAGGGAATTCTCCCAATCCTAAATATCCCAAGAAAGGTAAGAAAGCCGTGCCCAACAAAACTAAGGGAAAGGAAGTGAAGAAGCCCAAAGGAGAGTGCCACTTCTGTAGTAAAGAGGGGCATTGGAAAAGAAACTGTTGGTGTACCTAGCCTTCCTCAAAAGGGGAAGAAGCTGGGACTTCAACATCTGGTATGTTTTATATTGAAATTTCACAGTCTGAATCTTTTGGTACTTGATACCGGATGCAGCCTGAGGATATTCCAGGAATATCTAGAAATATTATTTCTATTAGCCGTCTTGTTGATGACGGTTTTCATATTTCAATAAAAGACAAGAGTTGCAATTTTTATAAAGATTCGATCTTTTATTTTTCAGGAATATCACAAAATGGGATTTATGTGTTAGATGACAAAATTCCTGTTTTTCCAATTGATACCAAAAGACATAAGCTAGATAATTCAACTTACTTGTGGCATTGTCGTTTAGGCCATATAAACAAGAGACGCATGCTAAAGCTACATTCAGATGGGCTTATAGATCCAATCGATCCCGAATCATTGGAAACATGCGAATCATGTTTAAAAGGTAAAATGACAAAGACACCCTTTATCAATAAAGGTGAGCGTGTATCAGACACTCTAGGACTCATTCATTCAGATGTATGCGGTCATATGTCAGTCCAAGCAAGAGGAGGATTCAGATTCTTCATAAGCTTCATAGATGACCATACCCGATATGGTTACATCTACTTGATGAAGCACAAATCAGAAGCTTTTGAGAAATTCAAATGCTTCAAGAATGAAGTAGAAAATCAATTAGGAAAGAAAATAAAGACGCTTCGATCTGATCGAGGTGGCGAATATCTTTCAGATGATTTTCTGAATTATCTAACTGAATGTGGGATATGCTCACAATGGACACCTCCCTATACACCACAACACAATGGTGTATCCGAGAGGAGAAACTGTACCCTACTAGATATGGTACGATCCATGATGAGCATGGCCTTACTTCCAAAGACGTTCTGGGGCTATGCCTTAGAAACTGCCCTCTTCACCCTAAATCGAGTACCAACTAAATCCGCTAGTTCCACACCATATGAATTGTTTGTTGGTAGGAAACCCGTGTTTTCATTTATGAGAGTATGGGGTTGTTCAGCCTTTGTCAAACGCATTGCGTCCGACAAACTAGATTCGAAATCTGATAAATGTTTCTTCATTGGATACCCTAAGGAAACTATGGGATATTACTTCTATCATCCAGATAATCAGAAACTAATCGTATCCAAGCACGCAACCTTCTTAGAGAAAGAGTTTCTCGAAGAAACACAAAAGGGAAGCATGATTGAACTTGACGAAGTTCAAGAAGAAGAAACACCGACTGAAACAACAGAGGCGGTTGAGGTACCCGAAGGAGTCCCATTAGATGAGACTCCAGTGCCACCTATTCGTAGATCACAAAGAGTTCGTGAACTCCCAGTTAGATATGGTTTTCTAGTGGGAGATGATAATGAGGTTCCCGTGTTAGACGACGAACCCGAAAACTACGAAGAGGCTCTTACTAGTCCAGATTCTAAAGCATGGCTTGAGGCCATGGATTCTGAAATGGATTCCATGTATACTAACCAAGTGTGGACTTTGGTTGATCCACCCGAAGGGATAATACCCATTGGGTGTAGGTGGATCTTCAAAAAGAAGACAGACATGGATGGAAAGGTTAGCACCTACAAAGCTAGGTTAGTAGCGAAAGGATATCGTCAGAAGCAAGGAATTGATTATGACGAAACTTTCTCTCATGTGGCTATTTCCAAATCAATCAGAATCATGCTTGCAATTGCCGCTCACTACGATTATGAGATTTGGCAAATGGATGTGAAAACAGCTTTCCTAAACGGAAACCTGCTTGAGGATGTATATATGATGCAGCCTGAAGGTTTCATATCGAAGGATGCAAATAAAGTTTGCAAACTTCTGAGATCCATTTATGGACTCAAGCAAGCATCTAGAAGCTGGAATAAGCGTTTTGACGAAACCATAAAACAATTTGGTTTTGAACAAAATTGCGAAGAAGCTTGCATTTACAAGAAAGCAAATGGGAGCTCTATAGCATTTCTCATACTATATGTGGACGATATATTATTAATGGGAAATGACGTTGCTCTCTTACAGTCAGTGAAAGTATGGTTATCTGGTAACTTCTCAATGAAAGACCTTGGTGAAGCAGCTTATATACTTGGTATAAAGATCTATAGAGATAGATCGAGAAGACTGTTTGGTCTTTCACAGGCTACATACATTGAAAAGGTGCTAAATCAGTTTAGCATGCTTGAATCGAAACGAGGTAACTTACCCATGTTACATGGAGTAAAGTTAAACAATCATCAATGTCCTAAAACCGATGATGATAAACGACGCATGGTTGTAGTCCTATACGCCAGCGCAATCGGTTCGATTATGTATGCTATGATATGCACTAGACCTGACGTAGCGTTCACGTTATCTGTAACGAGTCGTTACCAAGGGAATCCGGGAGACGAGCATTGGATTGCCGTCAAGAACATTCTTAAGTACTTGAGAAGAACTAAAGATATGTTCCTAGTGTACGGAGAAGGTGATCTGAAAATAGAAGGATTTTCAGACGCAAGTCATCTCACAGATGAGAATGATTATAAATCCCAATCAGGATACCTGTTTATCTTGAATGGGGGCGCGGTCAGTTGGAAGAGTTCCAAGCAGGGAAGCATAGCTTTCTCTACGACCGAGTCAGAGTATATCGCAGCTGCGGAAGCAGCAAAGAAAGCGGTTTAGATTAGAAAGTTCATTACAGAACTAGGTGTGGTGTCTGACATTGTCAATCCCATTACACTGTACTGTGATAACAATGGAGTCATTACGCAAGCAAAGGAACCATGGTCTCATAATGCATCCAAGCATTACCTTAAGCGATACCACATCATTAGAGAGATTGTGGCTAGAGGAGATGTGAGAATAGAAAGAGTACCTACAGAGGACAACGTTGCAGATCCGTTGACAAAGCCTTTAACCCAGAGAATACATGATCGTCATTTAACTTCTACTAGGATGAGTTTTAGAAACAATTGGCTTTAGTCCAAGTGGGAGTATGTTGGGGTTTAGTGTCCTATAGACAATTGTTCTAGGATACAAACTTAATATAAATGAATTGTTCTTTATATCATTTGTTTAATGAGATATATGTTTTATAACTATATAAAGGCAATCCCTTTTAAGCACTAAATAAAGTCTAATAAAAGGAAATCCGTAAGTTTATTTAAAGTGATTATAAAGTGTTCATACAAGCATGAAGTGAGACAAAACTTTATAGTAAACTGATAAACTTAAAACCACCCCAAGTCAAGTGATATGTTTGGGATTGACATATCACTGTTGAGACTTGTATGTAACAATGTCTTCCGTCCGACAGAAAGCTGATCTCACAAGCTTCATATATACAGATATCTGGACAGTTACATAGATCCGATGAAACGTTGTTCATTAGGATTGGGGATCCGATTTGAGATAACAGGATGGGTAGATTCATCATTGTCACATGTTCATCTCATTGGTATTAATAGGTATAACTAATCCTCACACTCAAAGGAATATTAATTGGTATTCTGGATTACAGAATGTGATGCTTTGACTCTAGTGTAACACGATCCTTAACAGAGATGACTCTGGGGTGTGAACAGTAGACATTGGGTATCACGGGAAGTAATTGCGGAGTCGTTATATATTGGATTGAGCATTTATCACTCCCGATAAATGGGAGATACATCCATGGATCGCTTGTGGAAGACTCGACTTTAAATCCTTGCAAGGTGATAGCTTAAGAGTAAGAAATACAGATTTCACTTAACCTATCTTTTTGAGTTGACTCGGCCTGTACAAGTAAAAAGAACGTCTCGCTATATGTGACTTGACATCACCCATAGTCATAAGATTCAGTTCAAGGATGTAGTTGATAAAGGATCGAATTATACTGTAACTAATACGGAAAGGTTAACGACAGAATCAACCTGTCTTCTTATAGCTCTGGGGGAATGATTACGGACTTGCTAATCACATACTCTGTACATCATTCCGTTATGCAAAGATTAAATATAATTCTTTGAAAATTAATTTAATAACGTTGCATACGGCTAGAAGCAATAAGAACCTAATGGATCACACATAAGACTTGGAACCTAAAAGAGAGATAAATGTTAATTAATTGATAGAAGCCCAATTGAGCCCAATAAGTCCCATGGACATAAGGGGGTCGAAATTCATGTAGTGATATACATGAATAATTAATTTGATTTTGTTAATCCTAATTAGATTAGGAATATGAATTAAATTAATTAAGAGATAATTAAGTTAGGAGTTTTAATTAGATTAATATACTCCTATTATTATCCAATAAGGTTATTATTATTATCCTTAATATATTAGATATATAGTGAGATAATAATTAGGAATTCTATTCCGAATGGAATTCCTATTCAGTAACCTAATTCTATCTAACTAGGGATTATATACAAGAGATTATAAATGCCCCTTCCTTGAGATTTTCGAAATCCAAGCAAGCCATACCCTACTTGTGATTTTCGAAATTCACCTAGTCCAAGAGAGAGAAAATTCGACACCCCTAGTTCGAGGACGAGATTTCTCTACGGCTTCGTTTGATCAATTAATTTTCATCTATTTCTTTTATCCTTGATCTTGTGTTGATTAGTTAGAGGCAATCTACTTTGGTTGCTATTCAACGGTTGATTCCAAATTAATCCTCCCGTGTTTTATTTCGTGTTTGGGAACTCGAAGAAGAAAAACAAACAAAAGGGAGAAATTCGTTTTACTACTCCTACATCAGGTCAGTTCACGATTTCGCGGATTCCCGGAGATTGAACCGTCGGATCGTCGCGATATTTGGACAGGAGCTTCTAGACATATTCTTCCACGTTTCCACCGAAGGGATTGTCATTCGAAGGTCTGAAAGGTCTGTTTCGGATAGGGGAAGATTGGTAGACAGTTTCTATCTCTTTTGAAGTTGTGGGCACTTCATTTGCAACGGTAGATAGAACTTCTAAAAGGTATTTCTTCTTATCCTTCTTTATATGAAATAACGGTTAATGGATCTTGTGGTTAAATGGAAATAGGTTAAAATTTTTATATTTCCGCTGCTATACCTTAGCCTAATTTCCAACATACTGATGCATTTCTGAACTTTGTGCAAGACACACATGATCAACGAACATTCTTTGACTCAGCCGTACTCAAGATGTATCACCAATCCTATGCCCAGCTCACTGAATCCGTCTCCTGGCTCAGCAAATCATATGAATATCTAATTAGCATCCTGAGCAGCTCCCTGCGTGTTCCTAGAACCATTGAGGATGATGGTGTTCCAGTCATAGATGGCCTGAGAGAAAGTACTAAGCGATTGATACGATATTCCAAAGCCTTGTCCACTGCGACTAGGAATTATACTTTTACTCCTCCTCCTCCCGATCTTGGCAAAAGGGGGGAGAAAAGACATGGAACTCAGCGTACTCAGTACGCAGGTGGCACATCTGGGAGCAAAGACAAGGGAAAAGGCAAGTTGCAAGATGGAGAGCCTACCTCCAGGAAGAAAAAGTAGTTTAATTATTTTCAGGACTAAGCATGTAGGTTGTGCCTAATGTTTTGTGTTGTTCTTTTTGTTATTGTTTTGTTTTGTGCACTTTGATGTTATTATGGTAAGTACCATTCTATCCAAACTCTCCAAATACCATGTGCTAAAAACTGACAAATCAAAATTGAACAAACAAGCAAAGGTAAAACATACTCAGTGTATGATAAAACACCAAACCAATCTTGCATCAAACTAAGTAAGTGAAAGCAATGTCTTAAGTTCATTCGTGTAAATCTTGAAAGATTTAAAATTAAGTTAGGACATTAGATGCAACCCTTACGGGGGAGTAATTTCAGAAATATGAAAAACAATTCAATCATGGGGAATTTCAAAACTGAGTTCTATAATTATGTATTTTGCCAACATCAAAATGGGGGAGTTTGTTGAAACACCGTTCCACAAGATTTTGATTTGATAAAATCATCCATGATTAAGGAACAATTAAATTTAAGTGCTTTGATTTCATTGTACTAATCTGTTTGTTCAATGTTGAGTATAAAACAAAAAGATATAAAAAGAAAGACATGACAAAGTCAGCATGAGATCAAAAGACAAGGCGTGTAGAATTGAACTCAGTACCAAAGAATAGAAGCCTGAAGTTCAATAAAGCTAAGTGGAATGGAACTCAGCATCAAAAGCTCTCTTACTAGTTGTCGTGCAAAACAAAACTGACCAAAAAGGGAACTCAGCATAAGAAGACAACGTATAAAGTAGAGGACAAGTAAATCATCAGGACAGCATGAGAGATCCGTTCACTAGAAGACAAATGTTGCGAACCTTCTGAACCAATAATTGAATCCTCGGAAATACGTAATAGACACATTCCGAGATGTATGGGTCAATGGATTATTGCTAAAAGACAACTGCCACAAAAAGATGAAGACTGCAGGAACAAGACATACCTGACGTCTGAAGATTTCAGAGGATAGGATTAGCCTGCAACATCTGAAGCTGACCAGAATCTGTCTCGTAAAAGAGCCGTTTTGGAATCAACGGCTAAATCAAATTCATATGATCCTCCTACAGGTCTTCATCTATATAAAGACAATCAAACCTCTTGGATCATTTGCCGAAAATACAAGAGAGCAAAATACAAGTACAAAGCACTTCAAAAAAAAGAAAAAGATCTTACACTCATCTTCTATTCCTGTGTAAATGCTAGTGTGATTCTCTGTAATCATCTAAAGTGTTCTTCCTCTGAAGAGAACAAATTGTATCAATTGTAATATTGAGAGTGTTGTGCTGAGTGTTTGGTTGTAAACATTCAGTGGTAGAGAAATCTAAGTACCGGGCTATGGTGCTTAGTAGGAGTTGAGTAGAAGAATAGAGGACGGTACTCTTGCATATTCAACTGCCTATAATCGGTTTGTGCTCTACCTTTAAAGAGCTCAGTATTGGATTCCAAAAGCCCGGAGGATTCTGGGGACTGGACGTAGGCAGAGAGGCCGAACCAGGATAAGTGATACTGAGTAATTTCTAACTTTCTCAAATATATATATATGTATATGTGCTTGTGTTGTTTGTTGCATTTACTCAGCATATAAATTGTTAGAAACAAACACGGAGTAAATCGAAGTGCTCAGTTGGAAACTAACTACAAGAGAGTCAACTCCCATCTCTCAAGTAAAACAGTCTTAGTCAGCATCTGACTAAAGTTGTCTTACGCTAAGCTCACCCAAGCTGACCAAAGCTGAGCTATTCAAATTACTAAAATAACTAAGTCAGCAAGATTAATTAGCGAAAAAGTTATATTAGTTCCTAACCCCCCCCCCCCTTGGAACTAATCACACGGGACCAACAATTTGTTCCTTCTACTTCTGGGATTTAGGGTTTAGGTTTTGAATTATGGTTGCAATCTTGTTGTAAATTTTGATAATGTTATGATTTTAATGTTAGAATTATTGTTACACCCTTGTTGTTATGCTTTTTTTTGTTATATACCACTTCGTATATTTCGCAATATGCGAAGTATGCAAAGATAATACTGGTTAAAAACACATCTTTTACTTCGCATATTGCGAAATCTACGAAAATGAAAGTTATTTTGTGAATTAGTATTGTCTTCGCATACTACGCATATTGTGAAATATGCGAATTAAATTTATGTGTCAGAAGCAAAATATTACCTCACATATTACGAAATATGCGAAGTCAGACGGAAGGGAGAAAGAAAAAAGACTAAGAAATTTCTAGGTGTTATATATATATATATATATATATATATATATATATGAAGGGTATTTTGAAAGTCACAAAAATATAGTCTAGATAGGTAATTGGTTGCGTAAATGGTCTAAATATGTAAATGGGGTAAATGGGTCTTCCATTTGATCCAAATTTGTAATTTTCCCTGTTAAACAAATATAAGATGGATGATGCCAAGCCGTATAAAAGTGATACATGTTGCCACTTTGTTCACACTATAAATATGGCATGAAATCTGTCAAAAGCCAACCTAAAAATCTTCCTGAATTTTAATTTGTTAAATATTTTCTTTATACTAATGTCAGGTTCCCACACTTCTTATGAGGGTCTGTCTCATCATTATAGAAAGGGTAAACGAATTGGCATTTGGGCTCGAGTTAGGTTCCCTATAGAGATTTCCTAAAGCATGTTGTTATTCTAGCAACCAGGTGTGAGCACAGAATTTTTTCCAGCCTTAATGATGAGCTTATGTTACACTCTTGCTAACAGTTTATGTAAGTGGACTTCACACGTCACGTTGTGCGGGATACGAGCTAAGACTTGGACTCCGTTTTTTGTGTTCTTTAGCTTATTTTACTTCATTTTTATCAAAATATTTTAGATTTAATCTTTCTAATATTTAAAAGTTCATGCTTGTCGTGTAGGTCTTTGATCGGCTACCAGGACCCGATTGGGAACCCTAGTTGCCGATCGACGACCTTTGACGATTTTTTGGCAGTTTTCAGTCGGTTTTCTTTGTAGTTTTGCTCGATTTTCCACTACTTAAGTGGAAAATAACTGGCACGATGAGGAGAAGTAGTTTGTGATAGAAAAAAAGATAAAGAAATTAAGTGAAAAAGAGAAGAAAAAGAGTGAAAGTGGGTGAATCTTAATGAAACTAAGTGAAATTCAGTGAAAAGAAGAGAGTTTTACACCATTCTTTACCAAATTAGCCACATTTGAAGGTTCCAACCCAAATCAAGCAACATTTCAAAGTCTTATAGTAGAAAAACACGTTTATCACAACTATTTTTTCTATTTGTCAATTCTGAAGTCACTGAACTTCCAGAACTTATCTTTTTGGGTTTAAAATCTCTCATTTATCGCTTTGAATTTTGGTTCAAACAATTGAAACTCAATCTTCTTATCTTTTCAAATCACTGCTCAAGTTCGTCCATCTTACTTGTTTGTTTAGTTGTGAATTTACTTGTTTTTATTCTAACTCTTTTTGGCTTAGGTGCATGCTGTGTGTTCCAACTCTGAAGTCAATACTCGGCTCCAATCTGCCCTTTGTCAGATCGAGCGACTGAAGGCCACAAGATATCAATTAGCCTCTAAGCTGAAATAGATCTGAATAAAACTCGAAAGTTGCTTTCCCAACTTGAGGATGAAGTTTTTGCCCTTCGTCAGGAACTATTGTCGAAGGAGGAATTATTGAGGGTGGCCGAGGTCAAAGAAGAAACTCGTCAAACGGCTATGAGCCATTTTAAGACTGATTTGTTGGAAGTATGAGTAGCCTGATAGAAAGATGAGGACAAAACAAAAGCTACTCAATATGCCCATCTTGAGGCTCAAAAAACCATTGATGATCTGAAGGGAGCTTTGACTGTCACTCATGTTTTATGTTGTTGTGCTAAAGAGTTGGAGGCTTGGTTTAGAGATGAACATGACCAGTCTAAGGGTCAAAAGTTTGATTTGGTGAGGACCTTTTATTCTGCTCAAGATATGCTAAACTTTCCACTCAACTTGCTGAGGTTGAAGGAAAGTTAAGCTTGCCAGGATGACTTGCAAAGTGAAGGCTGATGCTTCGAGGCTAAGGGCTTATTCTGAGAAGCATTTTAAAAACTTATCTTCAGAAAACGTTAACAGAGGCTCAAGAGGAGAGGAAAGGGGTTGTAAGAAGGACTCGGGAGATAGGCTTCACGAGGCTAAACCGCTATCACATTCAAATGCTAAGGACCATAAGGAGCCTTATGATAAGGAGCCTTATCCTAAGATGGACCCATCATTCCCCTTACCCAGGGCCGTCTCCAGCATATTGGAGACCCTAGGCGTATTGTGCATTTTTTTCATATCTAAATCTAATACTATTTTAGAAATAATAAATTATTAACTACAATTCAAGTCATATAATAATAACATAAAACTAAGAAATTATTCTTCTTCTTGCTTTTGTACATGTAAAATCGAGTTTTCTTTTATATATTTAAAATCAAGTTTCTTCTCACCAGTCATACGAGAAGCAAGCAGACGACAAAGTATTAATTTCTGGAAATTAATCTTGGACGGATGAACTCGAACCTAATCGCAAGATTCTATGGAAAGAAAGAGAAGAATTTATCTTCGAGATTAAAAATTTGTTGAGTCACGTATTTATTATGAATTACAGGCTTAAATCACTATTTGGACATCGATTGATCCAATGAATCTTGTCATTTGGTGCTTGATCTATCCAAAATTTTATCATTTGGCCACTGAACTATCCAAATTGGTGAAATTTCAATCCAATTTGGATGGAAACTTAATAGAATTATTGACATATGATGATATTTTGATAACTAGACTTGATAAATTTTAGTTTGGAGATTTGTTTTCTTGTTTTAATCTCATTAATTATTTGGATAAATCAACTTTAAAACGTACGGCATGTCAAACCCATATGTCAAAATATCACCACATATCATAAGAAAACAATTTTATCAAGACTTCATCAAAATTAAGTAGAATTTCATCAATTTGAATAGTATATGGTCCAAATGTGACCAAATGATAAATTGCTGGCCAAATATTAAAATTTTAAATAAATCAGAGTCTAAATAACATTTTATACCAAATTACAAATTGTAATTTATGTGCATTTCATTTTGTAATTAAAAAAATAAAAAATTTAAAAATCACTACAATAACAAAATAACAGTTTATACATTGTTTCTAAATATGAAAAAAAGTTCAGAAAAAATCAGTACAAGTGTTATCAAAAGAAAGAAAAAAATAAGAGAAAAAATGAACCAATATATGTTGATCCAAGGAATCATCAAAATTGAGTGAAATTTCATCAATTTAAATAGTTTATGGTCTAAATGTGATCAAATAATAAATTAGTGGCCAAATATTAAATTTTTAAATAAATCAGAGTCTAAATAACATTCTGCACCAAATTACAAATTGTATGAATTTCATCTTGTAATTTATAAAAAAATAAAAAATTAAAAATAACTACAATAACAAAGTAATAATTTATACATCCGTGTTGTCAAAGAAAGAAAGAAAAAATAAGAGAAAATGTGAAGAAAACATATCATAAGAAAACAATTTTATCAATACTTTATCAAAATTAAGTAGAATTTCATCAATTTGAATAGTATATGGTCCAAATGTGACCAAATGATAAATTGTTGGCCAAATATTAAAATTTTAAATAAATCAGAGTCTAAATAACATTTTATACCAAATTACAAATTGTAATTTATAAGTGCATTTCATTTTGTAATTAAAAAAATAAAAAATTTAAAAATCACTACAATAACAAAATAATAGTTTATACATTGTTTTCAAATATGAAAAAAAGTTCAGAAAAAATCAGTACAGGTGTTGTCAAAAGAAAGAAAAAAAATAAGAGAAAAAATGAACCAATATATGTTGATCCAAGGAATCATCAAAATTGAGTGAAATTTCATCAATTTAAATAGTTTATGGTCTAAATGTGATCAAATAATAAATTAGTGGCCAAATATTAAAATTTTAAATAAATCAGAGTCTAAATAACATTCTGCACCAAATTACAAATTGTATGAATTTCATCTTGTAATTTATAAAAAAAATAAAAAATTTAAAAATAACTACAATAACAAAGTAATAATTTATACATTCGTGTTGTCAAAGAAAGAAAGAAAAAATAAGAGAAAATGTGAAGAAAAAAATGTTAATCTAAGAAATCGAACTCTCACCCTTATAAACATCTTCACTATGTCTTTAACATTCAGCCTAACAATATCTTTTGTTATATACCTAAATCTATATACCTTTTAACCATAAATTTTTTAATAATTATCAAATTTTAAAAAAATTCCGATCAGAGGCCCCCGTAAGTCGGAGGCCCTAAACGGCCGCCTAGGCGGCCTCCCCCTAGAGTCGGCCCTGCCCTTACTTAAAGGTGCAGATGATGTGGATCTCCCCTTGAATCTGATTCAGAATTTGGTAAGGAAGAAATGTCCACCTTAGCCCCTTGAGCTCTTTTGTTTCATTATCTCTTTTTTATATTTTGTACTTCATCATCATTTTTTTTATCACGTGAACGATTTATTTATGAATGAATTTTAGTTTGTTATATATATATATATATATGGGGTTAGTCTTAATGGTATCAGTAACCATCCAGACCCCTAAATGAATGCAAAATCTCAACCATTGATTTTGATCCAATGGTGTGATCATTTAATGTAAATAATATCATAATAAATGACTTATCTTGTAAATTGCATTATTCTCTCTCTTTGTAATTACTCCTTCTTCATTAGTCTTCTTCTTCATTAGTATTCATCTCCAAACAGATTAATCTAGAAAATTCATCGAAAAATTCATCACGGCGGCCGGAAAATTCATCATGGTGGCCGGAAAATTCATCGCGGTGGTCGAAAAATTCATCATTCAGTTTCGTGTTTGTATATGTCCATGAAGAAAACATTTTCTTATTGTATTTATTAAATCTGGAAAATTCATCGCGGTGGCCGAAAAATTCATCCTTGTCCCTCAATCGTTAATGGATTTTTCTTGCTGATTTCGACTAACAACTTTGTTTCGATTTCATTAATATTACTCGGTTAATTTCTGAATTGATGTTTGTATTCCTCTTTACTTCATAATGGATTTATTTCTTAAGTTTCATTAAACTGTAGTTCAATTTCGTGTTTGTATATGCCCATGAAGAAAGCGTTTTCTTATTGCATTTATTAAATTTTTATCCATTTTATATTAATTTTATTTTTTAAGATGGTTCATGGATATATACTGCCTCATTGTAATCCGATTATTATTGATTTAAAAAAATAATAATATTAAACCGAGAATTTCTTATCCAAATGTCATAAAAAAAAGGAGGAAAAAAAACTATTTTCCTACTTTGGTTTAATAGTTGTTCAATTTTCTAGATGGTTTAGACATTAATATCATTTTGGATTCCAATGCAGAGATTAAATTGGAAAACAAAAAAAAAATTTTAATTTCAAATATGAAGACGTTTATTGCTCAATATTGAATGAAAAATCGAAAAATAATTTTTTTTATGGAGAACCCAAGGTTCGAACCTAGTCTTGGTTACCCAATGCACATCAAACCTAACCATTTAGCTACAAGCATCTTCTGTTACTCTTCTCAATCGAAACAATTATTAACTATGTAACAAACCCCTCCCTTCCACACATAGAGTGCGGATTGCTCTACCCCAATCTGAATTTCATCTTCCACACTCCATTTTTTAGGGAAATTTACAAAAATAAACCTTGTGACCCATTTTCGAACAAAAACTCATGTGGTTTAAAAGTTTGCAAAGTGGTACCATGTACTTCATTCCGTTAGCAAACACATACCAAATTGACTAACGGTGTTAAAAGTCAAAGAGAAAAGAGTTAATTTGGTCCTTATATTTATTTATTTTTATAAATTGACCCCCTTATTATCTCATTATCATAAACAAACCCTAAAATAAAAAATAAAAAATAAAAATCAAATGTACCATATTCTCCATCTTTTTTTATTTTTTTTTCTTATTTCTCTCTCTCCTTTTTGTTAATTTCTCCCTCTAAAATCAATTGAATTTCCATGTTTTCAATTTAACAACACGTATTCTCTCTCTAGCCTAACCATTTTGAAATCACACATACCTCTGGTGACTAGATTGGATCATTTGGATAAGGATTCCTAAGTAAAAGGTGAATGCAAAATGGGAGAAGAAGTGAAGCTACTTGGTACACGGGCTAGCCCATTCAGCAACAGAGTAGAACTCGCTCTTAAGATTAAAGGGATACAATATCAATACATTGAGGAAGATCTCTTTAACAAAAGTCCTTTGCTTCTCAAATCAAATCCAATTTTTACAAAAATTCCAGTTCTTATACACAACGGCACACCAATTTCTGAATCACTACTCATTCTCGAGTACATCGATGAGACCTGGCCAAATAATCCTATTTTGCCCAACAACCCTTCTCACAAAGCAACTGCCCGTTTCTGGGCTCAATTTGTCGATGGAAAGGTTAGTTCTCGTCATCTGATTAGTTATCCTTACTAGATTAAAGTGTTGGGATAATTTTATTCTCCACTGTGTAGATCTTGGGCACTGCTATCAAGTATAGATCAGCGAATTTGGAGGAGAAAGAGCAGATTATCGAATAGGTTGGTGATGAAATGAGAGTTCTAGAGAAAGAGTTAAAAGGAAAGAAATACTTTGGAGGTGAAAGTATTGGATATGTTGATACAGCAGCATTTTAGAGAGAGAAGAAGGGAGAGTATAAGTGTCGTTAAATTAAAAATATGGAAATTCAATTGATTTTAGAGAGAGAAATTAACAAATAGGAGAGATAAATAAGAAAAAAAATAAGAAATTAAAGAGAGATGGAGAAGATTGTATATTTGATTTTTATTTTTTATTTTAGGGGTTATTTGTGATAATTAGATAATAAGAGGGTCAATTTATAAAAATAAATAAATATAAGGACCAAATTAACTCTTTTCCCTTTGACTTTTAACACCGTTAGTCAATTTGATATATGTTTGCTAACGGAATGAAGTACATGGTACCACTTTGCAAACTTTTAAACCACATGGGTGTTGTTCGAAAATGGGTGTAACCACAAGGTTTATTTTTGTACTTTTCCCTTTTTTTTTATCAACACATACATTTATTGCATCTAATAAATGAGTTTCTTTATTCCCTTTTCACAAAATTTTATGCATATAGAGATCTACAAGTGTCCTAATGCTTTTAAAGGAAATTAAAATAAGTATTTCATCCAAATCACTTGTTTGAATGATTTTTTTTTAATTATTTTGTTGATAATTTTGTCCTTATATCACTACTAAATCACGTTTTAACAAAATCATACTAATACTCTATTTTTAACTGAAAATAAATATCAAACTATAAAAATATAAGGTTTTATTTAAATAAATAATCAAACTCATGTCGATTGTTCGGATCCCACTGTTGTCGAGCTTAACGTCTCACAAGAATTCCATTTCATTCACAATGACTTATTTTGCTCAAAATGTCCAATGTATTTATTTGAGGATAAATTACAATAAGATTTGGAAATAAAAAATTGAATTTCAAATATGAAGACGTTTATTGCTCAATATTGAATGCTAAATCGAAAAATAAAACATTTTTATGGAGAAACCAATGATCAAACCTGGTCCTAATTACTCAATGCACATCATACCTAACCATTTAGCTACAAGCATCTTCTGTTACTCATTTCAATCGCAAAAACTATTAACTACCTAACGAAACCTTCCTTTCCACACATAGAGTGCGGATTGCTCTACCCCAATCCGAATTTCATCTTTCTCACTTTTTTTTCAACACATGCATTTATTGCATCTAATAAATGAGTTCTTTTATTCCCTTTTCACAAAATTTGATGCATATTGGGATCTACAAGTGTCTTAATGCTTTTAAAGGGAATGAAAATATGTATTCCATCCAAATCACTTGTTTGAATGATTTCATTTTTTCTAAATTATTTTATTGATAATTTTATCTGTATATCACTACTAAATCACGTTCTAACAAAAGCATACTAATACTCTATTTTTAAGTGAAAATAAATAATCAAACTATAAAAATATAATAAGTTTTTATTTCAAATAAGGATAAATGTATGTAGCATATAGTAGTTTTCATTTTATACGATGCATATGGTTCAATTGTTATTTAAAAAATTCAGACCTAAAAAAATTACACATGCTAAAAATCTCTATTGATGCTTAAATCGAGATTCTAAATATTATGTTACGTCACAGTAAGTTAACGAATTACGTTACATTACTTATTATAAGGTCAAGTCGATTGTTCGGATCCCACTGTTGTCGAGCTTAACATCTCACAAGAATTCTGTTTGAATCACAATGACTTATTTTCATAAAAGTTCAATGTATTTATTCGAAAATAAATTACAATAAGATTTGAAAATCTAATAAAAAAGACTGACTTGGACAATACCTTACTTGTGTTTGAAGCAACTCAACATTGATATAAGAAGCATTCTGTCTAACATTATTTGATTCGAGCTAAGACGCGTATTGTAAGTTAACGAATTACGTTACGTTACGTATTGTAAACTCATGTCAATTGTTCAGATCCAACCGTTATCGAGCTTAACGTCTCACAAGAATTCCGTTTCAATCACAATGACTTATTTCGCTCAAAATGTCCAATGTATTTATTCGAGGATAAATTACAATACGATTTGGAAAAAAAATTGAATTTCAAAAAGACGTTTATTGCTCAATATTGAATGCTAAATCAAAAAATAAAACGTTTTTATGGAGAAACCAAGGATCAAACCTGGTCCTGGTTACTCAGTGCAAATCATACCTAACCATTTAGCTACAAACATCTTCTGTTGCTCTTCTCAATCGAAAAAGCTATTAACTACGTAACGAAACCCTCCCTTCCACACATAGAGTGCGTATTTTTCTACCCCAATCTGAATTTCATCTTCCTCACTCCCTTTTTTTCAACCCGTGCATTTATTGCATCTAATAAATAAGTTCTTTTATTCCCTTTTCACAAAATTTGATGCATATTGGGATCTACAAGTGTCCTAATGCTTTTAAAGAGAATGAAAAATAAGTATTCCATCCTAATCGCTTGTTTGAATGATTTCATTTTTTAAAAAAATTATTTTGTTGATAATTTTGTCCTTATATCACTACTAAATCATGTTTTAACAAAAGCATACTAATTCTCTATTTTTAAGTGAAAATAAATAATCAAACTATAAAAATATAATAAGTTTTTATTTCAAATAATGATAAACGTATATAGCATATAGTAGTTTTCATTTTATACGATACATGTGGTTCACTTGTTATTTAAGAAATTCAGACCTAAGAAAAATTACGCATGCTAAAAATCGCTATTGATGCTTAAATCGAGATTCTAAATATTACGTTACGTCACGGTAAGTTAACGAATTACGTTACATTACGTATTGTAAGCTCATGTTGATTGTTCGGATCCCACTGTTGTCCAGCTTAACATCTCACAAGAATTCCGTTTGAATTACAATGACTTATTTTGATAAAAGTTCAAAGTATTTATTCGAAAATAAATTACAATACGATTTGAAAATCTAATAAAAAAGACTGACTTGGACAATACCTTACTTGTGTTTGAAGCAACTCAACATTGATATAAGAAGCATTCTGTCTAACATTATTTGATTCGAGCTAAGACGCGTATTGTAAGTTAACGAATTACGTTACGTTGCGTATTGTAAGCTCATGCCGATTGTTCATATCCAACCGTTGTCGAGCTCAACGTCTCACAAGAATTCCGTTTCAATCACAATGACTTATTTCGCTCAAAATGTCCAATGTATTTATTCGAGAATAAATTACAATACGATTTGGAAAAAAAATGAATTTCAAATATGCAGACGTCTATTGCTCAATATTGAATGCAAAATAGTAAAATAAAACATTTTTTTATAGAGAAACCAAGGTTCGAACCTAGTCCTAGCTACTCAGTGCACATTATAACTAACCATTTTGCTACAAGCATTTTTTGTTGCTTTTCTCAATCGAAAAAACTATTAACTACGTAACGAAACCCTCCCTTCCACACATAGAGTGTTGATTGTTCTACCCTAATCCGAATTTCATCTTCCTCACTCCCTTCTTTTTCAACACATGCATTTATTGCATCTAATAAATAAGTTTCTTTATTCTCTTTTCACAAAATTTGATGCATATTGGGATCTACAAGTGTCCTAATGCTTTTAAAGAGAATGAAAATAAGTATTCCATCCTAATCACTTGTTTGAATGATTTCATTTTTTTTTAATTATTTTGTTGATAATTTTGTCCTTATATCACTACTAAATCACGTTTTAACAAAAGCATACTAATTCTCTATTTTTAAGTGAAAATAAATAATCAAACTATAAAAATATTATAAGTTTTTATTTCAAATAATGATAAACGTATATAACATATAATAGTTTTCATTTTATACGATGCATGTGGTTCAATGTTTATTTAAAAAATTCAGACCTAAGAAAAATTACGCATGCTAAAAATTGTTATTGATGCTTAAATCGAGATTCTAATATTACGTTACGTCACGGTAAGTTAACGAATTACGTTACATTATATATTGTAAGCTCATGTTGATTGTTCGGATCCCACTGTTGTCCAGCTTAACATCTCACAAGAATTACGTTTGAATTAGAATGACTTATTTTGATAAAAGTTCAAAGCATTTATTCGAAAATAAATTACAATATGATTTGAAAATCTAATAAAAAAGACTGACTTGGACAATACCTTACTTGTGTTTGAAGCAACTCAATATTGATATAAGAAGCATTTTGTCTAACATTTTTTTGTTCGAGCTAAGACACGTATTGTAAGTTAACGAATTATGTTACATTACGTATTATAAGCTCATGCCGATTGTTTATATCCAACCATTGTCGAGCTCAACGTCTCACAAGAATTCCGTTTCAATCACAATGACTTATTTCGCTCAAAATGTCCAATGTATTTATTCGAGAATAAATTACAATACGATTTGGAAAAAAATGAATTTCAAATATGAAGACGTCTATTGCTCAATATTGAATGCAAAATCGTAAAATAAAACATTTTTATGGAGAAACCAAGGTTTGAGGTCCTGGTTACTTAGTGCACATCATACCTAACCATTTAGCTACAAACATCTTTTGTTGCTCTTCTCAATCGAAAAAGCTATTAACTACGTAACGAAACCCTCCCTTCCACACATAGAGTGCGGATTGCTCTACCCCAATCCGAATTTCATCTTCCTCACTCCTTTTTTTTTGTCAACACGTGCATTTATTGCATCTAATAAATAAGTTCCTTTATTCCCTTTTCACAAAATTTGATGCATTTTGGGATCTACAAGTGTCCTAATGCTTTTAAAGGGAATGAAAATAAGTATTCCATCCAAATCACTTGTTTGAATGATTTCATTTTTTTTAAATTATTTATTGATAATTTTGCCCGTATATCACTACTAAATCACGTTTTAACAAAAGCATACTAATACTCTTTTTTTAACTGAAAATAAATAATCCAACTATAAAAGTATAATAAGTTTTTATTTCAAATAATGATAAACGTATGTAGCATATAGTAGTTTTCATTTTATATGATGTATATGGTTCAATTGTTATTTAAAAAATTCAGACCTAAAAATAATTACACATGCTAAAAATCCCTATTGATGCTTAAATCGAGATTTTAATTATTATATTACGTCATGGTAAGTTAACGAATTGCGTTACATTACTTATTGTAAGGTCAAAGTCGATTGTTCGGATCCCACTGTTGTCGAGCTTAACATCTCACAAGAATTTCGTTTGGATCACAATGACTTATTTTGATAAAAGTTCAAAGTATTTATTCGAAAATAAATTACAATAAGATTTGAAAATCTAATAAAAAAGACTGACTTGGACAATACCTTACTTGTGTTTGAAGCAACTCAACATTGATATAAGAAGCATTCTGTCTAACATTATTTGATTCGAGCTAAGACGGGTATTGTAAGTTAACGAATTATGTTACGTTACGTATTGTAAACACATGTCAATTGTTCAGATGCAACAGTTGTCGAGCTTAACGTCTCACAAGAATTATGTTTCAATCACAATGACTTATTTCGCTCAAAATGTCCAATGTATTTATTCGAGGCTAAATTACAACACGATTTGGAAAAAAAATTGAATTTCAAATATGAAGACGTTTATTACTCAATATTGAATGCTAAATCAAAAAATAAAAAGTTTTTATGGAGAAAGCAAGGATCGAACCTGGTCCTAGTTGTTGGTCCCGTGTAATTAGTTCCAAGGGGGGGGTTAGGAACTAATGTAACTTTTTCGCTTAATTATGCTGACTTAATCAATTCTTTAAATTACTTTACTCTGTTTTGGTCAGCACGGCCGAGAGAGATGTAAGACAGCTTTAGTCAGAGGCTGACTAGAACCGTTTTACTTGTGAGTTGGGAATTAACACTTAAGGTCAGCCTCCAACTCAGCACTCTGATTACTCAGTGTCAGCTTATACAATTTATATCCTGAGTAATTTAAGCAAGCAACACATACATATATATTGAGAGAGAGTTAGAAATTACTCAGCAGACTTATCCTGGTTTGGCCTCACCGCCTACGTCCAGTCCCCATAATCCTTCCGGGCTTTTTCAATCCAATATTGAGCTCTTTAAAGGTAGAGCACAAACCGTTTACAAGCAATTGAGTATGCAAGAGTACCTTCCTCTATTCGTCTACTCAACCCCTACTGAGCGCTATAACCAAACACTCAGATTTTCTCTACCGCTAAGTACTAAAACCGAGTACTCAGCACCACTCTCTCAACTTTTACAAATGATGCAAATTTGTTCTTTCTAGATGAAGAACACTTTAGATGAATACAAATTCAATCTAGACTTTTACACAGAAATAGGATTTGGGTGTAAGTATTTGCTTTTCTTGTTTGTATGTGCTTGTATGTATGCTTTTCTCTTTTTGTATTTCGGCAAAGGATCCAAGTGAAGAGCTTGTCCTTTTATAGTGAATTCTGAGGCTGCAATCATTTGAATTCGAATGTATCCGTTAAATTCAAACGGTCTTTTTGCGTCATTCACTGGCCAGCATACAGTTTTGCAGGCCAATCCTGTCGTCTGAATTTAGCAGGCATCAGGCTTGTCTTCTTCCGCCAGGTTCGTCTTCTAGCGCCAGTTTCGTCTTTTAGCCAAAGGCCAGTTGACCCATGCATCTCGAAACTGTCTCCTTGCGTAATTCCAAAGCTTCTGAATTGGCACAGATTACTGTCGAATCTTGTCTTTTAGTAAACGGATCATTGGCGTTGTCATGATGAACACTCAGATTGACTTTAATAGACGTTGCCTTCGATCTTTGTTTATGACGAGGCTGAGTCACATTCTACTCAGCTTCTTCGGTCAGCTTCATCTTCAAGCGTTTGTTCTGAAGAAGACTTTTCTTCTATTATGCTGAGTCGTGTTCTACTCAGCTTCTTCAGTCAGCTTCGTCTTCAAGCGTTTGTTCTGAAGATGACTTTTCTTCTATTATGCTGAGTCGTTGTTCTACTCAGCTTCTGTGCCTCATGCTGACTTCATTCTGTCGTACTTTTTATTTCTGTTCTCATTTATAATTATACTCAACATTTGAACAAACACATTAGTACAATTAAATCAAAGCACTTAAATTTAATTGTCTTAATCATGGATTAACTTAAATAATTTTGTCAAATCAAAATCATGTAGAAAGGTGTTTCAACAAACTCCCCCATTTTGATGTTGGCAAAAATATGGAACTCAGCATCAACGTTCCCCATGATTTATTTATCCTTTATTCTTCTGAAGTTACTCCCCCGTAAGGGTTGCATCTATTGAGTCAATTTAACTCTAAACCTTCTAAGATTTAATCGAGTGAAATTAAGACATGCCTATACTGACTTAGTTCAGTTCTAGACCTTCCAAGATCTAATTCAAGTGAGCCTAGGTCAGCTTTCAGAAGATGGTCAATACTTGGAACATATAGTTGTTACTCAGTGTTGCACCTAGGTATCAGAGTTATCATCAGAGTTATGTGTGTTGAGTAAATTTTACTTGTATTTTTCTTATGTTCACAATTTTTAGTTTGTTGTTCAATGGATAGCTAAGTATGACAGATCAGTATATAAGCATAATAAGTAAGCATCGCATATAGATAAGTCAGTTTGAATAAAAAGGATGCTTATATAGATAGTCAGCACAACAAAATAGAACATGCCAAATATCAAGTTACAAGTCTAAAACTATTTCTAATCTATCTCTTTATGTTGACTTGAACTTGGTGGGATTTGCCCTTGCCCTTGACTGTTCTTTGTTGCTGACTGGGATTACTTGGGTCAACAGAAGTTGAACCATGCTTCTGCTGAGTTCCGGATTACTTGGGTTAGCAGAAATTGAACCATGCTTCTGCTGAGTTCCGACGGCAGGCTGAGTGATCTCCCCCTGTTTCTGCTGAGTTCCAGCAGCTTGCCTTTCTTTCTCCCCCGTTTTGCCAGCATCGGGATTGGGAGGAGGAGGATAGAAGGTTCCCTGTTGAACAGCACGAGATAGTTTGGATGAGTACATTTGGAGTTGACTCGTACTTTCTCGAAGACCATTGAAGACTTCCATGCCATCGGACATAGTGGAAGCGGGGATCTTAATGTTGGCACTGAGAATACTTAAGAGATACTCTTGAGATTTCCCGATCCAAGTTATAGATTCTGTCATTTTGGCATATGATTGATGATACATCCTGAGTAGGGAAGTGTCATATTGTTGACGTTGAACGTTGGTGTACCGAGCCTGCTTAAGGGTAGATTGAGAGCATTGCAGAATCTCATTTGTCTTCACTAGGTCAGTGTCCATTTCTGCTTTATTCAGGTTGAGTAGGCGAATGGCTTCACCAATCTGTTTGATGGAACACTGGGAGGAGGAGGAGATAAGATCACAAGCTCTAGTCAGCTCAGAGGTCAGTTGGGAGAAATATTGATTAACCTCTTGAGAGGTTGCATATGTTGAGTTCGCAGCTGATAAGGCATTGAGTTGACCTTGGATGGCATTCATGTGATTCACCATCATCAGTTGGAGTTCGGCCAGCTTTATGATTGACTCTTGCTTGGGCTGTTGAGAAGCAAAAGAGGTCATGACACTCATTAAGTCTTTGAGACCTTTGATTTCAGTGAGAAGCTGAGTGACAGATGAGATTTGTGTTGGCTCAACATGAACAGACCCAGCAGCATCAGCCTGAGTTTGATGAATGTCCTGAAGGAGAGCTTGAGCTGAGTTAATAATTTTCCTGCCAGACTCAGAAGCATGCAGGTAAGCATAGGATTCATCAATGTGTTGCTCAAAGGCCGGAGTCTTGTCAGCACCAGATGGAGGAGGTGTGTGATGCTGAGAGGTAGAGGTGCCAGCTTGGTTAGCAGCTGCACTTTGTCTAGGTCAGCAGCATGAGCTGACTGGTTTTCATTCTGCTTTATTAGAGTGGGAAGAGGTGGATCAGCAGAGATATTGACCTGATCAGAGTCAGTCTGGAGCTGAATATTTGCAGAAGGTGGAGGCAGTTCAGAGCTGATTTGAGCAGGATTTTCCTTTGCTAACTCTTTGTCTTGAGCAGCAGGAACTTCGAGCACTTGCTCAGTGGGGAGTTGAGCAGAAGTGTCGGCAGAGATTGGACCCTTAGGAAATGTGGGGTCGGCTTGTTCCTCAGCTTGAGAAACAGAGGCTTGTTTTTCCTTTAGTTGGTCCGGAGTGGGCTCAGTGACAGTTGAGAAGAATTGAAACTGGAGTTTGGTGAGGTTGGTGATTGGATCCCTTAGTGGTGACTCATCCATGAGGTCAATGAATCTTGGTTTCAGAGCTTTATGTTTGAGCCGCTTGCCTGAGCTGTCCTTATTTGTTTGAGAGGAGGGATCAGCAGCAATGGAGTCAAAGGACTTAGAGGCAGAGTTAGGACCAAGGTCGGCATCAAGGCCTTTCACAACCTTGTCCTTCAATGGTTGCTCAGCTTGGTTCTCAGTTTGCTCAGTAGCAACATTCACACTTGGCTCAGCAGATCCTGCCTTGTCAGCTTGAGGCTGACCTCCAATATTACCCAGTTCTTCCTCCTGGTCAGTAGGAGTCTTCCCAAGGTCAATTTCTTGACTCCGCACAAAGTGTGATTCTGGAGTGACCATGAAATCAAGTGGGTTAGCTTCAATCGGCATCAACCCAGAGGTTTTCTTCCTCTTCAGAGGCATTTCCGGGTTTCCTCATTTTATTCCTCAGGCTCAACTTGCATTTCAGTCTCTCCGCTGACTTAGGTTCACCTTGAGCTTGCTCAGCAGCAGCTTTCTTTGAACTAGATATTATTCTCAGCTTCCTTGAAGCTGTGTTGACATCTTTTGCTGATTGGTCAACTTTCCGCTTCTTGTCCTGTCTAGTTCGGTCAGCGGGTTCCTTTTCAACCTTCTTTCCTTTCTTGGTTGGCACATCCTATGCTGCTTCAACCATATTATCCCCTTCTTCATTTTCTTCTACACCCTTTCCTTTCTTTGACTTAATGGGTTGATCATAGGCTAACCCGAACAGCAGTGCTGCTGTGATTTCTGTACCCCAAATCTCAATTTCTTCGACGGTGCTCACCTGGTGGTCCTGAAGAATTTTTGTAATGAGGGAGCCCAACCTGAGTTTCCCGGTACTTCGTTGGAATGCACCGATAAGAAAGACGGGCATGTTGAGTGGGATATAATTCAGCATGTGCCAGATAAAGCATTGCTCAAAGTTAGATGTTGATGAAGAGGAGTTGACCTTGGGGAATATGAAGTTAGTCAGGATGTAATGAGCCATTTTCTGAGGCTGACCCATGAAAGTGCTGGCTATTTCCCCTTTGTGGTCTTTTGGTTTGCAGAACTCAACAGGGTAGTCAATCTTAGAGTATTCGTTCGTGGTCCTGAGTTCTGAACCTTTGGCAGTCAGTTTTAGTAGAGTTGTGAGATAGGACGGAGTAATTATGATGTCCTTGCCCTTGACTTTGGTGATTAAGTGGTCAGCATTGTCCTCGTCAACTCTGAGATTTGCGTAAAATTCTCTTACCAACTGTGGAAAGGTGTTGCTGGGGAGAGAGAAGAGTTCGGTCCAGTCGTTTTTAGAGATCCACTCACAAAAAGGTTTCTCAACCGTTACAAAGCTTGGGGAGAACCAATGGCAACGAAGTACCTCATAGTTCTTTATGCTGTTGTATACCGGAATGAATATCTTCTCCTTCGGTTGCTTGTTTTTCTTCTCCTTCTTCTTTCTCGAAAGTGTTGCTTGGTCAACTTTAGGGTTTTTGCTCAGAGTGTTGACCTTAGATTGTTCATGTTGACCATCCCCTTGAGACTCAGTTGAAGTCTCTTCATAGTCCTGCTGAGCAGGGGAAGGAGGATTTTCATCGGAGCGATTGTCATTGTAATCGGCACCGGAGATGTTTTGAGAATCGTCAGACATGATTCTTTGAGAGAATTTGAGAGGATTTTGGATTTGAGAGAAAGAAAGAGATTGAATGCCAAAGATTTCAAGTGTAAAGAGAATCTAGTGGGAAATCGTCCACTATTTATAGAGGTGCCGAGTTGATCTGATAGGTCAGAATGGCGGTTTGACATCGAGATGATCAATCGACAGTTATCCCTGGCATTTATGACACATTCGGCGCATGTATTTTCTAATTATTGCGCTTACGTCATCCTAGGTGGCTACTTAATGCACGTGCTAGCATTTATTGTGTTACTGGCTTTACTCAGTATCTAGAATACTAAGCGTTTTTTACTTTCTGAGTGCTCAGTTTTACATAGAAGGAATATTCGTATGCTTAGTAACTCAGCTTATGATAATCACTCAATATGTATGTCTACTCATCATAAGGTGATTTTATATAATTCATATTTAACTCAGCATGTAATAGTCACTAATTTCGCACAACTCACTCAATATGGTAATCACTCAGCATTCAATCAAACATAGAATTTTATTGAAGAGGATTAGACATACCGATAGCTTCCCTTAGTATGTTGAATTGCTCACGAGCCAGAGGCTTCGTAAAGATATCTGCAAGCTGTTCATCGGTTGGTACGTAGGTCAGCTTGATCTCACCTTTGAGTACATGGTCTCTAATAAAGTGATGCTGAATGTTGACATGCTTCATCCTGCTGTGTTGGATTGGATTTTTGGATAAGTCAATGGCACTCTTATTGTCGCATTTGACTTCGATTGTATCAGTTTGTACTCCATAATCCTCCAGCTATTGCTTAATCCATAAGACCTGGTCCACACAGCTTCCAGCAGCAATGTACTCAGCTTCAGTTGTTGACAGGGCCACTGACAATTGCTTCTTGCTGAACCAGGATACTAGACAGCTTCCAAGGAATTGACATCCTCCTGAGATACTCTTACTCTCTAGCTTATCTCGTCCATAGTCAGCGTCAGTGTATCCAATGAGTGTGAAGTCATTTGTATTTGGATACCATAAACCTGCATTAACTGAGCTCTGCAAATATCTGAAAATTCTTTTCACAGCTATATAGTGAGATTCTCTGGGATCAGCTTGATATCTTGTGCAATAACATACTGAGTACTGAATGTCAGGCCTACTGGCAGTTAGATAGAGTAGAGAGCCAATCATACCTCGATATAACTTGCTGTCCACTGACTTACCTTTTTCATCAGCACAAAGCACAGTGTCAATACCCATTGGGGTAGATATGGGTTTACATTCTTCCATATCGAATTTCTTTAATATTTCTTTGGCATACTTAGACTGACTAATGAAGATGCCGTTCTTCCCTTGCTTAATTTGGAGTCCAAGGAAGAAGTTGAGTTCGCCCATCATTGACATTTCGAACTCAGTTTGCATCTGTTTACTAAATTCCTTGCACATAGTTTCATTAGTAGCACCAAAGATAATATCATCTACGTAAATTTGTGCCAGCAGGGTATCTTTACCCTTTTTCTTAATGAATAAGGTTGTGTCAGCTTTGCCTCTGACATAGTTCCTGGTCAGCAGGAAACTGGTCAACCTCTCGTACCAAGCACGTGGTGCTTGTTTCAGGCCGTACAAGGCCTTCTTGAGTTTATAAACGTGGTTTGGAAATTTTGGATCTTCAAACCCTGGAGGCTGACTAAAATATACCTCTTCGTTTATAAATCCATTAAGAAATGCACTTTTGACATCCATTTGATATAGTTTGAAGTTCATGAAACTAGCATATGCACATAATATTCGTATAGCCTCTAACCTAGCAACGGGAGCAAAGGTCTCACCATAGTCAATGCCTTCTTGCTGACTATAGCCTTGGGCTACAAGTCGGGCTTTGT
Source organism: Euphorbia lathyris (assembly GCF_963576675.1). Classification (NCBI taxonomy): domain Eukaryota; kingdom Viridiplantae; phylum Streptophyta; class Magnoliopsida; order Malpighiales; family Euphorbiaceae; genus Euphorbia; species Euphorbia lathyris. The sequence continues at coordinate 68,725,599 of NC_088910.1, forward strand.
TCCTGACTACATTGCCTTGCTCGTCTAGCTTATTTCTAAAGACCCATTTAGTTCCTATGGTCTTTTGATTCCTAGGTTTTGGTACTAAATCCCATATCTCATTTCTCTTGAATTGATCAAGCTCTTCTTGCATAGCATTGATCTAGAATTCGTCGTGCTCAGCATCGGTGAAATTCTTTGGTTCATGGACTGAGACGAACGCAACATTGCTAAGATATCTCCTGAGTTGATTTCTTGTCATCAGGTTGTTCTCAGCAGCATCAAGAATGGACTTCTTCGAGTGTCCTCTTGGAATTTTGATCTCTTTGGGTAATGTTGAGTTGTCAGGAGCAGGTGTTTCAATAATCTCTACAGTTTTAGATTGGTCAGCAAAGGTAATTTCAGGTTCGTTTTTACCTTTGGTCAGCCCGTGTGGTAATGACTCAGCGGCTCCATTTTGGTCAGCGGAAGCTGAGCCTGGGTCATCTTCAGCAAACTGACTTGACTTTCCTGCAGGGTCAGTTTCATCGAACTCGATATGGACAGACTCTTCTACGACTTGAGTTCGTTTATTGAACACCCTATATGCTTTACTGTTAGTTGAGTACCCTAGAAAGATCGCTTCGTCAGCTTTAGAATCAAATTTGGTAAGGTTGTCTTTCGTATTGAGTATGAAACATTTACAACCAAAAGCACGAAAGTATCCAATGTTGGGCTTTCGTCCTTTCCAAAGTTCATAAAGGGTTTTCTTAAGAATAGGTCTAACTAAAGCCCTATTGAGTATATAGCATGCTGTGTTGACAGCTTCACCCCAGAAATACTTTGGAAGCCCATTCTCACTCAGCATTGTCCTAGCTATTTCAACTAGTGTTTTGTTCTTCCTCTCAACTACCCCATTTTGTTGAGGAGTTCTAGGAGCAGAAAAATTGTGGTCAATGTCGCTGACTTCACAGAATTCATCAAACTGTTGGTTTTTGAATTCTCCGCCATTATCACTACGGATGTGAGCTAATTTTAAATCTTTGTCATTTTCAAGTTTTTTGATCAGTGTTGATAATGTCTCAAAAGCTTCATCCTTGCTACTCAGCAAGATGACCCAAGTGTACCGAGAGAAATCGTCTACAATGACTAAGGAAAATTTCTTACCGCCCAAGCTGAGTGGTTGGACAGGTCCGAAAAGATCCAAGTGTAGTAATTCCAATGGACGCTTGGTTGAGACAATATTTTTACTTTGAAAAGACTTTTTGGTTTGTTTACCTTGCTAACAGGCATTACATAATTGATCTTTCTCAAATCTAAGTTTGGGCAAACCCTCAACTAATTTCTTTCTTGCTAATTTGGCAATGAGGTCCATGCTTACATGACCAAGTCTCCTATGCCATAGCCAGGAGTTATCTTCCTTTGACACTAAGCATATGTTTTTCGAAAAATTCTTTTCTAAACTCAACATGTAGACATTGTCAACACGAGAGGCAGTTAAAATCAAATTGTTTGTTTTTCCCTCGAGTATCCGACACTCAATGGCATCAAATACAACCTTTCTACCGCTGTCACACAGCTGAGCCACGCTCAATAGGTTATATTTGAGACCCCTGACTAAGGAGACTGACTCAATAGTAGGGTTACCTCCGATACTACCTGAACCTACTATCTTATCCTTTTTGCTGTCTCCGAAGCTTACACTTCCACCTTGTTTACGCTCAAGTGTAATTAATTGAGTTTCATCACTAGTCATATGCCTCGAGCATGCGCTATCAATATACCAAAGCTTTGACTTCTCCGCGCACCTCAGGCTCACCTGCATTTTAAACTATTCATCTTTAGGTACCCAATTCCTTTTGGGTCCTCGTTGGTTAGCATAAACAGGTGACACATAATGTTTTATTTTGTGACGGCATACATTTATAGTGTGGCCATCTTTACCACAAAAGTCACAAAAAATTGCCCTTTGAGGGTATTTCCTCTTTTGGTCAGCACGATGGTGCTGAGCATACCAGCACACCTTTATAGTGTGTCCTCTTTTTCCACAATAGTCACACTGACTGTTCTGCTGAGTGTACTGTCGATGCTAACCAGTACCTTGATACTCAGGATAGAACCTTTTCTTAGCCGATGTACTCAGCTGGTTTTGTATGTTTGTGATGTCCTTTCTCAGCTTCTTGGAGTCTGATTGGACTTCAAAGACAAATCTATGCATTATTTTTAAATTTTCATCTTGCCTAGTGTTCTCCTGAAGCAGATGTTGGAGGTCACTCAGTTTGACCTCCTCAATCTCATCACATCGCCTGTTGAGTGTTTTTATTTTCTTGTTACACTTTTTGGTCAGTGTATATAGATCACTCAGGGCGTTAACCATTTCATTTCTAAGCAAGAGAAGAGATCTTACCTCATTAGAGTGTTCCTCTTGGTCTGATTCATCTAAGAGGTCAGCTTGCTCAGATCGGCATTGGTCAGCAGCTTCATCAGCCATAAAACATATGTTTGCTGACTCCGTGGCATCAGCTTCTGATGAGGTTGACTCATCACTGTCACTCCATGTTGCCACCATTGCTTTTATGCTGCCTTTCTTTTCTTTCTTTAAAGTGGGATAGTTTGATTTAATATGCCCAGTTTGATGACATTCAAAGCATGTGACAGGCTTCGAGCTGTCCTTCTTGTATCTGCTGTCGCTGGGCTCAGCTTTGTATTTGTCGCTTCTTCTGAAAGGCCTTTTGTTGTTCTTGTCGTTCTTTCTGAACAGCTTCTTCATCTTTCTTATGAACATGGCCATCTCCTCATCATCTGATGAGTCAGCTTCTGTTGAGTCAGCTTTCATGACAAGTGATTTTTGCTTCTTGTCTTCTGACTTCTCTTTAGCTTCAAAGTTTTTCATGAAGATCTCGTGGGTCAGTTGAGATCCTATGAGCTCATCATACTTATATGTGGTCAGGTCCTGAGCTTCTTCCACAGCTGTCTTTTTAGCTTGCCAGCTCTTGGGTAGACTTCTGAAGATTTTCTTCACCTGCTCTTCTTCTGTGAAGTTCTTGCCGAGTCTTTTCAGCTCATATATGATGTTGGTGAATCTAGCGTTCATTTCGGAGATGTCTTCATTGTCATTCATCTCGAACAGCTCATATAGTCTCATATGTTGGTTCACCTTAGATTCCTTGACCTTGTTGGTGCCTTCATAGGTCACTTTCAAATTCTTCCATATTTCCTGTGCTGACTCACAACCTGAAATTTTATTATACTCTGCAGCATCTAGCGCACAGTGAAGCATATTGATAGCCGAAGCAATATTTTGTAGTTTTCTAAGGTCATCTTCTGAGCACTCAGTTTCACTCTTAACAACTTTCTCGTTGTTAACCATTTTGTAAGGCACAAACGGGCCTTAAACTATTGTAAGCCACGCACTCAAGTTTGTAGCTTGAATAAAGTTTTTCATCCTGTTCTTCCAAAATGTATAATTTGATCCAAAAAACAGGGGAGGCCGACTAATAGATAATCCCTTAGGGAGTATCTGTGTTGTTTGATTTCCAGGAAGGAAACGAGTGTTGTTCTTAGCCATTTACAGGGATCAGCTCAAGATAGTTTTATCTTTGAGTAGTGAGCTACTGAGCTCTGATACCACTTGTTGGTCCCGTGTAATTAGTTCTAAGGGGGGGTTAGGAACTAATGTAACTTTTTCGCTTAATTATGCTGACTTAATCAATTCTTTAAATTACTTTACTCTGTTTTGGTCAGCACGGCCGAGAGAGATGTAAGACAGCTTTAGTCAGAGGCTGACTAGAACCGTTTTACTTGTGAGTTGGGAATTAACACTTAAGGTCAGCTTCCAACTCAGCACTCTGATTACTCAGTGCCAGCTTATACAATTTATATCCTGAGTAATTTAAGCAAGCAACACATACATATATATATTGAGAGAGAGTTAGAAATTACTCAGCAGACTTATCCTGGTTCGGCCTCACCGCCTACGTCCAGTCCCCAGAATCCTTCCGGGCTTTTTCAATCCAATACTGAGCTCTTTAAAGGTAGAGCACAAACTGTTTACAAGCAATTGAGTATGCAAGAGTACCTTCCTCTATTCGTCTACTCAACCCCTACTGAGCGCTATAACCAAACACTCAGATTTTCTCTACCGCTGAGTACTAAAACCGAGTACTCAGCACCACTCTCTCAACTTTTACAAATGATACAAATTTGTTCTTTCTAGATGAAGAACACTTTAGATGAATACAAATTCAATCTAGACTTTTACACAGAAATAGGATTTGGGTGTAAGTATTTGCTTTTCTTGTTTGTATGTGTTTGTATGTATGCTTTTCTCTTTTTGTATTTCGGCAAAGGATCCAAGTGAAGAGCTTGTCCTTTTATAGTGAATTCTGAGGCTGCAATCATTTGAATTCGAATGTATCCGTTAAATTCAAACGGTCTTTTTGCGTCATTCACTGGCCAGCATACAGTTTTGCAGGCCAATCCTGTCGTCTGAATTTAGCAGGCATCAGGCTTGTCTTCTTCCGCCAGGTTCGTCTTCTAGCGCCAGTTTCGTCTTTTAGCCAAAGGCCAGTTGACCCATGCATCTCGAAACTGTCTCCTTGCGTAATTCCAAAGCTTCTGAATTGGCGCAGATTACTGTTGGATCTTGTCTTTTAGTAAACGGATCATTGGCGCTGTCCTGATGAACACTCAGCTTGACTTTAATAGACGTTGCCTTCGATCTTTGTTTCTGACGAGGCTGAGTCACATTCTACTCAGCTTCTTTGGTCAGCTTCGTCTTCAAGCGTTTGTTCTGAAGAAGACTTTTCTTCTATTATGTTGAGTCGTGTTCTACTCAGCTTCTTCGGTCAGCTTCGTCTTCAAGCGTTTGTTCTGAAGATGACTTTTCTTCTATTATGTTGAGTCGTTGTTCTACTCAACTTATGTGCCTCATGCTGAGTTCATTCTGTCGTACTTTTTATTTCTGTTCTCATTTATAATTATACTCAATATTTGAACAAACACATTAGTACAATTAAATCAAAGCACTTAAATTTAATTGTCTTAATCATGGATTAACTTAAATAATTTTGTCAAATCAAAATTATGTAGAAAGGTGTTTCAACACTAGTTACTCAATGCATATCATACCTAACCATTTAGCTACAAGCATCTTCTGTTGCTCTTCTCAATCGAAAAAGCTATTAACTACGTATCGAAACCCTCCCTTCCACACATACAGTGCGGATTGCTCTACCCCAATCTGAATTTCATCTTCCTCACTCCCTTTTTTTTTCAACACATGCATTTATTGCATCTAATAAATAAGTTCCTTTATTCCATTTTCACAAAATTTGATGCATATTGGGATCTACAAGTGTCATAATGCTTTTAAAGAGAATGAAAATAAGTATTCCATCCTAATCACTTGTTTGAATGATTTCATTTTTTTTTAAATTATTTTGTTGATAATTTTGTCCTTATATCACTACTAAATCACGTTTTAACAAAAGCATACTAATTCTCTATTTTTAAGTGAAAATAAATAATCAAACTATAAAAATATAATAAGTTTTTATTTCAAATAATGATAAATGTATATAGCATATAGTAGTTTTCATTTTATACGATGCATGTGGTTCAATTGTTATTTAAAAAATTCAGACCTAAGAAAAATTACGCATGCTAAAAATCCCTATTGATACCTAAATCGAGATTCTAAATATTACGTTACGTCACGGTAAGTTAACGAATTACGTTACATTACGTATTGTAAGCTCATGTTGATTGTTCGGATCCCACTATTATCCAGATTAACATCTCACAAGAATTCCGTTTGAATTACAATAACTTATTTTGATAAAAGTTCAAAGTTTTTGTTCGAAAATAAATTACAATATGATTTGAAAATCTAATAAAAAAGACTGAGTTCGACAATACCTTACTTGTGTTTGAAGCAACTCAACATTGATATAAGAAGCATTCTTTCTAACATTATTTGGTTCGAGCTAAGACACGTATTGTAAGTTAACAAATTATGTTACGTTACGTATTGTAAGCTCATGCCGATTGTTCATATCCAACCATTGTCGAGCTCAACGTCTCACAAGAATTCCGTTTCAATCACGATGACTTATTTCGCTCAAAATGTCCAATGTATTTATTCGAGAATAAATTACAATACGATTTGGGAAAAAAAAATGAATTTCAAATATGAAGATGTCTATTGCTCAATATTGAATGCAAAATCGTAAAATAAAACATTTTTATGGAGAAACCAAGGTTCAAACCTGGTCGTGGTTACTTAGTGCACATCATACCTAACCATTTAGCTACAAGCATCTTCTGTTGCTCTTCTCAATCGAAAAAGCTATTAACTATGTAACGAAACCCTCCCTTCCACATATAGAGTGCGGATTGCTCTACCCCAATCCGAATTTCATCTTCCTCACTCCTTTTTTTTGTCAACACATGCATTTATTGCAGCTAATAAATGAGTTCCTTTATTCCCTTTTCACAAAATTTGATGCATATTGGGATCTATAAGTGTCCTAATGCTTTTAAAGGAAATGAAAATAAGTATTTCATCTAAATCACTTGTTTGAATGATTTCTTTTTAAAAATATATATATATTTTGTTGATAATTTTGTACTTATATCACTACTAAATCACGTTTTAACAAAAGCATTCTAATACTCTATTTTTAACTGAAAATAAATAATCAAAATATAAAAGTATAAGGTTTTATTTCGAATAAATAATCAAACTCATGCTGATTGTTCGGATCCTACTGTTGTCGAGCTTAACGTCTCACAAGAATTCTGTTTCAATCACAATGACTTATTTCGCTCTAAAATGTCCAATGTATTTATTCGAGAATAAATTACAACACGATTTGAGAATCTAATAAAAAAGACTGACTTGGACAAGACCTTACTTGTGTTTGAAGCAACTCAACATTGACACAGGAAGCATTCTATCTAATATTGTTTGATTCGAGCTAAGAAACGTTACGGTAAGTTAGCGAATGACGTTACATTACGTATTGTAAGCTCATGTTGATTGTTCAGATCCCACTGTTGTCGAGCTTAACATCTCACAAGAATTCTGTTTGAATCACAATGACTTATTTTGATAAAGGTTCAAAGTATTTATTTGAAAATAAATTACAATACGATTTGAAAATCTAATAAAAAAGACTGACTTGGACAATACCTTACTTATGTTTGAAGCAACTCAACATTGATACAAGAAGCATTCTATCTAACATTATTTGATTCGAGCTAAGACACGTATTGTAAGTTAACGAATTACGTTACATTACTTATTGTAAGCTCATGTCGATTGTTCGGATCCCACAGTTGTCGAGTTTAACATCTCACAAGAATTCCATTTGAATCACAATGACTTATTTTGATAAAAGTCCAATACGATTTGAAAATCTAATAAAAAAGACTGACTTAGATAAGACCGTACTTGTGTTTGAAGCAACTGAACATGTTGTATCATTCCATAAAATTTCACACTAACCGAAGAAGTACAATTATACAAGAAGCATTCTATCTAATATTATTTTTTATTCGAGCTAAGAAACGTACTATAAGTTAACGAATTACGTTACGTTACGTATTGTAAGCTCATGTCGATTGTTCGGATCCCAGTGTTGTCGAGCTTAACATCTTAGATAATAAATTACTTCCTTTATTTCATTTTCACAAAATTTGATGCATATTGGGATCTACAAGTGTCCTGATGATTTTAAATTACTTCCAATGGTTAGCTAATGTACTCCTTGTAAAGAAGGCAGACGGATCCTATCGGATGTATGTAGACTTCATTGATCTCAACAAAGCTTGTCCAAAAGACAACTATCCACTGCCTTGTATCGACATTCTAGTAGACGAACCCGCTGGATATGAAGTGTACTCTTTCAGGATGTTAAGTAATGTTATTTTATATATATATATATATATATATATATATTTGTAATATGAATTCAAGAAGAATAAACTCCAACCGGGATATCTCATAAAGAAACCAGTGTTTTGAAAACCGGACCGGACCGGCCGGTTGAACCGGTCGAACCGCGAAACAGTCAAGTGTCCGGTCCGGTTTTAACTATACAGGTTCAACTATATTAAACCGCATCAAATCGGGGTTGAACCGCGAACCGGTGTTGAACCAGTGAACCGGATTGACCCTGGTTTTTTGCCATTTTTTGAAAAACATATTGAATTAAGGAAAAAATTTAAAAATTAGGTAGAGAACAACCTCTTTAATAATTGGTGTTAATTAATTTAATTTTAATCTTAATATTGTGTTAAACTATGGGTTTGATTTTAGATGTGTGAATTTTTAATTAATGTGTTAAATTAAGGATTGGTTACCGATGTGTGAATTTTTATATTATTTGTATGAATTTTTAATTTTTAATTAATATGTTAACTTAAGAATTGTTTATTATATGTATGAAATTTTTAATTTTATGTTCAATGAAACATCATTTTATTTTTTATATATATATTTATTTATTTTTTTATCCGGTTGAACCATTCCGGTTGAACCGGTTGAACCTATTGAACCTTGAACCAGTTGTCTCACCGGTTCAACGTCCGGTCCGGTTTTCAAAACATTGAAAGAAACAAACAACAAGTGGGATCAATATTGCACAATCTATTCCTATTTCAGTTTTGTTTGGGTATAATAAATCATCCTAAAAAACTTAATTCTTTCTAAATTATCATCATATTATTAATTTTTTACTTTTTTTTTTCTGTTAGAATCATGATATTCTTAGTTGGGAATACAAATTTAAACTATTTCGGTTTAAATGCATCTTTCTAATTTTCTTCTCTTTGATTTTTTTTTTCCTTCTTTTGTTTCACAATAAACAGATAATAGTGAGTTTTGAAATCAAAATGTAAAGAATTTTGATTAAATGGAAATTAACTTAGATTTAAGTTGGAATTCCGGATTTTACTAATATGTAACGCATTATTGGCATTCACATATTAGATTAATAACAGAAGATACTTTTGAAATCGAAAGATGAAATATATGTGCAAAGGATAAAAGCAGTTTACAAATACACGGGGCATACCCTGGATCAAAAAAGAATGGTTCGCAGTCAAAAGCGGGTCCATCTAGCCTGACCACTGCATAATATTACGTTGAATTTTTGCGAATAAAATATTAATATTGCATAACTAGTTACAAAATTTTAATTAATTATTTGTGAAAAATTCTAAACCTTAATTAAAATAAAAACTTAAAACCTTAAAAATAAGTTTTAGATATTAATTTATAAACACTAAATTTTAAATGTGGTTTAATTCAATGCAAAGCGAAGAACCTTACCAAAACTTGACATGCCGCAAATCCTCTTGAAAGAGAGGGGCGTCTTCGGGAACACGGATACAGGTGGTGTATGACTGTCGTCAGCTTGTGTCTTAAGGTGTTGGGTTAAGTCCCGCAACGAGCGCAACCCTCGTGTTTAGTTGCCACTGTTGAGTTTTGAACCCTGAGCAGACTGTCGGTGATAAGCCGGAGGAAGGTGGGGATAACGTCAAGTCATCATGCCCTGGGCGACACACGTGCTACAATAGCCGGGACAAAGGGTCGCGATCCAATTTTTTTACCGAGATATTTTTTTTATTGTTCCCAGAGAATTTTTCGATAATCCGCTCTCATGCTGCAAACAAACAGTCAAAGCTGAACTAAACCTTATCACTCTGCTTTCTTTCAGCAGGAAGTATACCAGCAACGTGCATTGCATGATTATACTGTGTTTTTTACACTTGACTGGATGAACAATTGATCGTAAGAGAACTTAGATTCGCCTAGCCAGCAAGCGAATGGTGTACTTATCTTGTGTGAGTGGTGTACTTATCTTGTGTGACAACACTACAAAGTGAGTGGTGTTTTAAAATATATAACATGATATTAAATTATTAATTTGAGACAGAAATAATACTATTACATGAAACTTATACAATTTGTGCTTTTCTTTATCAAAAAATAATTTGTCCTCTTTTAACTATAAATTAAAAAGTCAAAGCATGTGGGTTAACGTGTCAATTCGATAATTAGACAAGAAGTCAACACCAATGTTAGGTATCGGTAAGTATATGACTTGGACATACACAACTATTTGGCCTCCTAAGTTCTACAAATAACAATAAGTTTCAAAAAGAAAAGAAAAATTAATATAGGGTTAAGGTGCAAAAATACCCTTAACGTTTTGGGTCAGGAGCAATTTTACCCCTAACATCTAAAATGGTGCAATTTTACCCCTAACGTTTGTAGCCAAGAGCAATTTTACCCCTAACATTGATAAATTGGGTCAATTTCAGACACTTTCATCAAACTGTCTTCTCGGTCACGAATCTTGTCATCTACACTTCACACATGCGTTATTTTATCAGTAACAAATCACAAACATATGTTGGAATGTGAAAAAATAAAAAAAGATTAAAAATATACTATCTATTGTACGAATTAGACAAAAAAAATTCAAAAAATTCACCGAATTTATAAATATTAATCTCCAATTTTATTATTAAATTACAAAAACATGATATCCTTTTTTTAGAACAAATTGATATCCAATTGGTGCAAAATAAAGAAAAAAAATGATTGTATTTTATAATAGTGTCTGAAATTGACCAAATTTATCAACGTTAGAGGTAAAATTGCTCTTGACTACAAACGTTAGGGGTAAAATTGCACCATTTTAGACGTTAGGGGTAAAATTGCTTCTGACCCAAAATATTAAGGGTATTTTTGCACCTTAACCCATTAATATATATACCACGAATGTTTGAGTGGGACAACTAAATTGAGATGGATTACATGTATATATTAATATGCATGATATAATGATTTTTGGGATATTTTAGTGTATATACCTCCAAGTGTTTCATGCCAATATGAAGAGAGTTACTTGGAATGATTTTCTGTGATTTAGGAGCAAGTATTAATCTTATGCCTTTATCTATTTTCAGGAAATTGGGACTCGGAGAGCCTAAACCAACAAACATGACGCTGCAGCTAGCGGACAGGTCGATCGCACGGCCTAGAGGCATAGTTGAAGATGTATTGGTGAAGGTGGACAAACTGATCTTCCCGATCGATTTTGTGGTCCTCGACATGGAAGAAGATGACTCCGTCCCCATTCTTCTCGGGAGACCGTTCCTTGCAACCGGTAGGACATTGATAGACGTCCATGGAGGTAAATTGGTCCTATCCAAAATGTGTGGATACGTTCAACACTGATCGAAGTAGCCGAATCTATTGCTAATCTAATCTCGCATGCACAAGGAAGCTGGTGAGTGGTTCTCAACATACAACCACACCGTTCATACACTTCCACACTCAAACCTTTCATGTGCTCATACTCTTCACTAAGCAACTTCATACAGTAGTGCGTAACTTTACACTTCAAGTAGTTGAATGGAAATCGGGAGTAAAAGACTCTGCTACGGTGTCTTGGCTCCTCAAGATGATACCTGATAAGAATAAATAATAACAGTCAAAATATATACTAATATATGCATACCTGATCGTAGTTAATTGAGACTCAATTTCATTGTGAATCTTCATCCAAACTGTATTGAGGGCTCTGGTGGAGGAATTAAGTCGTTGTTTTAATTGAGTGTGTTCACTCTCCACTCTACAAGTAGTTATGTTGCCAAAATATAGGACATTCTTCGTCCATGCAACAACAAACTTCTCCTTATGAACTAATCACATCCCCTCAATATAAGAGACAACTTGAGGATACCGTCTCATTGTATCCCTCATCTGCATCAGATTTTTCTCATATTCCTCTACTGTTGGGCCTTCCGTAATCTTCGTCCACTTTCCATTCTTTGAATGACTGGGCATAATCCTTATCTTTCCCATTATTCTATACACCTTATCTTCTACATCCTTGTTGATATACCAAGTACATAACATGTGAGGTGTTTCTGGGGAAATCTCTTTAATTGGCCTCATCAAACCCAACTCCTGATCAGTGATAATAGCCATCGGGTTCACATTAAACCCAATCAAATTTCTCAGCCCCTCCTTCACCTAACGATAGCTCGACTCAGTCTCATCTTTCATAATTACATAAGCCATATTGAAGTTGTTGTTACATGGAGTCATCCCAAAATTTTCAAAAAATGGCATATTGTACTTATTCGTTTTGTACGTTGAATCTATGCCAACGTACCAATGGTAGGTTCAGAGTAATTCCACCGAATCTGGATGTGCCATAAACATATGCGTCAACACACTGTATCCGGCTCAGCATGTCTCTACCATGTCTAAATGGAAAAACTGACTCACCATGTCTCTACCCTCAAAACCAATCTTCCCCAACTTATTTCTATAGTTATACACATGTTTTCTAGTTGGGTTGTTAGTTGGATGCTTTTCCTGAAGTGCCGCTAAAATAGCACATGACTTTGCTTGAGCCGAACTAATGTCACACACAATTTTTTTAGATGCGGGACTAAGTCCGCTCATATGTCAATATATCTCGGGATAAACAACGAATGCATGGTTGTGCATACCCTTAATACCTTTCGAAACTATGATCCCCCAACCGGTAGAGCCTTGCAATTGTATGACTTTTAGCACGAATTTACACTTGCATGCTTTTATCTTAGTTTTCCTTCTTAAAGCCCCATGTAAAATATTCAAAACTCCTTTATGCCGTTCACCACAAGAACATATGAAGAGTTTCTGCTTTCTCCCGTGTTTATACGACGCAATAATCAGCTTGAAACCATGTTGCAACATTTTTTGCCCACTCAATTGCTTATGAACTTGTCTGAAAAATCGTGTTAGTAATGAAACGATTACTGTAATTGATCCCGACAGCATCAAAATCTTCTAATGACACCTGAACATAAATCAAAATCATAATAATTGTTAAAAATTCACTTCGAACGAGTTTTATAGTCAAATAATCGAATAAACAATTCAAATCTGTCTGTCTATATGCTCAGACGGTCAGAAATAATACATGTCCATTGGCTAGGTGGTTTTTCTAGCTGCCTAGTGCAAAAACAATTTTTTTTTTAGAAATTTATTTTGTTTTTAAAATTGTCTATTTTTAGAGTTTTCGGGTTATTTTGGAAAATTTTAAAAGAAAAAGAATTATACAATACCAAAAAAAAAAAATGAAGGAAGAGATCCATTGAGTGGAAAAAGCAAAAGTTTATTGGGTGATTACGTGGCAGCATATAATAAGCGACAAGTGTGAAATTGCCGTCCCGCTCGAAGACCAGAGCTCTTCCCACGATGATTGGTTTTAATTTAATTTTCTTTTACTTTTCTATTTTCCTCCTTTTCCCTCCCCCCGGTGGTTGACGAAAGAAATGTCGGCCTATTACTATTAGACCTCTCTCCCTCTCTATTCCAAAGCCGTCTATCTTCTCTCTTCATGTTCATGTAGTACGTTTTTCTCTCAATTTTGTATATGGAAATACTGGATCTTTCATTCTTCTAATTTTCATTTTCATTTTCAAACTTCTACTTTGTTATTTCTCCTCCAGGTGGACTGCATCACCACTTAATGGGTCTTTTTTTTTTTTTTTTTTTTCCCCAAATTTGTGTTTCAAGGGCTTATAAATACATTTACATAGGTTAGGTTAGGTTGCCACCGTCACTTCTCTTCCTCTTCCTCTTCCTCTTCCTCGGTTTTATGAAGGAGTTCCTGATTTTGCGGTTTTCCAGTTGGGTCATTTTGGATCTTGGCTATATATATATATATTTTTTAAAGTCAATTTGGTTTGTTCGTATTTTCTGTAACTGGGTTTTGTTTATATGCCAAAACCGTTGATTACAACTTGCATTTTTTAATTTGTCATGATGTTTGGATTAGTGAACGGTCCTTCAGAATTATTTATTTATTTTTCATTAAGCAGACATGCCCTGACATGATGATTGCTCAGTTTTTTTTTCTTTTTGGGGGGTTTTCCCCTGATGATTTCTTTGGATCTTGAAAGATGAAACTATTGTTCTCTCCTGTTATTAGAATTAGAATTTTGATTTTTCCTGCTGCTGTAAATACTTTCTAGTATTTGGCTTTTTACCTTTCTGCACCTTGCACAATTCCTCATGTATAGGGCCCATCCTATCTTTTTATTTTTGGTTTTTGAATTTTACCTTTTTCTTATTTGCATGTTTTTGCTTTCTTCTGAATCGTTTCATTCTCCCTGTTTATAATGGATGGTTGCTAATTCCTTGCAGCAGATTTGGAGCAAAAACTAGCAAAATTCTGAGGCAGTTATTGTTTTTCCGGTTGATTCAGAAGCATACTTCTGAATCTTTCTGCAGATAATTAAGCGCGAGAGATTCTACAAATGCTAAATATTGGCAGGACCAGAAATCAGCCAAGACCAAATAGATCTATGCCTCTCGGAGGTCTGTTTTTCTTTACTGATTTTGATTGTTTTGCTCCAAATCACCCTTCTGGAAACAATTGTTATTATTAGCATTGAATTGAAATTTCTCTTGTTTCTCACCTGTTGCAGGATTGGATTATGCTGACCCTAAAAGGAAGGGTAATGTTGCAGGAAAGATTATTTTGGCTGCTGCCCTCACAGCCTTATGCATTATTATGCTCAAGCAGTCCCCCACATTTAGTACCCCTAGCCGGGTAATCTTTCATATGTTTTGTAGTGGAGTTAGGTTCAATATATATATCACTTGCGCTTTCTCTGGTTAAAATACTGCACCTGATTTATATTTCTGTTTTCTTTCTTGATATAATTGGGGGAGCTGGTTAAATTTCTATGATCCGGGTGGCCTTGCTCTGGACTTCCCTACTGATGGATTGGTTGTTGATTATTCTTTTGTTTATAATGTTGCTTTTTAATTCTTATAAACTTTGGCCCCAGTTCACTGGATAAGAGAATGTAAATTTTGGCTATTTTAAGTTGATACTGCTGAAGTAATTGTTTTGAGATTCTGCCCTTTTCCCTTCTGCCTTTTGCACAATTTGGTGTCGCTGCTTTTGATTAGAGTTGTATTGTATGCTAATTTTTTTTAAATTATGGTTGATCCTTTTGCAGTTCTCAATGCGTGAAGAAGGAGTGACTCATGTCCTAGTGACTGGTGGTGCTGGCTACATTGGTTCACATGCTGCATTGCGACTTTTGAAGGATGGTTACAGGGTAACCATAGTGGTATGTATATGTAATGCCATGGACAAATTTAGTGCCTTTTCATTTGTGTTCTATGTGGACTGCGGAACAACACAAAGAAAATTCTATACTCATTTTTTAATTTTGACAGGATAATCTTTCAAGGGGAAACATCGGTGCTGTGAAGGTTCTACAAGAATTATTTCCAGAACCTGGGAGGCTTCAGTTCACATATGCTGACCTGGGGGATTCAAAAGCTGTATCCTTGCTGTGATATTTACTGTACATTTTTGTGAGTGAGAACAGCAGAACTTAGATGCTGCAACTTGCTTCCTTAATTGAAACTGCAGGTTGACAAAATATTTTCTGAAAATGCTTTTGATGCTGTAATGCACTTTGCTGCTGTTGCATATGTTGGGGAAAGCACTATGGATCCTCTTAAGTAAGTGTTGTTTAGAGTAGACCTTCGTCATTCTTTTTACACACACATATCTATCTATCTATATATATATATACACGCTCACATACCTGTGGCAATATTTTCAATGAAACTTCACTTGAGATAAGAACCTTATTGGAAAATTAAGCACTGAAACACAGGAAGTACTGCTAAATGATTAAGTGCTGATGGAGATGATAACTTCATATTTTATTTCAATAATATGGTGTTCTTTTGTACAAGAAGATTGAAAGAGTTTTTTCTTTTCGGCAAAGAATTAGATTAATATTGAAGCTGGCTGAATTTGATGCCGGTAGTAAGTTAGTAACAATATTTGAGTTGGTTCAAATTTCAGTACCTCTACTGCTTAAAGCATCCAGTAGTAATTGTACACCAAAGAATGCAGCTTTTATGAAATATCATTAAATATTTGAAATGAGCTAATAAGGAGCACCATGGAATTTTTTTCCTCTTCTGAGATTATCATCATCTTGCAATCTCCATTAATATCTCATCATATATTAGCTGCAGGCAAATGATACTACTCATTCTGTGATAACAATAGCACATTATCCATTACCAAATCTCCAAGGCCTATTAGTTTAACTTCCTGCACTATAATTTTGGTAATTGACAAAATAAGAAACGGCATAGTATAGAACACTGCATATGAATGTCATGATGTACGGAAACCAAATTGAAACTCAAAGGGATTTTATCATATGTTGCTCTTTTGCAGTTTTTGAACCATCTTCGAATTAAAACCATCATATCTTTTATTTCTAAATTATTTGTACCAGTTTTTCCTCATATATTTGTAAATTAAAACCATCATATCTTCTGAAGGTATTATCATAACATTACATCAAATACCCTGGTAGTATTGGAGTCAATAGCTGCACATAAGGTGAAGACTTTAATATATTCAAGTACTTGTGCAACATATGGCGAGCCAGATAAGATGCCTATTACTGAAGACACTCCACAGGTCAGAGTTGTGAAATGGATTACATGTAACCTTTTTTTTAGCTAGGTATTTTTCTGTCTTATTTTATCAGTAGATTATTGATCGTTCCTTATTCTCAGTTTCCAATAAATCCGTATGGAAAAGCTAAGAAAATGGCAGAAGATATGATATTGGACTTCTCCAGAAACTCTGACATGGCAGTTATGATACTAAGGTTGGTGCTTGAATACACTTATTTGATGTATTGTTTCATGTAGGTATTTCAATTCATTCAAAATTGTTACTCTGTTTAACAACTTTTTTATTGTTTGTCATCATCAAATTCTTCACGAACAACCTACCTAATGTTTGGTGTATTGTTATGAGAATTTTAATTATTGGTTTTGTTATGAGTTCAAGAAAATCCATGCATTTGTTTTGTAACTCGGTTCCCAAAACACCATTGAAAGTTGCATGCCTAGAATTGCAATTAATTTTCAAAGCATTTACTGATGCCTTCTTTAGTACTTCAATGTCTTTGTTTTCCCAATAAGGCCTATGTAGAACATTGCATATATCCATAATTGTAAAAGGCGCAAGGCGCACTAAGGCGCTACGGAGTCCTGGAGCCTAGGCGCAAGGCTCAGGCCCGCACTTGATGAATAGAAGGCGCAAACAATGAAAAATAAAGATACAAAATCTGCTCATCAATATTTGATACTAATGTCATTAACACTCTATTACTCCTTTCCATTTTATAAGTCATTCTAGCAAGTTAGTTTTTTCTCAAATATAAGTCAGTTCTAGTTTTCTAAGAATTTAAGCATTCATTTTTGTCTTGGTCCATGTGTTTTTGAATATTCCAATGCTTATTCTCCAACCATTACATGAGAGAATTTTTTTTAGTTACCCAATACAAATTCATTAATTTGATTCTATATTAATTGTATTTCTTAATTTGTGTGAAATACCTAGAATGACTTATATAATGGAATGGAGGGAGTAGTAGTTAAGCCACAATTTATGATGAACTAAAAAACACTTATAATCACACAAGACAAAACGACAAAAAATTAATAACATAAGATACTAGAATTGAAGCAGATCTCTGCTGGGCTGTTGTGTCGCGCTGAAGAAGGACCTTCTATCCTTTACGTCTTTTGCTCTTCTTTCCTCCCTTCTATTTATATGCATCTCCTTATTCTTTTTTACTTAGGATTAATGGTTGAGATTAATCAACCTTTTATTTTGATGGGAGTAGTTAAAAAAAATTAAAACCTAATCATTAATGAAAACGAAGGGAAAAGGCACAAGGCGAGAGCCTCGCCTGAGGCGTGCCTTTAACCATTATTCGTGTTAATAGCTCTGATTGAATCCATAAAATGGTTTCACATCCAATATTTGAATCACATATGATAAATTAAAAGTGACAATGTACTCTTGTAAAGCTTTTCTCGTTGATGATTTATTTGAAATGACTTTCAGATATTTCAATGTGATTGGTTCAGACCCAGAAGGAAGACTGGGGGAGGCACCTAGACCTGAACTGCGTGAGCATGGACGTATTTCTGGTGCTTGTTTTGATGCAGCTCGTGGTATTATTCCTGGCCTGAAGGTACGAGTCGTATAGTTTTGGCCCCTCTTTTCTTGATTGAAAATCCAGTCGTTGATAACAAACAAATTGCATTTATTGACATGGGGAGTTAGTTATTGAACATTGCACCTCTCTGCTTGAAGTCAAAAGCAAGTTATCATTACTCTTTTTCTCCTAAAAACAAATGGTTCCCTTACAGGTCAAAGGGACAGACTACAAAACACATGATGGGACTTGTATACGAGATTATATCGATGTTAGTGATCTTGTTGATGCTCATGTTAAAGCTCTTGAGAAGGCAATGCCCGGAAAAGTTGGTATCTACAATGTTGGTACTGGGCAAGGTATGCAGTAATGAGTGGATGCATGGTTTATTTATGGTGGAAGTTTTGTAAGTAATATTTTGTAATTGTTGTATGATGGATCAGGTAGATCAGTGAAGGAGTTTGTGGAGGCATGTAAGAAGGCAACGGGTGTGGACATAAAAGTCGACTTCTTACCTCGTAGACCGGGGGATTACGCAGAAGTTTTTAGTGACCCGACGAAAATAAGGGTGGAGCTGAACTGGACAGCACAACACACAGATCTGCAGAAGAGCTTAAGGGTAGCGTGGAGATGGCAAAAGGCACATAAAAATGGGTATGGATCACCTCTGGTGATGGCATCTTGAAGGAATTCTTATCTAAAATATAGCAGTAGAAAAGGAGTAGCTAATTAATATTCATTATTATATTATATGTATTGAAAAAGATGATGATAATAATAATAATATGCTGCCCAATTTTCCTGAATTATTGTTTTTCTGAAAGCCATTCCAAAATTCAATAAAACCGGCATGGAATTAATGTTGTTGCATATAGGTTACCGTTTTTTCTTCCTTCAATTCAACGACCAAATTAATTACTAATCTCTCTTTTCAAGTCAACTTTGAGTTTCTCCGACTTTCATCACTCTAACTCACAATTTTGTCCCCAAAATTTAAAAAAATCAAGAAAAAACACCACTATACTTGTATCCACACAATAGTACATCCAGACTGTTTCACACAAAGTAAGAACTATAATTTACTAATTAAGATTGGTTTGAGTGGTTAAGGGTTTTAAGCCGTTTAAGTTAGATGTTGAATTTTGAGTCCTAGCATACGTAGCAAACTTTAATTAGGAGAGGATCTACCTAAAAGGTATTTGAAACGTCTCGAACCGAAAAATCAGATTAATTGTCCTTTACTAATTAACATTTACTCCCTCCATATCTAAATAAGTGACTTTTTAGAAAGCTAGAGAAATTCCTAAATAAATGACGTTCTGCACATTATTGCTAATTAGGTCTTTTTTGCCCCTATTTTTTCCATCCTTAATTGAGCGTATATCACAACTTAGAATGAGAAAATTACAGATTTCAAAGGAGAAGATGGAAATTACACACGTTTAC
Source organism: Euphorbia lathyris (assembly GCF_963576675.1). Lineage (NCBI taxonomy): Eukaryota > Viridiplantae > Streptophyta > Magnoliopsida > Malpighiales > Euphorbiaceae > Euphorbia > Euphorbia lathyris. The sequence goes on from NC_088910.1 coordinate 68,745,087, forward strand.
AGAGAGCAAAAAGAAGATGAAGAGTTTGGGATGGAATTCTGGTATAAATTGAAGAAGAAGAAATTAAAACATTACGGACTGAATTCTATTAAAATGGAGGAAGAAGAAGAAGAAATTAAAGCATTGGAGACTAAATTGAAACAGATGGAAACCATAGAAGTTCAGAATGAGAAGATGAAGATGAAGAATCAGAAGGTATTAGACTTCGATTTGAATTTACCCATTGATTGTGGGTTTGATCTGAATAAATTTCCAGACGAAGAAAAAGAAGATGATTGGAAGGAGAAAGGAATTAAAGAACAAATCAAAACTATGCTGGAAATATATTTTCCCAAGTGTTTCGACTGATCAATTTTTGTGTTTGTTTATCGTTTTTCTTTATTGTTATTTTGCAGTTTAATGTTTGTCTTGTTGTTTCTATTCCGTTTAGGCTTTTTCATGAATTTAAGATTGTTCATGTAATTTCATTTCAGCTATATATATATATATATATATATATATATATATATATTCATGTACTGAACAAAAAGCTGTATTTAACACATGCACATCTCTTTTTGTTTTTATTTGCATATAAAAGAAAAATGTTTTGATAATCAATTTGCTCTTAAATTGAGAAAATGCTGCTGTTAAAATGAGAAAACATTTTGTTTTAAAAAATCTGCAATGTCAATATATATGTGCAGGTACATTTTTGTTGTTGAAATGAGAAAATGATGTTGTTCAATAATGTAAATATATATGTGCAGGTATGTTTAAGTACGTTTTGTTTTAAAAAAGGAAAGCTAATTAGATTAGTGGTAATGGACTTGTTTTTTTTTAAGTGCATGATATTGCTAATTGTGTATGAAATAGACACATACGCAATAAAAGTTTCCCAACAAAAAAAATCTTCGTAAAAGAGTATTGGACATAGGCACAAAGCAGATACACACATGAAACCGGGAAAACATGAAATAGACTGATTAATTTAAAAATTGCAGAACATCTTGTAACAATGCAGCATCACAATTCAATTGAACATGAATTTTGCCATCTCTTTCTAGTTTTGCTTTGTTGATATGTGGAACTTGATACCTATGGCAGCCTCTTGCTTTCATGATTTCAATCATGCACAACTGTAATGGCAAAAAAATACGGTTAGATTTAACCACGGAAAAATTCTCAAACGATTTCACAACAGCTTGCACAAGCTCATCAGTTGTTTTAGCACACTCCTTAGACTGTAATGCTTGAATAACATTAAAAAAGCCAATGTCCAAAACATTTAAGTCTGGCGAGTTTGGAGGTTGACACATTACGGATATCACATTTGGACCATAAACTATTCAAATTGATGAAATTCTACTTAATTTTGATGAAGTCTTGATAAAATTGTTTCTTTATAATATGTGGTGATATTTTGTCATGTGAGTTTGAGATGCTGTACGTTTTAAAGTTGATTTATCCAAATAATTAATGAGATTAAAACAAGAAAACAAATCTCTAAATTAAAATTTATCAAGTCTAGTTATCAAAATATCATCATATGTCAATAATTCTATTAAGTTTTCATCCAAATTGGATTGAAATTTCACCAATTGGGATAGTTCAGTGGCCAAATGATAAAATTTTGGATAGATCAAGCGTCAAATGACAAGATTCATTGGATCAATCGATGTCCAAATAGTGATTTAAGACTGTAATTCATAATAAATACGCGACTCAACCAATTTTTAATCTCGAAGATAAATTCTTCTCTTTCTTTCCATAGAATCTTGCGATTAGGTTCAAGTTCAGCCGTCTAAGATTAATTTCCAGAAATTAATACTTTATCGTTTGCTTGTTTCTCGCATGACTAGTGAGAAGAAACTTGATTTTAAATATATAAAAGAAAACTCGATTTTACATGTACAAAAGCAAGAAGAATAATACTTTCTTAACTTTATATTGTTATTATATGACTTGAATTGTAGTTAATAATTTATTGATTTTACTATTTAATATTTATTATTTCTAAAATAGTATTAGATTTAGATATGAAAAAAAATACACAATACGTCTAGAGCCTCCAAAATGCTGGAGACGGTCCTGCCTATCACCTGAACAAATAAAAAGATGTTTATTCTCATTGTCTACACCTATTAACAAATGCTTATATAGAGATAAAAGGCATCAAGAATTCAAGTTGGACACTTTATTTATCACACTAAACTTGTTTGCTAGATGTTCATAGCAGTAAACTGCTCAAATATAGGTTGCTTCCATCTAAACCACATCTAAGACACAAAAATAAAAGGGGAAGCTAGTTACTTTCACATGACAACAATCTTCAATTTCTACCCGTATAGTTTGAGGAACCTAGTTATGTCATGAAACCGATTGAACTAAAAGCTCGAGCTTATAGTTAAGGCCAATCATATATCCTATATTATATCTCTGACACACCCCCACACGCAAATGTCCCAATGGGCTTGCAACGTGCACAACACAGGCCCATCCCGCCATGTGTTTTAATTCCATAAATTAATGAGGTTGTCAGGACTCGAACTCTCGACCGTTTGGTCCTAGAGGCTCTGATACCATATCATGAAACCGATTGAACTAAAAGCTCGAGCTTATAGTCAAGGCCCAATCATATATCTGACAACTTTCACATGATAGCAATCTTCAATTTCGACCCATATAACTGCTGATTAATAAAAAGGGAAGGTTACCATAAAGCATGTAAATCCAAATTAATCCTTAATTCCACATATTCAGAGAATCAGAATACTTTGGTTTTAAGATTATACCTTCCTCCTTCCAATTGAGTGTTGTTATGAGTTCCATCTTGTTCGATAAATGGCTCTGAGTTGAACTCAAATTGATGCATTCCATCTTCTTCTCTTTGTGGCTCCATATTCAAATCGAACCGAAAATTCCGGGTAATTGGAGCAGTAGGATTAAAGTTAAGATCAAAAGGCATATTTGAATTATCATTCATTTCGTTATGTTGTGTTTGTGTTTGTTGTATAAATGGGTCTATAATATTTGGATTGAATTCTACATATTCAAGCATCAATTTATACTTCAGGAACCCAAAACTTTTTACAGATTTTTCAATTTCAAAATTATGGCGGAAACATTTTGACGGTGAAACAAAAATTTCATCCAAAAAACTGGGGGCAATTTTTTTTGTTATGAGTAGAGATTTAGAGGAAGTTGAAGAAGCAATTTATATTCATAAAAACGAATTGTTGAAAACCATAGAAAATGGAGAGAGAAAATTCAATCCAGAAGATGATCACCATGGCAGCTTATCACCATGGCAGCTTATTCTATAGAGAAAACGAGGAAAGAGAAGAGAGGGGAAAGAGAAATAGTTTTCTTATTTTATGTGAATTAGCTAGAACGTCCCTTATCTAGATATAGAGGGAGTAACATTTTTTTTAATTAACTCTATTTTTCACCATGGCCTACTTTGACTCATTAATTAAACGAGACAACACTCTAATGAGTTTTCTGTTTTTTTTTGTCATTCTGTTTATACCCTCTGATCTAATAAGCGGTACAGATTACTCTTAGCAAAACGACATCACATTGAATGAGATTAGTAATGTAATTTATTTTTTTTTTGTTCCCCAGCTCGACTACGAAACACACATGTTCTAGTCACTCTCCCATTTGTCGTCGTGTTAGCTCTCCTCCCAGCTCGTGATTCTGATGGGTAAATTATATTGATGGTACCTGGATTATACCTCAACTCACACTTTGGTACCTGAATTACATTTTGTCTCAAAAATATACCTTAATTAATGGTAACCGGACATTTAAATACCAATGACTGGGAGTGACCGGTCAATACTTGTTTGACCAAATATTATGCTTAAAAATGGGCCCCACAACACAAATAAAATTTAATTTGACCAATGTTATAATTTAAATACTCTCTCTCTCTTCAATTCCATCCCCCTTTTTTCAATTTTTACGATTATCAAATTTAAATCCGTGTTTCAAAAGTTGCAGTAGAGTAAGGGTCTGTCATCTAGAGTATCATTCTCTTCGATTTTCATCAGATTATCAACTCTAAATCTCATATCATATTTGTCTGTTTCGATCGGTGACTTTCTCCCTCTCTCTCTACAATTTTCTTTCTCTCTCTTGGTAAAGCTGCGTGAAGATGGCTAAGGAAGTAAAGGACATTGATACTCTTCATCTTCTTCTTTGTGTAATATCTACCAAAATCATAGAGAGAGAAAGGAAAATCGTAGCAAGAGATGGAGAAACGACAGTAATAATCTTCATCTTCTTCTTTGTGTAATATCTACCAAAAGTGTAGAGAGAGAAAGGAAAATCGTAGAGAGAGAGAGAGAAAGGACATTGATACTCTTCATCTTTTTCTTTGTGTAATATCTACCAAAATCAGCATAAAATCGAAGAGAGAGAAAGGAAAATCATAGAAAGAGAGAGAAGGAAAATCGATTGAGAAATTACCGCCTGAATCTGAGTTAGCAACCTATTGTCTGATTGTGATGCTAAGAAGAAACGATATATGTGATAATTACAAATTATTTATGGGTTTTTTAGTTATAAAATATAGTTATAAGATGAAAAAACATCATATACTAGAAATATGACTAATAAAAAATGAAGACATTAGTCCCAACTTTTATGTTTTTACGTTAATATGGCAAGGAGAGAAACTAAGCACAGGAGAGTGAAGACGAAAAAGATGGAGAGATGGCAATATTATAATTTTTTTAAGTTATTTGAGTGTTCATGGGTCCCAAATTTTAAATAAAATTGGTCAAATCTGTGTTGACCGGTAAATGACCTGTTAAACGTACTAAATTGTTCGGTTATCAATATTTAAGGTATATTTTTGAGACAAAATATAATTCAGGTACCAAAGTGTGAATTGAGGTATAATCCAGGTACCATCAATGTAATTTACCCTGATTCTGACCATCTCTCTTCCAAGCTTATTCCCCTTTAGATTCTTCCACACATGGGTGTGCTTTCGATTCCAATTCATCATCTTGGATATCCTTCTGATTAGATGTTTACGATTTTTCATGTTTGCTGTAGCTTCCCTCGCGATCTATTGCTGCCAGATCTACTTATCTCCAGCTTCATAATTATGATATACTCTCTTTTTCTAATGGTTGTTTTCTGGTTCCGGTTCATCATCTTGCAAAACAACATGTTTGTAGGTATCATTCATTTCTTAAAAAAATTTCTCCGTGTATCGTTTGTTAATATAGTTACTTTTATATGTGGTTTATCATTTCTTATAGGCATTGCCCTTGCCGATCTATCACTGAAGATGCGGAAATATATATATATAGGAGAGATCAGGTGTGACACATCTCTTATGGTGTGACAAGCCTTATTGTGTGACAATGACCAATTTTGTAATTAATCAAAAGGAGGTGGCAAATTTGTAAATAAAAGGAAAGAGAAAATTGTTTTATTTTTTTTCTTTAAAATGCATTTTCCCGACTTTTCCAACCTTGTTTTTCAAAAAATTTTATACCGTTGGACTCGTCTTAATTAAACGGTCATTTTAACATCCAGGAAGCTCAAGTAAAAAAAATTCCGGTGAATGGAATCCGGGTGAGCGTTTTCCGGTAAGCAAAAAAGTATCCAGAAAATTCTCAAAAAATTCCAGAACATGTAAAACATTATTCTAAGAAACTTTAATTCTTGGATCAAAGTGGGATTTCTTACGGTTTAGTCCCAATAAAACGTTTTCCTTAATTTTATCCATTTTACATGCTTCAACAATTTATTGGGTAAAAACTGTAAGGAATCTCGCTTTGAGCCCAGAATTAAAGTTTCTTAAAATAGTGTTTTACATGTTTTGAAATTTTTTGATAATTTTCTGGACATATTTTTTGTCCTACTTACGTTGTTCCAAATCCATGTACCATTTGTTCCAACATAATACTTATATTGTTCCAACATAAAATTGTTTTATTTCTTTTCTTTAAAAAATATTTTTCTGACATTTCTAACCTCGTTTTTTGAAAAAATTTCTACTATTAGACTCATCTAAATTAGACAGTCATTTTAAGATCCCTGAAGTTCAAGTAAAAAAAATTCTGGTGAACGGAATCTGAGTAGGCGTTTTCTGGCAAGAAAAAAAGTGCCCAGAAAATTCTAAAAAAATTCCAAAAAATGTAAACCATTATTCTAAGAAACTTTAATTCTTGGGTCGAAGCGGGATTTCTTACGGTTTAGTCCCAATAAAACTTGTTCCTTAATTTTATCCATTTTACATGCTTCAACAATTTATTGGGTCAAAACTATAAGGAATTTCACTTTGAGCCAAGAATTAAAGTTTCTTAAAATGATGTTTTACATGTTTTTGAATTTTTTGATAATTTTCTGGGCACGTTTTTTTTGTCCTACTTACATTGTTCCAAATCAGTGTACCATTTGTTCCAAATCAGTGTACCATTTGTTCCAACATAATACTTGCATTGTTCCAACAGAAAAATGTTTTATTTCTTTTCTTTAAAATACATTTTCCCGAAATTTCTAACCTTGTTTTTTGAAATTTTTTATACTATTAGACTCGTCTAAATTAGACGGTCATTTTAAGATCCCTGAAGCTCAAGTAAAAAAAATTCCGGTGAACGGAATCCGGGTGGGCGTTTCTGGTGAGAAACAAAGTGCCCAGAAAATTCTCAAAAAATTCCAGAAAATGTAAAACATTATTCTAAGAAACTTTAATTCTTGGGTCGAAGCGGGATTTCTTACTGTATAGTCCCAACAAATTGTTGAAGCATGTAAAATGGATAAAATTAAGGAAAACGTTTTATTGGGACTAAACCGTAAGAAATCCTATTTCGACCCAAGAATTAAAGTTTCTTAGAATAATGTTTTACATTTTCTGGAATTTTTTGAGAATTTTCTGGGTACTTTTTGTCTCGCTGAAAATGCCCACCCGGATTCCGTTCACCGGAAATTTTTTTACTTGAGCTTCAGGGATCTTAAAATGACCGTCTAATTTAGACGAGTCTAATAGTTTAAAATTTTTCGAAAAACGATGTTAGAGATGTCGGGAAAATGTATTTTAAAGAAAAGAAATAAAACAATTTTCTCTATCCTCTCTTTCATTTTATTTACCAATTTGCCACCTTGTCTTTTTAATTATCATCAAAACTACGTAGTTTTGTTATGTCACACAATAAGCTCACTGTCACAACTTAAGTCCTTGTCACGCTGGATCTCACCTATATATATATATATATATAGAAGAGTTCTCAATGGCAAGTCTCCATCTATAGAGACTAATATATTCTAATTAAATGACCTGTTATAGCAGGTTACCTAAAAGTATATTTCTCTCTCTATAATAAATGATTGTCCACATTTTCTAAAAATACTTATTCTCTCTAATACATTCATAAAAATGATTGATACATTAGAACCTCTATATAGGAATACTCTATATTAGAATAACCTCCCAATTATTATACAAAAGTTTGGTCCCAAGTGCTGAGAGTCTTTGTTATACCAACCTCTATATAGGAATAACCTCCCAATTGTTATACAAATAGTCCGGTCCCAAGTGTATTCCTATATAGAGGTTTTATTGTATATAAAATCATTAACAAAAAGACTAAAATCGTTTGTCTTCCAACAAAAATTTATTGGTGAAAATTTTATTTTAAAGAAATATTTTAATATAATATAATATAATTAGTATATTAAATTTCTTAAAACTTTGCATATGATTATATTAGTGGTTTTGATGAAAATAAAACTGTTTTTAACATTATAATAAACTCTATAACAAATCATTAAATTAGTGGTGTACATTTATCCGTATAAAAAATAATAAATGTTTAAATGAACAAAATTATAATAACTAAAAAAAATAAAAATTATAATACATATAAAATTTATTTTTCTAAATACCTGAAAAGTTTATGGTTGGGATCAATTTTATCCATACTTTCTAAAATAATGCAATTTTTTCCATAATCTTAGCAGTGAAGAGTAATTTCACCTCTAAAATTGACAAATTGGGTCAACTTTTCATCAAATTATCTGCTCGGTTATGAATTTTGTCATCTACACTTCACATATGAATATGCTACCATTATTAGTAACACATCACAAACATATGATTAGACGTGAAAAAAAATTAATTTTTTTAAAAATTACATATTGTATTTTGTACGAGTTGGACAAAAAAATGCAAATATTTCGCTGGATTTACAAATATAGTCTCCAATTATATTATTAAATGATAAAAAATATGAAATCTTTGTTTTAGAACCACTGATATGCAACTGATGCATAATAAGAAATAAAATATTTGTGTTTTATAATGATGTCTGAAATTGACTAAACTTGCCGATATTATGCGTAAAATTACTCTTGGTTGCCAACTTTAAAGGTAAAATTGCATCAATTAAGACGTTAGGGGTAAAAAAAATTCAGATTATAAACGTTATGGGTATTTTTGCACCTTATTCCTTTTATATTTCTTTTTGTCGAATTAATTTTATACTATATAAAAGAAATTTAAAAAGATTTATTTTTATTATTTTTATTTGGCCAAACATGAATTTTACCTAAAATTCTTTATTGAGTAGTACTTCAAAGAAATTTAAGAAGATTTATATTTTATTATTTGCTCAAAGATTTACCATTATTTGGAGTATTAACCAATAAATTTGTATTAGTTTATTGAATTAAATGAAGAGAAATATGGTTTCCACATTCAAGTAAATGATTTTTCATAAGGAAGACAAAAAGTTTGATATTGGAAATGTAAAACATTATTTATTAGTAATTTTATATCCGCATAATTTATTTATTTATTTATTTTGGTAGGAAAGGGAAAGAAAAAACCCCACAAACTATTTCTGATGAGTCGAGCATAAGCAGGTCAATGCTTGGCTCAGTTACAGCCCTATACAAAATATAGGGAAAAGCAGTCGATTTGCAAAGACAATCCACGTGATTTAAACCGGAAACAGGAGTATGTGTTTTTTTGCTGTTTACAAACTTAGTGTTTCCTTCAAAAAATGTTATCGTTACTATTTATCCCAAAAAAAGAGCAATTTTTAACAATTAAAAATACTGACTTTGCAAATTATAAAAAATTCAAAGGTCTTACTTTGTAAATTAACTAAACCATAAGTATTGTTTGGCCGAATTTGACTCGTATATTTCCTTTAACTGTAAAATTCATAAACTACAAACTATTGTTTGTAGACTTTTAAACCACGAGGATTGTCCTACAAATCGACCAACCCATAAATTTTATTTTTATACTTTTTCCGAAAATATAATTAAATGAATAATTTTTTTGATAAATAATAATAATATTAGAAAAAGAGATAGTCTTGGGACTTTAAACTATCAAAATCATAAATTAGAATTAAGTCAATGAGTTAAGCAAAAATTATTAATTAAGTCTGAGTAAATTACACCAATGGTCCTGAACTTTACCCTAATTCACACTTTGGTACCTAGATTATATTTTGTCTCAAAAATATACCCGAAATAATGATGACCGGACAATTAAGTATATTTTACCGGTTAATGGCTAGTCAATGCGATTTTGATGAGTAAATTACACTGATGGTACCTGAACTTTACACGAATTCACATTTTGATACCTAGATTCATTTTGTCCAAAAAATACACTTCAAGTAAAGATGACTCAATATTTTAGTATATTTGATCGATCAGTGATTGATCAACCCGAGTTTGACCATTTTAAATTAAAAATTGAGACCAATCATACACCCAATTAACATAAAATTATAATACTGTCATTTAGCTCACAAATGACAATATTATAATTTTATGTTAATTGAGTGTATGGTGAGTCCCAATGTTTAGTTCATGTTACCCGGTCACTAACCGATCAAATGAACTAAAACTTTCAGTCACCTTTACTTGTGTTATCTTTTTAGGATAAAATAAAATCCAGGTACCGAAGTGTGAATTATGGTAAAGTTCGGGTACCATTAATGTAATTAACTCATGAAACTCGCGTTGACCGGTCATAACCGGTAAAAATATACTAAATTGTCCGGTCATCATTACTTCAGGTATATTTTTGGGACAAAATGTAATCTAGGTATCAAAGTGTAAACTATGTAAAGTTCATGTACCATTGGTGTAGTTTACCCAATTAAGTCTTTATCATATCCTAAAATCAGAAAATGTTACTATTTGATATAGACTGTAATGATCTCTGTGTTGGCTCAAAATGGATTTGAAGAAGAGAGTCCAAAATTGTTCAACCGAATGATTTTCGATAAAGATTCAACTAATAATTTTTTATAGAATGAGAACTCAATTAGTGATTTTTACTTGAACTACCTAATTAATGATTTTGATAATTTAAGATTTTAATTGATTTTGAAACTTTAATTTTTAGTTTGAAAACATGTTATGCCAGTATTATACTATAAGAGTCATTGATAGAGTGAAATTAAGTTGATAAAAAAAATTAAGTGTGAAAGTTGATACAAAATAAATACACTATAATAACATTATAGTCAAAGGAAAAAAAGTGACCTATAGTAATCAATTAGTTAAAAATAAAAATGAATGTGTATAGATTCTAAAAAAACATACTATTAATTCTTCCTATTTTCAATATACAGGTACGTCGAATGATAAAAAATAATAAAAATATATAGAATGATAAAAAAAAATGAAAAAGATATACAACATCATAGAGGGTATTTTAGTACTAATTATTTTATTTTTACATTCTATCCGGATAGCTTTATTGCATTCAATAATTTGTTTTTGTTGATTAAAACAATTAGGACATTGTAGAAAACGATATTTAACAAAAAATATATATATTAAAATTGGGATTCCAATAATGTAACACTAATTTTAATATGGAGAGAGAAAGTCTAATATATTAATTAAGGAGAGAGAAATATGATGTGTATTTATTAAGGAGTTATGATATATTGGTTCCATGATATGTGTTGATACCATTGAGGACTTTCCTATATATATACACACACACACATATTCTTTATTTATTGTTTATTGAGATAGTTAATTGCACTATTAGAACCGTCAAACTAAGTAGATGAACAAAATGTTTTTACGGTTCCACTGAACTCAGTCCTTCCGGAATTATTTCGCCTGTCATTCATTGAGCATGAGATTACTAGATCAATGGACTATCCTTCACCCTTAACCATATTACAACCCGATTTTTGAGACTATTTTTGATACTGTTGGAGTCAAGTAGCAAAATAGAGATACTCGGATAAACGTGCAAATTCACCATAATTTTGAGCAAGAACAAAGCTGAGAGTAAACACTTGAGCCACCTAAAACTTTTGTGTGTGATTGAGTGACCAGTAATGAAGTGTTCTATTGGTTATCCCTTAAGCTCGTTTATTTAACATATATCCCTTCTTAAAAGTATGACCTATGCTAATTGAACCGAGACTTTTAGACATTGTGTCTCTATTTTGTGTTTTTGAATATATGCAATTACAGCTGCTTGTGTTTGTGCCAGGCACTTAGTCAAAACCGGGAGACTTTTCTAGGTTGGCTAGTCGATTACGGGTTTAGTTTTTAGTTTACTTGGGGACAAGTAAAATTTTAAGTGCGAGGAGGTTTGATAGGGGTAAAAAATCTCTATCTTTTAGTACTGTTTTTAAGGTGGTTTTACTTTAATTTCAGTGAATAAATAGTAATTTCTCGCATTTTTTAGTTTTCACTTCCATTTCAACACTTTTATTACTTTTATGTCTTTTTGGTCATTTTTTTGGTTAAATAATGTCAAGTTAACACGCACCTAAGCTTTCCTTTAATTATTTTTGGCTAAACTGGTTCACCAAATGTCATTATGGAATAGTTCGACACTTAATCTAAAGTTTGGTGAATCAATTCAGCCCTTGGACTAAAGTTTTTTGGAGTTTAGTGAATTTTTGTAGGTTGAATGCGGGAAGGGCAAGGTCGTCATGCATTGAAACCACGTTTCGGGGCCCCTGGGTGTGAACTCGGTGAGTTGGGCAAGCCAGCTCGGTGAACTGGTTGTTAAGGGAAGCTTTTTTTTCCCCTGATGGCCAACTCGGCGAGCTGGGCCTGAGAATCAGTCTAAAAGGACTGATTCTCACTCTTGATATACGAGATTTTCATATTTTTTGTTCCCGCATTTGAATGTAACGTTAACTTTCAATTTAGAAGTATATTTTCCGCCTATAAATAGACTTCCCTTCCAATTGTAATTTTCATATTTTACATGTGTAATTAGTCTTCCCATTCCTTGAGAATTCATCCCAAAATCCTCCATCTGCCAGTGAAGCACCAAGGTTTCCTTAGTCTCCATCTTCAAGGATTCTCAAGTTCCATCCTCCAGTCCCAGAAAGGCGAGTGCTTTAGTCGACAGATTCCTAAAAAGGAATTTCTATTCTCAATTAGTTTCTCTATTTACTTTAGATCCTTCTTATGAATTCTGGGTTGGTTGTATATGTGAAAATTGCTTTTCCATCTTTAATATAAGTTTCATTATTGTTTTCTCAATTGATTTCTTATTCTATCTATTTATGCTTTGCTTAATTGGTTTAAGTCATTCAAAAGTCCAAAGATCAATTAGGTTTATATTGCGAGTCGAATTTGATTCTCTATAATCAAAGACCTGTGAAATTGACAACTTCATAGTTGATAAGACCCAAATTCCTGAACCTTAGAGCTAGCTACGACATGTAACAAAGGAATAGTGTGCTGGGGACCCTAGAAGGATAAGTCGGTTTAATCGCCTTAGGCTTAAACAACTCAGAATAGGTAATTGATTAATTGTTTAAATTAGGTTGATTCTTACATTATTATATCATTCCATTCTGTTGCTTGATTAAGTGTCTGGCTTAAGATCACCTTAGGAGTAGAATAACTTAATTACAAAACCCAATCCAACTTTCCACCGCCTAAATAACATTAGAAGCCTAGTAGTTTGGTACTTGTGGTATAAATCCTATAGATTTGATACCTGGATTTGTCCAGATTATTACTTGATAACGATAGTGTACACTTATTTAGAGTGTCATCTCTTCCTTCAATATTTAGAGTGTGAAATGACATTTCCACTTCCACTAGGTGTTGATGTGTTGAATGAATTCAACCTTAGCCCCTGCTTGATTACACTAAACTCTTGGATAGAACTTCTTATGTTCGACAAGGTTTGTACTGATTTGAAATTGTATTTGACCGAGCTTTTATGAACATATGATATATTGGACCTCCCATGCATTTCAACGACCTTTTCTGAAGGAGAAAATGGTGTGGACCCCAATAATCCTCATGTTCATGGTTTTCCTTTTGCCGCTGTAGACACCGAGTCGGAGGACCTGTGACGAAAACCTGAAAACAAGACGGTTGAAGCGATTGATTCCGGAAGTTTTGAAAAAATATATAAAGAATAATAAGCGAAGGAAAATCGGCGGCACGGGACGTGCGCTCGGCGTCCGTCGGACGCACCGCGAGTGGCACGCTCTCGACGTCCGAGCAATGCCCGGGTCCGGTGGCACGGTGCGCGCTCTCGTGGGCCGCTGAGCGCAGCGCCCGGTAGCGCGAGGCGCGCGTTCGGCGGCTGCGACATGTGAGCGTCCGACGGTGCGGAACGCGCGCTCGGCGGCCGCGGGGTGCGCACGCCCCGAGGGTCGTCGGGCGGGCGCCCAACCACGTCGGGCGAACGCCCAACGACCGTTGGGCGAACGCCCGACGAAGGTTGGGCGCTCGACCAACGCCGTTGGGCGATCGCCCAACAAATGTTGGGCGGCCGCCCAACAAGGTTGGGCGGTAGCCCAACACAAGGTTGGGCGGCCGCCCAACCCCAATGGGCGACGCCCAATTTCCTTTGGGCGTCGCCCATTGGTCCGGGGACCCGTTTGCCTATAAAAGGCACGGATCCCCATGCAAAAAAGGAGGAGGATTTTTGGAGAGACCTTTCTCACTCTAAACATTTTTAGAGAGAGAGAGTGAATTTTTTTGAGAAAAATATTTTTTTCTCAAAAATTCCAAATTTCCTAAAGTTCAATTTTTACTAAATTTTCATTAAAAACGGAAGATCGTGGTTCGTGGAATCAATCGGCTTCGACTGTAAGATACCGAATTTAAGGTATTATCCGAGGACTAGACTCTCTTTTATTTTATTTTATTTATCTTCTTCTCCTATTTATTTTTATGTTATAGTTTTTATTTATTTAGTTATTTATTTATGTTGTCACATTTTATTTAATTAGCGTATTTATTTAATTTCCATTTCGTGTTGAATAAAATTCGGTTTTGTTTTAAAATAAAAAACCTCATTTTGATATCCCAATACGAACCGTGATCCGATAAAAAGGTAGTTCGGGTATCGAAAACGTTGTAATTACAAGTTTTTAATTTAAAAGAAATTTCCAAATAATGATTTGAAATAAAAAACGTCGTTTAGGAACTTCCGTTTTCGACTATGATCCATTTTTGGTAGTTCGGAAATCCAAAACGATTGAATTAGATTTAATTTAAAGCTTTCGAACAAATCTGGAGAATATTGGAGTGCTGCTGTAATTTGTCATTTCTGTCACTAAATGCTGTTTACCGACGGATTTTCCGTCGGTAAATCTGTCAAAACGTAAAAGATGCCATTTCAGTCCCTTTTTCTTAACTTTTAAGCTTTTGGTCCTTTATATATATATGTATAGTTATGTAATATATACTTTTAAGTTATTTTTAAATACTTTGTACATATATTTATTTAATATGTCTATATATTATTTTCAATTAATTAGACTTAATAAAGTATATACATATATATATATATATATATAGATTTTTCTTCTCATTTCATTTAAGTTATATTGGGTCTTATTTTAAAATATTGTTTATTTGGGTTTTTGAGGTAATTAATTAATAGACATTTAGAGGATAATTAGGAGTCATTTTAATGTTTAATGTATATTTGGGAAAGTCATTTTCTATATATTACAATAGTCATTTTGGGATATAGAGTTTATTTTCTTATTAACAATGAATTTCGTTTATTATTTTACATGTTTTTTTTAATAAGGTAAAAATATATTTAGTATCTTTCATTTTCATTATTATTTATATATTTAGCTATTGAGTAGCATCATTTACTTGATTTTCTAAAGTTATATGTATATCATTATTTTTAAATGAATGTATATATATATGCCTATATTATTTTCTTTATTCTTTGGGCCATTTAGGGGTCCATGTGTCAAATGGGCTTTATTTGGGAGTGAATTTTGGTTCAAATATGTTTATTATTGTAATTATAATAAGTAGAGAATCCATTAAAGAAAAAAGGGGAAAATAAATCACAAAAAGAGTTTTCAATTTAATTGTTTAAACTAAAGGTTTTTTAGAGATTCTTAATGTAAATAAATAGTGTTTTCTTGACATTTCAAATCGTTTCTTAAAACATCACGCTTTAAAACCTTAGTCCGTTCCAAACGACGGATTAAGCGAGCCTTGTAATTAAAATCGTTTTCATTGTAAATAATAGAGTTTTGAATCGTTTTCTTAAATGATTTGTACAAAATAAAATTGACTTGTATGTTTAACCACGTTTTCTTATCAAAGGTTTTTTTTATCTCAATGTTTTCAAACACTCGAGTCGTTCCAACGGCGATTCGGGTAAACTTCATCAAACGGGGTTTTAAAACGCACCTAAATCGTTCCAACGACGATTAAGGTGCGAACCATGTAAATAAACTCGTTTTGGGGGAATAAGTTAGTGTAGAATAAACACACAGCGTGACGTGTAAATGAAGTTGTAAATAAATCACTTCTTTCTCCCCCTTCTCTGTGTATGTATAACATAAATGGGTGATTCTTTACTAGTATGGCTTTCCAATAATATATGCTCAAAACGGTTTCTAAAAAAAAGAAAGAAAAGGGTTTCAAATGAATTTTAAACTTAAAGAAGTATACGATTAGTCCGTTATCGCCTAACATGCTGAGTGGGAGGCCGGTGGTTCATAACCGGGCGATGTCGGGGTGCCTAGTAGCCTTTCTCCGGAAAGGAGCTAGCCTTCTCGGCTCGTACCTAAGTTTCCCGAACCCACACCGGTCTCCCGCAAGGGATCGGTGTTCATTTTCCCATTCGTGGGTGGCGACTCTTCCATATCTCCGAGCTCCGGTCCTGCCGAGCAGCTTGATTCAACGATTGGTTGCTTTCGGCGCCAATCACCGGTTACGTCGCCATGAGGTTGTCCACCCCCCGGTCCGCCCGGGAGATTAGGCCGCGGCACCTCGTCTAACAAGTGGCGACTCCGCTGGAGAAGCGAGAAATTTGATTCCGGAAGGCGTGTATTAAGCCCTTAACGGGGACGGATCGTTTTACTTCTTTTCGTATGCATTCATGTGCATTATTGCAAACCCTTTGGGTAATTTCCGCGAAACCTCTAGCGAGAGTCCATTCGTCGCTCGAAAGAGGCTAGCGTAAGTTCCCCCTTACAGTAAGGCGCCAGAGGGTCCCCATCCATTCGTTAGGGGCGAATCTGTGCGGTCCTGTGAGGTCCCGCGGTCAGCCGTGTCAGCATATAGTAGCCTTAGAAGTTTCCATAGGATTACCCGTTACTATTTTTGATGTGATAAATGAATCAGTTCGTGTTTTCAAACCGCCATGATACGTGTCTAAATCCTAAAGTATGTAAAGAAAATGGGACGATGTGTTAATATATACTTATGAATCGACATACTAAAGTATACTTAGTCATCTCATATGAATGAACATGTGCGACCCGCCTTGTCCCTTTCGGTGTCCCGACGAAGGCACGTGTTCAGGAAATGCGTTATGACGTAAGCACGTATTAGTATGAATCGGCTCGGTGTTAAGGATAGTTACATTTCGATACAAAAGACTATATTAACAGTAGCCGTTATTCACATTCTTTAGATAAATTGGGATAAAACGAGATCACGACGAAACGAAAACGAAGAACATTTCTGTCTTGAACGACCCTGTCGTAACGTGAAAAGTTTCGCACGAGTAGCCCGTCCCTTCCGAATGAAAGATGAGCTTTTACGTTATGCCTCGTGTCGTTCTTAAGAGAAATGGATGTGTCCGTAAAGGTGACTAAGAAAATAAAAGAAAAGAAAAATGAACTAATCGACCAAAATCATTCCGAGACTACGATATATATCAATCCCGAGGGTAGTTAAAGAAAATAAACCAATGTCGTTGAATACGTGCCTCGGACAAGTGTATACCCCATTTAAAATCTCGAAGCCGAATTAAGCCAAACCATATAATTACGCCATATGGACGAGACTGCGGGTTTTGACTAACGACTCAATCATTTCGACCGTTACCAAAACTGCAAGAAATATGGTACGATATACGTGTTTGCTTAAATTCGCGCCTAAAGGAAAGAAAACGGTGATATCCCGGCTTCGAACAAACACGCGATTTAACGAAAGGTTGGTTTTCTATAACCACACTAAGATGATATATCCCGTAGGATTGGGAAGAACAACGAACTGTTGCTAGCCGAAAGGTTACCATGCGCTCAAAATAAGACTCGTCGTCTTTTCACGTAGCTAAAATGAGCAAACGGATCCTCGACGCTAAGAACAAACGCGTTACGCGATGAGTCCGTTCCCTAAAATAAAATCCAAAAGTGATTCCATCACTAAATAAACACGTGGTTACGTCTCTCGATAGATCCAAAAGATCCCGTTGTAATCCAAAATCGAGACACGAACCCACGCGAACAAAAGGGAACGAATCATTGACAATAACGAACGATTGGACTAGAAGAATAACTCGTACCACGTCTAAAAACTGAGATGCGCTCAAAGGGAGTCGAAACCCGAATTAATGCGTCTCGCGAAAGGACAAAAGACGAGTTATTCTGAAAGGACAATCCGACTTGGTCGATTTCTTAGTCACTGAACGTGGATACGTCAAAAACGAATTGTATTGTCTGATGGGTGATTTACTTTTCCGCAATAATCGACGGCATCACGCGTCCCCTGGACCGCAATGTGAGCCAAAAACCAAAATCCTAGGAAAGAGACCTGGACCAACGAGTGTGTGGAGGAATAAGGGCGGAAGAGAGATGTTGTGATACGTGTAAATAGAACTAACGTTTGTTCTTCTTATCTTATAATCGTAAATAAATAAACGCACACACCACGAATCATGCATATAAAATCATGCATACATACTAATGGATACCGTTCGCGCAGACGTCATCATTAAGCGATTGTGGTTTCGCGAGAGTAATCGGCTTGTCAGACAGTTTGATCAGCTACGAGTAGACAGTTCCGAATCAGTAGTTGTGGCTTCTGAATCATCTTCATCCGGGTATACTCAGTCTTCCGCCAGTATGTCGGCGACCGACGAGAAAGTGGCTGAATTAGAAAACTCTGTCAACAATATCAATGATCAGTTGGCCGCAATCTTGGCCCAACTAGCTGAGTTAGCACTGAAGGACAACAAGAGTGGTAGTAAGCTTTCTGAGAATGAGGTGAACGATGGCCCTCGCTTTGGGAATGAGGAGGATTATCAGGATTATATCCGAAAACAGCTGGAAAAAGAGAAAGCTAAGGAAGAGGAGTGGAAGCAACACATCACACAGGAAGTGCAGGACTTGCGTGGAGGAAGTTCCGGAAGTCAGGACTTCTATAACTTGAAGAATTGTTTGTCGGCAACAGCTTTGCCTTTGAAATTCCGGCTCCCTGACATGAAAAAGTTTGATGGAACGGGAGATCCCACCGCTCACATGAATCAGTATGTTGCTGTGATGAAGCACACGATCCTGACTGAGGATCAAGTCCTAGGACTGTTTAACACCTACCTAGAGGGGGCTGCCCTCACATGGTTCCATGCATTGCCGATGGTGACAAAGAGGGATTGGAAGGAGTTAGCGAAGTCATTCATCGCTCAGTATAGCTTTAACACCATGCTGGAGGTCACTTTGAAAGAGCTAGAGAGCACTAAGCAACATGCTGGGGAATCCTTTTCCGATTTTGTGAAAAGATGGAGGGCTAAGGCCGCAGTGATGAAACAAAAGCCGCTCGAGCAGGATCAGATCCGAATGGTGGTTGGCAACACGTTGCCGTATATCAAGAATGAGTTGCGGTATATGCCATTTACTGATTTCAATCAGATGTATAGTTGTGCCTTGACTGTTGAAGGGGATGGGGAGCCAAAGAATGCTTATACCAAGTGGACGAAGTCGGGATATAGTGTCGGAGGGCCTAGTGCGAGTACGGAATCCGCAGCAGTGAAAGTGGTTGATCTTAATGCTATTGAAAAGAGGCGGTTCGCCAAGTTCGATCAGACCTACGCAAAAGTCTTTGAGCGTCTGCAGAAAAAGGGATTGTTGAAAGCCCTTACCCCGTATAACAAAGCTCAACCTACTCCGCAGATGCAGGCTAGAGGGTATTGTGAATTCCATAGCAGTTATGGGCATACAATAGAGAATTGTGAGAGGCTGAAACACGAAATCCAAGATTTAATCGAAGAGAAGAAGATAGCTGATCCTTCATCAGCGAACCCTTCCGTTAGGCGCAATCCATTGCCTAATCATAGGGTGAGCGCGATCGGAGCTGGTTTTACAGAAACTGTAGTGATGGAATCCTTTGAGGAAGATGTAGAGGAGTTGTTGGACTCCAACGAAAAGAATAATGTGGGAAATGGTCTGTATGTGTCCTTCCTTGGTGAAGAACAAGAGGATGAACCGATGGAAGAGGGATCAGATGGTGGAGCACCGTATGATGAAGATAGTGCCGAAGAGACCGGAGAAGGGTCATCTCGAACTATTGTGCCTAATTTGGGCCTGTTTAGTGGAGGGGGAAATCCCGAGGTGCACTTGCGTGAATATATGCGCGATATGTTTGTTGAATCCTTCGGAGTGGATGAGATTGCTCAGTGGTTCCACCATTCTCTGATAGGCGAGCCTTTGGGGTGGTTTCACTCATTACCCGACTCTTGCAAGTATGATTGGGATCAATTGTCAGATCTATTTCTAGAAAAGTACCAGAGAGTTGAGGACAGGACTGCGGAGCGCTTCGCAATGCAGATTGGACCTATCAAGCGTCCGTTGCCGAGGGTCAGTAAGTATAATGGCAACAAAGATCCGATGGAACACCTTCACTTATACTTATCGGCCATGTCGCCCGTGGGTTTTAAAGAGGAAGAGATCACTAGCTTGTTTTGCAATTCGTTGATGGGTGAACCATTGATGTGGTATATGTCACTTCCGATGTATGTTAAGACCGATTGGGCGGCAATGACGAAGAGGTTTATCAAAGAGTATACGGTATGGATGTTGGCGGATCAAACCCCGGACTCCCCCTCTTATGAAACGCCCGAGGCAATGTTGGCAATGCCTAGGTATGGTGGATACTAGGATCCTGTTGAGCATGCGAGGTTATTCCGCAACCATATGTACGGCGCCGGATTCCCGCAATGTGAATTACATGAACATTTCCCGGAAACTTTAATGGGAGAAGCCTTGTTATGGCACCAGGGCCTATCAGAAGAAGAAATGGGTCATTGGATACCTCTTAGGAATGCTTTTGTGGCGAGATATGAGATGTATGTTCCATGGACGGGATCCTTGGAAGATCTGGATAGGATCAGGCAATTCCCCGAGGAACCATTCGTGGATTATGCTAGGAGGTGGAGGCACCGGTATGAACAGTGTAACGAAACAATGAGCAATAAGGTGCAGCTTATGTGCATACAACGAGGTGCTATTCCGTTGGCCGCAAGAAGGATGAGTAGAGTGTCCCTCCGTGACTATGATGAGTTGATAGGTTGGGCTTTGTATGGATCGGCGGATCCCTTTTACTTGAATCCGAATGTTCCTCACGTCATGGATTTAATGGTCGTGGACATTTGGGAGAGTTCTTCGGACGAGGAAGATGCCAATCAGAGGATTCCTATTAACATTTGGGACGAATCGGATGATGAGCCGGAAATCGCGGTAATGACGAGATCAGGTCGTGTGGCCGAGGGAAAGGCACCTATGATAGAAACTGAGATTGGGGAAGGGTCGGCTCCTAAGCCCGATGACCAAGTTCTGTAGCAGTTGAAGAAGACACAAGCTAAGTCTACAGTCTGGGAAGTTCTATGCCATTCTAAGTACCATCGTGAGAACTTGATGAAAGAATTGCAGAATCTGGTTATTTCCACCGATACTGAGCCGGCAGCGCTAGTAGGGGCAATTATGGCCCGAAAGAAGACTGAGATCACATTTACTAACGAGGATCTCCCAGAAGAGGGGAAGGCTCACAATAAGCCTTTGTATATCCGAGCGGAAATTAACGGAAAGAAGACTAGTTGCGTGATGGTCGATGATGGATCGGCCATTAATGTTTGTCCTTTGAAACTCTTGTCGAAGTTGGGAGTGGAGAGAGGAGACCTGACAGCCTCTGAAACTGTGATTAGAGCGTATGATGACAGCCGTAGGCACATTGAGGGAGTCTTCAAGGCCAAGTTGAAAGTAGGGCCACATGAAGAAGAAACTGAGTTCACGGTGCTGGATATCCCGGTAACCTTTGCTGTATTGTTGGGACGCCCGTGGTTCTATAAGTTGGGAGGTGTACCCTCCACGCTCCATCAAATGATTAAATTCCCCTTCGGGGAGGAGATAGTGACGATCAGAGCTGAGAAATTAAGCTCGGTGGCAGCATTGGGAATTGAGCCACAACTTTTCTCTGGATTCCAAGTCTCCGGGATTTATGAGTCCAGCATGACCACCGATGTGGTGAAGATGATGAAGGGAGGTTTCATCCCAGGAATGGGTTTAGGAGCACACCATCAGGGGTTGCCAGAATTTCCGGACTTTAAGAGTCAGAAAACCCGGAGGGGTTTGGGATATGAGCAGGGAGGTCTGCCCAATGTGAGTGGTGAAGGAAAAGTGGGCCTAAGGAAGTACTTCGTGAACGAGGGGCATGGAAAGGTGTATTCAGGGACCCCCGAATCATGGACTAGCACAGAAGGAAAGATTCTGCCGGGATTCGAAATCTTCAATGATGTGGCCGACTGGGGCAAAGGAAAGGCGAGCTTCTTTGTCGAGGAGATTATGATGCTGGATTTGAATGCCGAGGAGCAAGTCATCACCATTGAAGCAACTGCGGGAGCGGTGGACGAGCCCAGTACTTCCAAGGTTCATGAGGAGCCCGAGAACCCTGATGATGAAAATTGTATTACTGCTTTGTTTGAATCAGATGATGTAATCACCCATGCTATCAATGAAATGAATTCTGATTTTGCTTACTTGCTTGATGTCGATCATGATCATTCCATGCATTCTCATTCATATAACATGCCTACATTTGAAATCAATGCAATAGAAATGTCAACTTTCAATCTTGGTATGGATGAAAATCCTAAACTTATACAAATTGCTCAAGCATTAACTATTGAAGAGAGAAAAGAATTTGAGAGAATAATTAAAAAATACGAAATTGTATTCGCTTGGACATACGAAGACATGCCGGGAATTGATCAATCTATCGTAACTCACCGCATTCCAACTTACCCCGAAGCAAAGCCCGTAAAGCAGAAGCTCCGACGTATGAGACCAGAATGGGCAGATAAGATCAGGGAGGAGGTGAAGAAGCAGTTAGAAGCAGGATTCATCGAAGTGATCGACTATCCCCCTTGGGTCGCAAATGTGGTACCAATTGCGAAAAAGGACGGCAAAGTGATATGTGCGTGGATTACAGAGATCTTAACAAGGCGTGCCCCAAGGATGAATTCGCATTGCCTCATATTGACGTATTGATCGACAGTGCAGCGTCTAGTGTCTTACACACGAATGTGGATGGTTTCATGGGCTACATGCAAGTTCAGATGGCCGAAAAGCACAAAGCAAAAACCTCGTTCACAACTGAGTGGGGGACATACTGTTACAGGGTAATGCCGTTTGGTTTGAAGAATGTCGGGGCAACTTATCAGCGAATGGCCACAACACTGTTCCATGATATGATACACAAGGAGGTAGAAGTCTACGTGGATGATATGATGGTCAAATCAGAGACAAGAGAAGGGAATTTTGCCGCGCTCGAGAAGTTTTTGGCCCGAATTGCAGAATTCAAGCTAAGGTTAAACCCGAAGAAGTGCTTTTTCGGCGTTTCGTCGGGGAAAATCTTAGGCTATGTAATCGGAAATAAGGGAATCGAGGTGGATCCTGATAAAGTGAAGGCTATACAGGAGATGCCGGCGCCGAAAAATGAGAAAGAAGTGAGAGGGTTTCTGGGGCAGGTTCAGTATATCAGTCGGTTCATAGCGAGACTCACCGCAATCTGCGAGCCAATCTTTAAGTTTCTAAGGAAAGACCAACCCGCTACTTGGAATGATAAGTGTCAGCAAGCTCTGGAGAGCGTTCGGAACTATTTGTCTAATCCGCCAGTGCTGAGACCGCCTAAACTGGGAAAGCCGCTTCTCCTCTATGTAGCAATTGAGGAGCGATCTATTGGGGCAATGTTGGCTCAAGAGGGAGACACCGGTGTGGAGCACGCGGTGTATTATTTGAGTAAGAAGTTCCTGGAGTACGAGCTCAAGTACAACATGATCGAAAAGACATGTGTGGCAGTAGTATGGTTGACAAAGAAACTACGACACTATTTCCAATCATATAAAGTGATCATTATTTCTCGGATGGACCCCGTGAAGTATTTGTACCAAACTCCATCCTTGACGGGGAAGTTAGCCCGATGGTTGTTGCTTCTGTCCGAGTTTGACATTGAATATGTGACGAAGAAGGTTATCAAAGGAAGGGCCGTGGCAGAGTTTCTGGCTAACCAACCCCTGAATGCAGAAGAGGAAGAAGTAAGCTATGATTTCCCCGATGAGCACTTGAACGCAATCGAAGTTATACCGTGTGTTGGAAATAGGGCTAAGGTATAGCAGCGGAAATATAAAAATTTTAGCCTACTTCCTTTTAACCATAGGATCCGTTAATCGTTATTTCATATAAAGAGGGATAAGAAGATATACCTTTCGATGATCAATCTACCGTTGCAAACGAAGTGCCCACAACTTCAAAGGAGATGTAAACTGTTTACCAATCTGCCCCTATTCGAAATAGACCTTCCAGACCTCCGAACGACGATCCCTTCGGTGGAAACATGGAAGAATGTGTCTAGAAGCTACTGTCCAAAAATCGCGACGATCCGACGGTTCAATCTTCGGGAATCCTCGAAATAGTGAACTGACCTGATGTAGGTGAAGAAAAACGAATTTCTCCCTTTTGATTGTTTTTCTTCTTTCGTGAACACGGTGAGGTTAAATTAGAATCAACCCTTATGAGATGTAACCAAAATAGATTACCTCTAATTAACCAACACAAGATCAAGGAGAAAGAGGGATGAATTAGATTAATCAATCGATGGAATGCCGAATGAATTCTTGTCCACGAACTTGGGGATGGAATTGACTTTCTCTCTCTAGCTAGTAGATTTCGAAAATCACAAGGGGTGGGGCTAGAGTGTGTCTCGAAATTCACTAGGTAAGGGGTATATATATTATCTTGTCTCTAAACCCTAGTTAGATAGGATTAGGTTACTTAATAGCAATCCAATTCGGAATAGGATTTCTAATTATTATCTTACTATATATCTAATATAATTAGGATAATAATAAGTAACCTAGTTAGATAATAATAGGAGGACATTAATCCAATTAATAACTTCTAACTTGATTATCTCTTAATTAATTTAATTTTACAATCCTAATCCAATTAGGAAGAGTGGAATAAATTAATTCCCTTCTTTTAATACATATAATTTCGACCCCCCTTATCCATGGGCCTTACTGGGCTCAACTGGGCTTCCATCTATTAATCAGATCCATCTCTCTTTTGTTTCCAAGTCTTATGTGTGATCCATTAGGTCCTTACTACTTCTGGCCGTATGCAACTATTAAATTAATTTCTCCAAGAATTATATTTAATCCTTGCATAACGGAATGATGAACAGAGCATGTTATCGGCATGTCCGTAATCATTCCCCCAGAGTCCGTTAAGAAGACAGGTTGATTCTGCCGTTAACTCTTCCGTATTAGTTACAGTATAATTCGATCCTTTATCAACTACATCCTTGAACTGAATCTTATGACTATGGATGATGTCAAGTCATATATAGCGAGACGTTCGTTTTACTTGTACAGGCCGAGTCAACTCAAATAGATAGGTTAAGTGAAATCTGTATTTCTACTCTTAAGCTATCACCTTGCAAGGATTTAGAGTCGAGTCTTCCACAAGCGATCCTTGGACGTATCTCCCATTCATCGGGAGTGATAAATGCTCAATCCAATGTATAACTACCCTGACATTACCTCCTGTGACACCCAACCTTTGCAGTTCACACCCCAGAGTCATCTCTGTTAAGGATCGTGGGACCACGCGATCAAAGTCTCACATTCAGTAATTCAGGATGACCAATTAACATTCCTTTGAGTCTGAGGATTATTTATACCTATTAATACCAATGAGATGAACAG